>NC_137462.1:53853361-55053361 GCF_964235325.1 Thermobia domestica | reverse complement strand
CGTAAATCTTCTAGTGAGTCAGCCAAAATAATAATAATAATAATAATAATAATAATAATAATAATAATAATAATAATAATAATAATAATAAGCTCCATCGCCCGAGGTCAATGACTTAGGGGTACCTAGGGGACCCCTCTACATTTTGGCGTGGGTATCTTGGCCTACCTCTAAATTTCCAGAGGTGTACACAGAACCAGCTCCCTTAAATGTTGGAAATCGCCAAATTTAAAACTGGTATGGCAGTACAGCACTGGAAAAAAATGAAATGAAATCTATAAGTTTTACGTCCCACGGTTATGCCGGTTAGGCTAAAGGAGACGGTGATGATGAGAGATGAGTGAAATGGTGGAATGAAGAAAGTGGGAGGAAACGGGAGAACCCCGAGAAAACCCACGAACACGGTGTTTGTCCACCACAAAGTTCACTTGGCGGGGGCTGGGATCGAACCCGGGACCCCAAGCACCAGAGGTGAACGCTCTACCACTGAGCCACCGCGCCCCCCGTACAGCACTGGAGTATGTACATTTGTAAGTTTGGGTGGTTCATCTCGGTCCATGTTACGAGTAAACAATTGCCAAAAAAAAAAAATTAGGAAGCTTTTGACTTGTTTTTATCCCCTTTGAGAGGCTTTATTACCCTAAAGATTATAAGGTTGAGTATTGGTGTCCATTTCTTTTCATAAGACATCGGTATATTCACGCTTCCTTCTTAAATTTTGGGAGGGGTACATAGGACCACCTCTTAAGCTTGGGAATTGTCAAAAGAATTGGTGAATATTCTCTAGGACTCAAATATATACCATTATAAATTTGGGTGGCTCATATTGTCACATTTTATAGCTATTAAATTGCCAAAAATTCAAACTTTTGAGAACTTTGAACTAATTTATCCCCTGCGGTGTGGGTTTATCACGTTAAGCGGTTATATACGTGTAGTTGAGTGTAGGAAGCAAATCTTTTACATAATACATGGATACATTCATGTACCCAATCCAAATTTTGGAAGGAGTACATTGATCCACCCCTTAAATTTGAGAGTTGTGAAGAAGAAAGCTTGACAAAGTTCTCTAGAACCCAAATATATACCACTGTAAATTTTGATGGTACTACTTATCACTTTTTATGGATACAAAATTATAAATAATAAATTGTCAAAAGTAGAACTATATTTGTCGGGAAAAAAGGAATTTGCATAAGGCGTGAATTTTGAATGTTGTGCTTAAAATAGATTGTAACATATAACCATATGGATGAATATAAGGTCCCATTGTCTTCCATGGAACAAGAGTATGTTGAGACCGGAAGAAGAACAGGACTAATTCTTAAGTTTTGGAATTGTCAGAAAATTGTTAACTATTCTCTAGGATTCAAGTAAATTTTCATGGTACAATCTGATTGGCTAATCACTTTCAACTCTTTGTTTAAAGTTTTTGGAAAGTTTTGTGTAAAATTTTTAGTTTTGAAGATTTTTGAACCTTAGTATTGTAGATACGGGTCATAGTCTAAGTTTATTTGTTGAAAGTTATTTTTGATACAATGTGATTGACTGAACACTTTTAAATATTTGCTTAACATATTTGAAAAGGTTTCAGAATTTTTGCTTAAAATTGTTCGATCACTGTTTTAAAATTTTAGTTTGAAAACTTTTTGAACCATATGATTGTAACTACGACTCATAATCTAAGGTGATTCGTGGAAATATTAAGGACTTGAAACCAAATATGTAATTACTGAAATTGATTAACATGTTACAATAAAAATTTCATATCTTGTACTTTAGTCACAACTTATAGTTAATTTAAGAGCATTATATATTTGGATCCTAGAGAACACTTATCAAATTTTGTTTTCTGACAATTTCCGAATTTAAGGCATGTCCTATATACCCCTCTCAAAATTTAAGATGGTAACATCAATATACTTATGTGTTATGAAAGGAAATGGACCCCTATATCCTATATATAGGAATTAAGTGGGACGTAAAACTGAAAGATTTCATTTCATTTTCAAAGTAATAAAGCCTCATCAAAGGGGATAAATAGGTGAAAAACCTCCGAAATATATATTTTTCGGATTACTTTTAACCATAAAACGAAAGACATGGATCACTTAAACTTACATACTCTGGTCCTATATTACGGTAATTTCGAAAATTTAAGGGGTGCTTCTGAGTATCCTTGGGTCATTGACCCTGCGGACAGGGACCTGGGACCTCAGGAGCCATTGGGGGCAAAATTGCGCTAAGACAATCCGATGTTACTGTCACCACAATTTGTATTTTCCCAAAGTTTCTCGCAGTTATATGATTAGTCCTGGACACACATGCTGAGTCGCGTTCAACTAACGTAGATTCATTGTTTAATTCTAATAAAGATGGTGTACTCACCTATTTTACTGCCTTTTATGTTAATGATGGAAAGTTCCAGCTTCAAACTTGTGCCTTGTTCTTTTTGTCTACTGGATCGTTGAAACTGTACCATTTTGGGTTGTAAAATGCACCGAATGACGGATCTGCTTTTATGAAATGAAATTTCTCATCTCTCCTACCCAAGTTATACTTCGCCTTTCGTGATGGTGCTGTCAAATCTTACTGCACACAGGGTATGAAAACCCTGTGGAAGAAAAGAGGTCAAAAGAAGTACACCTTGTCCTCTAAGTTGGGGGTTTGAGTGATAGGCCAACAACCTATCTTTGTAAAAAGAGCAATTTTTAGAAACCTAACAACAAACCGCAGTATTGGATGGAAAATAAGAAACAATAGACAATGCGACGTAAAAAGGAAAACGACATTCGTTTGGCAACTTGGAATGTAAGATCAATGCTTCAACCTGGTAAAATGCAGGAGATCGCCGATCAAATGCAGAAATACTAGCCGTAAGAAGTTAAGATGGATAGGGTACGGAAGAATCGATAAGTGAAATTGCATTCTTGCTTACAGTGGGGGAGAGAAAAGAGGAACTAAGTGTACCGGATTTATAATCAGTAAAAAAAGGAGAAAGTCTTGTTAACGTTTACTCCAACAAACGAAAGGATGTGCAAAGTTAGAATGAAATGAAAATTTCAGAATATATCGACAGTTTCAGCTACGCTCCCACAGAAGACGGCGATGACAAAGAAAAAGAAGAATTTTACCAAGCACAAACAGTCATGGAAGGAATTAGCAGAGATGCCATCACAATAATAGCAGGAGACTTCAAAGCAAAAATCGAAAAAGAACCGCAAGTAACTCATATCACTGGCAAAGCACTCACTTCATAATTCAATTATCGAGAATGGATGGAGACTCGTATAATCCTGCGAAAGAAACAGAATTAATATCCCTAGTATATTCTTCGAAAAAAAAACTATATAATGAAGGAACATGGAAATACCTGGACAATAACACTGATAACCAAATTGATCACAAAATAATACAGTATAGGGACGCAACTTCAACAAATGGTGTACGGACACTTCGAGGTGCAAAATGTGACAGCGACTATTATTTGGTGGGATCAATAACATGACAAAGATTAGCCAATACAGCAATGAGTAAAGGAAAAAAGAACTAAGTGTAACACTGATAAACTAAAAGAAAATTACAATAGAGAAGCATACGAGAAAACCATAAACGAGAAATTTAAAAACACTGAAAGTACAGCAAATATTGATGAAATATGGATCAGAATGGGAAAATACTTGTGGATGAAGCGAAATAAAAACTCAGGAAAAAACACGAATAAAGAAAGAAGTGGTTTGATGAAGAATGTAAACAAGCCATAGAGAAAAAGAAAAGCTAGGCGGAATATGCTACGAGACACGAGAATGCACTACCAGAAGGAAAAAAGCAACAAAAATATGCAGAAAGAAGAGGAAAAAATGGATGGAGAATAAAGTGAGAGAAATAGAGGAAAGCAGGGTAGAAAAACATACAAGGAAAATGTAGGTCTACAAAACTATCAAGGACGAAGCAAGCGATTTTGCGGCAAGAATGCAGATGTGGGAAGACAAAAAGGGTAAGATAATAGAATCAGGAAAGAAATGCACGGATAGATGGGACGAATACTTCAGAGAACTTCCGAATGCAAAGGAGCAAAATGACATAGGAAACGAAGAACTCAATGAAATCGCCGATGACATAAAGAGTATTCATAAGGACCCCACAATAGAGGCAATAGAGAAAGTCATCAATATGCTGAAGGAGAATAAATTGCCACGAAAAAACACAATAGTAAGTGAAATGATTGAGTGAGAGCGAGAGGATGAGCCAACAAGAGAAGAGAGGGAGATTATATATCGAAGTGGAAGATGGTTCATACACCAATCGAAAGCAGTAAGGACAATTATTACGAAACGGTAATAAAAAATTTCAGAATGCATATACAGTAAGAGTTATATGAATATACAAGGTGTCCCGAAAGTCCGTTGCCACCCTTAGAAATCACAAACAGTGAGACAGATGCCAAAACAGGAAAACATGTTTGCCACAATTTCAAAAGTACAACTCATCAAAGTAAAAAGTGTTGTCCCAGGGTCACCCACAGGGTCCCAGGTGGAGCCCAACTCAAAAATTATAAGTGGGTAAGGGGATCAAGTAGCATATCGTTGGAAAGCTGTTGGGAAATGAAAGAAGACGGAAGAAGTCTCGAATCTTTAAAATTATCCTGTGGAAAATGGCGGCCGGTCAAAATGTAATCCTCATTTCGGTTTTCCGAGCGCATTCGCTTTCCATTTTGCAATCGGCACTTGTTGTCACTGTGAGACACTTGCACATATTCGTTGTTCCTGGTGCAAGAAAATTTTTGTTTGAATCATTTTGTACTTGATAATCAAGACAACGAGCATAAGTGTAATTACATTATATGTTAACTAGTCAGTTCCATACTTAAAGATGTCAAAGTTATTTCTTTTCTTTTCTGTATTTCTTAATTTCATTTATTTTATTATATTCTTTTATTTATTTAGGCATTACTGAGCCTAAAGAGCAGAATCTCACAATAGGGGCATTTCCTTTCTTCTAGTTGAGTACAATAATTAAAGTGAAAACAAACTAAAACCTGACTACAGACAGAACCAAACAGCAAGATGTTTGCACAGTGTTATCGTAGAGCGTCAGACTTGTTCCATCTGCTTTCATGTAATAACAGCTTTCAAACAATATGCTACTTGATTCCCCTTGCCACTTGAATATTTTGAGGAGGACCACGTCTGGGACCCTGCGGAGGACCCTGGGACAAATATTTTTACTTTCAATCATTGTACTGTTGAAATGATGACACACGTGTTTTCCTGTTTTGACATCTGTCTCACCGTTTCAGTTTTTTGGGGTGGTCACAGACTTTACAATGACGTGTTTGCACAAATTTTGACCGGCCGCCTTTTTGCACAGGGTAATTTTATAGAGTCGAGACTTGTTCCGTCTTGCTTCATTTCCCAACAGGTTTTCAATTCCTTGTTATGTCCGATATATTACATTTGCAATTTTTGAGTTGGACCCCGCCTGAGACCATGCGGGTTGCCCTGGGACAACAATTTTTGCTTTGATACATTGTACTTTTAAAATGATCAAAAACGTGTTTTCCTGTTTTGGCATCTGTCTCACCGTTTGCGATTTCTGGGGGGTAGCAACGGATTTTCTGGACACCTTGTATATCCATATAACTCGCACAGTATATGCATTGGGAAAATTTTTATTACAGTTTCGTAATAGGCGTCATTCGTGCTTTCGATTGGTGTATAAACCTTCTTCCTCTTCAATATATTGTCATGTTTAATTAATTTATTGAAATATTAAAAACGAAACTTCTGTATATGAGTGCACAATTAAAAAACATTTCATCAGTGTTATACGGAAGAAAATAACGTTAGACGTCATAAGACAAACAACTTTCAAAAAGAAAATCCACAACGAAAATAAGTTACAAGAACTGATTACGTACATGTTGTTTTCGCTCTCTCAAACTAGTATAAAAGCTTAAAATTTTGGAACTATTTATCTTAAGCTCCTTCATTCTCTTGTCTTCGCTACTCCGTCATCTTGCGACTTGCAATTGGACTTTGAAGCTTCGACGATGATGGTTAACATCGAGCTGAGAGAGAGACCTCCTAACGTTAAGTGTAAGTTCTTTACCTTTTGAATAATTCAAGTCTCTTTGAAGAAGTAATTTCTTCAGGCAGTCTCCTGCTAAGGCCTCAAGTATAACAGCTCTTAAAGCTAAATTTATCATTTATTAATGAATTAATATTGTAATATTTTTGCAGACTTTTGAGCTCACTTAATATTTGATATTTCATAATATCACGTCTGCACAATGTGTAATAATGATATAGAAATCTCTTGTAATAAACATATACATTGAATTTCTTTTCTTTCATATACTACCAATTTATCATTTAGCTGTTAACTTGAGTAATAAGATACTAACCACTATACACATTTATATCTAAGACTACTGAGCATTAAAATTCTCTAAATTAAACAATATAATCTCCCTCTCTTCTCTTGTAAGAAAAGATCGGTAGAAGACGTTGGGAATACCTGCGTGTAATGGACGTTCGGAGATGGAAAGACAAAGCTGGGAACAGGATTCAATGGCGATGGGTTGTTAAGGATGCCCTAGCTCACAATGAGAAGTAGTGCGAAGGTGAAAATACTTCGGAGAAACACGACAAGAAGTCTTTCGATGGTCAAGCAAATACTAAACACTTGCTTTCCTACTGAAATTGTACTTATATTAATTATCAAAAAATAATTAGGCTTACAAAACAATCAAAATATGAAGTACTTACATTATACATACATGATAATTAAAAATTTAATTAAACAAAATATAAAGAAACTACAATTATTTGAAGTACTTTAATAATTGATTCAAACGAATACAGAGGATATACAAAAATAAGGAAACACCTGGTATAAAAGAAGCAGCCACTTCAAACACGATTTGCGTCTGAATGGTACGTGTCGCTGTGGTTAACGGTTCATCCTATGAGGTATACAACCTGGCCGATCGAACAGATGGGTCAATTAGTTCAGCGATCGGGCCTTGCAGATTATCGTGAAACATGTCTGACAAGGTGACCTGACAGAGTTTCAAAGAGGGCAAATTGTGGGTGCGCGTATGATGGGAGCTTCAATGATGAAAGTAAGGGAAATGTTTGGTGTATCAAGAGGCACAGTCTCGAAGATCATTACTGCCTACGAGTGTTCCGAAAAAACTGGATCAGCGAAGCACCAGCGTGGACGCGAGTGTGTTTAGCGTGACATAGACAGACGCACATTGGATAGGATTGTGATTAAGCAGAAGATCATCACTTCGCCAAAAGTCACAGGGAAGTTGAATACAGTGCTTATAAACTCTGTTAGCGTCAAAACAGTCAGAAGAGAACTCCACAAGCAGGGTATTTATGGCAGATCTGCAATTCCCAAACCATAATGACTCTTGACCATGCTGCAATACGGAGACAGTGGTTCAATGCCCATACACACTGGACAATGGTGCAGTGGAAGACTGCCATCTATTCGGATGACTCTTCCTTTACATTGCTTCCAACTGATGGCAGAGTTTACGTGTGGAGAACGCCAGCACGAGCTTAAGGTAGACTGTCTGTTACCAACAGTAAAATCCTGGTATTCTGCCAACCCCATCATCACCCTGCATGGACATGTCACTACCAAGGACTACGTAACCATTTTGAGTGACCAGCTGTATCCCATGGTACAAACTTTGTCCCCAGATGATAATGTCACGTTTCAAGATGACAAAGCACTTGTTCATACAGCTCACATCGTCCAGGATTGGCTTAATGAGCACTACAATGAAGTGTCACATCTCCAATGGCCTCCACAATCGCCAGACCTCAATATCATTGAGTCCTTGTGATTTGTTTTGGAGCTCACGGTGCAAGACCACTACACAGCACCGTCGTTTCTGAAATAACTTGCAGCTGCTTTGGCGGAAGAATGGCACGACATTCTTTTGATAACCATACGCGACCTGTATTTCTCCATTCCCCGTCGACTGTAGGCCGTTCTGCGTGCCAAAGGTGGTCTTACTCCCTATTAATAAAGGTAATGTGCAATTTTTCAGGTGTTTCCAAACTTTTGTCCATCCCCTGTAGCTTACTATATTAACAGGCCAGTCAATAAAGGTCGAATAAGTAAAAAAAAATGTAAAAAGCTGGAACAAATTTTATTTTCTTTATATAAGTGTCCGTAACAACATACTAATTTTGCACCACTCTACCATCCAGGATTTGGCCGCCATCTTGGAAAAATGGCGCCAAAAATTAGTTTTTTTGTACATATTTTTCACGTAAAGCATTTTAGAACAAAACATGTTATTACAAAACATAGTCTACACTAAATTCTCTACAAGGAATGTTCTCTTCATTTTTTCTCTAGGATAAACCGTTTAGATGTTATAGACGTGCCACATTACGCATTTTTCTTTCAGCATCGCTTGGTAGCAGAACCTTAACGAAAATTTTCTGATACTAATCTGTTTTAGTAATTTTTTATATAAAATATAAATTAGTACATTTTTCATTCATTGCAGGTGTAAGTAAGGATAAGTAATCAGGTCTATTAGATCATCTATGTTAAAGGTGTCAGCTGCAAAATGTTTTATCTGTGAGAAACTTCTCGGTGATAGTGTTACATGTATAGTAAAAGAAAAGGAACTGAAAACATTAGTAGACTGCAGTATTAAGGGAAAGATGGAAACGAATATCAACTTAAGAGACTTAGAAGTGTTACACTTCATGAAAAATGTAAAATAATTTTCACAAAAAAAGTAACAAAGCGTTATCAGAGCGTACTTCATCACCTACGCCGATAACCCTTAGGTCAAAAGTACTAAGATTTAATTTTCAAGAAGCCTGGCTGTGTTGTAGACAATGTACATCAGATGAATTTTTAAAGAGACAGAGTTAAACAGTTGTGAGTAAGCGTGAGAGTGTACATCACGTCGAAACCATTCAAGTTAAAGATTCTATTATGGAAGAAGCCGGCAAAAGAAGGATTAGGATTGGCAATGTCCATGATTTGGTTGCTGCTGAAGCCAGGTACCATTCCTCGTGCATGAAAAAGCTACAAGACTTCTTCTGGAATGAAACGTGGTCGTCCGAAAGATAATGTTGTTTCAGATGCCATGGCTTATACTTTCAACTACTTTGAAGCTAACAAGGAAGAGTGCCAATTTTCATTCAGTGAAATTTTTCAAGATTATAATGATACACTGCCAACTGGAAAAGCAATAAGAACTAAACTGAAAGAAAATTACTCAGAAGATATTTTTATATTAAATGCAGGATGCAGAAGAACCGAAACTTAATGGAAAACTGCCTCAGCATATGATACACACAGTCCTAACGAAGAGAGAAGATTAAGAAGATGCTTACTACCATATTTTTTGAATAAGATGCACTGCAAGCCCTACTTGCGATGTGGGTAAAAGATATTTTGGTGTAGCTGCTGCAAGTATGAGGTGAGAAATTGTTATACTTTTTCTTTCCCATTTTGAGCTATTCCCTGTCTTGTTTTTCAAGATAGTAGTATCGAGAAGACATTTTAAGGTCCCAAGAATGAATGAATTAACGTCATTCAAAGATTATCTGCTCATGGCTATTCATCTGTTTCGTAAACCTGGGATCTCATATCTTCAGCAACTATTTGCTCGGCTGTTACAATGATTCTCAACATCTCTTCGTCCATATACTTACGTTTTTGACGATCATACCATGCATCCGTGAGAATTTTATGCCCTGTATCACAGAAGAAAACTATGGGCTTTTATGTTTTTCTTTGTTGGTATAATAATATCTTCTGAGTAATTTTCTTTCAGTTTTTTTTTCCAGTTGGTAGTGCATCATTATAATTTTGAAAACTTTCGCTGAATGAAAATTGGCACTCTTCCTTGTTACCTTCCATAATAGAATAGTTAACTTGAATGATATCGACGCGATGTACACTTTTACGCTCATTCAAGTTTTTTATTCTCTCATTAAAAATTCATCTTATGTACATTGTCTACAAAACAATGTCTACAGGCTTCTTGAAAATTAAATCTTAGTATTTCTGACCTAAGGTTTATCGGCGTAGGTGATGAAGTACGTTCTGATAACAACGCTTTGTTACTTTTTGTCTTTGTGAAAACTTTTCTACATTTTTCATGAAGTGTAATACTTCTCAGTCTCTAAGTTGACATTCGTTTCCATCTTTTCTTTAATACTTCAGTCTACTAATATTTACTGTCCCTTTCCTTTTACTATACAAGTAACACCATCCCCGACGAGTCTCTCACAGATAAAACATTTTGCAGCTGACACCTTTAACACAGATGATCTAATAGACCTGATTACTTATCCTTAGTTACACCTGCAATGAATAAAAGTACTAATTTATATTTTATATAAAAAATCACTAAAACAGATTAGTATCAGAAAATTTTCGTTAAGGTTCTGCTACCAAGCGATGCTGAAAGAAAATAACATCTAAATCGTGCGTTTTAGAGAAAAAACGAAAAGAAAATTTCTTGTAGAGAATTTAATGTAGATTATATTTTGTAATAACATGTTTTGCTCTAAAATGCTTTCCATGCTAGATATTTACCAAAAAAAAAAAAAACTAATTTTTAGCGCTATTTTTCCAAGACGACGGCCAAATCCGGGGTGGTAGAGTGGTGCAAAATTAGTATGTTGTTACAGACACTTATATAAAGAAAATAAAATTTCTTCCAGCTTTCCACCATTTTTTCCTTATTCAACCCTAAATCATCCCTTATTGACTGGCCTATAAGCACATCGAGAAAGGTACTTATTGGTTTAACTACCTAAATAATACCACAAAAAACGATTAGTGAAAACGCTACTATAGGAAAATGTTTCATTTCTCTATAATATTAGTTGAAAACAATATTATGCGTCCCTACTGTAAATATGCCAATAACTTTTAAAACTAAAAGTTCAAAAATAAATATTATGTATGATTCACTATATTCCAAACGTAACTAACGATTACAAAAGTGTTTAAACTATTAGGATGTCTCTGCTACAGAAGAATTCTTATCACATGACTTCATGTGGGTTCGCAAATTCCACTTCTGAGCAAATCTCTTCCCACATAAATCACACACAAGTTTACGCACTCCTGCATGAAGTTTCAAATGTGTTCGCAGATTGTTGTGACGCGCAAATTTACGACCACAAATCTCACATACAAATGGTTGTTCTCCTGTGTGAGTTGTCATGTGTAGTTTAAGTGTAGAACTGGTGGAAAGCTTTGCACCACAGAGTTCGCATTGTTCTGATTCATTGTGACTCTTCATATGTCTTGTGAAACGTTGTTTACTCACCACTTTTCCACAAACTTTACAAGAAATGAAAGTTTGATTGTGATCTCTTTTATGAAAATACAATTTTCTAGTTGAAACAAATTTCTTATCACATTCAGGGCAACTATATTTTTCCTTCCGTTCATGTTCTTCCAAATGGGTTTTCAACCTTGCCTTGAATATCTTTTTATTACACAATTCACAGTTCACACTATTCTCGTCCTTTTTATGAACAACACGAATATGCATATCTCGCTGTTTCATATCAAAAAATAATTTGTCACAAATTTCGCATGGGCAATCTTTGGAACGTGCATTTGAGTGTACTATTAAATGTCGTTGCATAAGATAAACTTGGCTGAAACTTTTGGGACACTGTGGACACTTATATTCCCCGACATTATGCTTCTTCAACATATGATCCCGACGATATTTAGCATACTTAAACTTCTCTCCACATATAGTACAAGTCTTGTCACATATTTCTGGGTTTGGGTTTTTAATTCTGAAAGACAATAAGAAACACTAATGTATAATCATATTTATTACAATAGAGGGAGAAAGTATGCATAAAGCTATTCTATTATTTATTAAAGGTAATACATTATTAGAAACTTGTTTCTTTGATAATTATACTCTTCTTATTGGAAAGTTCGTTTTCAATACAAGATACACTTAATTGGTTCGTAGCACAAACTGGAAAGCAATCGCACCAAACATGTATAAAATTGATTTTTTTCCTCACTTCTGGACCTGACCTGCCCACCTGACTCCTAGACTTGATGACCCTAACAATGTAGGGTAATCCGTATAAATTATGTAGTTCCTCGTTATGAAGTAACCGCCATTCCCGATTCACGTTTCTCTTGGGTCCGAATATTCGTTTCAGGATCTTGTTCTCAAATAATTTCAATCTATGTTCTTCCTTCCGAGTAAGCGACCATGTTTCACAATTATACAGAACAACAGGCATGATTACAGTTTTATATATTTTAACCTTCAAATTCCTCGACAGAATTAGCGACGACAAGAGATTTTGAACTAAATAATAACACGAATTCCTTTCTTTTAGTCGAAATTTAATTTCGTCGTGAATATGGTTTTCGTCTGTTAATATTAATCCCAGATATTTGAAAGTATCAACTTTATCAAAAGTATTATTTGATATTTTAACGCATTTATAATTTGCCGTATTACGATCCCGACGAACTTCCATGTATTTAGTTTTCTCTGCATTTACTTCTAAATCCATGTTCCTACATTCGTTCAATAAGACCTCTGCATTTCTTTCTATTGTTCTCCTATCATCCCCTATTAAATTTACATCATCAGCATACGCAATAACCTGGTGAATCCCATTCAACTCTAGGCCCTGGTTGCTATCTTTCATTTTCCTTATAGCGTATTCCAGGACAAAGTTGAATAATAATGACGACAACGCATCTCCTTGTTTGAGGCCATTCTCGTCGTGAAAGATCGCGGACAAAAATTTCCTACCCGGACTTTACTTTGGGATTCTTTTAAACGTATCTTAATTAATCTAATTAGCTTCTTTGGTATTCCAAATTCTGTAAGAATGTTGTAAAATCAATAAACAGTTGATGTACCGGGGTATTGTATTCCTACTTCAGTTGATTGATTTCGTCTAAATCCGCACTAATAATCTCCAATAATTTCATCAGCGTATGGGGTCAATCTTGATAATAGAATGTTTGAGAGGATTTTATAGGACGTTGACAGAAGAGAAATGCCTCGATAAATATTACAGTCGGTTTTGTCGCCTTTCTTGTGAACTGGAACAATGATTGATTCTTTCCATTCTCGTGGCAATTCTTCCTTGTTCCAGACAAGGAGAATGGGTTTGTGTATCTTGTTCCACAACTTTTCGCCTCTAGCTAAAATTAACTCAGCTGGAATTTCGTCTACACCCGGAGATTTGTTTCTTTAATTTCTTTATAGCGATTTCTACTTCTATTCGGCTAGATTCTAGGATATATGGTTCTGCGATGTGTATGTCCCTTTCTCCGTGCACATTAGTTTTTGGCTGCGCGTTAAGGCGATGGATCACAGATAGGATTTCAGCACACTCTCTTGTGAGACATCTATCGACAGAAAGAAAAGTTAAACTGCACATGGGACGCACCGCTACTGGTGAAATGGCAAGGATGCGCAAGAAAAAATAGTTCCTCCTACCGCGGTTCCTCCCAAGCTCCCATGTCAGTGGCCTTCAGTTCATTATTGAAAGCACATCGGGAAGCAAAGAAAGGGAAGGGGAGGAGAAGGAAAAGGGAAGGAGAACACATAAGGCACAGCGGTGGAAAGGGACTTATTGCCTCGCCTTTGGGGGTTGTTTTTCTTTTTACGTTTTTAGAAAGACGCATCAGAAAACCTCTCTTCTGTTTCCCGTGGATATCCATTGAATTTGAAGTGTATTGTCTTGTAGCTATGTTTATTTTTGTGTGTGCGTATATGTGTATTTTGCGTAATTATTTGGATGTAGATTAGTGCTTTGGGTTCAGGGCAGTGCTGGACTGGCCACGTTGACTACTTAGCGATTACCAAGGGCCCAAGGAGCCCCACAGGGATCACGAGGGGCTTGCCCTGTAGGTCTTGGAAGAATTTTCGCGATCGCAAATGCTTTCTTTGAGTCAAAACTGTCAAAGTAACTGAAGTAACTTCACGATTACGTTTGATTGTTTCAGTATTATTGTAACATTTTTTGCGATCTGTTTTGTACTATATATTTATTCAATACAGAAAATATGATTTTTGTCACTTACCATGCTTTGCAACTGACCTGTTAAGTTTACACACACACATTATATATATATATATATAATATGGGACTTTTAAGGACCCGCGCCAAGGGCTCTTAACTTGGCAGTCCGACACTGGTTCAGGGTTCAAGCTTGCAGTCGGATAAGAATATAATATACTGCTAATAAATTTTAATAGCTAATTTCTTTCTGCACATCAATAATTATCTTTCTACTTTATTCAATAACTCGCAGATACAGGAAAAGGAATACATGGATCAGAAAAATTACAGGAGTGATAGATATAATATAATCGTGTCGATACACCTCTTCAGATCGCGTCAATAATCATAGGGATACATAGATCTTATCTTCGGAACAGACCACTTCTTTTGTGTGTCTGTATTACGGTACTATTATTCGCTCAAAAACAACCGAGATGTAAGAAAGTCAATCAAGTTCATCAACTCTAATAAGTGGTAAGATTGAGAATGAATGATCAAAGTTCCTTGGCGACAGTATGTGAGAACATTAGAAGCTGGCGAGGTGTTTAACGCCATTATTAACTGTGTGAGATTCCATATGCAATATATAAAAATCCCATTTTCTCAAGGAGACTGAAATTCTAATTAGATGAGGTATGCTTGAATATTGGATTTGGTGCGATAACTCGAATTAGATTCCCAGTGTTAGTAAATGTCACCCTTACTCAAAAACACCCCTGGCTTTTAAAAGACGGGATTTCGCGAAATTCAACCTCTAAGGGGAAAAGAAAATTTTTTTGTTCTCCCATATTATGTCAGGCATGGAACTTAAAATTTTGTACATGTTGTGAGTGAACCTCCCAAGGTTTAGAAGAAGACAAAGTTATAGAAATTCTCTGTGGGGGGAAAACGCCATAGCACTTCTTTCGGCGTCAGATCCCCGAAACAGTTCGGTTTAGTACAGATAATTGATATAGATGTTGTCCTCAGATTCTAGACTAGACTTTGGGTAACACCGAATTTTCTGAATTTCAATACTTTAGAACAGACCAGTAACCAGCCACTAAAGTTTGGGGGACATAAATATGCTAGGGGGGGGGGGCAATGGTAATAATTCTAGATCTCTTTGCATCAACATCAGACGGATGCATTGTAGTTTGGGGGAGCCAAAAAATTTAGAGGTCTGGGCCCCTAATTGCAGGCTTGCCTTAGAAAGATTAAATTTTGTACAATGTTCTCTATGCAGACTAAGATGGAGTTTTGAGTAATCCCACTTGAAGGGATACGTAGGTTGATTCAATGTTTTTCCATTGTTATTACCAACGTATTTATAATCATTCAGCATACAGCCACGAAATTTGTATAATACACACTTAAGCGCACCAAATGGATATACAAAAGATTGTTCGCCTTACATCCGACATTTTTGATTCGGTGATGTCACCTGGCGTATCATGCTAGAACTGTGGGTTTGTTGGCGGGAGCAGTGTTGTCTGACCTGGTAGATGCAAAGAAAGGCATTCTCCTAGCATATTTATAATTCTAAGAAAAGGACATATTTTTGAAAGGAGTTACACGAAGACATTTCCAGTTTCTACAGATGTTTTGTTATTTACATATAGAACATCCTTTTTATATGAAGTTTGTTTATTGAACCTATTTGTCTATTCTTCAGTAGCAATTTTCAACCCGCTCTAAGAAATGAACGATACAATTTTCAAAAGAAAAAAAAAGTATGTTCCGTTATAAGCACCCTAGATGTAATTACAGTACTTTTCCATTTTTTCAATTAGGATTGATTTTCTTTCCCTGTTTTATATACCTCCTTTCTTGTAGAAGTTCAAAACTATTATTATAACCTTCTTATCCAAAATAGCGATAATGGAAATCACACATCACAAAAAGTATTGTACTCGAGTTCATTACCAATTGATATCCAATTTGTTTCTACACGTCAACCGTTCTTATACCTAAATATTTATTGTCAAACATTATATAAAATACTGCATGTAAATCAGGAGCTATCAACAATTGGCATATTAGCGTACCAAAAATTTCTACTAACACTATATAGCACGATGTTCCCTACGAGACGAGACGAGACAAAATTTTCATTATCATATTCTAGACGGACAGAATTCTTTCAATAGAAAAAGATAACTTTCCAAAAAAAACTTTCACTTTCACATCTTTTCGAGACGATACAACCCCAACTCATAAAACAAAATATACATAAAAGTTAATGAAATAAAAGATAAGAAATGAGTACCAGAAGTTCAAAATTCCTACTAAAATATTTTAGTCTTTAGAAAGTTGCAGATATCTTTAAACAATACTAAAATTTCTACGTAATTACGACAGGAAACTTAATTCTAGACGTAAACAAACACATTTTTCATGAATGCAACTTTTACACAATGCAAAAAAAAAAAAAAAAAGTCAATTTGCTATTCAGAAGAAATATCGTCCCTCATCGATTTTAACAGCTTCATTATAAGTAGGTACTGAAACAACAACATAATTAATTTAACTAAGTCGAAATTTCAACTTCGGTGACCCATAACTTGAAAGCCAACGCATTGCACACCATATTATTACATACACACAATTCTCGTCAAGCTCAACTACCATGTCAAGTTTAGTCAGTATTAGATGGGTTTGGGGCCACGGGACTCAGTGGTAGAGCGTTCACATCACACTGGTGCATGTGGTACTTGGTGAGATCCAGCGCTCGCCAAGGAAGCTTTGTGGTGCGTGCCCGTTTGTATGGGATTTCTCGGGGTTCCCTCGTTTCCATCCACTTTCTTCATTCTTCATTCCACCGTTTCATTCATTTTTCATCATCACCGTCTCCCTTAGCCTCGGTGCATAATCGTGGGAAGTTGAACTTGATATTTCATTAGATGAGTTTGATCGATCGCGTACGATGTATACTATACTTTTGACTGATCTAAAAAAAAAAAAAAAAATGGACGACGAACAATAATAGTACATAAAATAACATTAAAACCTGACCACTATTTCTTACTTTACTAATATTTTCTGTTTGACACCAAAAACTTTAGTAACTTCAACAAATAATTTAGCATAAAGCATACATGAAATATAATAATTAATGCATTATAAAATTAAAAATAATCCAAGCATTGAATATATTAACTCTATGGCCTATGGAACCCGAATGTTCAATGCGAATTTACAGAAGCTCTCGCTTAGACTACAATTTTAAAATAAATATTTTATAAAGTCTTCATGTAAATATGTGAAGACAATACAAAAAGGTTACACACCAAAACCTGTACATGCAATAAGTAAAAAAAAAAAAAAAAAAAAAAAAAAAAAAAATTCAGTAACACTATAACAACGTATTTCGACTAAAATATTATAGCGTTTCAAATGGTACTTACGCCTTTAATAGTATCATTTCTACACAATTTACTGCAGAAAACTTAATTCTACATACAAATGACGTACTTTCTACAGAATGCAATATCATATATATATATACTTCTACTCTTTTTGTTTTTTTTATTTCTTATTCTTAGCATCAGGGCTGTGCCGTGGGGGCGGGGCGAGCGGGTCGACGGCCCCGGGTGCCGAAGTAAGGGGGTGAAAAATTCGGGAGAAAAAAGGAAAAATTGCTTGGAATATATGTATGGGGGCGCCGTCGTATATTCTCGCCCCGGGCGCTGATTTTCCACGGCACGGTCCTGCTTAACATCAATAATGTACTGGGGATCTCGAATTTTTAAGTTCCTTGTATGGCGAGGATCGATAATTTCAGGAAGCAAGCATTCCATATAAAATTTCTGAAGTTGCTGTTCCAATTTTTCTTCCCAGAACTTGTCACTACGAAGAATTTTTTGCACCAGCATTCCTTTTGGTGTCCAAAAGACAAAGTAACAATAATCTCGGCGAGTAATATGTAACTGTGCTTGAACCTAGTACATGAAGTTGTCATTGTCTTTAATACACATGCTACCATCAGGATTTATCGTGCAAAATGTAACTTTGGTTCTTACTGCCTCTTCTGGTGTCATGGAGCTTGCTGAAGACGGACATTTTACTTCTAATACAGGATCAACTCCAATAATACCATCTGGACTTGCGCCTAAATAGCACTTCTCGGCATCAATGAATAATCCGCAAGGATTTACCATGGTAGAAATAAGATATTACTACCATGGGATTTACCTTCATTCCATATTCTGCCTCGAACTGCTCTACAGCAAACGGCTCCTTCTCAATACCATACATCATTGCAGCGGTTCTGGTATAGAGTATAAAAGGAATTTTATTATACTTTGGCAAGAAGTCGTCGATTTCATTTTGCAAATTCTGCCGAACGTTGAAGCTATAAGCCCTTTCAATGTGGATAACTATTGAAGGCTAGTAGTAAAATCAGTAATGCATTTTTGAAGCTAACGATTCTCTCTCTACCTCTCATTTTTTCAAACCGAGAATCAGCGGCAGAACATAATGATGGAGGATAATAATTGCCTGTCGAAGAAGCATACACACATAGGCGCATATTCAATATACATTTATATATATATATATATATATATATATATATATATATATATATATATATATATATATATATATATATATATATATATATATATATATAATATGCGAACCATTTGAAATGAGGGTTAGAAAGTGATGATCGAAGAAATTACATGAAAATTTTCCGGAATTTCACACATGAGGGTCTCTGCAACAGGCAGATTTCTAAAGAACTCTACCTACAATGGGGTGCGGATAACTACGTGAAAAGATTATGTTCTTGTCAGGGTTTGTGTTCCTGGAACCTGACAGCTTTATCAGAGGGTGAACAGAGGGTGGCTTTGTTGGCAATTGCTCGGTGAAATTTGAGAAGAAGGCGGGGAATGGAAAGGAAGATGACTGAAAAGAAAAAGGACAATTTCCCTTCCGTTCTCTTTAGAAAGAGATGTCAAGGTCATTCACCTGCAATGAATGAAAGAACAATGCAAATGGATTCATATTGCTCTGAAAATCATCACATCGCCCTTTTTAATTGGATGTTTGAAGCATAGCTCATTTTCTTTTTCCCTCTTTACTGCGGGGAAAATGTTTTACAGGCAATAATAATAATAATAATAAATACAAATAAAATTATATCTGCGAAGACTGAATTGGTGCGGATAATCACGGTTGTTCGAAAACAACCTACATAACCGCTTCGGACAGATACCGGACACTGAGCACTCACAGGAGATTCTTCGCGTAGAGGAAGAGAGATATTCCACACTAACAAAATAACAATAATAATAACAACCAGCCCTTTTTTCTGGCTGTTCGCAACGGTACGGCTTACTAGCACTTTTTGTGATTGAAACCTGCTTTAAAGAATTGAAAATATTAGAAATTAGTATGGGGAAATGGGAATAAATTATTCACTGACACTTCGTACAATGCGACCGTTCATTAAATCTAGTTCAACTCAACATTTTATTGTTATCAACGTAGATTCTAAAGGTTTTAGGGACTCATCAGGGAGTGTACTATAGCTTGATTCCTTTTGCAAAGGCGACATTTTTTGGTTTACCTTTTATTTATCCCCTTGATTTTTTTTTTACATCTTTCGGAAGAAAATCAATTATAAAATCCGTATTTTTTTTTTTTTTTTTTTTTTGTTTATCGAAAGTAAGTTCCTCAATCTAATAAGACTTTAAAGAACATGAAACTTTACTCTGATTACATTCAAGTAATTTAAAATTTGATTGCGGAGAGCAATGAACTGTGATGGCATTATCTTATCGATAAGGAAAGCAGAAACTGTGAAACTTACGTGACCTGTACAGGTAATAGCAACTCGGAAGGAAATAATTGGAAAGGTTACTTTCAAAAGGATACGTATCCAGTTTGGTCGTTTAGTGATTACATACATATTTTTCCTGGTTCATTTGTCAAATTCGACATATACAATCATTTCTTTGAAATGGATCTATTTGGGTTTGTAATAAGCCTAATTCAATGGGAATGTCATTGACAGTTGTCAAATCGATAGGCATCTTAGAAACGAAGCAGAAAACACAAAAATGTGCTCACTGAACGATCAAAATGGATATATTCCCTTTTGAAAGTTACCTCCTCAATTGTTGATATGTTTTCCTTGTAAAAAAATATTGGGTTCCAGAAAGAAACACTGGGAGCTTATTGTAATATTACGATCTGATGACAGAATTACTATCACTAAATTATAAACATCTCTAGTTTCATAGCACATAGTTACGACATTATATTGACGCTACTTTACACAGTATTCAATCTAATAATAATAATAATAATAATAATAATAATAATAATAATAATAATAATAATAACAAGATGGAATCGAATAACAGGCGCAAAGAAAGTAAAGAAACACGAAGGGCAGGACTATACTGATAGAGAATAACAAACTGGTAAAGCAGCGAAAATGAAAACAAGAGATAGAGAATACGGGCAAATTTACACTGGTAAAACGAAACCTTTAGCCAGGGGAAGGAGAACATGAGGGACATAACAAAGTATAGTAAATGGTAACTATTAGGTCCCAGATTCCGCTCTCACCCAACAAACGTACACATAAAATTGAATAAAACAAATATCTAACATTTGTTTGTTAGCGGTAAAAATTGTCTACAAAGTTGAAAAAATATTTAGTCTATAATAAGAAAACAAAAAGGTATTATAGAATATATTTGCCTTTTTTGCTTCTGTTCTTTATGCCAGTTTATTAAATTTTCTCTTCGTTTTTTTCTCTTTTTTTTTTGGCAGACAAAAACAATCTCGCTTTCTTCTTTTCTGGTGGCATGGTTTACGCTTTACTCTTCCCAATTCTTGCTCTCAGCTTTCCACTCTCAAATCGAGTTTGGCGCCGACCGCCACTTTACAGCACCCGCATAAAGTCAAAGCAGAAGACCTGCGCGAGATGATATATCCTTCCGCGAGAAATATGTCTTTCCCGATTTCGCCAACAGATGGCAGTATCGTATGCCGTTACATAAAAAGCCTGCAATTAGCTTCGAATTACTCTAATTACAGGCACAAATTCACAATAACAATATAAATGGACTCATGTGTGTTATTGTTAAAGTGTATTCTTGACTTCTATCTTGGCACTTTATCATATTTACCTTTTAAACATTACGAAATCTCCTAAGAATATTAATATTTAATTTTAATAACTTTTTTGTTTATTACAAAGTAAATACAAATACTATTTTAAAAGTAGTAAACAAGAAAGCAAGACTGCATGATAAGTTATCAATTACCGTTGAGTTCATTTTCCTACTCGCTGTCTTAACCTAGATTTTTGAGTAATTCATATTCTGGCTATACTGTAATTTCTATGGATAGCAACACTGAAAATTCTTCTAATTCGTATTTTCGGGTGTAGAATAACATTGTCTATTATTGTGGTAAGTTGCATTTCATTATCTCTTTTTACTTACGAAAAACGAGCAAAAGAAAAATGGTTAGCTTTTGTATCATTTTTAGTAGTCTAGCCCCTTAAGCAATTCGTCAAAGAAATCTTGCCATCTATTTAAGATTCTGTCTGTGTTCGTGTGAACTGTTCCGTCAACTTTCTTTAATATATAGGCACGAGGTTGATAGCCTTTCTTAAATTCGTTGATCCCCTTATACATGTCCGAATTTTTTATTTTTAATATTATCTTCAAGTTCCTTAATTTTAGATTTCAAAAAATTGCGTTTCTTTGTTCTGAAAGTTTTGGAAATTTCCCGCCTGATGTCTACGAAATTCTGTGTAGTTATTTCATTCGGATTTTGTAGCCAACGTAATTTTGTCTGTTTTCTCTTTTCCACTAATTGAATGCATTCCTGATTGAGCCATGGTTTGTTCCTACCTATTTCCGCGTGTCCTAATTTTTCTGTTGCTGAAATTTTAATGCTATCTCTAATTTCAATCCAAGTATCCTCAACACTAATGCACTCCGAAATTTGTAAAACCGAGAATCTATTCGAAAATTCAATTTAGTATTCCTCTCTTACCTGGCTCTCTTCTAATTTCTTTAAATTAAATTTCTCCGTTTTCAGACATTGAATATTTCCTTTATTCAACGATAATCTCTCTCTTATTATCGCTGCTGCCAGGTAGTGATCAGTGTCACAATCAGCTCCTCTTAACGACCGAACATCAAGTATGCTAAATTGTCTTCTTCTATCTGCTAAAACGTGATCGATTTCATTATGTATTTTTCTTAATACATAAATAATACTTCTAGTATCGAAAATATAAAACCAGACTTAAAGGATGCTACTGGTTTATGTTTAAATATTTCATATGGATCAACCCATGCTAAGTGATAGAGAAAGGAAAAATTGCCGCTCGATCTTTTCAAAAAAAATCTAATTTTTTCATGAATGTTTACCCTATATCAGGGTACTTCAAAACCTCGATTAATTATTTTTTATAACATCCCATGGCGACGCAGCGGCTACCGCCATTTTGCGTTTTCTCGATTTCAAGCGTTTACGTGGTTTTGAATATCTCAGCATGTGTTTGTCCTACAAAATTGAAAATTGCTGGGAGTCTCCAACTTATGCAGAGCTAAAACATTGTCTTCTTAACACATCTCAACACTAAAGAGGTGAAATCAGGCCTACAGTAGCAACATATTTGGACATTGAAGATAAGTTTGGGAAGAGGAAACAACTGACATAGTGGTCCGAATTTGTTTATGCACGTAGTCCGGGGTCATAAGTTTACACTCAAAAATTTGTCGACTTGTATCTACTCCCAAAGGCCTGGCAAACAATCGTAAAATTGGCGAATTATGCCAATTCGGCATGTTTCACTGTCCAATATCTTCAATGGGCCTGGATTTAAAAAAATGAAACTTTGGGAATAGTTACCCCTTTAGTATACAATAACACACAACAACGTATTTTGTATTTTTGAACAGAAAGTGGTCAAAGTATTAAGGTCATACTTTACGAGGTGTTTTGTTCACAAATTCAATTGGAAATTCGTTGGTCTGAAGTAAAATAAAGTAGGATGAACGGTTAGTCGCATGAAGGCTCTCAAGCTCGTTTCTTTCCTCTAGTAGTGACTGACTGTCTTATTACACCCACAGCAGCACTATAAAGAATGCTGGTGTCAGCAGAAAGCGACAAAAGTCAAAATGCACACTTGACAGAAAGTCCGTAAGTACTCATTGCTCTTGCTGCTTACTACATCAATGATATTCAATTCTGTTTATTCTTGTTTTAACTGTCAACTCATGCAGTAGACTGTTGTCCTTTCGTTTAATGTACCTAGGTACATTGCCCAGTCAGTCTTTACAGTGAGTGAGAAAATGTAAATTAAACCATATGTATTAAAATTTAGGTAACACAAAAATAGATTGTTCTTCACACCCATTACAAAAATATTTTACAAAAATACTACAAACGAAATTAAGTAAGGAAGAAATATGTATAGGTTCAATAAACAAATAACTAATTTATTAATGGAAATAACAATAGGTTAAAAAGGATAATGTGTTAAGAATGTTTTTGGCTAAAATATTACTCAAATAATGTGTAATGCCAATTACTGAGGTGTTTAAATCAGGTAAAAAAAATAAATAAATAAAAACAGCGGAATGAAGCTCAAGCACAACCGAACGCATCTGCACAGAACCACCTACCATGATTATAAACACGGGAAAGATTTGCATGATGAATTGTGTACGTTTATGTGTCATATGTTAGTAAAAACAGTAATATATTGACTATGTAAATACATTAAAAGGACAATCTCTTACAAGGCCTGGAAAGGATCTCCTGGATTATCGGAGATCATTAGCTAAAGATTGGCAAGATGCACATTAATAATTGTAATTAAAATAAAAAAAGATAAATGATTATGAGTACAGAATTATGTATAAAGGAAATTATTCCTGTCAAGGCCTGGATATAGGTCCCCTGATATTCTGCAGACATATCGGCCATAGATTGGCAAGTTTCCGATTTAAATCATATAACTAAAAAATATACGTAGACATTTATGTTCTTGTGTTAGTGTCACTATATTGTTAGGTATGTTTATGTAAATAAAGTACATAAATAAAAATAAATAAAAAACAAAAATAAATAAGGCGTGTTGACATACATTTTAGATTCACAGAAGATATTACTTACTAGCTTGATGTACCGTAAAGTAACACTTTGAAATGATCAAGATTAACACTTCTGCAATAGTGATCTTTTCAAGGCAGGGTGAAAAAAATCATGATTTTTTTTAAAAAATAATTTTTGATGATTTTTTTATTTAAATCGATTTTTTAAAATTTAAATCAAATCTTTTTTCTCGTATAATACAAGTCGCGAACTGAAGAAAAAAGCATTACGAATTAGTATTAAATGCCAAATATGCCATTTAAGTGAAAGTATTGGAGTTGAATTTTGAATTAATCCCCAATCGTTAACCTATTTCAATCCCAAACAATGTTTCTTAACAATTTTAAATTATAGCTTTTTTTGGGGGTAAATTATAAACTTTCAGTCAAGCATCATCCCTATCTATCCTGGGATCATGGTTCATACCTCATTCTCTTCAGAATAGAACAGCCTTTAAAACGGTAACATTCACATTTTCTCTGTCATGTCCCTGAAGCGGAAAATTTTGAGAGAAGTCGGGATTTTTTCTGATTTTTTTTTCAAATTTTGATCCCCTCTGGACTCCCCTGTGTTAACGCAGAGATCTCAAATTCAACTGGGAAATACTAAGGGTGTACTAAATGTATGTACAAAATTTCAAGCTTCTATCTTGAATAGTTAATGAAGGGGCGGGAAAAATATTTAACAATGAGCTAAAAACATCCCCACAATACCCCAGATGACCCAGATGTAATATAAAAATTTCCTCAGACATCCCTATTTATCCTAGTATCATGATTTGTACATTATTCTCTTCAGAATAAAACAGTTTCAAACGGTACCATCCGAATATCTCCATCGTGTAGGCTATTTGGGGCTGGAAAATCACGAACAAAGGGATTTTCTGTTAAGAAATATTCCGTTTTTTACTTTTTGCCCCTTTGTACCGCCTCTGTTTAAAGGCAAAAATCTTAAACAAATCTGAAAAAATACTAAAAGGTGCAGTGAATGAGTGTCCAAAATTTCAAACTTCTAGATGCAATACTAAGCCCGCGAGAAATAATATCCCCAAATACCCCAGATTCCCCTATAAAACAGGATCTCAGGTAACAGTTTCCTGAGACATTCTATTTTTCCTAAGATTATGGTTCGTACATAATTCTCTTCAGAATAGAATAGCCTTTCAGATGGTATCATTCACATGTGCCCATCTTAGGCTGGAAAATCGCGAAGAAAGCTATTTTTGTTTAAATATATATATATATATATATATATATATATATATATATATATATATATCCAATTTTTTTTTTACATTTTTGTCCCTCTGGACCCCCCTGTTTTCACGCAGAGATCTGAAATCATCTGAAAAATAATAAAGGGTGCACTGAACGAGTGTGCAGAATTTCAGTCTTCTGATTGCAAAATGTAGGCCTGCCAAAAGGTAATAAAAAATAGGCACAAAAAATATCTTTTTTAAATTTATGACGTCATCACGTCCTATGTCGCGACGCAGAGAGGCATGAAAGCATATGCAACGTGCTCTACAATGCCTTCAGTTCCGAAAAAACGAAGTAAAAAGCTTTATTGGTACTCTTTTAACACGTTAAGCAAAATTTATGTATTTCGCACCGCAAAGTAGTTACAATTTCCTTTAAAATATACCCCTGCCAAATATCAATAACTTTTGTAGAAAAAAAAGTGTCACTTTGATAAGCGTTGCTGTACTTTTTCCTGAACGCTTAACCTTTTAAATTACAGTATATCACCTATTTTTAGGTGGTAGGATAAAATCTTCATTAATCCGTTAAAGTTATAAAATCTAAAAAAAAAAAAAAAAAAAAAAATCGGAGAGGGGATAGGACACTTCTAAATACGCCTTATTATCTGGGAACAAATATATAGACGCGCACACAAAAGAATCTTCGTCTTAAATGTCGATGGTGATTTCCCCGTTGGAATAGTAAACGATTTACAATATAAACCCTATGTTACGAAGAGAAGAAAACAGGATTGCCCTGTTACCCGTTTAAAACGGGATTTTCCCTAATCATCTTCTGCATGACACTTGTTTTCATACTATGCTGTACATACCGTACATTTGAGTCTCGTTGTATTATGATTATCATCTTTCACAATCGAAATAACAGAATAGAAACGGGACTTTACTTATTTTCACTTTAAATTATTTCGAAACTTGATTTAAATCAACCATTTTTATTTAAAAAATCAAATGATTTAAGTAGTAGAAAAATGATCGATCTGGGCCAACCTAGCTCAGAAGAGAACAACTCACAAGCCCCTGGGAAAATGACCATCGTATACCGTGAGCCCACGGTCTTTTACGACCTCCATTTTAGGGGTGAATTTATTCCCTTTTATGAGCACTTTTTAGGGGGTGTACTCGTTCTCTTTTACGAGCACATTTTAGGGGGTGAACTCGTTCCCTTTTATGAGCATATTTTTCAACCCTTATTTTAACATAGCAGAAATAACACTGAGATTATGAACACAGAACAGAGCATGGCTTATTTTCCACCCCTTATTTTAACATAGCAGAAATTATATTGAGACTACGTAACACACAACATCCTCCATTTTAGGGGTGAATTTATTCCCTTTTATGAGTACTTTTTAGGGGGTGTACTCGTTCTCTTTTATGAGCCCATTTTTAGGGGGTGTACTCGTTCCCTTTTATGAGCATATTTTCCAACCCCTATTTGAACATAGCAGAATATGAACATACAACAGAACAGATTCGTTCCCATTTATGAACACTCTTTCAGGGGTGAACTCGTTCTCTTTTATGAGCACATTTTAAGGGGTGAACTCGTTCCATTTTTCAACCCCTATTTTAACATAGCAGAAATTACATAGCACAGCTAATAAAAGAACATGGTTTATTTCCCAACATAGCAGAAATTACACTGAGACTACGTAACACATAACATCCTCCATTTTAGGGGTGAATTTATTCCCTTTTATGAGCATATTTTCCACCCCTATTTCAACATAGCGCATCAGACAGAGACTACGAGCACCAGCCAACAGATAATACGTAAGACTCGTTCCCTTTTATGAGCACATTTTAAGGGGTGTACTCGTTCCCTTTTATGAGCATATTTTTCCACCCCTTATTTTAACATAGCAGAAATTACACTGAGACTACGTAACACACAACATCCTCCATTTTAGGGGTGTACTCGTTTTCCAACCCCTATTTTAACATAGCATATAATACACTGAGACTATGAACACACAGCACAACAGATAATACATAGCACAGCTAATAAAAGAGCATGGCTTATTTTGCAACCCTTACGAACACATAGTAGAGCAGATAATAAACACAACAACCTACATTTTAGGGGTTGTATTCATTCCACCCCTATTTTAACATAGCACATCAGACAAAGATTACGAAACATAGTGAAGATTAGATAAGAGTACATAACATAACATAACAAGGGTGTATTCATTCTCTTTTAAGGGGTGGACTCGTTCCCTTTCAACCTTTATGACTTATTTTCCAAACATAAGACTACGGGGGTGTATTCCACCCCTATTTGAACATAATGAACATAGCAGAGGATAGGGGTGTATTCGTTTTGGATTCCACCCTTAATTGAACATAGCACAGAGTACGTTCCCTTTTAAGGGTGTACTCGTTCTAATGTAACATAGCAGTTGGTCTATTTTTCAACCCCTATTTGAGCATAGTCCATTTTTAAAGGGTAAACTCGCTCTAAACCTCTATAGTAAATATAATCATTTAAGGAGTGAACTTGTTCTAACCTATATTTGAACATAACAAAGATTATTTAAAGATTGCAGAGGAATGCGAAACTTCCGTGTTTTGTTATCAGTTACATAATAACTTCCGCCATATGTGGATAATTCTCATTACGTCATTCATCCGGATTTTAAAAACATTGAGCTAGTTTTCTCTTTAACAGACAATACGGTCATTCAACGATAGGAATCTCTGAACGTAATGCAATCAATTACAAAGGTATAAAAAAAGAGGGGAATCCCCGAGCATGACTCATACCTATTGCGCAATATTACGCAATGCAATCACACAGGTATAAAAGACTGACCGACATGTTTTTTTGTAATCACTTCCTGTTTGCTATTTGAAGCGTAAAGTTCAGATATTTTTTGTGTGTGTGGTTTATTATTAGTGTGGTTTTGTTTTCTTTTGTAAGTAAGACATTTTATAATAATAATAATAATATTATATTATAAAAACTCAGTTCAAAATTATTATAGTAACTTTGAGTTAGTTTTAAAAAATGGCAACAAAAAAGGTTAAATACTATCAATTCTGATACTCTATTTAATAATAATTTTAAAAAAATTATTTTAAAATGTGATACTGATTTAAATGAGGATAGTGGATGTTTTTTAAAGAATAAAAGAAAAGACTGTTTAGATATATTAAAACAGGAACAAGATAATTCATCTTTTAAAGTAAATTTTTCTTTGGATACAACTTTTGTAAAACCAGTAGATTTAGAAACATGTCGATTCTTTGTAAATAGTGGTAACGAAATTATTTTACCGAGTACAGATGTGAATTCTATAATAGAAAAACTATTTAATAAAATTTTAGTTGAACAAGAAAATTGAGCAATTAAGAAATCAGGGTGGTCTTTATGTTCTGAACCAAACCATCACTTAGAAATTAAAATCAGTAAATATGATCCTCTTTCCGCTTCTTCTTTTATAAAATTACCTCAATGGATTTTATCCAAAAAGAAATGTGTTATAAATATTCAAAATAATGATAATAGATGTTTTATGTATAGTATTCTAGCTGCGTTGCATCCCGCAAAAGATAATCCACATCGTGTAAATAATTACATACAATATATTAATACTTTATTACCATTATTTGAAAAAACGAATATAAAATTTCCCGTCGAAATAGAACACATAAGCAAATTTGAACATATGTATAATTCTGTATTTCCTAGGGAACAAATTTCCGTTAATATATATGGCATTGATTATGATCATGAAACTATTTTTCCGTCACGTATAAGCGAAAACACATGTGTAGATAAACGTATAGATTTACTGTATTGTGAAGAAAATTGCAACACTCATTATTGTTTAATAAAAAATCTCAATGCGTTATTGAAGAGTCATAAAGAGAAAACTTATGTAAAATTGCCTCAATGGATTTTATCCACAAAATGTGTTTTAAATATTCAAAATAACGATAGGCCTAATAGAAGTTTTATGTATAGTATTCTAGCTGCGTTGCATCCCACAAAAGATAATTCATATCGTGTAAATAATTACATACACTATATTAATACTTTATTACCATTATTTGAAAAAACTAATATAAAATTTCCAGTCGAAATAGAACACATAAGCAAATTTGAACATATGTATAATTCTGTATTTCCTAAGGAACAAATTTCCGTTAATATATATGGCATTGATTATGATCATGAAACTATTTTCCCGTTACGTATAAGCGAAAACACAGCTGTAGATAAACATATAGATTTACTGTATTGTGAAGAAAATTGCAACACTCATTATTGTTTAATAAAAAATCTCAATGCGTTATTGAAGAGTCATAAAGAGAAAACTTATGTAAAATTGCCTCAATGGATTTTATCCACAAAATGTGTTATAAATATTGAAAATAACGATAATAGATCTTTTATGTATAGTATTCTAGCTGCGTTGCATACCGCAAAAGAACATCCACATCGTGTGAATAATTACATACAATATATTAATACTTTATTACCGTTATTTGAAAAAACGAATATAAAATTTCCCGTAGAAATAGAACACATAAGCAAATTTGAACATATGTATAATTCCGTATTTACGAAGGAACAAATTTCCATTAATATATATGGCATTAATTATGATAATAAAACAATTTTTCCGCTACGTATAAGCGAAAACACAGCTGTAGGTAAACATATAGATTTATTATATTTAAACTCTCATTATTGTTTAATTACAAATTTAAATGGTTTAGTCAGACATCAGTTAGGTAGTCATCAAACATTTATTTGTGGACGATGTTTAATATCTTTTTATAACAAATCAAAATTAGATGAACATGACAAACTATGTAAAGAACACACACCAACCAAAATTAACATGCCGAAACAAGGAGAAGTTTTAAAATTTCGAAATTTGAAATTGTTATTACAGAATGATGTGATAATAATTGCAGATATGGAAAGTTTATTAAAACTTATAAATAAACAAAGTGGATCTCATACAATACAAATTCACCAACATATACCATGCAGTTTTGGTTATATTGTATGTTGGAGTAACAACTATATGAATTCAGATTTAGTTATTTATCGGGGAGAAAATGTATCGATGAAGTTTATGTCTGCTATGGAGAATGATTTAAGAAAAATCATAAACATATTAGATCAACAAAAACCATTAATACCATTAAATAGTTCTCAGTTACAGGAGTTTAACCTATCCACTGAATGCTCGGTTTGCGATAGTAAATATACGAGTAACAATAGAAAAGTTAAACATCATAACCATTTAACTGGTCAGTATATTGCCACGGTGTGCAACAATTGTAATTTACAAATTAAACGTCAAAGTAATTTTATCCCTGTCTTCTTCCATAATTTGTCTGGGTATGATGCACATTTATTTGTGAAAGAATTAGGTTGCACCCCTGGAAATATTTCGGTAATTGCTGAAAGCACTGAGAAATACATAACATTCTCTAAGCACTTTAATTTTAATGGTAGACCTATCGAGTTACGTTTTGTAGACTTATTTAAATTCCTGCCGTATAGTCTCGAAAATTTGGTGTCAAAATTAAAACCTGAGCAATTTGTCTATACAAAGCAATATTTTTCTGATGAAAAGTTTCCTTTAATTCTCCGTAAGGGAATTTATTTTTATGAATACATAACAAATTTAGATACATTTAAAGAAACTGAATTTCCTGGAAGAGAGGCGTTTAGTAGCAAATTGAATGGAACACAAATTTCCGAGACTGATTATCAATATGCAAAACTGATTTGGCGTGTGTTTAAATGTGAAAATTTAGGAGACTACCACGATCTATATTTAAAATGTGATGTACTTCTCACAGCAGATGTGTTGGAGAATTTTAGAAAGACATGTTTAAATGCTTTTTGTATTGATCCGATTAATTGTTTTACTGCACCTGGGTTGGCATGGCAAGCCATGTTATATAGAACAAAAATTGAACTTGAACTTTTATCAGATATCAATATGTATATGTTTGTAGAAAAATCGATTCGCGGAGGTATTACTCAAGCTGTGTTAAGGTATGCCAAAGCTAATAATCCCTACGTACATGATTTTGATGCGGAAAAAGAAAAATCTTATTTACTGTATATTGACATGAACAATCTGTACGGACTATCAATGATTGACTATTTACCATATGGTGGTTTTCGGTGGGAGGATAAAATTGACAATTAGCAAGACAAACATAAAATTATCAATTGGCCCACGGATAGTGAATGGGTTTTTTTTCTAGAAGTGGACTTAGAGTATCCAAATTATTTACACGAATACCATTCTGATTTTCCGTGTGCTCCCACTAATGAAGTTCCACCGAATGGTAAATACTCAAAATTACTATTGACACTTATATCGAAATCGAATTATATCTTGCATTATAGAGTATTACAATTTTATCTAAAACAAGGTTTAATATTGGTAAAAGTACATAAAATATTATGGTTTCGTCAATCTAAATGGCTTGCATCTTATATTCAAGAAAATACTCAACGCCGTGCAAATGCTACAATTGAATTTGAAAAAGATTTCTATAAGTTATTAAATAATTCTGTATACGGAAAGACAATGGAGAATGTACGAAAACGAATTGATATAAAATTAATTAACAATGAAAAAAGTGTAAAAAATTAGTAGCGCAAAATCAGTTTCAAAATTGGGTAAAATTGGCTGATAATTTGGCATTGTTTCATATGGTAAAAAAATCTGTAACCCTTAATAAACCAATTTACGTAGGAGCGACAGTTTTAGAATTATCAAAATTAGCTATATATAACTTTCATTATAATATAATGAAACCGCGATATGGAGATAAAATTAGAATTGCATATATGGATACTGACTCTTTCATTTACCATATTAAAACTAACAATATTTATAACGATATAAAAAATATGAATGACTATTTTGATACCTCAAATTATCCTGAAAATAATTCTTTATATAGCACAAAAAATAAACACATTTTGGGTAAAATGAAAGACGAATTAGGTGGAGTTCCTATGATTGAATATGTTGGGTTACGAGCAAAAAATTATGCAATAAAAACTGGTGAAAATAAAGAATTGAAAAAATGTAAAGGGATCAAGAAAAATGTAGTTAAAGAACAAATTACGTTTGACGATTATAAATCTTGTGTATTTCAAAACGAAACGATTCATAAAACACAATTTGAAATTAAAAGCAAATACCATAATTTAACAACAAATCAGGTGACAAAATTAGCGTTAGATCCGTATGATGACAAAAGAAAAATTTTAAATTGTAATATACACACTGTTCCTTGGGGGTATCATAATAAAGATTTAACATGTACGATTTGTATATTGTAAATACGATATAATTTTTTTGGATATATTAGTATTAAAAAAATATGTCACAATCAGTTCGAGAACAAATAGTTGCAGAATTACATAAAAGTGCAAGACGAAACTATCCTCGAATACCCGTTATAACGAAAGGGATTCATGATTTATGGCAAGCTGATTTAGTTGAAATGAATAGTGGAAAATTGAAAGGTCTAGCAAAAAATAATCGAAATTTCAAATATTTATTAACTGTGATAGATACATTCTCTAAATATGCTTGGGCTATTCCTGTGAAAAATAAAACTGGGAAAGAAATTACACAAGCATTTATAACAGTACTGAGAAAAGCAAACAAAAGCCCTAAATTTTTACAAACTGACAGAGGCCGAGAATTTTATAACTCAGAGTTTCAGAAGGCGATGAACAAAAATAACATTAAACATTATTCCACGTACAGTGATGTGAAAGCAAGTATTATTGAAAGATTTAATAGATCATTACGTAATTTAATGTGGAGACAATTTACACTGCAGGGAAATTATAAATGGATTGGCATTCTGCCGGAATTACTACATAAATATAATAATACTATTCATTCCACTATTAAAATGAAACCTATCGACGCTATTAAAAAGAAAATGAAAAACATCTATTGACAAACATCTATTGCAAAAAGTTTTCTGTGATAAAAAGAAAAAGTAAATTTAAGATAGGTGAATATGTAAGAATTAGTAAACTTAAGCGTCCTGGTTTTGATAGAGGTTTTACACGCAATTGGAGTACAGAAATTTTTCGAATTGCTAAAGTTTTCTTCACTAATCCTCCGACATATCACTTAGTAGACTCAAATAATAAACCTATTGAAGGAAGATTTTACGGACACGAATTACAATTAACGAAATTTCCAAAAACATATTTAATTGAAAAAGTTTTGCGAAAGAAAAATAATAAGGCCTATGTGAAATGGTTAGGTCTGCCAAAAAGTGAAAATTCTTGGATTGATTTAAAACATACTATATTGTAAAAAAAGAGAAGTCAAGAATTTATAGGTGAAGCATGTCGTCACAAGTATTTTAAATTCTAGCAATATATCTGTAATAGAGATGGAATGGAAAATTCCTTTTACATGTATGGTAGCAGGTCCTACAGGATGTGGAAAATCATATTTTGTTAAAACATTTCTTGACCATTATAGTAAGTTATTTAAAAATATTGTATGGTATTATGGTGAATGGCAACCGTTGTATGATACTCTTTCAAACTGTACGTTTAAAGAAGGTTTAGCTCAAAATAATGAATTTCAAGCACACGAAGGTCCACATCTTGTCATTATTGATGATTTAATGCGTGAGTGTGATCATCGGATTGTAGATATTTTTACTAAGGGTAGCCATCATAGAAATATAAGTGTAATATTTATAACACAGAATATTTTTCATCAACAAAAAGGAATGCGGGATATTTCGTTAAATTGTCATTATATTGTTTGTTTCAAAAATCCTAGAGACGAAGCTCAAATTAATTATCTCGCACGACAATTGTATCCAGGTAATACAAAATTTATTCAAGAAGCATATCAAGATGCAACTCGAATTGCACATGGTTATTTACTCTTTGATTTAAAACAAAATACTCCTGATGAGCAGCGAGTTCGAACAAATATCTTTCCAACAGATTCTTTTAATTATGTTTATGTACCTGTAAAAAATAATAATTGTAATATGGTTTATATTCTAACAACTATTTATGCTTTAATAGCCGTAAAAAATGATTAGTAAGGAAAATGCACATTTGTTGAAACTTTTAGCAAAATCAAAACCGAAAGCACGTAAGGCAATTTTACAAAATGCAGATCCTGATTTAATTCGCTCTATTTGTGAATGTTCCTATAACGTATTACAGGGAAATGTCCCATTAAATAAAACAGAGATAAATAAGCTAAGAAAATATAAAAAGGAACTGAGATATTTGGTGAAAAAAGGTCTGTCATTAAAACAAAAGAAAAAACGAATAATTATACAAAAAGGTGGTTTTCTTACTGCTTTGCTTGCACCTATTATTGGAGGTATACTATCTAGTTTAATTAAATAATTATGCAAAATGCACAAAAACTTATTTTAATCTCACCAGAAAAATTACATCATTATCAAACGATATCTAATCTTGATGATGAAATGAAAGAAATTTTAAATAATAAAAGTTTAAATGCAGAAGAAAAATGGACAAAATATAGAGAAGTCTTACAAAAATATTTAAATATAATTCAAAAACCGGCAGCAGTTACAACAACAGCAACAACAACAACTACTACTACTACGGAGGAAGAAGAAGAAGAAGAAGATGAGGAGGAGGATGATGAAATAATATCTACTCTCCCTGAAATTTGTAAACGTAAAGCAAGACCTTTATTACGTAAATTGAAACAAAATCCAAATATTCAATGGGACGATAATGGAAATGTGAATATTAATAATAAATTAATTCCAGGTGCAAATATAGTGGATTTGATATCCGATTTTGTTAGATGTCGTAAGAAAAATATTTCAGTTGCCGGCTGGAAACCTTTTGCTACATTATTAGCAAAATCCAATATACCCTTAGAGTACATTGGTAATCCTCAACGAATAGATTATATTAGAAAACTAACAGAAGACGAAGAAGACGAAGAGGATGGTCCTCCACCCCGTAAACGCAAATGGTGTACTTATAAGCAATAATAATAATATTCTATTGTAATCTATTGATATTTTTAAGTATATAGAAAGAAAGAAAGAAAGATAAATGAACCCTACCTTAATTATTACATACATCAAGCAGGAGGTAATTATAACGTGTATAGAGGTACAGCATATCAAGAAGGTTATGGCATTGGTAGTTTTCTAGGAGGTTTATTTCATACTGTATTTCCTTTATTAAAACAAGGTGCAAAAACTGTTGGTAAAGAATTGATACGTACAGGAATTAATGTAGCAGGAGATGTACTAGATAATAATAGACCTATTGAAGAGTCTTTGCATGATCGATGGCAAGAAGCAAAACAAATTTAAAAAATAAAGCTCAAAATAAATTAAATCGGGTGTTGGAAGGATCTGGAAGAAGAAAAAGAAAGAAAGTTCATTTTAGTGGTGCTGGTGGTGTGAAGCGGATAAAAAGATCCAAAGATATTTTTGATTGATTAATTATGGAGCAAAGTGATAGTTTTTATCTCACACTTCCTAGCAATAGTTTTATGGAATATTTTCCTCAAAATACTCTTGCTTGTTATACTACTAAATTAAATCAACCTATTGTACTGGAGAAAGGAGTGTGGGAAACAGCTGTTGTTGAAGTACATTATACGAGTTCATTTCAGAATGTTTCCAAATATACAAATAATATTTATTATCGTCTCATGAATACAGAAAACTGGAACATAACTCAAATCTTACCAGGCCACTATTATCATGTTGATGATATTCTATCTCAAATTAATCATAAAAGTGATATATTAAATTTACAATTAAAAGTCAAAGCATCAGTGAAACGAATTGAGGTTAATAGAGTAATAAAAGATCAAGAGAAGCATATACAAGTACGCCTATCTCCTGAACTAGCCAGAATACTAGGCTTTGATCATATTCAACAAGAAGATATTGCAGTTGTTCATCATGCTCGTTATCCACCTGATTTACAAAAAGCGCTACCTACACTTATGTATATTTACAGTGATATTGTAGAACCACAAATGGTGGGTGACACCGTAGCTAAATTGTTACGTATTATAAATACAAATATTACAGAGCATGGTATTAATAATGTACATATTTTTGATAATCCTCATTATGTCACTGTGCAACGTAAACAATTTGATCAAATTATTATTGATTTAAGAGATAGTACAGGTAATCCACTTCCTTTCCAATATGGCAGTGTATGTGTAAAATTACATTTTCGTAGACGTAATATGGTATTGTAAATTTTACCATGTGTGAATATTAATAGTAAGAAAAAATGCAGTGTGAATGTATGAAATCAGAATTAGATTTATTTGCTGGTTTACCCACTCAAACCAGTATTATAGGTAATAAAATAGTTCCATATAAGCCTGTGGCTTCAATAGCTGATAATGCACCAATAGAATTTGTAGTCCCCGGTCATGGGGATGACTATATTGACTTACCGCACACAATATTATATGTTAAAGGTAAAATTACTAAATCAGATGGTTCTAATTTAACTTCTGCCGATAAAAAAATCGGCCCTGTAAATGATTTTCTCAATGCAATGTTCAGTGAAGTGCAATTATATTTAAATAATCAAATTATTTCCTACTCTTCACATACATATCCATATCGATCGTATATTGAAAAACTACTAAATTATAATGCTGAAGCTAAAACAACGCATCTTCAAACATCAATGTGGTTTAAAGATACTGCAGGGCATATGGACAGTGTGGCCGATGCTAATGTAGGATTTAAACAACGTTTTCTTCTCACTGCTTTAAGTCAGTCATTTGAATTATTGGGTTATATTCATGCTGATATTTTCAATCAGGAGAAATTTTTACTGAATGGTGTACAATTGCGTATTAAACTAATTCCAGCTAAACCTACATTTTGTCTAATGGGTGACGCAGATGCTGATGGAAAAGTTGTAATTACAGATGCAACATTGCTTGTGAAAAAGGTTGATGTATCACCAGCAGTTAAAATAGCACAAAATAAAGTATTACAAAATCCTAAATTTAGAATAAAATATCCTATAACAAAAGTGCAGGTGAAGACAGAAACTCTGCCACAAGGAATTATGGATAGTACACTTCCAGATCTGTTTTCAGGCATAGTGCCTAAACGTATTATTATTGGTTTTGTTACTAATGCTGCTTTCAATGGTACTTATCAAACAAATCCATTCAATTTTCAACATTTTAGTATGTCATTTTTTACATTGTATGTTGATGGAAATCCAATGTCCTTCAAACCTTTACAGCCAGATTTTGATAATAAGCTATATGTACAAGCATATTCCACGTTATTTACAGGTTCAGGTATTTATTATTCTAATCAAGGTAATAATATTTCACTCGCTGAATATCCTAATGGTTATACTCTACTGGTGTTTGATTTAACTCCTGATTCAAGCGCAAGTGCTGCATTTCATACTAGTCCGCAACGGCAAGGAAGTGTACGTTTAGAGGTTCATTTTAAAGAAGCACTGCCATCTCCTGTAACAACAATTATTTATGGTGAATTCTCTTCAGAATTAGAAATTGATTTCCAGAGAAAAATATATATTAATTAAAGAAAATGTTAAATACAATTGAGCTTTATGAAGCATTACAACAAAATTTGCCTAAAGATCATTTTATTGGTGTGTATGCTGCTGATGAGTTACCTTTGTTTATTCATACATTTCCAGCCGCCATAATTATAAATACTGATTCTAGTGATAAGCCTGGTGAACATTGGGTTGCTGTTTATATATCTAATATGTGTTTGGGAGAGTATTTCGATAGCTATGGTATACCTCCCTATATACAACATCATATAAGGTTTTTAAAACGAAACTGTCTGTATTATACATGGAATAATAGACGTATTCAAGGTGATTTATCTCAATTTTGTGGACATTACTGTTTCCTATATCTAGCATGTCGTGCATCTGGGTATTCGATGCAGAATTTTTTAAACAAATTCTCACTCACTACTATTGATGCTAATGATATTATGCTTTATTCATTTATGAGAGTATGATGATGTTATTTTTTTAAACTCCGCCATTGCCGGTCCAAAGCCCTGGATGAGAAAGGAGGAGGGTTGGGGGTGTTGCTACCCCCGTAAAAGAAAGTAATCTCTGCTATGTGTTCGTAGGGGTTGAAAACGAGTACACCCCTTAAAAGGGAATGAATCTTACGTATTCTCTGGTCTGCTGTGTGTTCATTGTCTCAGTGTAATTTCTGCTATGTTAAAATAAGGGTTGGAAAAGGGAACGAGTTCACCCCCCTAAAAGACCATGGGTTCAAATAGGGGTTGGAAAATATACCATACTCTAAATAAGGGTGGAACGAGTCTTATGTATCTGCTGTGTGTTCGTAAAAACGAGTACACCCCCGCTATGTTACGTAGTCTCTGTCTGATGCGCTATGTTGAAATAGGGGTTGGAAAACGAGTACACCCCTAAAATGGAGGATGTTGTGTGTTACGTAGTCTCAGTGTAATTTCTGCTATGTTAAAATAAGGGGTGGAAAATAAGCCATGCTCTGTTCTGTGTTCATAATCTCAGTGTAATTTCTGCTATGTTAAAATAAGGGTTGAAAAATATGCTCATAAAAGGGAACGAGTTCACCCTCTAAAAAGTGGTCATAAAAGGGAACGAGTCTTACGTATTATCTGTTGGCTGGTGCTCGTAGTCTCTGTCTGATGCGCTATGTTGAAATAGGGGTGGAAAATATGCTCATAAAAGGGAATAAATTCACCCCTAAAATGGAGGATGTTATGTGTTACGTAGTCTCAGTGTAATTTCTGCTATGTTGGGAAATAAACCATGTTCTTTTATTAGCTGTGCTATGTAATTTCTGCTATGTTAAAATAGGGGTTGAAAAATATGCTCATAAAAGGGAACGAGTTCACCCCTTAAAATGTGCTCATAAAAGAGAACGAGTTCACCCCTGAAAGAGTGTTCATAAGTGGGAACGAATCTGTTCTGTTGTATGTTCATATTCTGCTATGTTCAAATAGGGGTTGGAAAATATGCTCATAAAAGGGAACGTGTTTACCCCCTAAAATGTGCTCGTAAAAGAGAACGAGTACACCCCCTAAAAAGTGCTCATAAAAGGGAATAAATTCACCCCTAAAATGGAGGTCGTAAAAGACCGTGGGCTCACGGTATACGATGGTCATTTTCCCAGGGGCTTGTGAGTTGTTCTCTTCTGAGCTAGATTGGCCCAGATCGATCATTTTTCTACTACTGATTTAAATCAGGCTGATTTAAATCAATCTACCCTGTTTCAAGAAAAAAAAATCAAAACAAGGCAAGTGTTTAGCACAGGATGTCATTTACAGTTAGCCAGACTGAAGTCTATAGAACATCTTTTCGAGACCCAACAACACCTTTATCGTATATGTTAGTGTTAGGATTGCTTGGATCGAAATTTAATGTTCCTTTCAGCAGTGAGGATATACAGCAAAGTCTCTATAATTCGATGTCCAAGGGGACATGAAAAATATTCGAGTTATCCAAAATTCGAATTAACCAAAAACACTCATTTTCAAGTAAAATCAAGGGAACAAAATAACTATATATATTAACATGCAGTGCACCTTACCTTTAAAGAACTATATTTTCTGCGCGATCCAATATTGCCGCACACGAACAAACATGTGTACTATATTGAGATAAACTCTACGATACTCAAACATATTTACTGTATTGTACAGTTTCCACTTCCCGTAGAATTTCTACTTTTTGCTCTAACGTTAAAGAAGTATACGCCCCGCGCTTCGACATTATGCGTAGTGCACGCCCAGATCACAAACGAAATCTGCTTACATTTTTGTCATTGCTTTTAGTTCACTTAAAAAGAATTGCATAAATATCTCGTTCTTAAAGTCATTTGCTAGTGGAGGACAGGATTCAAGAGCGTTTATGCTTCTACAGAAGGGATGGAAACATCCAGGTTATTGAGGAGGAGAGATGCATAACAACTACCTTCTGCCAGATTTCCTTTAGCAGGAGGGAGTCCAGCGGAGGTGGTGTCAACAAATAAGGTTTTATCTTTCTTATGGCCGCCTTTGGATAAAATAACAGATAAACAAACACAAGTTGAAATTGTATTGTTCTGTTTGCAATCGGTCAAACACGGCAAATGTTTCCACTACAAATACTTCGAATTATCCACACAGGAGGTTCAAAAGTTCGATTTACCCACGATTTTTTTACCATTGTTTTCAAGGGGAATAAACTTTTGTTCGAATTAAAAAGAGTCTCTGTACAATACATGACATACAATATAAAATAGAATCTGAACTCGGGTCTCCAGCGTCAAAGACTTCAATACTTTAAAGAATAAGTTTCCATTTTGAGTTACAAGACGACCAGTCATTAGCAAGCAATAAGGCGAGGTATAAGCAGAGCCGTAGCTAGAGATTTCGGCGCCCGGGGCGAAGTAGAATTCGGCGCCCCTACACTCACCTTACGAATAATTATATATATATATATATATATATATATATATATATATATATATATATATATATATAAAAGAAAAAAGGTTTTGTTATTATGCTACGCTGAATCTTTTCGGAAGACCATTGCAACAACCAATAACGATCATTATGTATCCTTTTTCAAATAAGAGCTGTTTTCAAGAGTCTTATTTTGGACTTCTTGTTAAATTTGACAAAACTACCCTTGGTTGTATACAGATTCACTAGGAGAACAGTTATGGGAAGCTACTACTATTTACAACGTTTCATACTATCGATAAGAAATGAAATTTCAATACATTAAAACTATGTGCTTTTAAATTGTTCGAGATGGGTGACAGCATTAATTTCCAGTAATAATTGTAAACATTTTAATTTTATTCTGTATGTGACCACATCAATAGCATTTTAATTTGATCTTTTTACGGTAAGAAATATTTTGTGAAATGTAATGGAAATTCGGAAGAAGCCTTCTTTGTGAATTTCTAAATATTGATGGACGTGAAGAATATGTTCAATGTTTGTAAATAAAATCCAAAATATACTTTGTTCTTACATATGTCTGAAATTATAGTAGTTACTAACTTCTTAATGAATGAAAGTTCCGAATTTAAAGTACTTATTATTAATTAACATATTAAAATACACTAACACGTACATATATAAAGAGTGTGTGTACTTATGTTTTGTATATATGTAGATAGATAAAAACATCACACAACTAGACACGTATGCACAAAATAATATGCTGGCGATACAAAAAGTTGATGAAAAAATGACCCCAATAAATTCCTCCAAATTGGAAACAGTTGATATGTCAATGGAATTCAAAAGTAAATCGTTGGTAGTGATTAGTGTCTGAAAATGAAGAAATGTCTAACATGATGACACGACCGACATGTATGTATCGTTTTGTATATTTAGAATGTTGATATGATGTATAGTCAGTAATCATCTTTGAAATGATGCTAATACCATTATCATATCCCAATGATAATCCCCTACTTAATATCATATTTGAAAAATGCTGTGGTATTGAAAGCATATAAACTATGGTCAAACGATAGAATGGCATTTTAGTAGAAAACATGACATAATATGTCTGTGATTTTTAAATATGTCGTAGCGGAAACATTATTCTTATTGTATGCAAAGAGAAAACCTGCACATATTTGCACTTTTGGGAAATATAGCGCATAAAATGTTTGAGGAAAACCGCATTCTGGATTCAATGCTGCTGGGATGAATGTGAGAACAAGTGTTATGTTATTAGACGTGTGATCCCCATGCACGCAGTGACAAAGTTGAATTGCCCCCAGGCCTCGTTGGGGGCTTCGTCCCCAGGACCCATCTTGTTTCCAACATCTAGTCATACTTCTCTGGCATTCACCAACAGAACTAAACTCTAGTCAAACATATTTGATTAATGGTGGCGACATTTTGAAACGCCAACATTCGCTAAACAATCTATGGACCATAAAATAGAACCATATTAAAAATGGTGTTGATCAATTTAGTATTGTGTTTTTTGTAACGCGTGCACAGAAGTGATAGTGGAATCAACTGTAATAAGCCTCCGTTCGCTCCAGCTCAGAGTGTTCCAATCAAGCCCTGAAATGAGCTCACGTAATGGACGATGAAATATATGAAACAACCTGAACAGGTTACTGATGCTTGTAAATCATAATATGTTTAATATATCTGATAATATATTCATATCGAGAACTTGTGATGAGATAATTTTTATATTGAAGTGTCCTTGCATCTTCATTGTCATAACGAATCCTCCACAACTTTGAAATAATTTTGAGAAGCAAGAACTTTTCTTCACTTTTATTACTCTTCAGTTGTAAAATGAATAAGTACACTTTTTCCTTTCATGCCTAAGAATGTAAGCCAATCGTAAATTGACAAATCAAAGCATATTGCCCACGCGTTTGTTTATGCCAATCATATAATCTGTTATATAATTTAGGCGTGAATATAAGGAATATTTCCTTTTATGATGTAAAACTCTGTTTTTTAATGAAATTCATTACTCATTACTCGGCATCTTGTATACCACATGTCATTACAAAATCATCTATAAGAACTCTTTAAGTAATAAGTAAAAACTTGTTGTGACTTATTTAAACTCTTGAATTGCGAGCGAAGCGAGCAAGAAAATTTTTAAGAAATCTACGTATTTCATTGATAACCGACAGCAATATTGATCAAATAGGGCGCAAATACTTTTTGGGGGCGACTCATCTTTTACTCATGTCCAACACCACTTTTTCTTTCTTCTTTCTCGTTCGGCGCCCCCTTGCTATCAGCGCCCGGGGCGGGCGCCACGCTGGCCCCCCCTTAGCTACGGCTCTGGGTATAAGCATGAGAACTTTAGTAAATCCAGGGCTGAAAAATCATACTTCTTATGAACAGGTGATTATAATTTTTACTTATGCCTAACTTCTTATAATTACACATTTCTCCTGGAAAAATGTAGTGAGTCGCGTACAACGAACGTCGTGTTCGTTGTTTGACGCTAATACAGATTATGTACTCACGCAATTTACCTACCTCTAAGTTAATGATGATGATGATAAATAATTTTTAGCTTTCAACTTGTGTAATTTTATCTTATTCTTTGTCTATCGGAGATTTTGTAAAAGACATGACAAGAAGGAATGCGAAAGTCAGCCTAATAAGCAAATGCAAAATACACTGTTTTCCAATTGAAGTTATAATAACTTTTGAAAAAGAATTACGCCTACAATATAGACAAAATATGAAAAATTACACTTAAATGGTAATTAAGAATTTAATTACACACAATATAAATAAACTACAATATTAGAAATATTTCAGTAATTGATCCATAGAAATAACTCATTGTTTTACTTACATCGCAAGAAGTGCTTATTAGTACAAGGTCTGAAATCGTGCTACCAAAATCGATTACTGAAAATCTTTCTACTGACAAATGTTTCATTTTTCAGCAATATTAATTGGAAACCTTTCCTACTTTACATGTGCCAGTAATTAGTAAAGCTGAAAGGAACAAAATACAAATTAGATCGCATACACGGTATTCTAAACGTAACTGACGATTACAAAAGAGTTTAAACTGTCAAGATGCCTGTGCTACAGAAGAATTCTTCTCACATGACTTCATGTGTGTTCGAAAATTCCACCTCTGAGCAAATCTCTTCCCGCATAAATCACACATGAATTTACGCACTCCTGCATGGAGTTTCGAATGCGTTCGCAGATTGTTGTGACGCGCAAATTTACGACCACAAATCTCACATACAAATGGTTGTTCACCTGTGTGGATTGACATGTGAAGTTTAAGTGTAAGCATTTTGGCAAGCTTTGCACCACAGAGCTCGCATTGTTCTGATTCATCGTGGATCTTCATATGTTGTGTAACTGTTCGTTTTTTCATCATTTTCCCACAAACTTTGCAAAAAACTGTGATTGTGTAAAAACGTACGAAAATTATATAATATTCAATATGTTTTAGACTCAGTTGTTCCCTGCCATTTACACTTTCTCTTAAATTTCAAATTATTTATATTGTTTATCTTATTGAATTTTATACAATCTGTGAGCTTCTTGTATTAACTTTGCTCTAAATAAGCTACAAAACAAACATAAAATGTGTTATTACGATTATACTATGAAAAATCTAGAAAAAGGTACAGTGACGTAAATTAACTACTGCAAACGAGAAAATATATTTGAGAGTTGCATACATACTTTGCTGAAACGATATCTTGAACTTAACATTTGACATTTAAGACTTTTAGACCAAACGAGACGAATGACTAATGAAAGTGATTGATTCTGAAATGGATTTGGTGAAAACGTGGAACGAAACGGGAAAATTGTGAGAAAATTTACGGTGGCGAATGTTATCCACAACGAACTCTGATGTCAGAATCGAAGGTAAAATACCACTTTATCACTGACACTGGGCTCCCACATACAAACTGTCGGTTACACTAATAAACACAATAGATATATTATTAAACGTGAATAATTAAATAAAAGTAACTCACTTCAGTTTTATATATTTTTTGGGTAGTTAAACCACTCTTAACGGAAACTTCCATAATAAGGACGGTGTTTTGTAACGACGAAAATATATGTATTGCATATTATGGGAGAGACCCCTACTTTTTACGGACACTGGTCCGGACAGTCTTCTTCGACTCCGTTTTACTAATCTTTTTGTAACGAACAGGAAGTATTTAGTACAGAAAACACTTTCTGAAACCTGAAAATAAATTTTCAATTGATCCCTTCAAATGATTCGGAAGTTACAAGCAAATTTCATCCGAACTAGTGTCCACAAGATAAGATAGCAGACAACTATCGCAAACTTGTCCCCAAAAACATAAACCGTCATGATTGTTAAGTTTTACCTACCTAAAAAAAAATTTAAAAATCCAAATCCACAATAGTCCACAGGACTTGCATCTGGAGATTTAACAGGTACCTCATTGAAAGGTATCACCTGTATATCACTTGCCTCCTCCATCTCCCTGTAGAATGCGAGGGACGAGCGTGAAGTATGTGGTGAGGCCTTGTTCATGTGAATGGGCACCAGATTGGCGTCATTTCCGTACATTGTTGGAATCTCATGCTCGTAGATCGGCCGCATGATCTGCTTCTGAAAATACTGCAAATTTATTTTGCAGTTCTTCGCCATCGTACGAATCTTCAGTTTACCTCGGTAACAGAAGCCAGTAACGACCACGAACCCTTTTGGGAAGGACTCTTTACAGACACTGACCCACCTTCTGAAGTTCTTGGCGCCTTTCTCTCGGTACATGATGGCTCTCGGTTTGCCGCAGTCGGAAAGGTAAATCCATGCTTCATCGAGCGTTAGGACGTACATCCACCTTTGTTTTACCAGATGCCGTTCGTACAGCTTCCGGGCGTTACACTTTCGTTCCTTTTGGTGGGCATCCATGAGAAGATGGCCGCGAGCTTTCATGACTTTTTCCAGCTTGAGTTGATGGTGTAACGTCCGGCTCACAGTCACCAAAGACACGTCAAGACGATTAGCCATACACCTTTGTGTTGGCGGATTTTCTTGCATTGCTATTTTGCGAAGTTTCCTCTGCATGGTGGAGGTGGCCTTGGTGCATTCCCGCTTCCTAGGCAACTTCGTTGGTGATCCAAATGGTGGAGCTCTGTTGCCCTTGTACTTTTTAATAACATTTTTTATTCCACTTAAACTGATGTTGCAACCATTCTTCTTGCACTGTTTTCTAATGACAGAAACACTAAAGTGGGCGTCATAAAGAGCCGCAACATAGCCTTCCCAAAACCGACTTAGTTTGGGCGGCATTTTGGTCACAGAGCGGAAACCCACACACTTGGAAACAAATTTAACACAACACTCACAACAATGGTCCTGTTTTGTGCGTTATTTTCGTCCGCGCGCAAAAACAACTCCGTTCCCAGGAAGCCACTGCACAACACTGCAGGACGCCACGAGCCAGGTCGGCTGAGTCTATTCTGCTCGGAAGGAGGAAGGAACGAAATCGGCCAAACGTAGGCTGAACAACCTCTGTATATGTAATGATTATCATGGTCGCCATACTGAATGGGCATCTTGAATTCGGATTTACAATGTAAAAGAGAAAGTGGGTGATGTAGCATGTGATATAGCACTGAAATTTTACCAAGAATTCATTGGTGTTAACCAATTCTGTATTAACTCTATTGTGAGTTGAGAAGTAACATGCAACAAAATCGTGAGGGGAAATTTGAACAAACGTCGGAATAATGTTGGCACAGGATGGACATCTAGAAAAAGATTAAGTAGATTATTTGCACGTGCAAAGAGTTGCAGTGTTAAAGATGAATAGTTGTAGTTACGTTAAAACACCCGACACAAAGGAGGGGTGGGGATTACAGGTAGAATTACGACGTGGTTCTTCTCAAAGAAAGTAGCACATATCATCACATAAGCAAGTATACTGATAAAGGTGCATACCAATCTATGAAGGACAGATGATGTGAAGCGCACCTATAAGAGGGTGATGAAAGCACAAGAACTTTTCACAGTGTCCACACCTGACGAAACAGGGATTATTACAGTAATGCTGCTGACAATCCGATTATGTATCATAATGAAAACAAAAGGAGATATAAGTCTGTAATTTTTCCAAATGCTCCTCAAGATATCGAACCATGTAGAAGGCATGGTTAATGAAATTGGGGAACCGAGGAGCACTAAACTGGAAGTGCATAAACGCTTGGAGACGGATGAAGTTGTCATGATGCCGTAGATGAAACACATCAATATGTAATCCAACATCCTTGATAAACTTCGCGTGCTGTTTGTACGTACAAAGGAATCCAACGTCGAGAGGTTGAATACGTCCAGTGCATTTTGGTGGTATCAGTTTCTTGTGATACTCAATTGAAAGAGTTAAAGTTGTTTCTGTCAAGCCGATGGGTGGATCCCTGATAGTTGAAACAGAAACTAAAGAAGATAGAAAAATATCAAAAAAATAAAAAGGTGATGGAAGAATCCAAAATTGAAGAAAAAAAGGAAGAAACGACCATTGGCCATTATATACAAAGTACCAGCAGAAATGAAAGACGCAGATATTGTGTCTACAATTATTCAGCAAAACTTGGAAGATAACGATGTGGAATTGGCAAAGAAAGAAGTAAAGCCGAAATTCAGAACAGGACCAAAGAATGACACCAGGTGCCATTTGGTAATTGAAGCACCCAATGAAATCTATAAGAAACTACTTCATACAAGTAGGGTATATCATCTATACGAAGCCTTAACAATCAAAGATTTCGTTTCAATTCCTAGATGCCTTCGTTGTCTTGATTTAGGACATACCCAAAGGTTCTGCAAGGATGACAAACCAACTTGTAAAATTTGTGGACAAAAAAAATCATGAACAAAAACATTGTTCGGAAAAAGGTAAACCCAAAGTTTGTATACCTTGCCAAAAAAGAAAGAAAAAGTGTACGGCTTCCAACGAAAAGGAATGCCTAACATACAAAATGTTGTATGAAAGAGAAGTATCCCGAATTGACTATGGATAAGTGTTACTTGGAACTAATATTTAAACTACAAATTAAGATCATCTTAGAAAACAAAGAAACAAAACAAAAATCGGGAAGACAGTCACTGGGAATCGTAAAGAAAGCTAAATATGGATGAACACGTAGATTTCCGTATCAATCTGTATGAATATAGTTTTGACAACATAGAACAGTATGCTAAAAACTGTATTGATTCAAACAATAGGGAAACTTTTTCAATTTTATATTTAAATGCTAGAAGTATACGAAATAAAATTAATGAATTAGAACTATTCTTACATAGAATACATATTGTAAAAGTTATAATTATTGTTGAGACATGGTTAGTAGATGTATCTGCATACGTATTCCATTTTCAATTAGTGTTTCTACCTTTTTCAATTAGTTTTTGTACTTACACTCTTGGTACTCTAGGTACATACTGTCGTTGAAGTAATGAATATTGTAATTACTCTAAGCACTCTCATTGAAGTAATAAATGTTTTAATTGAACTTGAATTATTACCGGTACTTTAGGAACAATTACTAACATGTAATTATGCTGTACCGGACTGTAATTTTATTATTTTGTTTACGTAATAACGACCTACATATTTTTTGTTTACTTTTTTATATGCGTTCCTTTGTAGAGCATGTTAAAGTGACAGGATGAATTATTTTTTGATAAAGGTTTAAATAGGAAATTGAACGAAATGGTTGGCTGTGCTTGTACTTTATGTTGATTAATTATTTTTTGTGTACTTTGTAACATTTTGAATGTCTAAACAGAGCTCGCCCATATATAAAGTGATAAGTAAATGCATTTGTAATGAGGGTGTGACATTTGATGAATTGAATCGGCAGATTTTATAGTGCTTTGAATTATAGCGACAAATTTAAAGAAAACAACATTAGTTACTGAAAATAAATTGTTTTGGGTTTAAATGAGAAAATAATGTTAATTTAGTTCTGGGTAGGGTGGACATTTTAATATAAAGGAAGTAATTAATAATGTAAAGAATTCACGCATGGTTCTTGAAGTGTATAATTAATGTCAACCGTTTGATTTTGATAGACTTTTCTGAAACGGAAACGGAATCCTTTAAAGATTAATTGTTTGGGAAAAGAACAGGTAAACTGCAACGCGACAGGTTCAGGACGCGACAGGAAAATTAATTCAGAACGACAAGGGTTCTTTAAGAAAAGAGACCACCATTTGTTTAAGCGCCCGCAGGGGAGGTTGGGCGACACAGAGGATGTAATATATGAGTCACGGAAAGTGAGAGTAATACTCATTCTAGAATTTGGTAGAACTTTCTGGATTTATTTTCGTTGGTATACAAACTTTGATGCAAATCAAGTGTTTACATTTGAAGAAATAAAAGTGCACGATGCGTTTGAGTTGGTGAATTGTATTTTATAGAAGTTAACAGAGAAGAAGAATTTATCTGTAAGTACTGGCTTTGTTTTTTTCTTGTTTTATGATTATGTTTTTTTTTCATATGAGAAGGGACATTGGAAATGAAATACACGTAAACACTTGTAATTGTTGGGAGTATAAGGGGACGGAAGTGTTTGTTTTTTATTGGGAATTGATTGCGGATTTTCCGGCATCGAAAACCATATGACTCGGTGTATTTTTATGGAATTATAAATTAACTAATGTATAGTGTAATGTAATATGGAGGCTACAGGGATTTAATATTGGTTATTGCACTTGGATTTGAACCAGGGCTCTCCCACGTGGAAAACCGTACGCTAAATCTTTTGTTCGATGGAGTTTTTACTTATATGGCACTAAAATTGAACACAACCTGTGACGCTGCCGGGAATCGAATCAGGATCTACCGCGCCGAAAGCCAAACACAATAAACAAATAGCAAGGAATTTTGGATTGTTTGACCTCTCCGTCAGGACGAGGCGTAGTTATTATTTTCCATATTAAAAGAATAGATGCATAGACACACAGACAGATAAATTTCATAATAAATATGCGATTATTTTCTTGCTCATAGAATTCTAGCATATCTTCAGAATATAAGAAGTTAGTGTTACATGAAAAGACCATTAAATGATGGGTGAAACTGATTACTTATGTAATATATTTGGTCTAGGAATTAATTCGTGCGGTTTTACAAAAGATGGCGTAACTAGCTTATTGTCCCATAGTTTCGTTGATCCAAACATGCGTTGAAAACTACTGTCATTGAGCATCTTGTTTAGTATATGTCAGTTGCTTGAAGCGGAAACAACAACATTTTTTCTTCAACTGAAAATGGCGCATTTTGTGCCTGATAAAGTGTTTTTGCGGGGAGTTATTCTTCATTGCTTTAACATGAAGAAAAGTGCTACCGCAAGTCATCATATTTTAGTGGAAGTGTTTGGTGACCATGCTCTAGCTGAGCGAACGTGTCAGAAGTGGTTTGCACGGTTTAAAGGTGGTGATTTCAGCTTGGAAGACCAAAAGCAATTTGGACAGCCAAAAGAATTTGAAGATGAAGAATTGAGAGCATTGCTTGATCAGGATTCGTGTCAAACGCAGGACGAACTTGCAGAAGCATTTGGAGTTGAGCAAACAACAGTTTCCAAACGTCTCAAAGCCATAGGAATGATTCAAAAGATGTCTTATTGGGTTTCACATGAATTGAAAAGAAAGACGTTGAAAGAAGAAAAACCGTTTGCGAATTGCTGCTTCAAAGACAGAAAAGGAAGGGATTTTTGCATCGAATTGTAACTGGTGATGAGAAGTGTATTCATTACGAGAATCCTAAACGAAAAAAGGCCTGGGTGAAGCAAGGTGAACCAGGTCCTTCACAACCGAAACGAGATATTCATTGTGCAAAGGTTATGCTGTATATATGGTGGGATTTGAAACGTGTGGTGTACTATGAACTTCTGAAACTCGGTGAAACTATTAATGGACACCGCTATCGACAACAATTAATGCGTTTGAAGCAAGCTCTGGCCTGAAAACGACCAGAATGGAATAACAGGCATAATAAACTTATTTATCAAGATGATAACGCTCGACCACATGTCGCAAAACCGGTCAAAACCTATTTGGAAAATGTCGGATGGAAAGTGTTACTCCACCCGCGATATTCACCAGACACTGCTCCGTCTGACTACTACTTGATCGATTGCATGAATAACGATTTGATTGGACAGCGGTTCACTTCTTCAGAAAATATCGAAAAATGGATCTTTGATTAGATTGCGTCAAAAGATGAGGAATTCTTTCGACACGGAATCCGTAAATTGCCTGAAAGATGGGAGAAAGTAGTGGCTAGCGATGGACAATATTTTTGTTAACGTATTCATTTACTTTGTTTTTGAAATAAAGCTTCAATTTTTATTAAAAACCGCACGAATTAATTCCTAGACCAAATAGTATTAATTTTTATTATTTTTTGTGTGTGGTATTAACATTTACAGTAGGGGAAAGGAACTGGGTAGCCTACACCTGCTTTGAATTTTGCTTGTTTTTATCTTTAGAAATATTGAACTGAACATAAGTTTGAATTTTGATGACGAATAATATTTTTATATTTGTTAGCATATGTCAGTGGTTCCCAACTTTTTTCATTTTGAGGCGCACCTGGAAAAAAGTTAACTTTGTGAAATGCAGGAGCTGAATAAAGCTTGGTATGTGATACTTTTGTAATCATTTTATGAGAAAATTTAGATTTTTTCTTATCGTTCCTTGAAGGTACAAATAATCGTATTTGATTTGGAGTTTAGTGTCCCTTTTTAGCACCATAGTTATGTGAGACATGGACCTACTGATTAACGTGGAATCAGAATCCTTGAGCTTCAGCAGGAAATTTATTCCCCACGCCAAAGGCGCGTACGCTAACCACTTAGCCACAAAGAAGATTTATTCGTGTTTAAAACTGTTACGTAAACTAAAATACGGTATATTCACCTCATGATTTACAGCGGTCGTAAATTAATAGATAGGAGTTTTGTGTTGTAAATGGGAGGAGAGTATTTGAAAATGTTATTTTGCTCAAAGTCACGTTTCAGTTTCATTAATTGAATACCGGACAAGCGCCTTTTGTAGGTATAGAGCATGTGTTATTTTACTTTAACGCCTTAGACTTGCACTTCCTGGCTATGAAAGATGGGAAACTAGTTTAAAAAGTAAAACGATTATTATGGTTTATATGAAAGAAGCACCGAGAATTGAACTTGGGCCTACGTGTACGAAAAGCGCCCAAGCTACCCATTAATTTATCGGAATATATTAGACAGTATGGAGAATAAGAATTAGCACCAAGAATGTAATTTTACGTGCGTATGTGACATACAGGCTGGGACGTTTTTATTCTAACATTATCAGTGAGATTATTTTGTTTTGCTAGTATTATATATCTAGGGTTTAGGGTAAAGTAGACGGATGAAAGCGAATACTTATAAGTAATTTATGAAGGGAAGAAATAATAGTGGTAGAGGGAAACAGACATAATGTTTCTTCGGATGAAAGGAAGACATTTCGTATGAGACATAACCATACTATTTTATTGAGGCATTAGGTCATAGATTTTTAGATCAAGAATTTTTAGATGGGGATAATGTAAAAGTAATTAGAACATGATACGGTATTAGTTAACGAAGAATTCTCTTTATTGAAATTCTGTGTATGAAATTAGTACACAGTACTAATACTGCGTACTGCAGTGTGCTAAAATGATCCGAGAATAATAAGTTGTCTAATATTAATCACGATGATTGCATGGTTTAAAGGCACTTTTTAAATATAGAAATCATATTTGTTTCTCGCCGAGCGACTTTGTATGAGAAGTGACTAGTAAGAGGAGATATATATGTAATAACAGGCAGTGTACGTCAGAGACAACTTGTAGTCATCTAATCAAGGTAGATAGCGACACTTTTTTGTTACGGAATATAAGAGATAAACGTTTATTCGGCAGTGCAGGCAACGACATCTAATAGTGTGATTAATGTACTTATTATTGGAACTAGCCTTATATATTGATTATAGTATTTAAGTTTATGACAAGATTTACTAGCTTTGAAATTCTGTAGGTCGTTTGCAAATTTCCTGTTCACTAGCGCCGTGTTTGCCGTCAGATACGAGGCAGCTCAGATAATAACAACTATTGGCTTAACCGACCTATTAGGAATTACCGTGACTGAGTTACTGAGACGCCTTGTTGTTACAATAAGGATAGTAGTTTTAATTCGGTAACAATATCTACTGTATAAAAACAAGCAAATGAGAAATGGCTTGTTTTAAGATAGCACTGGATAAAGCATACCCTTTAATTGGCCTACACACCGTCTGCATGATGTAACTAGCTCTATTAAGAGTTAGGATGGGTTGCATTTTAGATATAACGAAAGCTTTACGCAGTATACTTGACATTTATGCTACGTAAAAATAACGAATTTTTAAGCAATGTTTCATAAGTTTCTTTTTGGAAGTTTGTGATTTCTGTGACAAAAAATTGCATTAGGAAGTGTGCTGCAATCTATTTTGTATTTATATAATTATTACTATAATTATATTTGCTATACTTCAAACAAAATCGAGACTTAGCCCTAATAAATGACTGCTTAATATTTTTAACAAAACATATTGCATTTAAGTTGTTTTGTTTGAAATATAATTGTGTTCTTATATTTGATATTGAGGAATTTCCGGCTGTACTATGATTGTAAGACTTCTAAGAAGGAAGTGAAGAATAGCAAGCGAAACGAAAATGGCCCCAACTGTGTGTAAATCAGCAATTCACAACTTTTAATGCAAGTTGGCTACTAGTATGTAACTGACAGATTGTTAGAATCTTGCAGATGCTCGCTTGCTGCTTAGAGATCAGAAAACTTTTTAAAGTTCCGCAAGTCTAGTGCAAGTGAAGCGCAAACTTATGCTATGTAGGATGTGACATACTCTGCAATGAAGCAGAAACGGAACTGGTGGGTCACATACCTAGAACAGATAGAAGATGGACGAGAAATAACATACATTGGATTTTCTAGAGATAAGAAGCGATGTACATAGAAGACAATCGAATACAAAATGTATAGATATAACCTGCCGTTTAGCAGAAACTGTACAAATGGATGGAGATCAGCTGATGGAAACATGTAGAAGAAAATGATGGAGACCTTCGTTCAGGAGATGATTGATATCATTTGAATACATATGAAAGTTACACTTTTATATTTAAGCTGAACGTTACAATTTTTTTTTCTACAGCGATAGGAAAATGATTTATTAGTTGGCAACACTGAAAAACGTTAGAAGCACAGACGGTGGATGATTTAAATTATTTACTTTTACGTCCTAATAGTTTTTTAGTCTCACATACATTAATTGTATTTTCGTTTTTTATTATAAACATGAACATGCAAAGCATTTTGTTTATACAGTTAGTTTTAATTATTTGATATTGTACTGATTGGTATATTATTTTAATTACTAGAAGATAGTTGAAAAGTTTTGTGTAGCTAGACGACTATGGAAACCTTAGAGTATTGTGATATGAGCATGTTTTAAGTTACAGAAGAAGGGTGAAACAGAATCATGATGAAAATTTGTAGAAGGAGAATGTGTAAGGAAATAAGAGATTCGTGAATTTAGAGAGACAATTGAAATCATATTTAGTTATTAAACTAAAATATTTGATAAAGATTTTTAAAATTTTCTATAATTTTATTTGACATATCCAGTTAAAAATGTGCACGCTATTCACAAGTAATGTACTTAGACACGTATTTGAAAACATTTAGTGGTATTTTGATACATTTTTTAAAGATATGCCTGAATATTATTTTTAACGATATATAATTGTTTTGACTATATAGCTGAAAAGTAATCATACTGATATGTATTTTGGCTATATGTTTTGTTTTCCAAGGTTCTAATACGTGATATAAGCTATTCAGCATTTTATGAACTTATTTTGTTCATCCACTACTAAATTACATCCATCAGTTGCACATTTAAATCAGTAAATTTTTAACTTATGAACCAACTAGTTATTACTGTGAAGACTACGTTACATCATAATAAATTATAATTGAGCAAATCAATTATTTCTAAATCTTTAGCAGTGGAGGTTTAGATGTTAACTATCTCAATTGTTCAAAATTGGATTCTAATTGTAAGTGCACTTGTTATGATTACTTTTTGATATTTTAGTTTCATATTTAAGTATAAAGTTTGTTTGTTTATTATCTATATAAGTAAATGTTTGTATTCATACTATTTAAAAGTTCCTATAATACATTTTCAATGAAAGGAAAATTTTCTACATCTTAGTTTATCCTAAGAAACAATATGTAGTGTATTCCCCTGCAAGAGAAATGATTCTGAAATTCAGTTTAACAGAAAAAGTTGGTAAAAAAATATGTTAATAAAAATTTTAGTGCAAAAGTTAATGTATATTGTAACCAAAACGTTTCTACATTTTAGTTTCTCAGAAGTTAGAAAAAAATGTAATGTCAATTTTCTGAAAGAAAAGTTTCTGGAATTTAGTTTAACAACAAAAAATAAAGGTTTGTAACGAAATGTTAGTAAAACATTTTTAGTGCAAAATTTATTTGTATAGTGTTGTAACAAAAAAGTTACCGATAAGTTTATTTATTTTTAGTTTATCAGAAAAGTTAAAAAATATATAGTGTAATTTTCTCAAGAAAAGTTTCTGGAATTTAGTTTAACAGAAAAAGTTGGTAACAAGATATGTTAATAAAAAATTTTTAGTGCAAAAAGTTAATGTTAACGTTGTAACAAAAAACATTCTACATTCTAGTTTATCAGAATCGTTAGAAACAATATGTGGTGTAATTGTCTGCAAGAAAAGTTTTCTGGAACTTCGTTTAACAAAAGAGTTAGTAACATAATGTTAGTAAAACACTTTTAGTGCAAAAGTTAATGTTTAATGTTCTAACAATAAACATTCTGCATTTTAGTTTATCCGAAGAAACAATATGTAGCATAATTTTCTCAAGAAAAGTTTCTCAAATACAGTTTAACAAAAGAGCTAGTAACATAATGTTAATAAAAATTTTTTAGTGCAAAAGTTAATGTTTAATATTCTAACAATAAACATTCTGCATTCTAGTTTATCAGAATCGTTAGAAACAATATGTGGTGTAATTGTCTGCAAGAAAAGTTTTCTGGAACTTCGTTTAACAAAAGAGTTAGTAACATAATGTTAGTAAAACACTTTTAGTGCAAAAGTTAATGTTTAATGTTCTAACAATAAACATTCTGCATTTTAGTTTATCAGTAACGTTAGAAACAATATGTGGTGTAATTGTCTGCAAGAAAAGTTTTCTGGAACTTCGTTTAACAAAACAGTTAGTAACATAATGTTTGTAAAAGAAAATTTTTAGTGCAAAATTTTATCTGTATAGTGTTGTAGCAATAAACATTCTTCATTTTAGTTTATCCGAAGAAACAATATGTAGTGTAATTTTCTGCAAGAAAAAGTTTTCTGGAACTTCGTTTAACAAAACAGTTAGTAACATAATGTTAGTAAAACACTTTAATGCAAAAGTTAATGTTTAATGTTGTAACAATAAAAATTCTGTATTCTAGTATATAAGACTCATGCCAGAATAAGTGTTTTTGCTTTGCTCTCATGCCAGAAAAAGAAGAAACTCGTATCCACGAAACTTGTGAAATTTGGCGAGTAGCATTAATTTATCATCTTTGTTACAAGACCACGAATCAGCAAGATAGTAGGGTTATCGTGCAAATCTGGGCAAAATACTTCCTGAAGAAAATAACTTCAAATCATCCTTGCACATATTTTCTGATTTTCTAGTAAATGCCTTTATATCGAAAGGATGTCAGGCATGTTTGCAGGGAATTTACCGTAAGTTTAGCGGATATAAGAAATAATGACGAAAACATTTTCCCATCCATTGATATAATGGGCATCATCATATACGAGTCCGTAACTGCTGTCGTTGAACTATACACTCGTTCAACATCTTTTATTTGGCAGTGTCCCGCCTGACTGCATTTCTTTGTCGAATATACTTTGATCTGTTAAAAATTTGGCTTAAATTGAGGTTTCCTTTTACAATCACAGACTTCAGCAACAAACTTTTCTGCAATTTGATGTAACTCTTGCTCATCTTTGGTTACTTTGGACACGGAATGAGTCATTTTGCGTGACAAATATTGTTATGCTTTTATTTATTTATTTATTTCTACCCAAGACCAAGATGCTTTGAATTGAAGAATGTAAGTTGGATCCACGTCATTTTATATATATGCGTCGCCTACATTTTAGTTGTACGATCATGAACTATTCCATTCATGGCCAGTGTTCTTTTCAAACTTTGTAATACCTCATCGTTTATTTTTCTCACAGACACTTTGTTTCGGTTTAGTTCAAAGGTACAAAGGGACAGAAACTTGTAGAGTGAAAACACAGATGACACTTTTCTTCTTTTACCTAAAGTTTTTTCCGTCTCCATCCAGTAGCAATACATATTTTCTAACTGTTGGTTTAATATATTTTGTAGGCTCCTTATTAGGTGGGGATGGAGCGTAGGGAAACTACTACTCTGGTTGGAATTACTATATCTTCGATCATGCATTGATGCATCCGTTACAGCAGTTTCTTCCCGAGAGTCACTGTCACTATTCTTATCACAATCACTGTTTCTCTCGTCCTCATCTGACACGCTAACATCTATCTCTAACGTTTGATATTCTTCGACCACTGTATCAATATTCACTAATAATTACATTTCAGATCTTCTGCACAGGGATTATTGTCACACATCCGAAACTTACGCACTAATAATGGCACAACTGCCTGGGGATTCATATTCATGCCCACAAGAAGAAATAACTTTTTCAAATGATGAATTAGAATGTACCGTGTCACTTTCTAGTACTTGCTTAACACTGGCTTACCAATCAAGAGCACATTAACCTTCCTACCAGCCACTTTATCTTACTTGACTACATCACTGATTACGCAGATATTAGCTAATGAGCTTTCTCGCTTATGTTCTGTCTGCAAATAGCACACACAGTAGGTGGCAAGGATTCACCTTTGGTCTCTTCTTTCTCTGCCGTCAATGATCATCTTTTCCTTACTCGCAACTATTCTGCATGTAAACACACTTTCACTTTGCTCTGTATAAAAACTAGAGTTCTCCAAGCTCTAGCTTTTGCGTCATACTGGTGAGACTTTCACAGAGTTTTTGTGCGTCCTTCTTGCATGTTACTTCTCAACTCACAACATTAACTACAGAATGTTAACACCAATGTATTCCTGATAAAATTTCAATGTTATTTCATATGCCACATGACTCACTTTCTCTCTTATACTGTGAATCCAAATTCAATATGGCCGTCATAATGTTCATTTCCTATAACAGATCTTATCGTGCATCTACTACTAAATATTTAGCTTCATTTCTGTGAACATTCAGGCGCGGAACGAGTGATTCATTAGCTTTCTGTGTTGCTGGGCCCTACGGACGGCCATATTTCTTCTGTCTCTCATGCTTCTCCATGTTGCCCTCAGCAGCTATAAATTTGCATATATACACTCATGTCCAAAATGATTGTCGCATATTTATAACTATCTTCTTGTAAGAATATAATTTGATAATGATTTTGCAGGGTACTTTTCATACTGATACTATGTGTATAATCAGGAAATGTATATTTGTGGTAAATTTCATAGCAAAAGAATTATAAATATGAAAATTAGAGTCAGTAAAACAAGATGTTGCTAAATGGACAAGAAAGTATTATTTTCGTTTTATTGCTCTTATTTACTGCTCTTTTGAGATTAAATTTGCCACATACATGTATTTGCCGATTATACACATACTAACATTGTAAGAAATACCGGATAAATTCGTTATCAAATTATATTCCTACAACAACATATTTATAGACATGTGACAAGAAGTTTGGACATGAGTGTACATAGTTTCACATCCTCCTTCATATTTGATACATATCGTTCGGCAACTCGTGTGCCCCATTTGGACCCTTCCCTGGTGAGTATGAAACTGAATCAGAAAAATATTATTACAAGCCTTTATACAGACAAATGAAGGTAATAGGTAAAAGTTATTTACATTCTAAATAAACTTTTGCAAATAAATAAGAATATAATATTGTATTTTACGATAAGCTATTATTTTCCCAGCCCTTCCCACTGGTTTAGAAACTAGCACGTTCCTCTTTGTCCACATGCCAAGTTAGATTCTAGGTGGGTAAGTACAAAAAATTACTTTTTTTCATAATTGAATTTATAAATAAGGATTCTTCTTAAAGGGCATAATCTGGGGACGCTACAACCTAAACAATTCATTTAATATTTCATTTGAATAATTTCCATTGATTCTATAGCTTACACATCAAGTTATTTAAATCGGGCTATATACAATCATGTATACCTAGGTATATATGCCTTTTCGCAATCGGCGTGAATTTGAATGAGGTGTTTCTTTGTCTTGTTCAAAAAGTCCATGTTGTTGTTTGTTGGAATTCTCATTCTACCACTACTACTACGACAAGACGCTTCGCCAGTAAGGTTTTATTTGCGTCATACCCTCTGCAGAATTCGAAATTTTACATTGTGGCTATGTGTTCTGCAGCTTGCTTAATATTGCAGATTTAATCAATAGAGTAATACGAGGGAACTTTTGCTTCGTACATGGTTTCTACCATACAAATCAAGTTTAGCTGAATGCCTTTAGGGAAGTTGCGTATATACTCGTGGAATTATTATTCAGTATTGATTGGTGGCTGATGCAGGTGCTTTACACTGAGGATTGGTGTATTCAGTACACAAGGGAATAAAGTCCTTTCCTCTTGGTAACTTTGGACATATTTTATGTTGAGTATCTCTACCTGAATCTTCTTTGAGAGCTTAAAATAGTCATCTATTTTTTTTATTACCTCAGCCACATATACTATCTTCCAGCATATTAATAAATTACTTGTTAGAAATTTAAAAACTTCTTGCAACAGTCTATTTAAGACCTGAATCTACAGCTTAACGAAGAATCCCCAACAAATGTACTTCCATCGAGTATTGTATTCAAGGTGCCCGCACATCTTTCACGAGTATACCATTTAACCGAAAGGGAACGAAGCGCACTTGTACATTTTAAACTACTTACTTTTAAATAACAGTTACAATAGCAGCAATCTTCTTTCTTCCACGGAAGATTAGGTTTATTTGGAAAGTCTTTCAAGATTTATTTGAACCTACTTCATCTTTTGGATACGCATTTGACCAAACTTTATCGTCCGAACATTAAAGGCACGTAAAGTATTCAATTTTCTGGCATTAATTTTGAACCCATTAGCCTCAATCGGAACACATTTCAGTAAAACTCACAAGATAAACATCCAGTTCGGTCTAAGTGTTATGTTCCAAAGATCATTTCAAACAATTTAAGAGTTTTTCCAACACCATTAATTCGAATGTGAAGAAAATTATTGTAAAAAATGCTTCTTACCTTCCTTAAAAATGTAAATTTCAAACGGTTGAATACGAGTGTATATATTATATATATATATATATATATATATATATATATATATATATATAGTCTGTCACAAAAAAAGGCACCACTCGGAGTAACCGCAAGAGTTTCATTATATGTACCTAGGTACTACTTAAATAAGCCATTCCGTGATATACTGGTATCTCATTCCGTGGTATCTACCTGATATTTCCAACAACCTTTAAGTTTGGGGAGGGTCAGAGCAATATTTTGCATTACACTAGTTCAGATGCTCTCCGTTTAGTGTTTTTGTACTCAATATGAGTGTGGTTCAGATTTAAAATGCTTGTTTTGTTTGCTTTTCTGGAGCAGTGTAACGAGAAATTTTAATAAAAATTATGTCTTATTGAATGTCTCTTTTTTTTGCGTTGTAAACGGAAGTGCTTCAAGTACATTATAAGACGTTGAAGAATGCCATTATTCCCTAGAATCTAGAAATATGAGAAAGATGTGTAACACAAGCCCTTGTAAACAAAGACAAATTCTGACACTGCGAAGTGAGCTCTACTCAAATAAACAAATCGCCAAATTTCTAGGTATACATCATACTACCTTTGGTAGAATAATACAGAAGCAAGAAGAGCATGGTATGTCTTCTGAATAAGAACGGTGTGGCAGAAAATGAAAATAACTGCAAGGTTGGATCGAGAAGTTTTTCGCTTGGCTGTATCTGGCAGAGCTTCGAGCGAAATGAAATGCAGCGGTTATTTATTCTAATGCAGGTTATAACATAAGCCGGGCCACTGTTGTCACACGATTGAATGAGAAAGGGTTACATAAGAAAAGTCTAAGAAAGAACCCACTTTTAACTGATAGACATGTACACGCTAGAAGAGAGTTCGTGTGTGGACACGGTGCATGGAGTGATGAACAGTGGTGGCACGTAATTTTCTTGGATGAAAAGTTTATGATTGTTGGAAATAACAGCGGAATGAAATTTTGGATGAGGAAAGAAGAAAATGTGAATCCAAAGTACGTTTCCAAAAGAAAAGAAATTTGATGAAAGTGTCATTTTGTGGGGATGCATTACTTCAAATGCAGTGGGATGAATTAAAATCTAGAATAAACAAGTTAATAAAGCATATTACATTTAGGCCAGTCAATAAAGGATGATGTAGGGTCGAATAAGGAAAAAAATTGGTGGAAATTTGGAACAAATTTTATTTTCTTTATATAAGTGTCCGTAACAACATACTAATTTCGCACCACTCTACCACCACGGATTTGACCGATCTTGGAAAAATGGCGCCAAAAATTAGTCTTTGTAAATATCTCGCATGGATAGCATTTGAGAGCAAAACATGCTATTACAAAAAATAAACTACATTAAATTCTCTATATAAGAAATGTTCTCTTCATTTTTTCTCCAGGATACACCGTTTAGATGTTATAGGCGTAGCAAACTACGCATTTTCTTTCAGCATCGCTTTGTAGCAGAACCTTAACGAAAATTTTCTGATACTATTTTGTATGAGTGATTTTTCTTATATAAAATATAAATTAATATATTTTTCATTCATTGCAGGTGTGACTAAGGTTAAGTAATCATGTCGCAAGATGTCAGCTGAAAAATGTTTTAACTTCTCGATGATAGTGTTACGTTACATGTATAGTAAAAGAAAAGGAACTGGAAACATTAGTAGACTGCAGTATTAAAGTGAAAGATGGAAACGAATGTCAACTTAAGGGACTGGGAAGTATTATACTTCATGAAAAGAGTAGAAAAGTTTTCACAAAAACAAAAAGTAGCAAAGCGTTGCTATCACAACGTACTTCATCACCTACGCCGATAACCCTTACGTCAGAAGTACTATGATTTAATTTTCAAGAAGCCCGTCTGTTTTGTAGACAATGTACATCAGATGAAGTTTTAAAGAGACAGGATAAAAAAAATGTGAGTGAGCGTGAGAGTATACATCACGTCAAAACCATTCAAGTTAAAGACTTTATTATGGAAGCAGCCGACAGAAGAAATGACGACTGGGGCAAAGAAGTTACTATTAGGATTGGCAATGTTCATGATTTAGTTGCTGCTGAAGCCAGATACCATTCCTCATGTATGAAAAAGTTCTACAAGTTTTATTTTGGAATGAAACATGGTCGTCCGAAACATAATGTTTCAGATGCCATGGCTTATGCTTTCCACTATCTTGAAGCTAACAAGAAAGAGTGCCAATTTTCATTCAGTGAAATTTTTCAAGATTATAATGATACACTGCCAACTGAACAAGAAATAAGAACTAAACTGAAAGAAAATTACTCAGAAGATATTTTTATATTAACAAACAAAGAATGCAGGATGCTGAAGAGCCGAAACTTGAGATGAGAAATTGTGATACTTTTTCCTTCCCATTTTGTGCTATTCCCTGTCTTGTTTTTCAAGATAGTAGTATCGAGAAGGCATTTTAAGGTCCCAGGAACGAATGAATTAACGTCATCCAAAGATTATCTGCTGATGGCTATTCATCTGTTTCGGTAACCTCGGATCTGATATCTTCAGCAATTATTTGCCTCGCTGTCATTATGATTCTCAACTTCTCTACGCCCATATGCTTTTGACGATCATACCATGCATCCGTGAGAATTTTATGCCCTGTATCACGGAAAAAAATTGGACTTCATCTTTTTGTTTGTTGGTATAATAATATCTTCTCAGTAATTTTCTTTCATTTTAGTTCTTATTGTTTCTTCAGTTGGTAGTGTATCATTATAATCTTGAAAAATTTTACTGAATGAAAATTGACACTCTTCCTTGTAAGCTTCCATAATAAAATCTTTAACTTGAATGGTTTCGACGCGATGTAAACTCTCACGCTCACTAACATTTTTTTCATCCTGTTTCTTTAAAACTTCACCTGATGTACATTGTCTACAAAACAGGCAGGCTTCTTGGAAAATAAATCTTAGTACTTCTGACCTAAGGGTTATCGGCGTAGGTGATGAAGTACGTTCTGATAGCAACGCTTTGCTACTTTTTATTTTTGTGTAAACTTTTCTACTCTTTTCATGAAGTGTAACACTTCTCAGTCTCTAAGTTGACATTCGTTTTCATCTTTCACTTTAATATTGCAGTCTACTAATGTTTTCAGTTCCTTTTCTTTTACTATACACGTAACACTATCACCGAGGAGTTTCTCACAGATAAAACATTTTGCAGCTGACGTCTTGAACATAGATGATCTAATAGACCTGATTACTTACCCTTAGTCACACCTGCTATGAATGAAAACTATATTAATTTATATTTAATATAAGAAAAATCACTCATACAAAATAGTATCAGAAAATTTTCGTTAAGGTTCTGCTACAAAGCGATGCTGAAAGAAAAATGCGTAATTTGCCACGCCTATAACATCTTAACGGTGCATCCTAGAGAAAAAATGAAGAGAACATTTCTTGTATAGAGAATTTAATGTAGATTATTTTTCGTAATAACATATTTTGCTCTAAAATGCTATCCATGCGAGATATTTACAAAAACTAATTTTTGGCCCCATTTTTCCAAGATGGCGGCCAAATCCGGGGTGGTAGAATGGTGCAAAATTAGTATGTTGTTACGGAAACTTATATAAAGAAAATAAATTTTGTTCCAGCTTTCCATAATTTTTTCCTTATTCGACCCTTCATTGACTGGCCTAATTGACATTTTGAACCGAAAGTTACTACAACCATCTGTTGACTGTTTCTTAGGTCCTAATTTGAGTTGATTTATTTTCCAAGACAAGAATGCGCCGTGTCACGAGCACGGAGTGTAGCGGACTGGTTTCAAAGTATGAATTTCTGAAGATTATGGTGGCCACCAAATTCTCCGGATATGCATTTTATGTATAGTATGTGGCATATTATGTCACAAAAAGTACATGGGAAGATACATAAGCTTAGGAGACAAATCACTAAGGAACTGGTTCGAATCTGGCATCTTGAACTGGATATTAGATTAGGTGAAACACTTGTGAACATCATATCCCGTTGGTCTGCAGCACTAACGAGGAAACCGACTCAAGTGTGACACGTAGTTGTGGACGAGTTTATGCGCAAACGAAGTGTTTTTGTGTACAATTAAACCCATCAGAGGGAAAATCCCTGATCTCAACCGTTCCGGAGATATAGAGGAATAAGGAGAAGGTTGGTGCTCCGATATTTTGCCAATTTGCGGCTATGTAGCGAGTGAATAGGTCTGAAAACTGCATTGAAACGTTAAGAAAGATGCACCAGGGTGGAATAAAAGTGGTGTTGAATGTTGAGATGAGTTGCGTAGCTTTTATCCGGGACCGGAAAAAGAATGAGCTTAAGGAATAACAAACGACACTGACACGAACAACAAAATTGTATATTACATGCTAATATGGGATGTCGTTAGTTCGTAGAAAATGACAAAAGGGGATATAAAAATGTATTAATTACATTGCCAAAGGAACTGAGACGTTATTGTATGGACAAAAATACAATTGTTATATTCTGTGCAAACGTGCTATAGAAAAAAAACAATATTAATCATGAAAACATATTGTTACAAACGTAAGTACGACAGTGTGTAGTTGTGTGACATACATTAAAACGCAATATATGGATCAATAAGAAAAAATAGTGTCTTCAACTTAAAAAACGAAAAGCGGTACGCTTTATATACTGTATATCATATACAGTTCCGATCGGTTAATAATTGTAGAAATTATAAATGTTTGGAAAGCGGACGGCCATAATTTTTTACATTTTTCATCCTACTTGACTGATAATACTTTTATTCGATTCAGCGTATCAAGAAACCTGAACATAAATACCTGACACGCCTATTTCAGGCAACAATGGAACTCCGATATTTTTGCCTTCCCAGTCCAAAACATTCTTCCCCTAGATTTTTTTTAATGGACTCTTCGGTTTTGTAACCCTCATGTCTAAGGCGACGTATTATTACAGTTTCCTGGATGAAGGAATTATTCAGTTTTAAAAGACTCTTTTACTTGTACGAACACTACATATTCAAAAATTCGCAAAATATCTGCGCAATTAAAAAAAAATGGTTTTTAATTCTGAAAGATAATAAGAAACACTAATGTATAATCATATTTACAACAACAGAGAGAGAAAGTATGCATAAAGCTACTCTATAATTCTGTAAAAGTCAGTGGCGGCCGGTGGATTGTGGTTTCGAGTGTTGCAGTACGAACGGTAAGAGAAGATATGAAGTTGACTCATTGACTAATCAGCATAACTTTAGATGCAAATGCTATGTGACACGTTAAATTAAATAAAATTGTTTTAAAAAAATAAAAAATGCAGAACATTTAATCCGATTAATCACCTTAATTAATTAGTGAGTTCATTATCCTCTCTTTGATTGGAGCAAATCTGTCTAATACATGCTGGTTGAACACTGGCATTCTTATTGTCAGGTCTTTTTCTCTGGAAAGCATAACCAATGGTGATAACCTTTCTTGGGACATTCAATTCCTTGAAAGTGTCAATTCTTTTTGATGTGGTAAAAAAAAAAAAAAAAAAAACTTCCTTCTCTGACGCCATAGGTACAGTTAATATTAATTTCAGAAGCTTTGTAGATTCACTAAATATTTTTTCTGGATTATTGCGAATGATTCATTCTAGCAAACTCAGTCTCTGACAGTGATCCGAATTCCTCGACAGTATCTGGTGCAAACAACACTACTTTCATAAGATATAATGTAAATTTAAACTGGATTTTTTTTCGAACACTCTCCTGATTTGCCCTTTGCATGTTTTGTCTAAGCCTTAATTGCAAATTTTTCCTCAGTTGAAAGCTGGTCAATGTTTTTTTGTAAGTTATTTACAGAATTAAAGCACACACAAAAAATTAAACCTAATAATTAAACACCAAAACAGCTGATACAAAAGAGGTACTGGTATATGAATTCCGAATGTCACATATTCATACATCAACACACACATGTGCGTAAAAGAAAAAAAACTACATTCCAAATCATCTGTCTTGATTGTTACGCAATGCACGATGAACACAATATACTTCCACATGAGGCGAAACAACGCTTACCAATGTGATATGTTCTGGAAAGGAAACCTCGAAACCCGCCAGATGAAGGATCAGCATGTAAGCCAAAAATCAAAGAACATCAAAACAAACAGCACTGCCAGTTCTACACCCAGAAATGTTAACTGGGAGGGGTCCAAAGTATTTGAGGGAGGTCCAATACGTCTACATAATATGGAACCAGTCTTATACTGCACCCGAAAAGACGATAAGTAATTCTTACTTACTGTCACCTATATTTTTAGAAAAAACGACTATTTTAATAAGAAAATAAGAGTACATGATGAGGCGTAAAATTAAATAGTAGTAGAAAATGGATCGATCTGGAACAGTATTAGAACAACTCAGGAGCCCATGGGAAATTGAACACCTTGAACCGTCCACCCACGGTCTTTTACGACCTCCATTTTAGGGGTGTATTTGTTCCCTTTTATGGGCACTTTTAGGGGTGTACTCGTTCTCTTTTATGAGTACATTTTAAGGGGTGGACTCGTTCCCTTTTATGATCACTTTTTCAACCCCTATTTGAACATTTTACCATAGCAGAGGCTACGAACACATAGCAGAGCAGATAATACATAAGACTACGTAACATAGCAGGGATGTATTCGTTTCCTTTTAGGGGTGTATTCGTTCTCTTTTATAATCACTTTTTCAACCCCTATTTGACCATAGCAGAGAATACGAACACATAGCAGAGCAGATAATACATAAGACTACGTAACATAGCAGGGATGTATTCGTTTCCTTTTAGGGGTGTATTCGTTCTCTTTTATAATCACTTTTTTTATCATCATGCGGATCTAACGCTAATTTTGTTACCTGATTTGTTGTTAAATTGTGATATTTACTTTTAAATTCAAATTGAGTTTTATGATTCGTTTTGAAATAGACATGATTTATAATCGTCAAACGTAATTTGTTCTTTAACTACGTTTTTCTTGATCCCTTTACATTTTTTCAATTCTTTATTTTCAACAGTTTTTATTACACAATTTTTTGCTCGTAAACCAACATATTCAATGATGGGAAGTCCACCTAATTCATCTTTCATTTTGCCTAAAGCTTTTTTATTTTTCCATGGAATATCATACGGATTAGGTTGAGAAAAATTTGACGTATCAAAATACTCAATCATGTCTTTTTTATCTTTATAAATATCGTCGGTTTTAATGTAGTAAATGAAAGAATCAGTATCCATGTAAGTAACACTAATCTTATCTCCATATCGGGGTTTCATTACATTATAATGGAATTCATACATTGCTAATTTTGATAATTCTAAAACTGTAGCTCCTACATAGATCGGTTTATTTAGAGTTACAGATTTTTTTAGCATATGGAATAATGCAAGATTGTCTCCTAATTTTACCAAATTTTGAAACTGATCTTGCGCTACTAATTTTGTACACTTTTTTCATTATTAATTAATCTTATATCAATGCGTTTTCGTACATTCTCCATTGTCTTTCCGTATACAGAATTATTTAAACTTATAGAAATCTTTTTCAAATTCAATTGTAGCATTTGTACGACGCTGAGTATTTTCTTCTATATAAGATGCAAGCCATTTAGATTGACGAAACCATAATATTTTATGTACTTTTACCAATATTAAACCTTGCTTTAGATAAAATTGTAAAACTATAATGCAAGATATAATTCGATTTCGATTTAAGTGTTAATAGTAATTTTGAGTATTTACCATTCGGTGGAATTTCATTCGTGGGAGCACACGGAAAATCAGAATGGTATTCGTGTAAATAATTTGGATACTCTAAGTCCACTTCTAGAAAAAAAACATTCACTATCAGTGGACCAATTAATAATTTTATTCTTGTCTTACCAATCGTCAATTTTGTCTTCCCACCGAAAACCACCATATGGTAAAAAATCAGTCATTGATAGTCCGTATAGATTGTTCATGTCAATATACAGTAAATAGGATTTTTCTTTTTCCGCATCAAAATCATGTACGTAGGGATTATTAGCTTTGGCATACCTTAATACAGCTTGTGTGATGCCTCCACGAATCGATTTTTCTACAAACATATACATATTAATATCTGATAAGACTTCAAGTTCAGCTTTTGTTTTATATAACATGGCTTGCCATGCCAAACCAGGCGCAGTAAAACAATTAATTGGGACAATACTAAAAGCATTTAAACACGTCTTTCGAAAATTTTCCAATACATCTGCTGTGAGAAGTACATTACATTTTAAATACAGATCATGGTAGTCCCCTAAATTTTGACAATTAAACGTATGCCAAATCTGTTGAGCATATTGATAGTCGTCTCGGAAATTTGTGTTCCGTTTAATTTGCTATTAAACGCCTCTTTTACAGGTAATTCAGTTTCTTTAAATTTATCTAAATTTGTTATGTTCATAAGGATAAATTCCCTTACGGAGAATTAAAGGAAACTTAGCGTGTGAAAAATTTTGCTTTGTATATACGAATTGCTCAGGTTTTAATTTTGACACCAAATTTTCGAGACTGTACGGAAGAAATTTATATAAGTCCACAAAACGTAACTCAATAGGTCTACCGTTAAAATTAAAATGTTTGGAGAATGTGATGTACTTTTCAGTGCTTTCAGCAATTACAGATATATTGACAGGTGTGCAACCTAGTTCTTTTACGAATAAATGTGCATTATATGCAGATAAGTTATGAAAGAATACAGGGATAAAATTACTCTGACGTTTAATTTGCAAACTACAGTTATTGCACACCATGGCAATATATTTTCCAGTTAAATGACTATGGTGTTTCACTTTTCTATTTTCACTCATATAATTACTATCGCAAACAGAGCATTCAGTAGATAGATTATACTCCTGTAGCTGAGAGCTAGTTAATGGTATTATTGGTTTTTGTTGATCTAATATATTTATTTTTTTAATTCCTTCTCCATAGCAGACATAAAATTAATCGATACATTTTCACCACGATAAATAACTAGGTCTGATTTTATATATTGGTTATTCCAACACACAATATAACTAAAGCTGCACGGTATATATTCCTGAATTTGTTTCGTATTGGATCCAATTTGTTTATTTATCGGTTTCAGTAAACTTTCGAAATCTGCAACAATTATGACATCATTTTGTAATAATAATTTTAGTTTACGAAATTTTAAAACATCTCCTTGTTTCGGCATGTTAATTTTGGTTGAAGTGTGTTCTTTACATAATTTTTCATGTTCATCTAATTTTGATTTGCTATAAAAAGATACTAAACATCGTCTACAAATAAATGCTTGATGAGTACCTAATTGGTGTCTAACTAAACCATTTAAATTTGTAATTAAACAATAATGAGAGTTTAAATACAATAAATCAATATGTTTACCTACAGATGTGTTTTCGCTTATACGTAACGGAAAAATTATCATAATTAATACCATATATATTAATAGAAATTTGTTCCTTAGTAAATACGGAATTATACATATTTTCAAATTTGTTTGTTTGCTACTTCAACGGGGAATTTTATATTCGTTTTTTCAAACAACGGTAATAAAGTATTAATATGTTGTATGTAATTATTTACACGATGTGGATTATTGTTTACGGGATGCAATGCAGCTAGAATACAATACATAAAACATCTATTATCGTTATTTTGAATATTTATAACATTTCTTTTTACATAAAATCCATTGAGGCAATTTTATATAAGATGATGCCGCCAATGGATCATATTTACTGATTTTAATTGCTAAGAGAACATAGAGACCACCCTGATTTCTTAATTGCTCTGTTTTCTTGTTCAACTAAAATTTTATTAAATAGTTTTTCAATTATAGCATTCACATCTGTACTCGGTAAAATAATTTCGTTACCACTATTTACAAAGAATATACGTTTCTAAATCTACTGGTTTTACAAAAGTTGTAGCCAAAGAAAAATTTACTTTAAAAGATGTATTATCTTGTTCCTGTTTTAATATATCTAAACAGTCTTTTTTTATTATTTAAAAAGCAACCACTATCCTAATTTAAAACACTATCACGTTTTAAAATGATTTTTTTCAAATTATTATTAAATAGAGTATCAGTTGGTAAATTGGTAGAATTCGGTTTAACCTTTTTCATACCTAATGTTGCCATGACTATAATACGTCCAAAAGTGTGTTATTTTAAAACAGCACAACGTTACTATAACACGTTCAGAAGTGAATTTTTATAATATTATCCTTATAGAGAAATGAGATAGCACAACGTTACTATAATACGTTCAGAAGTGAGTTTTTATAATATGATATTATCGTTATAAGATGTCTTACCTATAGAGAACTGAGGGAAAGTACACTGATACACAGTTTAAAAAAATCAACTTCTAAATTAGAGCTTCACCGATAAGAAGTTTACTCTTTAAACACCAACAAGCAACTGATTAAAAAAGAACTTCTCGGTCAGTCTTTTATACCTTTGTAATTGCATTGCGCAATATTACGCAATAGGGATGATGTCACCGAGTCACGGTCGGGTTTCCCCTTTTTGTAAATTCTATCGTTGAATGACAAGACAGATCGCGAGCGATCAACACAAACCTTTGTGATTGCATTGCGTAATATTGCGCAATAGGGACGATGTCACCGTCGGGGGTTTCCCTTTGAATGAAAATAGAAAACAACTAGCAGCCTTGCGTCTCCAATTCCTAATTCATACCACGAGCGATCAACACATAGGCCTACTATTAAATCAGTATTGTCTGTTGAAGAAAAAAGAGGAAAAAACGTCGTAATTCCGAGTCTAATAACTATACTACGATTGTGAAATTATGTCAGCACTTTTTCATCGAAAATAAAAAGAAAAAATACACGAGGCTGTACTCACTAGCACAATGTTTTAAATGATGTAATGAGAATTATCCACATATGGCGGAAGTTATTATGTAACTGATAACAAACCAAGGAAGTTTGCATTCCTTTGCAATCTTTAAACAGTTGATAAAAAGCTAATGAATACTGTCTCTCCGTAAAAGAAAATAATCTCTGTTATGTTCAAATAGGGGTTAGAACAAGTTCACCCCTAAAAGACCGTGGGTGGACAGTTCAGTAATTCTTGCTATAATGTGCTCATTGTCTGTTATGTTAAAATAGGGGTTGGAACGAGTACACCCCTGCTATGTTACATAGTCTTATGTAATTTCTGCTGTGTTGGAAACGAACTATGTTGGTAGTCTTTGCTATTTCTGTTATGTTAAAATAGAGAACGAATACCCCCCCTAAACTGGAGGTCGTAAAAGACAATGGCTGGTCGGTTCAGGGTGTTCGTAGTCTTATGTAATTTTTGGAACGAATACATCCCTGCTATGTTACGTATTATCTGCTATGGTAAATGTGTTCGTAGTCTCTCCTATAAGGGGTGGAAAAAGGGAACAAATACACCCCTAAAATGTTTCGTAGTCTTTGCTATGTTATAATAGGGGTTGGAACTGCTATGTTTAAATAGGGGTGTGCTCGTAGTCTCAGTGTAATTTCTGCCATGTTAAAATAAGGGTTGGAGTAGTTTTCGCTATGTTCGTAGTTTTATGTATTCTCAGCTAAGTTCGAATAGGGGTTGGAAACGATGCTATGTTAAAATAGGGGATGGAAAAATAGGCCAACTGCTATGTTAAAATAAGGGTTGGAAAAGGAAACGAGTACACCACTGCTATGTTTAATTAGGGGTGGAACGCTCTGCTATGTTGAAATAGGGGTTGGAAAAGTGCTCATAAAAGAGAACGAATACACCCCCTGCTATGTTTGTTATGTTAAAATAGGGGTTGAATACACCCCTGCTATGTTTCGTGGTCTTCTGCTCTGCTATGTTAAAATAGGGGTTGGAAAATAAGCCATACTCTTTTACTATTTCTGCTAAGTTTAAATAGTTGTGTGTTCACACCCCCTTTGCTATGTTACATAGGTATTCATTGTCTGCTATGTTTATAGTTAAAATAGAGGTTGAAAAAAATGCTCATAAAAGAGAACGAGTATACTCCCTAACATGTGCTCATAAAAGAGAATGAATACACCCCTAAAATAGAGGTCGTTTTATGTATTCTCTGCAAAGTTCGAATAGGGGTTGGAAACGATGCTATATTCGTTATGTTAAAATAGGGGATGGAAAATATGCTCATAAAAGAGAACGAGTACACCTCTGCTATGTTATGTAATCTATGCTATGTTCAAGGGTGGAAAAAGGGAACGAGTACACCCCTTAAAAGACCGTGGGTGGACGGTTAAAGGTGTTCGAACGAATACATCCCTGCTATGTTATGTATTATCTGCTATGGTAAAATAAGGGGAACGAGGGAAACAGGGAAGAAGTACACCCCTTCATAAAAAGGAACGAGTACACCCCCTAAAAAGTGCTCATAAAAGGGAACAAATACACCCCTAAAATGGAGGTCGTAAAAGACCGTGGGTGGACGGTTCAAGGTGTTCAATTTCCTATGGGCTCATGATTTGTTCTAATAATGTTCCAGATCGATCCATTTTCTACTAAAAATATTTAGCCTACATCAATCGTTTCTCTGTTAAAAAAGTATAGTTCGTTAAGAAAGTCTACAAATGTTAGTCAAGTTTCGAAATTTTTGGGAGGTCCGGACCCGGTGGACCTCCCTCGTGGCTACGCCCCTGAGCATTGCTAACTAGTCCCAAATTCAATGTGGCGTTCCCCATCATAAAGTTTTATGTGGAAATTATCAAGAGTATAAAATATACTTATTTTATAAAAGAAATACGTTTATACTAAAATACTATCCACAGAGGGGGTAGCGATTCTACATACTGACTTATTATTTGATTCACAAATTACTGTAGAAGAAGCCTTCATTATGAATATAAGCTAAGAATTAACTTATAAATGCGGGTCTACTTCAATTTGTTTTCTCCTCTAATAGATATTTTCTTTCTTATTTTGTAACTCTGCAATCACTTTTTTTAATTGTCATTATATTGATTTGCTTCAGTATGGTCCCGTAATTTAAAAATATGAATGCATAAAAACAAATTCCATTTGTTAATTGCTAGTGAAAGAAAATTCAGATATCTTATTTAGCGCGAAAAACCTTATCGTTGACTGGAAACAAGGTATGCTGTGTTGCAGAAGCACTGCAACGACCAGTCGCTTTAACTTCTGAGATAGGGGGAAGGAGACTTAATATTTGCTCCAATTGCCGCGCTGAAGGAATCTGGTCGTTGTATGCTCGCTGCAACACTATAAATTAGAGACTCTATGACGGATTATTTTTCGCTTTTTAACACGGATTAACGGAACGGACAGTTACAGAAGTAAAAAAATGTTATTTAAAGTGTATATATGCGAGTATTAAAAAGTATTTTTTCTGTTCTTTACTATTATTGATAATATTTTTGTCTTGAAATACTTTGGTCGTTGCGCAACGCTGCAACACTAACATTCGCCGCCACTGCTAAAAGTAATAACTTATTGAATCCTCGTTTTCAACAGAGCGTACATTTAGTTGTTTCAGGACACAATTAGAAAATTAAAACAAATGTACTAGAGCTGTATAATACTCAATGCATTTTATTCGGTTTTTCGCTTACATTTACATCTTCTTTTTCATTTCAAATTACTTATATTGTTTATTTTATCGCGTATTGAATAGTTTAAGAATTTCTTGTATTAGCTTTGTTGTAAGAAAGTTTTATAACAAACATAAAAATGTGTTGATACCATATATACAACAGTAGTTTGGTTACCTAACTTCTGGCCCACTTTGCCCCCACGCCCCTAACTACCAAAAATTACATATCCGCCACTGACCATTACACTTTAACACAGAAGGATAGCACAAAGTAGATTGGGTAATTGCACTGCACATATGCTTTTATGACATTTAAAATCATAAAAACTTCATCTTAATCTCCAGTTTATAAGCTTTCATTTGACACTTGAATCATGAAAATCCGTTAATAATTAGCTTTAAAAACTCAATAAGAAGGAATACATATAGCTTCGGAACAGGTGATCTGTCACTGATTCATTTTGAACGATTCCAGAACTAACATTGGAACATCACAACACGAGATCATAAGAAGTAGGTTAAATAAATATGTTTAAAAAATCAGAGTTTATTTTAGCAAAACTGCCGTCGCAGAAATCCTAGGATCCATCTGAGAGGTCAGCGCTGATGTTGTTGTTGTTGTTTTCCCCCCAGATAGATCCTAGGATTTTTTGTTCAATTTCTATGTGCCTTACTTCTTTCTTTCCTTCCTTCCTTTGAGGTCTGTAAGCGAACTTGTGGCTTTCCACCCAGCCTCAGTATAGCTACCTATCTGAATACGAGTCACAGCATTCACCCACACAGCTCACAATCTTATTGCATCCATCCCGTCCCATCCCTGGCGCCAGGTTCCCCTTCCTTCCCCCTTCTTTCCCCCCTTTTGCTGTCCCAAGTAACAGAGACGCCCAGCCATATCCACACATGAGTCAGAGGTGAGGACACTGTAACCATCTGTGATGAAAGACAGCAGTATAGCTCAGTTCACTTTACAGTTCCTTGAGAAATTACAAATTTATACCCCGGCCGTAGATATAAATTTGCAATTCCATGGCGAGGATTCGAACCTACATTATCAGTTTACGAACCACAAGCTTTATGGAACTGCGCGCTAACCAACTGAGCTACGGATTAACGCTGGTATATAGGAGAGAAAATCAGTCCTTATATATGAACAAATACTTCTACAAGCAACGCCATCTATTAGCAAAGTGATAAACTACATGATATACAGCACCATCTACTGAGTAACTGAGTAACTTCTTAAAATGTCCACCTAGCTAGCAAATATAGCTAAAACATCAATGTTCAAAAAAAGAAAAAAATGTCAGTGTTGCCAACTCACTTGCCCAATATTATAGTGTTTACCCAAAATATTTTTGATAGGGTAGTCTTACGTCCCCATAGTTATAATGTGCTAACTCATCAAATAAAAAAGTTGGCAAATTTCTGAAAAAATTATGAGTTGGTATACACTGCAAAAATAAAATTCATAAATTTGAAAAATAAAAAATACTAGCATAATCTTCACAAAATTCTAAGACTTTTTTTAAAGAATAGCATTTTTCCGAAAACTCAAAACTAAACCCGTAAAAAATTCCCGAAATTTTGATTTTTTTCTAAAATTCTCTGTAACTTCACCGAATATTAACCGATTTTCAAAATTCAAACGACATTCGACAGAGAAATAAATTTGCCATCTTTTTAATGTATTGTGGGTTGCATACCTCTAAGGATACTATTCTGAATTTGTTATATCTCCGTTGTTTATTAACCGATTTTCAAAATTCAAACGGCAATCAATAGACAAATAAATTTCCTATCTATCGAATGTCTTATAAATTGCATAACTCTAAGGATATAATTACAAAAAACTCAAATAAATCTCTTATTTATACATGTATCTTTAAAATTCGAATGACATTCAAAAGTACTGCTTCTCCTTATGCATTGTGTATGTTTAAAGATCTTAGTTTTATGGCTTTATCACCATAAAACACTTAAAACATACTTAAAATTACAAGTTCGGATACTGATAATGGAATCTTCTGTTAACCTCGTTCTCAATAGGAAACAATGACTTCTTAAACTCTGTCCACTGATCGTAATTCAAGCTGAATAGACAACCGTTAATATCAAAAACTACTTGAACTTCGGTTTGCACATTTTTCACAATTACATTGAAGTTATTAGTAAGGATGAACTTCTTTTGAGGGTCCATTTCTAAACACTACATTTTTTGGTTCTGACAATATATTTTTGTTCATTTTCATTCATTTTTGGATTTACATACAGAACTCAACAGTTGGATAGTTTTCTTTTAGACCAGTGTATTTGATTTTTATTCCATCTTTAACGATCTCATCAATCATTTTATCTGTTAAGTGTTTTGTAAATCTAGGTGGAAGAAATATCTTAAACTCTTCACATTCAACTAAAATGCTCTTCCTAAACTTAGTTTTAATCTTCTCCATTTTCACAATCTTATATTCCGTATTTAATTCTAATTCTCTTAATCCAATAATCTTTTTTTGTTCAAGACTTCCAAGGTTGTTTAAAAAATCAACGTGTTTTGCCATCGTGTTTATTATATAGAAAATCAATGAACACTTTTCAATTTTTATCTTCACCAAAAAATATTTAATCATTTTCGTCAATTTCGTTTGATGGAAAAACTTCCATAAAACAATCGTTAATGAAAACAGTTTGAGGGTATCTTTTCGATACCCTTTAAAGTCGCTTATGGTTAACTGATAAAGGGCCAGTGATACTGACTCTTAGATTCTTGAACCGTAAGGGGTGAGCAAAACGCTCACCCTTAAAATCTCTATATGTCCGTTGATATTTTGCTAACTAACTAAAACTCTTCTACTACTTTTTCATTCTTGGGATCATATGTAAAGTTCTTTCGCCCAATTAAAATCGCATAACATATAGTATTAGCAGTCACAGCTTCTGCAAAGTCTACAACAATCTTTATGTTTGTTCTCTCATTTACCGATACATTTTTCCTCTTACTACAATTAATCACATACATTGGTCTGTTGTCTATAAACTCTTTAGGATCATAGTACATTTCGGTGTTGCCACACGTTATTCTCTTAAACGCAGTATAATCTTCGTACATCTTGAAATAATCCTTGTTAGCAATATCTAAGTTTCTTGATTCTTTTGGAAATACCTCATTCCTCCCATTCTTAAGATAGATATTCTTTACCTTACAATGATCAAACTTACTTGCATCTGCCGTTTGTTTGCCACTTCTATCAGTTTGGAACATTACAACTACGAAATCAGGCATATCAAATTGTCTAGAATTAAATTGGGTAGTAACATCAAACTCCAAGAAAGAACCTACAACAGTCTTCTGAACACATTGATAAGTATGGAATAAAAACATGATTTTTGGTTCTTTAAGAATACTCAACTTTAACTTGTTTTCGTAATTAGATTCGTATTCAACAATAGGCATTCTTATCTCCATACTTTTTATTGTTATTTTTCCATCATGAGGAGCTGCTCCTGATCCAGTCCATTTGTACAAAACATCGTTATTGTTGTTAGCTTTTGTAAATGTTATTCTCAATCCACCTTTCCACATAACCTCTTTATAATCACTTAAGAAGCCTGGAATTAATCTTAATGGATACAAAACACTAAAGTCCTTTCTTAGACCAAGTTTATCATCTGTTTCAAATCCTGCTTGTTTTAAATATTCAACTTCTGGCTTGGAAATCTTTAATGTTCCGACAGCTGAAGATGTAATTCCAGGTAGCTCAATTTTATCTATAACAACTCCATGCTTTCTAACCTCAATTTGAGAAAAGAAGAATGGGAAGAAGTTATCTACAAGTTTTATAGTATCGTTTGCACCAAATGTTCCTCCAACTGATGCACCAACAACTTCAAAAGTCATATGACAATCTGCTTTGTGTGGATGTATGAAACTATCCCCCACGTTGAAATCGAACTCAATATCTTTGTTAGCTTCATTCAAATTATTAAATGTTCTTGTGTTAGCTTTAAAACTCTGTAACTCGTAGCTCTCAATGCTATCCATTTATTATAAAGAAAATCTTGAAACAGCGCTTTATGGTAAACACCATCAAGCTATATAAATATTAGCATTGTCGTAAAGTCGACCGAGGAAAAATTTTTCAGAAGTTAAGAGCGCCAATTCACCGCTCTTATAATCCCCATCCCAACTTAACCTTAGCATTCATAGCAATACCAACCCCAAAAGCAGCTAATCGTTCACCAATTGACGCATCACTACTAAATGCTCTTTTCCATGCTTTAGTTTCCAGTTCCTTATCTGCAATATGTCTCGACTCTGTATCTTTATTATCTCTGTAGTATATATCGTGTTCTTTACAAGCCTCATCTAATGGGTTAATACCTTCATCACCTCTCTCTAACCTTTCTTGAAGCTTCGTAAAAGGCCCACAAAATCTGAAGCCTGGTATATGTAACTCCGGTATTCCCTTCATGTTTAAAATCTAATTCATTAGTCCTTTTCCAAGCTTCTCATCATTCCAAAATCGTGGTGGTAACGTATTTAAGATCTTAATCAAATACCCTATACCTTTTGGATCATTAGGAATAAATTGTGAAAGCTTATTATTAATCATATTCACTATACCCACTTTCTCATTGTAAAAGTTATGATTTCCAGCCCTTTCTTCTCCATCTATAACTATTAACCGATCAATTAACTTTCTCACATCATCCATCCATATATATTCTTTAGGTATATCTGTATATTGTTTAATTCCTTCACCAGTCCTTTTAGGTGTCGTGTTCTTTTTAGGAGTTGGGGTAAAGTTGGTTTAATATAATTATCCCAAATAGGTTTGATAATATTAATGTACTTTGGACCTCTACTAGATGCTACCTTTTTATCTCGATTATATTTTTGGAAGGCAGCATCTGAGTCTATTATTATTTCCTTGTACTGTTCAAAATCATCGTCATCATAATCTTCAATGGTTTTACTAGTATTCGTCGTTAACAATTCCCATAGACCTTCTGTTCCTTTATAAGTTTTACCATTAATTATCAAATCATCACCATTCACTTTAACTTCCAAATTTCCTATCTTGTTTATTATTTTTCCATCTTCTTCTACAGTTCTTATTCCAAACACAGTGTCATTTCTTTTACTATAATATTTCGTTGCAATCTTACCAAATGACTGTGCTGTTGTTAAAGGTTCTACTCCTTCCACTTCGTCTTTAATTTGTTTCCTCATTTGTTTTATTTCTCCCGTTATAGGCGTATCACTACTACTTGGAGAACTATCGTAAGTTATCTTTTTAGGTGTTTCTAATAGACTAGGATCTATTGAGACCGTCTTATGTGCAACTGGAACAAGTTCAGTTATTAGATTTTTATTTTGTTCTGCTACTTCTTTGATCTCACTTCCCAAGTTTTGAATAGCATCGATTACAGGTTGTTCTTGTGTTTTAAATTTATCGTATATACCTGCTCTTTCTTTCTTCCAAGATTTGAAGCCCTTTATCAAGAACTCCTTCAGTTTAATATTCTTATCAATTTCTTTCTCATCCATTTATTGTACAGCAAACGAACGAACGTCAAAGAACGTCAAAGAACGTCAATAAACGTCAAAGAACGTCAAACGTTAAAACGTCAATAAACATCAAACGTTTAAGAAGTGTTTTATCTTGTTCCTATACTTACCATTGTTTACCTTCCTTGTCATATCAATTACTATGAAACCATAATCTTCTTACCAACATTTTGAACATATCTCTTTAAACTTATCATAAGACATATCTCCTCCAACAAACTCATTATACACATGTTTAAGATTAGTATCATCCTGTCTGAATATGCATAGGAAGTTGACGTTATCTCTTATAAGCTGTTTAGGTACTTTTGAATATGTTTGTGCAAGGTAGAAACAGTCTAAATGTCTATGCCTACCTCTTGTAAAGTAATTTCTAACAGTATCTTGATTCTCCAAAATGTAATCATCAAACACAACAACAGAGTATTTTTCACATTCATCAATAGGCACAATAGAATCATTACCGCTTAAGAACGTTGCTATCTGCTTCTTAAACTTTAGTTCTGCTTTCTCAAATCGATCTTTTAACTGCTAATACTTTGGCTGATTCATGCTTATAGAATATATGTAGAAGTAATTATTGTTTAACCAACCTGGCTGTAATAAGAAGTTAAATAGCAAAAACGTTTTACCAGACGCCGACGGACCCACGATAAGACAACGAACATCATCAGGTATAAGCTCTCCATTTCTTTTCTTAGCTGTTTTTTCTTTTATCATCTCTTTTACATCCCAATTAATAGTTTTCTTACTCATTTATTATAGACAAAATCAGGGGGCCACCAGCACTGGCTCCCTTTCAAACAGTTTGAGGATGAACTGTAGGGTGAGCGTTTTGCTCACCCTTTAAGAACATTTTGGACCTCCGAATACAGCGGGGCAAATCTTATGATCTTATATCTTTAAGTTGTTCTCTAATCTTAAGCAACGTATCTTTTATATATTCACCATCCATTTCACCATTCAATGTTATTATCATCTCTAACTGTTCTTTAAATGAGTTAATACAAGTGACAATGGTTTTATATTCGTCTTTTCTTTTGCTTATGTTTAACTTCGAAGACAAACCTGTTATTATAGCACTTCCAGTTGCAAGAGACGTTGTTAATATCGAGTAAATTGTTACAGGTATAAAAATATTAATAAACCCAGTTGTTGCAGAAAGAATAACCGACAACGTGATCAAAGTGTAGTATGCATATTTAACAATTTGTAGTTTTCTCTTTTTCTTCTTTAAACTGTATTCTAACTTTCGAATGACGTCTTCTATTAACTTGATTACTTTCTCTCTCGGAATATCTCTAGGTAAATCAAACTCATTCATTTATTGTATAATAAATGGCTAAGGTATTTAAGCTAACGAGTGATACTTCTGTTTTAAAGAAGAAACTCCATTACGAATTAGACAACAAGAGCAACTATTTAAGTATAGGACTAGTTGGGTTTTACAGTACATATCTAACACGAAACATAACAACACAAAAAAACAGTTTCTCATATGGTGATAGACAAGTTTTTATACCAGAAGGACAATACAGCTTAAACAGTCTTAATGAATATTTAAAATCTCAATCCATCAACATAACATTATCAGAAGATCATTTAAGAAATAGAGTTAAAATTGAAACTGATAGTAATGATGTTACAATTGGGAGTATAGGCACTGTCCTCGGGTTTAATGTTTTTGAAGTTTTAGAAAAGAACAAAACACATATTGGAAGTAAGTTGCCAAAGTTTCATCCGTTTGATGCTATAAATGTTCACTGTAATATAGCAGATGGCATGTTTGTTAAAGATACAGAATACACACATAGAGAAACAGGAATTTTAGCATCATTCAAAACAGATGCTGAGTTCAAACATAGTATTATTTACGAGCCTACTTACCCATTATTTTTCCCTGTATCCAAAGACAAGGTTGACAATTTCGAGATAAGGATAACAGATGAGAATGATTCCTTAATTGATTTTGGTGGAGCAACAACAACTGTACTTTTACAAACCAAGATTTTCTCTTAGATAAATAGGAAGATGTGTTCTATTAAAGGTTGTATGTTTAGTGTTCCTTACAGTGAACTAAAGGATTTAAATATTGATCATGTATTAACAAAGAAACAACTTAACGATAAAGCCAAGAAAATTAAAGAAGGTAAAGGAATGGATTTAACTTTAACTATTGCACAAATGAAAAAGATTAAGAAAGAGCATATTGGCGGTTTTATCTTTACAATTCCAGCCATTCTAGCAGCTTTAGGAGCAGTTGGCTCATTAGCAGGTGGTGCAGCAGCGATTACTAAAACTGTACTGGATGCTAAGAAGAACAAACAAGAACTTGAAGAACAAAAAAGACACAATATGGCTATGGAAGAAAAGCAGGGGGCAGGTAAACCAAAGAAGTCAAAAAACTAAAACCATTGACCAACTTCGATATAGAGAGGTTGGCTAAAGAACTAAAGATAAAACGATTTAGAGGTGTATTTATGAGTGACGAACTTCCACAAAAACCTTATGGACATGAGTGTGGTGTAGTTAACCTTGATAAATCAGAAAACATTGGTACTCATTGGATATGCTATTGGAAAGATAACAACAAAGTACGTGTTCGATTCTTATGGTAGTGTTCCTCCTAAACAACTGGTACAATATCTTGGTACCGAAAACTTGCTTTACAATGACGAACGAATACAGGACTTTAACTCAGTTATATGTGGTCATCTTTGTGTTAAGGTCTTAAATCTTCTAAATCAAGGACATTCTTTTAGCGACGTTATGTATATGATTAAAAATGATTAAGTGCTTTTATGGTTTTGTATCCATAAAAGTTTTGCTTTAAGATAAATATGGAAGCTATACACAATAGATTTTTAGATTATTTTGAGAAGCATGAGGATGAACTAGATAGATATAATTTTTATCAGTATTTTCAGGATGTTAGCGAGATAGACTTAAAAGATAAAAACAACGTATACAATGCTATTGATCTATGGAAAAGGTTAATACCAAAATTTTTGTACACGGAAGAAGAGTTGCAAAATTTACGTCCAATAATTACCTTAAAGGACTTGTTGTCAAATTATAGCTCTAGACCATTAAAATGCAGTTATTGTGGTAGTAAGTCATTAACAAAAGGTATGAGTAGTTACATTTGTGATGATTGTTCTGTAGAGAGTGGTTGGGTTTACAGTACTTGTGAAGAAACGAAAGCTGCTTGCGTACGAAAACCATGGTATGATACTATAAAAAGATTTAAGTTACAGTTATCTCGTTTGCAAGCTTTACAGGATAGAATTATTCCCGAAGAGGTGCTCAAGGTGTTAAATGATAAACTTAGAGATATACCAAGAGATTTAATATCAACAAAAGATGTTCTAGAAGTACTAAAGAAAAACAAATACACAAAATATTATGATGATGTCTATTTAATACACTATCACCTTACCGATCAAAAACCATTAAAATTACAACATATGGAGGAAACACTTATAGACGACTTCGAAAACTTACATGAGGTCTTTAGGGAGCTGTATCCGGAAAGAGCATTGTTTATTAACTTGAAATGTGTATTACACCATCTGTTGAAAAAGAACGATGTTCATGTTGATATCGATTTTAAACGCTCGCCTAGACAAATAGAGATGTTAGAGAAATGTTTTGAAAAACTAGGATGGACATTTTCTGTATAATAAATGAGTATAGATATATTTGGTAATGTTAAAGATAGAAAAGGTGATGTTGATATTAGCGAAGAAAAATTAAAATTGTTGGAGAATTTAAATGATGTTGTTAGCGTAAGTCAACTTAGGTCAATAGAAGCCCAATTAGAGAACGATAGAAAACGATTTGAAGATGCATTAGAAACGTTACAAGACACATGCATAAAGAAAGAAGATTTTCAAAAGATTAGGATGGATACTACTAGATTGGTTATGCAAAAAGAAACCATGCCTCTACTATATCGATTAAGAGCTAAAAACGTTAAGGAGCCAATCTTTAGAATATTTAATCTCTCTAACGGTTACAAATTTCTCTATAATGGGAAAATAATGCACATGGACTTAAGTTTGGATAAATACTTTCTAGATATATATTTGGGTGATACTTTGATTCAAGAGATACCTTTTGACTAAGAAGAATGATATAATTACGATTAAAGCAAATAAAAATTCTGCTATGGAAGAAGGACAATTATTGTTTGTTGTAATGTACATAGAGAGAGCTTTCCTAAAGACGTTTGCTATATAATAAATATGGATATCTTTGGTAATGTTAAAATGACATCAGAGTTAGATAATGCAGTTGTGAGAAAAGATATTGCTATGTTGAAAGAAGAGCTTAACTTCATCAAACGGAGTTATGTTATAGAGCTTCATAGTCGATTGATATCAAAAAATGTTGAAACTCCGTTCTTTTTAATACATAATCTATCTATCGCATACAAATTTCTTTATAAAGGTAGGTTAATGCATATAGAGTCATCTTACAATACGTATTATATAGATCTATATTTAAATGATTCTCTAGTTGAAACTTTTCCATTGCACTTTAATACAAATGATCTATTAGCAGTTAGGCCTTCTAAAGATTCTGGCCTGAAACATGGTAAATTACTATTGCTTCTTATGCATGTAGAAAGAGAAGACGAAGATAGTGATGATGATGGTGAGAATGTTGGTAGCGTAATATTAAACGGCGATAGTTATTGATTTTCTATATAATAAACAGGATGTATTGTGTTAAGTGTAAGAAATCGACAGATACGAAGAAAGATACCATTAGAATTGAACAAACAAAGAATGGAAGATATCTAAAGAAAGGTATTTGTTCTGTATGTGGTGTTACTAAAACTCAATTCGTTAAAAAGCCTGATTGACTAGAAGAAGGTAAAGGTGTTAGAGAAGACATTGTAGAAGAAATTCACAAACCATCTAGAAAAAACTTTGACAGATTAAGTGTGGTTATAAAAGGTATCGATGATCTTTGGCAAGCTGATCTTGTAGAAATGGATAGCGGAGTATTAAAAGGCGTTTCCAAAATCAATAAAGGTTATAAGTATTTGCTAACGATTATAGATGTGTTCTCGAAATATGCGTTTGCTGTTCCTGTTAAAGATAAGAGTGGGAAGAATGTTACAGAAGCATTCGAATCCATATTAAGAACGAGAAAACCTAGCAACTTACAAACAGATCAAGGTAAAGAGTTTTACAATAAAGAGTTTAAGAAGTTGATGGAGGAAAATAAGATTAATCACTACTCAACCTATAGTGGTAAGAAAGCTTCTGTGGCTGAAAGATTCAATAGAACGCTTAAGCAGAACATGTGGAAAAGGTTCACGACACAAGGGAATTACAAATGGATAGAGATATTACCAACACTAGTTAAAGAGTATAATCATCAAATTCATAGAACAATTGGTTTAAAACCTACAGAAGTTAGCAAAAAGAATGAGCGAGCAATATTGGAGAAAGTGTATCAAAAAGAATATAAGCGTGTTAAGCCCAAATACAAGTTAGGTGATCATGTTCGTATAAGTAAATCGAAAGGGTTATTTGAGAAAGGATATACACCTAATTGGTCAACAGAAGTATTTGTTATTAGTGAAGTTATTCCATCTAATCCGCCTACATATAGAATTAAAGATTTAGAAGAAGAGGATGTGCAAGGTAGATTTTACGAACCAGAACTATTAAAGACGAAGCACAAAGATGAATACTTGGTAGAAAAGGTGTTGAGAAAGAAAGGTGACAAAGTATATGTCAAATGGCTAGGGTTTGATGATTCGCATAATAGTTGGATAGATAAGAGTAATGTTGTAGTGTAAATATAGATGTTTGTCTTTTATGGTTATTACGCCATAAAAGGATAGTTTGAACGAGATAAGGGTATCGAAACGCTACCCTTCATAGCATATGTTTCTAGCGCTCAAGCTGTGGAAATTCTCAAAAAAAGGCGATGGGGACGATTCTACCAACCGCTCTATGTTCACAATCAAAGGTGGAGAAGGGCTTGATAACTGGTTGAGAAATAAAGAATCAAAAGAACTGATAGATTATATTTCCAGGGACCGAATTCGGACCGATGAAATTATCAAAAAATAAGTGGGCCGAATTCGGGCTACTTTGAAAATTCATCTTACACAGTAACGAAAAGTTACTCTCATAGCATATATTTCCAGGGCCGGTATTCCGGCTGTCGAAATTATCAAAAAATAACCGACTCCCAGAATTCTGGGGGTCGCTCCAAGACAAAGTTAATAACAAACTAAGTGGGTCCCGATAACGATTTCGAAAATGATTAAATAAACATTTTATATAATAAATATGAGTACTATGGATAATTCTCCTAGTTTAAACGATATTTGTTACGAGCAGATCAAGGATCAGTATTGGTATGGTGTTTTTGGTCATTTTAAACTGATTATAGATAAGAGTACGGGATACTTCAATGCTACTAAGTTGTGTCAAGATGGTGGGAAAAGATTTGATAATTGGTTAAGGAACAAAGAATCACAAGAGTTGATAAAAAAAATTAGAAGAAAAGTATCAGTCTTAAAAAATATATTACATGATTTTAGGAGGAAGAATAACAATAATCAGGGGTACATATGTTCATCCAGACTTGTTCCAAGAAATAAAAAGATGGTCTCAAGTGAAAAAAGATAATGATAAGTCAGGTTTTGTTTATATAGCAACTACCAAACAGCACCAAGAGAAGAGTATATATAAAGTGGGTTATACAAAAAACCTTGAACAACGCCTAGATCAGTTTAATGAGTGTAGACTTGACTTCGAGTTATTTTATTATGAAGAAACGTATAAGACAAATGATGCTAAAAAGTTAGAGTCACTTGTGCATAAACAATTAGATGAATTTAAATATAAAGGTGAATTTTTTAAGTGTGAACTCAACACGATCAAAGAAGTTATAGAAGAAATTCAAGATGATGAAGTAATCGAAAAATTAAAAGGATTGGAGTTAAAAGATGAATAGGTGTAAAACGGTAAAGGCAATGAGTTTCGGACGTTTTTATAAGAAGAAGATTTGGTTACAACTGGGGGTCCACCAGCACTGGACTCCTTTCAAACATACAACTTTTATGGTATAATAGTCATAAAAGATAATTAGTTATTTTTGGTAGCACCGATCGGAGCTCCCTATCTGTTAAGTATTTTTCTCACATCTAAAGGTACAAACCCCCGAACGGAAGATTTTCCGGTTGCAAAATACACCATCATGACACAAAACAAAACATCAGAAGACAAGCGGTCTAGATATAGACCACTTCAAAATTCCTCCGAAGCTAGGAACTTCAGAAACTCATGTTAAACAGTAAAATTAGCAGGTAACGAAAATGAAGTTAAAAATAAAGATTTTCTATATAATAAATATGAGTACTATGGATAGTTCTCTTAGCTTAAATGATATTTGCTACGAACAGATTAAAGACGACTACTGGTATGGTTTGTTTGGTGACTTCAGGTTAATTATAGATAAGAAGACTGGTTACTTCAATGCTACTAAGCTATGTCAAGATGGTGGTAAGCCGTTTAAAGATTGGTTACGATTGGTTAACTCAAAGAATCTTATTGAATATTACAACAAAAAAATAAATAGAGCAGATGTGCTCCACTTAAAAAGTTCAACATACGAAATAAAACTTGCAGGTAACGAGATAAATAATAAAATTTCTGGAACATATGTGTACAAAAGAATTTTCCTAGCTATTGCTTTTTGGATATCACATGACTTTTACGAAAAATGTTCTGTGATCATCGAAGACTATTTCGTTTCTAATTTTAAACAGATTCAAGAAGATCAGGAAGAGTTGCAAAGAAGAGTAGAGGAGATAGAACAGCAAATGAACGATTTAAGAATAGAAAACACAAGACTTAGAGAGATAGCTGCAGAACATACAGAAGATCCAGGGAAAGTACACAAACTAGTTATTATCAAAAAGAACCTCACAGCTGGTCAGCTTCAAGACATAGTAGACAAGTACGACACAGACAAACACGATCAGGTTAGGCGTTACGAGTCATACAAATATTGGGTTGGAAGGGTTCAGCAGCGAAACATCAAAGCAAGACTTCAGTGTCTTAAAGAAAAGTACCCAAGAATGTCAGTGTTATCAGAAACCAAAGATCCAAACTCAGTCAACCTCCTAAACAAAGTCAAAGAAAAATACAGCTGTGTTGTTTCGTATGGTTGTCACGTGGATATTGAAGGAGAATACGACGATGAGTTTGTTGTTGATTTGTTTTTGAGTATAAGAGATTTGTAAAGGTAAAGGTAAAGGTAATGAGTTTTGAACATTCCTACCAGAAGAAGATTTGGTTACAACTGGGGTCCGCCAACACTGGACCCCTTTCAAACATACAACTTTTATGGTATAATAGCCATAAAAGATAATTAGTTATGCATTAACCCTCTGCTGCAACAGCGAATGCTACATTCAACATATCACCTAAATTGGGATTATTATGATATTTTCTTATTATAGCTATCCAATCTACGTAATGTCTAAACGAATATATAAAGTCTATAGATAGGTCTTGATAAGTTGAAATGTTACGCCAATGAACTCTACCTTCGAACTCTGCAATAAATTCTTCTGTTAAATTTTGAGACATTGAAATCATTTCCCAATCTACTTTGTCAGCGTAATCTCTTATAAGGTTTTCTGATAATTGTATAGTTCCAGATATGTACCACCAATTAACTCTATCTGCGTGTTCTCGTATAAAGGCTTCAGAGAGTTCGTTTTTGTAAGATATAGCATCAAAATCAACTTTATCTATAAACTCATTAATAAATTCTTCAGATAGCTTTTGGTGATACGATACTTCTTTCCAATCAACTCTATCTGCAAATTCTCTTATAAAGTCTTCTGATAAGTCTTGGCTTCCTGAAATAATCTCCCAATCAACTTTATCAGCTAATTCTCTTATAAACTCTTCCGATAAATTTTTCCATAAACATATTTCAATCAAATTAACTTTCTGCAGATATTTACGTATGAAGTCTTCTGTAATGTAATCATAGTTGTATTCCCCCTCATAATCATCATAGCCTATAGATAACCATTGTTCATCAGTCAGTGAATCTAATATCTCTTCGGACAAGTTCATAACGTTCGCATAGAGAATGTTTTGTGTAAGAAATGAGTTGTTTTCTTTAGTGGCTTTCTTGAACAAATGATCTAACATACCTATGGACACGCTAAAATTTATTTTGTCTTCATCGTTATAACCACCAATATCTAAATATTTACATACACAATCAAATACAGGTTTGTAGGATAATATTTCCTTAACACTAGTCATGTTTGTTTTTATTCTTAGATTTTAAAATTTATTTCATTTTTTTTTGTTGGTTTTCTATATAACAAATATGGAAGCACATTTTGATTTATTACATGATAGACTTGAACTAATTCATCAAGATCTTAAACTCTTAGCAACACTACTAGAGAAGCAAATACTGTTAAAGGAAAAAGAGTTATTAGTAATGCAACAAAAAACATCTGATTTGAGTAGTGATGATGAATACAAATATGGTAGTGATGATTATGATGATGATGATGATGAGTAAGCTTACAAAAAGGAATCAGTTTTAAATGTGTATATGTGACTTTGATGGGTCTTCCCATGAAAGTTCTAGACTAACACAACGAGGAAACATATGTAGGCAATGGCAGATGCGTGCAGATGTTTAAACGATGTGTTAGAAAAATGAAAATGAACTGAAACAACCCGGTGAAGAGTGCTAACGAAGATTTTCTACATAATAAATAGGATGAATAATTATAATAAGTTTACTGTAATAGAGTTAAGGCGACAATGTAAAGAGCGGGGAATCAGAAGATATTCCAGATTAAGAAAAGCAGAACTGATAGACCTTCTTAAACAACATGACGATGAACAAAGCAGAAGGCAGATTAGAAATATATTCCCATTTAAACAAGAAGTAATTGAAGAACCAAAAATCAAAGTTGAATCACAACCAATCGATGTAAAACTTAAAAGCACAGCATTCAAATCAAGATTAGAAACATGGAGATTTATAACAACTTATAAAGAACATGATCCTCTAGAACAATATATCAATTGAACATCAAAAGCTTTAATAAATAGACTGAACATCAGCTTACAAAAACATGGATCGTTAAAGGCTAATCTCCTAATAAGCTGTCAATATAAGAAAGGTAAAGAGATTCAAGACATTTACTTCAACATTAATAACAAAGAGGTATTCCAATCATCCAATCTAAAAGAATTCTTAAGTGATGCTAAACAAATATTACGAGCAAGAATGGATGAGTTCCAAGCTAGAGGTTCTGGATGGACTCTTACAAATATAAACTACTTAGAGTTAGCTCTTAATAAATATGCACCATATAGAGGATCATCATATATAGAACTACCAAATGAAATTAAAAAGAAAAAAGCTGTTATCAATGTAAAGAACAAAGATGAAAAATGTTTCTTGTATTCAATTGCCTCTGCATTGCATCCTGTTGAAAAACATCCACAACGACCACCAAAGTACAAGCAAGTTGTTAAAGACTTAGAAACAATATTAAAAGATATTCATTTTCCTGTAAAACTAAGTGACATCCCAAAAATTGAAAGACGGCTCAATATATCATTTAACGTTTATACATATAGTGATGATGGAAAATATACAATATACGTTTTATATCATACTAAAAACAAGAAAGACATCCATGTGAATTTATTATATGTAAAAGAACAAAATAAAGACCAAGTTAAAACACACTATTGTTGGATTAAAGATCTAAGTAGATTAGTAAGCAGCCAAATAACTAAATGGAGAGCTCGAAAATACTTATGTGATAGATGCTTGTTATATTTTTACTCACAAAGTGCATTAGATAAACACGAAAAAGATTGTTCCACTCACGAAGCTGTTAAGATAGAAATGCCACCGAAAGATACATACGTTGAATTTAAAAACTATCAATTTACAATGAAGTTGCCATTTACAATTTACGCTGATTTTGAATGTTTGCAACATAAAGTTATGGGTTGTAAAGAATGTTATCCGGATAACGTGCCATATACCAAAAAATATCAACAGCACAAACCATCTGGATTCTGTTACTATATTGTAAAAAGTGATGGGAGTAAAACTAATCCTGTTGTGTATAGAGGTAAAGATGCAGCAAAAAAGTTCATAAGAATGTTAAAGAAAGAAGCTAAACAAATATCAAACATATATAGTCAAAATAATGAATTACCATTAACACGTAAACAGATAAAAGAGTTCAACCAATCCGAATCCTGTTCTTACTGTAAAGCAAAATATACACCAGAAAACCACAAAGTTAAACATCACGATCATATAACAGGAGAGTTTGTAGCTGCATTATGTAACAACTGTAATTTGAAAGTTAGAATACCTAAGTTCGTACCAGTGATTATACATAACTTTTCTGGATATGACTCTCACTTGTTTATAAAAGAGCTAGGATGTAATAAAGAACAAATAGAATTAATACCCAATAACGAGCAACGCTACATATCATTCAGTAAAAAAGTTGGAACTATCAAATTAAAATTCGTAGATTCATTTAGATTTATGGCATGTAGTTTAGACAAATTATCGTCAAACCTAACGAGAGAACAAATGGTGCACACACAACAGGTCTATCCTGATGAAGAACAATTTAACCTTGTAACAAGAAAAGGTGTTTACCCGTACGATTATGTTAACAATTGGGATAGGTTTAGAGAAAGAAAATTACCACCAAAGGAAGCATTCTACAACAAGCTTAACAACACACATATAAGCGATGAGGATTATAAGCATGCAAAGAAAGTGTGGAAAACATTTAAAATTAAGAATCTCGGACAATACCATGACTTATATCTAAAAACCGATGTGTTGTTATTAGCATATGTGTTTGAGAACTTTAGAGAAACATGTCTTAAAGCTTATGGTCTCGATCCAGCTTGGTATATGACAGCACCAGGTTTAGCTTGGGATGCAATGTTAAAGATGACAACTATAAAACTAGAGTTATTAACTGATTACGATATGGTATTGATGATAGAGAAAGGTATAAGAGGCGGGATTAGTCAATGCTCGAAAAGATATGTGAAAGCAAACAATAAGTATATGGAAGATTACGATAAGGATGAAGAAGATTCTTACTTAATGTATCTAGATGCCAATAACTTGTATGGGTGGGCAATGAGTCAATATATGCCGTATAAGGGATTCAGATGGTTAAGTGAAGATGAGATAAGAGAAATAGATTTCACAAATATACCTGATGATTCTGATACTGGTTACATATTAGAAGTTGATCTTGAATATCCTAAAGAATTGCATGACTATCACAAAGACTACCCATTAGCACCTCAAAACATGTGTCCACCTAGTTCAAAACAATCAAAACTCTTAACAACCCTATATGACAAAGAAAAATATGTAATTCACTATCGAAACCTAAAACAATGTCTTTCACTTGGATTAAAACTTAACAAGATACACCGAGTAATAGAATTCGAACAATCAGATTGGTTAAAGAAATATATTGATTTAAACACGCAGATGAGAACTAGAGCAACAAATGACTTTGAAAAAGACTTCTATAAGCTCATGAACAATTCAGTTTTTGGAAAGACTATGGAAAATATTAGAAAGAGATGTAAACCTATAAAAATAGAATGTGATTCAACAAGAGTAGAAAAACTAATTGCTAAACCAAATTTTAAAGATAGAATTATTTATACTGAGAATCTATGTGCGATCATAATGAATAAAACAAAATTAACTTTCAATAAACCAATATATGTTGGAATGAGTATCTTAGATCTAACGAAATATTTAATGTACGACTTCCATTACAATGTGATGAAACCAAAATACCAAGACAAAATAGAAGTATGTTATACAGATACTGATAGCTATATATACCATATTCAAACAGAAGATGTGTACGAGGACATGAAAAACTACATTGATTACTTCGATACCAGTGACTACCCTAAAGATAACAAATATAAGATACCGCAAATCAATAAGAAAATACTTGGTAAGATGAAGGATGAGATAAAAGGTACAATCATAGAAGAGTTTGTAGGTTTAAGAAGTAAGATGTACAGTATAAAAGCACCTCAAATAGATTTAACAGATAAAGACTTTAAAGGTAAGTTCGATAAAGAAAAGTGTTGTAAGAAGGCTAAAGGTGTTAAGAAGAGTGTTGTGTATAAAGAACTCACATTTAACGAATATAAGGACTGTTTGATTAGCCAAAAAGAATATTATAAGAAGATGAACTTGATTAGAAGTTATAAGCACGATTTGTACAGTATAGAAGTAAATAAGCTAGCTTTAAGTTGTGTAGATGATAAGAGATGTGTTTTAAAGAATGGGATAGATACTCTACCATGGGGACACTATAAGATAGAAGAGAAATAGTTTTAGATTGTAAGTTTTTAGATGTAAGCGTTTTATGAGTAATTTCATAAAACAAATGTTTATTTAGCTTTACTCCCAATTTGAATAAGGCATCATCCTTACCCTCCATTTCAAAAATGCACTTATATAATCACTCCACTTCTTATTATTAATATGATTAATAAAGATATGATGGTTCTTAAAACTAAAATAGTAGTCTAAATTCTTATAGGGTAATGCATTATTCCACAGCTCGTGTATTTTATTAAGGTGATATTTTGCTCTTTCATCAAGTTGAGCTTTCCCATTCTTGTAGTCGATGTAAAATTCTAAAAACATTAGTTTGATATCATTCAATTCGTTTTGTAAGTCTCTAAATTCTTTTTCAGATAATTGTTCAGGATTTACAACATGATAAGCAAACGCGCCCATTTTTTCTGTTTCATCATTTTGTTTGCTCATTTTATTCCGGCATGCTTTACACTCATCTCGTCTTGTATTACCATTTCTAGAGAACTCTTGGTATTGTTTTAATTCTCCACAAATTACACACTTCTTCATGATTTATTAAATATAAAAATATTCCAAATACTTAGTTCATTTTTGTTTGATTTTTAAATGTCATAAAAGCATATGTGCAGTGCAATTACCCAATCTACTTTGTGCTATCCTTCTGTGTTAAAGTGTAATGGTCAGTGGCGGATATGTAATTTTTGGTAGTTAGGGGCGTGGGGGCAAAGTGGGCCAGAAGTTAGGTAACCAAACTACTTACAACGGAAAATATTGATAACGGCACAGTGACGTAAATCAACTACAGAAAACGAGAAAATAAAGATATAGATTTCAGTTACACATACTATGTTGAAACGAAATCTTTAATTTAAAATCTCACGTTTAAGACCTCTAGGCCAAAAGACACGAATGATTAATAAAAGTGAATAACTGTGAAATATATTTTGTGACCTGAAAATGTGGAATGGAACGAGAAAATCCACGTTGGACGATGTTGCCCACCACAAACTCTGATGGTCAAGGTCGTACTAGGAAAAATAACACTTTATCAGTGTCAGTCTACCATTCTGAACCACACATCATTGTCGGTTAAACTAGTGAACGCAATACTGATATAATCAAAGGTGAATAATTTAATAAAAGTAACTCATTTCAGTTTTATACAACTCAGCCATATAAAGAAAATCGTAGACTCGCAATGAAATAGCTATTGTATCGATACTGTTAATTGGAAAGTCATAGTCTATATTTCATCCTCTTCAGCATGAAACAAGCTTTCCAGAGGTGCTATGTATTGGGGCCCATAAGGTACTTGAACAGGAAAAATTGGGAGAATATCAGGAAAACTCCCTCCAGAAATCCCTCCTATCAACTTTGAACCCCTCTGGAAAAATGAAATCTTTCAGTTTTACGTCCCACGGTTATGCCGGTTAGGCAAGACGGTGATTATGAGAAATGAATGAAATGGTGGGAGGAAACGGGAAAACCCCGAGAAAACCCACGAGCACGGTGTTTGTCCACCACCAGTAGCGTAGGGAAGGGGGGCCCAGAGCCCCCCAGGAGGTCCGACAATGTACTTTGGTACTTGGATGTTTGTAACTTTTTAAATATAGTTTTATGTTTATATATATTTTGTTTGTAATTTTTCTATATGTACCTATAACAGGACTTGCCCCCCCCCAAACGCACATCCTGGCTACGCTACTGTCCACCACAATCCACACGGCACGAGCTTGGATCGAACCAGGGACCTCAAGCACCGAAGGTTAACGCTCTACCACTGAACCACCGCGGCTCCGTTGAACTTCTCTGGAGTGGCTCCGGGTAAAGCATACAATCCAAATGTATCTCGAAAAATACTATAGGGGATAAGAAATGTGTGTACGATGTTTTGTTTTGATATATGGAATAGATACGAGGGAAAAGCTTGTATAACTATTTTTAGTAAACAAGTGTTAGCGAGAAATTAATGGAGTGCAAGCGCATTTGGCACTTGAGATGGATGAGCATAAGTGTTGGGGATCATACAAAAGTGATATTAGAAAGTTATAATATTTAGGTCCTCAAGCCTTCAGAATGTACGACAATGGTGGGCAATACAGTGAATATTCTCAGACCAATCCTTCCCAACATAACGAACTACTAATATATTTAGATTCTATGCGTTACCCCGAATAGGCTTTGCAAGTAATATGTAGAAAATGGACAGAAATAATGAACGTAAATTATCAGTTGTCGATTAAAAGTATAATTCACTCTGCTTCATGAAACTAAACACTCAGGAAAAATATTTGCAGAAAAAAAATTTGATCACATTTACTTAGAGAACTTAGGTTAGTGGTTAGCGTTGGCGCTTTGTAATCAGGAGTCTCCGGGATCGAATTTCAATATCAATCATTTTGGCTGGGGATTTTTCAGTTTCATAAAGCGAATGTCGGGATATATATAAGCCCTGGCAAATTTCTCTTAAAAGTTCCTTTGTTGTTAAGGTGTCAGTGCAGAATGGCCTTTTCGTTGCATCTGAAATCTTTTTAATAAATAAATAAATAAACTATATATTATGTATAATACAATTACAATGATTTGATATCAGATTGAATACGAAATTGAAGTCAGAAAAATATTATTACAATCCTTTATACAGACAACGGAAGGAAATATCCAGTTTACATGGTTACAAGCTTCCTTACCAGTGGAGAATGGGGGCCTTGGGATTTGTCGAGCCATGGATATCGCCATACCTTCTTTCCTCGCATCATTCTATGGCTCACGAGAACTAACTGGATCTCTTCTTCAACAGGAGGTTGACTTAGACTCGATTCGAGATGTACAAGAATGCATCGATAAATGGACTAGTCTGGTTGGAATGGATCCCCCACCTAACGACAAAAGACATGTTCAGTCTGTTTGGGATGAACCTATAGTCAAGCTTCATTTATCTTCACTTCTATCATCAACCAATAACCTACATGACAAAGCCAGGCTGTTAGCTGTCTCCTCCTCCAAAAACGGAGCATGGCTTCAAGCCCTACCTTCTCACGCACTCGGCCTACACCTTTCTAATGAGAGCTTTCGTATTGCTAAAGCTCTGCGCTTAGGTGCTAATATTTGTGAGCCTCACTTTTGTCCTGCTTGCAACGCATATGTTGATAATAAAGGATTACATGGTCTTTCATGTAAAAAAAAGTGCGGGAAGACAATCTCGACATCATATTGTAAACGACATTATTTGTAGAGCCCTCGTTTCAGCGGGAGTTCCTTCAATAAAAGAACCAAATGGTTGTTGCCGCTCTGATGGTAAAAGGCCTGATGGCATGACCTTGGTACCGTGGAAAAATGGAAAGGCACTAGTCTGGGATTTCACATGTTCCGATACGTTTGCTCCTTCCAACTTATCCCATTCTTCAATTCAGGCAGGTCTCGTCGCCGCTCACAGAGAATCAGACAAAAGACTAAAATACTCAAACCTATTGGACAAATATTGGTTTTTAACAGTAGCAGTAGAAACCAGTGGGTCTTGGGGTCACGAAGGATCTAATTTCATTAATGAAGTTGGTCATCGAATAGCAATCAAAACTGGTGACCCCCGAGCTACTGCATTCCTTTTCCAACGTATCAGCATCGCCATCCAGCGCGGGAATGTGTCATCGATCTTAGGCACATTACCTCCTGGTAAAGAACTGGACGAGATTTTTCTTCTATAACACACAATAAGACGGAAGTAGAGACAGCCTAGGAGGCTGACAACCACTTTGACTATGTTCATGAAGAATGTTTTGAATACAGTTTGGATAAATATAAATTCTTGGAAGTCATGGCTAATACCGGTAAATTTGGGAGTGGTAGCAACATTATCTACAGATTTTACTTTGTTGCTTAAAATCGTTAAAGACCCGAAAGATATTGTTGTCAAGCTCTCCGATGTTTATTTTGGAACAAATATGCTATAACTAATGTTTAAGAAAATATGTCATACTTTTTATCATGTAACTTTAGTTTTGGTTAATGGTTGTCAAAATAAATTAGAAGGAAATATGTAAAAGTTGTTTATTCTAAATAAACTTTTGCAAATAAATGTGAATACAATATTGTATTTTACGATATACTATTATTTTCCTAACCCCTCTCACTGGTCTAGAAACTAGCACGTTCCTCTTTGTCCACATGCCGAGTTAGATTTCAGGTTGGAAAATACATTTTTTTCGTCATTCAACTTCATCATATTACGCACTAAGACTACGGTGTATATCCTATTCAGGCCATTCAGTCAAACATGTTCGACTTCAATCCGTCAACGATTGCAAAATTACAGTGGGAATGTGACGAATATCGTCCCATTATTAGTCACTTACAAGGTAATCTAAGTGTCAGTGAAAATAGTGTGACCACAAACTCTTTTCGTAGTAGTGCATGAAATTGGAAACGAAATTATTCTTTGGAAAATTGTATTTTGATGGTGCGCGATTTTCATTTTCGGACATTAAAACTGTGCATACCTCCTTGTTTAGTGAAATATATCCTAATTGGTTAGCATGATCATTATGGTTGTATTGGATTCATGAAAGTGTTAAAAATCATTTCACATATATTGGAAAACCATATGCAGTCATATCAAGTCGAACATTCGTTATTGTCAAGTTTGTATGCGCACCAAGGTCGATCACCATCCAGTGAAGTGCTTAATGCAAACTGTACTAGCGAAGTTTTCGATACCTAGTCTCCGAAGATTTAGTGGGCACCCCTTCCACGAGTAAACATGGTGAAACTTACCTGTTAACTGTGTGCGACGTGTACTCATGTTACTTATTGACATGTTCTTTTCGTCATGCAACAAGTGCAAGCGTAGCGAAGTGCCTTACTGAACTTTACATTGTTTATCTTGGAATTTTCATGAACATCTTGGTAGATAATGGACCTCAATTCATTGGTAAAGAATTTGTGCAAGCCATGGAAGCTTTTAGTATCAAGATGCACTATACTACGCCTTACGATGCACAAGAAAATGTGATTGAGAGATTCCCTGCCTGCTACGATTCTCATTCTCCTTGGCCAGAATACATTGTACAAGTGTGTTTCTTGATGAGTTATACATTAGTGCCAGTTTGGGAATAGCACCAGTAGAACTACACCTTAATATCAAACCGGAAGAGTTCACATTATCTCATCTTGGTATTGTGCTGAATAACGAGGAAAGTAATATATTGCAAGGCATAGATTGGAGTGGAAAATTAACTATGGCCGATTTACGACGAAGGAAGATCATCAGTCAACGAAACGAAAAGTTAAATAATCCTCAAGGAGCACGAAGAACACTGTGTGAATGTGATTTAGTTTTCTTACGCCAGTATAACATTAGTAGCCTAGTGGATAAGTGCATAGCGAAGTTTTGTAAGGTCTACCGTAGTCCATACCTATTGTGGAAAAGAATTGGTAAGAATGTCTATGAAGTAATAGATCTTACTTTATGAAGATGTCTATGAAGTAATAGTCTAAAATGGTAAATATCTCGGATTTCAGAACGTTTCGAGAATGAAGTTATGGAGGCCAACGCCTGCCACTAGTAAGAAATGGCTTGAACTCCTGAAGAAACAAATGAACGAACAACAGTTTAGTGATATTTTACAGAAAGCTGGAAAGAAAGCAAGCGAAAAAAGAAGAAAGTGAAGATGACGAACAATTAGTTCCTCTCAAGACAAAGGGCGCATCTTATTTTCGTAATTTTTCCAGGAGACGACTTTAAACCTTTTCTCATTATTTGTTATATCGTCTTCTTTTAAAATTCCGTTTGATATCCTTCGTTCAGGTATATAACTTACGAGGTCAAATTAAATTTTAAAAGAAGACGAAAGAATAAACAACGAGAAAATGTTTAAACTTGTCTCCTGGAAAAGTTAAGAAAATGAGATACGCCTCTTTGTCTCGAGAGGGACGAATTGTGCATCGTAAAAGGTGAAGAATGTGAAACGAAAGTTCATTGTACTTTCGTCGACGATGGTGTTTTGTGATACTTATGTCATCGCTACTTAGATGAGCGACGATTGTTTACTTTTCTAGAGATATATTACCAATAGTGAAAGCTGAATGAGTTGATTTGTTGCCAGATCATTATGGATTTTAATGAGTTTGCAGATAAAGAGCTGTTCAAGTTAGAACTTAGAGTTTAGAGATATTTTACTAGAATAATGTTTTGTTGTTAGAGGGACAACTCGGAACTTTACGTTGAAGACCTAGGACCACGTTTCACCATGGATTCCACGTGCAATTGCTTTTTTCATTTCTTTCTTTCTTTTCCCTTCTTCTTCTTCTTCTTTTTTTTTTTGCTACAGCATTTTACGGTTTTTCTTAGAATAATTTCTTTTTGTTTAACCACATCTTCTGTGTCTTCATGGTTATACTTTTAGTGGGTAGGTATATTTGTTTATTATGGGTTGGCTCTTCAAAACTTAGTCGTCAGACTATCCCTGTAGATACAGGTTGGTATCTGTAGACATCTGGCAGTGCTTCAATATAATACTCCATTATTCGAGTTTATATTGGTCCATTTCTCTCATCATATTTGTATTCATTGAGTTGTCATCATTAACGTTACACTTACAGGCATACCTTATCTTACGGCGTATCTTTCTAATCAACATCATATTTTCTATATACAGTGCGTTCCACGAATAACACTAAGGCCCATCTCCTGAGCAAACCAAGGCAGATAGAAACACGAAGCCTTTTGTAACCTTCAAGGGAGATAAAAGACAACATTATATTGATAAGGAAAATCCCTTATGAGGGGGGCCTAAGCGGATTACGAGGGGTAACTACGAGTACTTCGACAGTACTTACGGATGGCCGACATGATGGGTAGAGACACGATAGCGACAAGCAGTTTTCAGAACTGGTCTCTACACGTCATTAGCTTTCAAACGAAGTACGACACGGTGGGGGTTGCTATTTAAAATGTTATAGTTGCCCCCCGTAACTCCCTTAGCTCCCTCTCTTGGTAATTCTCCTTATCAGTATAATGTTGTCTTTTATGTCCCTTGAAGGTTACAAAAGGTTTCATGTTTCTATCTGCCTTGGTTTCTTCAGGAGACGGGCCTTACTGTTATTCGTGGAACGCACTGTATATGATATATCAATGTGTTGTATTCCATGTGCTTATTCAACTAAATTTACGAACATGATAATGAGAGGTTTAAGCAACGACTATCGCAACTGTCATGTATTGAACAAATATAACAGTTACAGAAAAAAACTTATAATCTTTTTCGTAAACTAATCCTAAGTCAACTTCCTCTTCTTTAACCACGATTAAGTAAATTTTACCTTTATTACTTCATCGATATTCCACGTAACACGTAAACATGCATTTGCTATACATAGACGAAGAATACATTACAAAGAAGAACAAATGTAGGTCCAAACCAAAACGAAGACCACACTTCATTCACATTCAAATAACATTGATGCAGCAGCGTAAAAAAAAAAAAAAAAAAGAAAAAAGTTATGAACGTTATACGAGTAGTCAGCATACGAAGGACATTAAGTTAATCCCTTATATTCTGTACTTTACGTGAAAGTCAAAGGTAAAAATGTTTTAAAAAGAAGTTCTGTGATGCGAATAGTTAAACGAATGTTAGATACACTACATGTTTAACATGTAATTTCAACAGCAACAGTGCTTAGCTGCTATATACTGGAATGTTGCTGGGAACTTCCAGAACTTCCACCGTTGCACCTAGCCTTATTCGTTAGGGAAGGGAATAAGTGCAGAAGAATAAGTAATCGAGTGTTCACTCAATGGGAAGAGAACGAACGAAGAGGATTCCCTGCAATATTTGATGACATTCCTCATGTGGACAGTGTTTTGTTACTAACAAATAAACTAAAATGCCAGAAAATACTTAAATAATCAAAATTATTTAAATAACAATTACAGTGTTTATCTACATATATTTTAGTTTAAAGTGCTCTTAGTTTATTAGTTTGAACGTTCTATTATTATCACTTATGCGTTATGTCGAAGTATTTCTAGTATGTCATGTTTTATATATGGATTTAATAATCAACACACTCAAATAATCAACACGTCTACTGGCTACCACGTGCACTTTTGGTGTATGTGGTCCTGGGTTCGATTCCCGGTGGAAGAGCCTTTGGAATCTTAACTCTCCTCGATGTTTCTGTGTTCGTGTCCCTGTCGTTCTAGATTAATAGAAAAACGAGCTAAGGTCACTGAGAAAAATCCGTTACCCGGACAGCGGTATAATGTACAAATATACGGGATCCTTATGTTTACTACAGAAATTAATACTTAACATACTTTATCCATATGTTACATACGTACTACCCTTTTTCTCGCTTAGATGTTACACAATGTCGTTGCAGGATGTCTGACATCTAACAGTCTTCCGTACATTACGTACGTCAGCTATAAGTTACATACGGCCATCTGTATGTGAGATACTGACCGCCTACATACAGTCTTTTCGTTCGTGCGGAAAGTACGTTTATTCGGAACACTTATACGGAAAGAATGTTTAAAATATACTTTTTCAGTTATACGTTTAGTGTACGTTAAGTCCAAAAACTACAGGATTTACACATGTAACCAACGTTTTTACGTACGACACATACATTTTTTCTCAGTGTGCGAGTAAAATAAGTGAAAGTTAGTATAGTAATAAGTAGTTAAGCAAGTTAATGAGGCACGTTCTGTGAATCAGTTAACTTTTAAAAACGTGGGCTAAGACCAGGGGTGTAGCCAGCAGGTTTGTGTAGGGAGAGCCCGTCGTTTTTGAGGGGGGGCAGCTACAATGTACAAAGCCAAAATAAAAAAATGTGTTGCTGCTAGTGTTTTTGAGGAATGAAAGAAAGGAAAATTTTGGTTTCCTTCTGGAAAACTAAATACACTATTTTAGCTTATTATTATTATTATTATTATTATTATTATTATTATTATTATTATCCATAAATTATATTCAAGATAGTTTTTATTATGCTTAATCAAGAACTACTACCCGGGACCAAACGCTATACTTTTGTGCATAACTATAAAGGTAACGAAGAAAGTTCTGTCCCTTTTCGTGGAGGTCTGTGTTCAATTGGACCTCACACCGTGAGTTGAATGCGAGTGGAGATAAGGCGAACGTCAGTTGTTGGTGTGGGTATATCGAACATACTACCTGGTTGTGACAATTCAGACGCACCGTGAACTTGCGTAAAGACAGAGGGAACATGGGACATCCACAGAGCGTCATAAGAGCATGTATGCTGAACGAGTTCAAATGGAGGTCAAACGCCGCTGTAGCGGGACAGAAGATATGCCAGGCCTTTGGTGAGGGTGTCGTGACGACGCGGACATTGCAGCGATGGTTTAACAAGTTTAAGGACGATGACGAGACACTCGAAAACACCACGTGCCAGAAGACCAACACATGTACAAAGAGGAACTGGGACTACAATTCAGTGTGTGGAGAAACCATTCGGCAGCACATCCATCAACTTGTGAAGCACTACAAGTTGGGTCGATAGGTCTCACATATTTTGACTCCGGGCCAGAAGGTAACGCGGCAGTCGCCTGTGTTTATTTACTGTTTCGGAGACAATTCTGGACAGGGCGTTGACATGGGATAAAAAATGTGTCCTATGCGAAGCTCCACGGCGCCGTCATCATTGGTTAGCATCCCATGAACCGATTTCAAAACAGCCGGAACAGCACTGTACCAGAAGAAGGTCCTTCTGTGTGTTTGGTGCATTGTGCATCGGGAACTGCCACTAGCTGGTCAGAGTATCAATGCAACTGTGTAGTGTCAGCAGTTGAGCTGCGCTCAACAAAAACTCAAAACTCTGGAGCCATCACTTCTGAATTGCAAATGGATCCTCGTTTACGGGACAACGCTAAGTCCCACGTGGCTAGGATGACTCAGGACACTATTTTCCGCCTTGGATGGGAAACAATATTGCAACTACTATATTCCCTCGGTATTGCACCGTCTGATTATCACCTGTTCCATTCTTTGGACAATCACCTTAGAGGACGCCAGTTTAAATCCCTAGTAAAAGTTCAAAATGCACCTGATACTTTCTTCGTTTCACGGCCCACCAAGTTCTACAGCATTGGATTCCATGGCCTTCCAGAACGTTTTCAGAAGGTCGTCGATGCTGATGGGGACTATTTTTGATCTTCCAGGTTAGGTGACATATCGATGTTCGAAGGTGGTGGGTGAAAAAGCAACAAAACTTTTCTTGGTTACCTTTATATTTAAATTTAAGACCTTGTATACAGAACCTATCTACACAAGATTGATTTTCTTTGAAATTTCACTTAATTTCTTTACGGTTTCCTGACAAAAATATTTATTTATTATTCGTGACTAAGAAAACATAATTATTTTATTACACTGAGTAGAAATAAAAGAGAGAGCGAATGAAATCCGAATTGAATAAAAGCATTGTTTCTCACCAAATTTTCCATCCTCTATGCCTTTTAAAACACTTATTAAAGCATACAAAAATATACTGTACTTACAAATCAGTTTAGTACCTTTGTTTTATGGTTGTATTTGTAGTACCTTGTTAAAACGTTTGTCTTCAAACTGTCAAATATAAATCGCAGTAAATTGTGTAATCTGCTGTCACAAAAAAGTATCCTATTTTTCGATCGGTGTAAGGAAGAGATACTATACTATTTTTAGATTGGTATGGAAAAACGATATTTCTCCATATTATTTTACCATAAATTATTAATTGTCAATAAACTTTGTTACTTTTAAATGAATGAAGCGAGATAATTTTACTATGATGTTTTAAAAGCTGGTCATTTGGGGGGGCCAGGATACCATTTGGGGGGCCTGGCCCCGATGGCCCCCCCCCTTGGCTACACCCCTGGCTAAGACACGTACATACTACCGTAAATTTCGAGGTTGGAAACCCAAATAAGGGAAGCCAATAGGGATGCGCTCGAGTCGAGACATGTCTCGAATCTCGACTCGACTCGACTCGAATTCGAGTCGAGACACACTTTGTAAAATTCGAGACGAGTCGAGACAAACGCATTTCTCGAATCGAATTTTCGAGTCGAGACAGCTGGTAAAAATCTCGACTCGACTCGAATGTCTCGAAAATTTTTCTATAATTTTTAATATTATTTTGAAGAAAGTGCTCGATCAGAAACACTCGGCACAAGAATTTCGGAAACTGCAGGACTTGTCAGGTGCTCGAGGAGTGCTATGGTGATTGTCTTCAGCAAGTGGCGAAACCAAGGGGAAAAGACGTCCAAATGTCGAGGGGTTGGGTGCCCCACCTCATTACAGATGTCGAACGTCGTAGGCTGGGCAGACTGGTAAAACAGAACAGGCGGCGAACTGCGTCGGAACTAAGATCAGAGTTTAATGCTGGGCAAAGTACAAGTGTGTCTGAACTAGTGTTGTCAAATTTCCGAAAATTTTGAACCTGTTTTTTGTAAAAAAAAAAAAAAAACGTTTTTTTGCGATTTTCCGGAAAAATTGAAAAAAATAAATATGTTTGTATTAGGTTAATTTAACTAGTAATGATATCTTTTTTTTTCAAACACGCGAAAAATTTAAGTTCAAAAATTTCAATATTGCGAATATTAAAAAATAGCACTCGAAAATAAAACTATTCCAATTATTATCTATATATTAAAATACTAGATTTACGCGTATATGTTTCTCCTGAGAAAAGTTTATATGTTTGTCTCGAATCCTTTCAACAATGAGATCTCGAACCCACAAGTGCTAGAAACGTGCCGTTTTCATTTGTCGATTCCAAATTTTATGTAAATTGTCCAGTTCTAATTGAATATTTTATATTAAAAAAACATGGCCATTAGTTCTTTATTAGCTACATTTATAGGGGTACACAAGAAGTACTGTGGGGGCGCGGTGACTCAGTGGTAGGGCGTTCACTTCCGGTGCATGGGGTCCCTGGTTCGATCCCAGATCGCGCCGTGTGGACTTTGTGGTGGACAAACACCATGCTCGTGGGTTTTCTCGGGGTTCTCTCGTTTCCTTCCACTTTCTTCATTCCACCATTTCATTCATTTCTCATCATCACCGTCTCCTTTAGCCTAACCGCCATAACCGTGGGACGTAAAACTAAAGATTTCATTTCACTACAAGTACTGAAATTTCTGAAAAAGTAAAGCATCATACCCTACGAGTTATATATTCCAACATCACATAGTTGTATATAGGGGTTGTATATCTGTCAGACGTTTGTTTCATGGCCAAATGATAATGAAAACGAAGGATAACCATTTCTCCAGTCTAAGATTAATCTTCATTGTTTGGAGAGGGTTTTTTTTTCAATAAACACCGTTTATCACTGACATAATTAATTGTGTGTACTTTGCTTACTTATTAAATAATGCATGCAAATGCATGCATACACGATATGGGCATTCAGTAAATGGATACTTGAATATTTGAATTAATTATCTATACAAGCCGGCTACGAGTCTTTAGTCCAAACTACTCTTTGGGATGAGCTTCTTACCAGATGTGTAGCCTACCCAAGGACCACACATATGTTATCGAAACTATTGTGCTATTGTTTTTTTTTTTTTTTTTTATGCTTTGGCAGAAAGTTCTGTAGATATCGAAGGCCGCTAGTGAAGCCATATCTAGCATCTTGGTGCTAGATCTAGCATAATTCACTCCCATTTAGCATATAACATCTTGACTTTAGCATCTTGGCAAAATCTCATTCTTTCCTCTGGAGAACAGAAAAAGAACGAAAATTAGATGGCTCACTGACCGTTTGGAATTATCCCTTAGTTAAAGCGATGGTTGGAGTAATAGAACCAGCTACTATTTCCGCTGTTATATTGTTGAATTCACAGAAATGTTCAAAAATAAGCAAAACGTGACTCTGTACAAGATGTTTACTTACCCATAGTTTTATTATTGTCAACTGAACCCTGAGTGTCTGGGATGTTTCAGTCCCTTCTCACTTTACAACTTGAGAGGGGAGGGGGTATGACCGCTAAAAGAAATGCTTCAGTGCTGCGTCGGAAACGGCATGTTTTGTATATATTTCTTAAAATGTTATCCATTCTTAAAGTATAAATTCCCCCTTCCTCCTCTGATTCTCTTTCCAATACAGAGAACCGACTCTTTAAATGAAGAAAGAACCCTGAACTCTCCCGAAAATGCAAAAATGAATGATGCGTACAAATAACAAATCTGTGGATGAATCAAATAATGCAGATACATGAGATGATGATGATGAAGATAACAGTGCTTGATGCAGCGCAGTCCACCACATGTAAATAGATTTGAAGGGTTCATATTTGTGTATGTGTACGTGTGTATGTACTTGTTTCTGAGTATTTATATGCGCGTGTGTCTTGTAATTGTTATATTAGTATCCACTGGATTAAGTGAAAGTATAAAATGGATTTGATGACTGCCAAATTGACGTCACCTTGGTAAGTCATTATTTTTTAATATTTAGTAATATTAAATTAGATTATAGTTTAACGTCGTTTTCAGGAGCAAAGCTCTACAAGACGTGAACGTACAGTTTAACGTCGGATTTGAAACACATGAACTTCTACCATGAATCAAACCTCGTTCGAGAAAGGCGCATACGCTAACCATATAGCAACGGGGAGCTCAACATTTAGTGATATGTATATTAAGTTGTAAAATTATATTCGTTTAATTTTCACTAATATAATCTTCACAATGTAAAGCATTCGCTAGGCACGTTATCTTGTTTAAAAACAAAAAGCCTATCTCTTATGTTTCCGTCTCGGGGTTGGACTGCGGGATGATAGAAATCCGAAAGAGATGTTTTTATTATATTTTGTACAGTAGATCTGCTCCTTCATAATCTCCGTGTTTGATAAGAATGAACCTCCCTGGCTCACGTATACGTAATATAATAAACTATGCACATTAAATGCAAGACTAATATAGCAAACATTGAAGATGCCCCCTAGAAAATTTTCTTCGACCGCCCATATCTGGAGGTACACAATTTCGCAACTCAGTGGATACGATGTGGATGTATTCAAAGTCTACTCATTTAACCATACAATTTAAATTTTATAACAATATTCTCAGTGAATACTAACCCGAGGAGAACTATTTTTTTTTAATTCGATCGCTAAAGGAGTTTTTTTTTTTCACCAGGTCTCGGTAATCGTCTGGCACGAAAACTGAAGTTTCTACAAGTGTTTCCCCAGCAATTTTTTTGAGAAAGGGGTCCTCCAGAAGCGTTATTTAGGGTGTAATTCCTGCGTTTGTTATATACATATATAGATATAGATAGATATAAATATAGATATACTGTGTATATATATAAAGATAAGTAAGAGCGGGTCTTTAAAATTAGTTCGGAAAGATAATATGAAAATCTGGCATAATTTGCAAGAATCTATCTAGTCTAATATAAATAAAATAAATAGTTTGTTTGTGTTTGTCTGTCTGTATGCATCCTGGGGACCAGACGAGTGGACCAAGAGTTACCAAATTTTAGTCAGGGATACCCTGGCCCAGGCCCCAGATCAACACGATTTTTTTTTTTTTAATTCGAACCAGGGGGTCTCAGGGTGCGCTTACAAGGACATGTAAAAGTGGTAGAAAATGGCCGATATTACTGTCGAATTCAGTTTTCGCGGTCGCTGAAATCAATGGTGAAACTCTGATCACATTAACTTACAAATTCACCCTATTCGGGCCGGTTGTCACCGTAGGGGGGGGGGTCGGATACCGAGACATGTAAAAGTAATCCAAAATGACCGATATTAGTGTCAAATCCATAGTTTTCGCGGTCACTAATATCGATGGTGACACTTCCATTTGCGATGATTTGCAAATTAAGCTATAATTGTATGCGGGCCGGGAAAAAATCTAAGTTTTGCGTCCCACGGTTATGCCGGTTAGGCTAAAGGAGACGGTGATGATGAGAGATGAGTGAAAGGGTGGAATGAAGAAAGTGGGAGGAAACGGGAGAACCCCGAGAAAACCCACGCACACGGTGTTTGTACACCACAAAGTTCACTTGGCAGGGGCTGGGATCGAACCCGGGACCCCAAGCACCAGAGATGAACGCTCTAACACTGAGCCACCGCGGCCTTCAATGAGGTTGGAAGCTGGTCAGTCATGGCGGGAGGTGGCACATGCCATAGGAGTGGCACACAGTGTGATTTCCCGATTGTGGAATCGATTTCAAACAACTGGAAGTGTTCAAAGAAGACAAGGACAGGGCCGTCCACTAGCAACCAAAGCCAGAGACGATCGTTATCTCTTGTTAACAGCCCGTCGAAACCGGCGTCAGAATATAACTCCGCTCCCGCGAGCCTTCCGAACAACAGGACGCACAATATCTACTCAAACGGTCCGCAATCGCCTTCGAGAAGGTGGTCTCTACGCACGTAGGCCTATGGTGTGTGTCCCATTAACTGCATGACACCGTGTTGATCGAAGAGCGTAGGCGGAGGAACATCGTGGATGGGGACGCAATGAATGGGGCAATGTTTTGTTCTCTGACGAGTCTCGATTCAGTGTAGAGCCTGATAATCGACGTGTTCTCATCTGGAGAGTGTGGAACACGACACAATCCCATGTTTGTGCGAGAAACATCCCAGTATCATGGTGGTGTACTGATGGTGTAGGCAGGAATCAGCATTGGTGGGCGTACTGAGCTCCACATCATCCGAAATGGCTCTTTGACGGCTCTCAGATATAGGGATGAGATCACGAAAACTCTTGTTCTTCCTTATGCTGGTGCCATTGGTGATTCGTTCCTTTTTATGGATGACAATACTCGTCCTCACATAGCTCGGTTAGTGGATGAGGTGCTGGATGCTGAGGGTATCGCTCGGATGAAGTGGCCAGCATGCTCTCCGGATCTCGTTCCAATTGAGCATGTCTGGATAATGCTTGGCAGACGAATTGCTGCTAGGCCAGTATATCCAACAACCATTCCAGAGCTGGAAGTCGCTCTTCTGAATGAGTGGCACAACATCCCCCAAGAACTCATCGATAATCTGATTGAATCCATGCCACGCAGGTGCGAGGCCCTGTTGGCTATTCGAAGTGATCATATGACATATTAAGGAACAATCAGTGTTGTTGCCTTGCCTGTTTGTGAGCAGTTCGAGAGGTGCACACATAACCCTCTTGTGTCATGTGCCATGTGAACAAGGTTTTCCGTGCCCCAACACCAGTATGTGCCCCATTTTTCTAGTGTATCTTAAAGCATTTCTTCTTGTATGATAATATGAGTCAAACACAAGCTTATTCATACACTATCTTAAGGTCTTGTGTGATATTTCAGCTGAACCTCTAATTTTTTTTAGCATTATATACAGTATATATATATATATAGTAGCGGATCCAGGATATGATCAAGGGAGAGGCTAAACCATAGTTTGCAGTTTTATCCAGTGTAAAGCAGGATTGAAGCCCATTTTATGCAGTGTACACTTGAGTGTGAAGGGGGAGGATATAGCCCCCTTGGATCCGCCTCTGTATATATATATATATATATATATATATATATATATATATATATATATATATATATATATATATATATATATGATCGAAAATGGCCTCGAATCCATACTCGCTGAGATGAACAGAAGATGCCGTTTAAATTCACAAATTCAGCCCCATTAGTACTCTAAGGAGGATGGTGACATGTAAAGATAATTGAAAACTATTGATATTAATGTCAAATTCATAGTTTTGGGGCTCCACAAGTTCATTGGTGACAGTTTTGGTATCCTTTGTGTCCAAAAATGAAACGTATTCTCCCCGTGCGAAGAACGGATATTCTGCTAGTCTGTAATAACTAACGGAAGTTTCATTTAATATATTTCTCGCTGCTCAAATTTACTCACTTGTGCGGTATATGTGTGTAAAGTAGAATTAAAACCTGTTGCTCTAAGTATTTTTCCGTTAGCGAAATACATTGTATATACACTAGGACGGACGTCGATAATCCTAACGTCAAAAATCCGCACGCGGTCCCTAGAAGGTTTTTACATTTTGCCTTAACGCTAGCGATAAACAAACAATAGCGTGTCCATCGACGTTATGTGAAGTCAGTGTTTTTACAAAAGTTCATTTATATGTAATTGTTTGTCATGTATTTTTATTTTTATTTTTTCTTAGGCCTATAAGTTTTAAGTGTGACTTAGAGTACAAGCAAGTTCTTCAGAAACATTAAGTGTAAGTAGCCTTACGTGCGGTATTGTAATTACTGTATGTACTGAATAACCACTGTATCGATAGAAGAACATACCGTACAGTATATGTAAGCCTAAAAGACATTTTCGTGGTCATTTTCGAAAATCCGAACAATTTGAAAATCCGAATACCTGTGGTCCCAATTAGTTCGGATTTTCCACTTCCCACTGTGTATGTTGCAGACATGTTACAGCAAGTAAGATCACTAGCATCAGGCCAACAAATAATTTTTAAACTACATTTTCCTGTTTTTGCCAATATTTCCGAACAAATGATATTTTCTAATGGTTTCAAAATTTCCGGAATTTTACATAGAACAATGAAGATATGTCTATGAAATATATGTTTGATTTAACATATTAACTAAAATGATTCTGTGATTAACAAGAATGATGATTCTGATAATACCCAAATTTTCCGTTTTTTTTCCCCAGCTCGGGAAAACAGTAAAAAAATGTTTTCTACCCAAAATTTCCGTTTTTATCACAGGCCTTCACAACACTAGTCTGAACACACAGTGCACCGAACACTCCTAACGATGGCGAATGTTAACACCACGACATCGGCAACTATAACTGAAATGAACACGTGACCAACACCTCTAGACCTCGGCACAATGGCAGAGCATTGCATTGTCTGATGAATCCCGATATCTTCTTCATCATGACGATGTGAGGGTGTGAATCCGTCGTGTTCAACGGGAACAGCTCCTTGACATCTGTACTGCGGGACGGAGACAAACTGGCTGCGCCTTAATTATTATCTAGGGAACATTCAGATGAGCATCCATGTGTCCAGTGGAGCTCGAGCAAAGCACCATGACGGCCGAGGTGTCGCACGCTGCTTGCAGACTAGGTACATCCCCTTCATGACGGCCATGTTTTCCATTGGTAGTGGAATTTTTCGACAAAATAATGCACCATGTCACAAGGCCAAGAGTGTGATGGAGTGGTTCGAGGAACACAGGAGCGAGTTCCAAGTGATGTTCTGGCCCCCAAACTCTCCGGATCTGAACCCAATCGATCACATCTGGGATGTGATTGAACGTAACGTGAGGGTGCATCACCAACTCTCCGGAATTTACGGAAATTAGATGACCTGTGTGTGCATATGTGGTGCCAACTCTCTCCAGCGACCCACCGAGGAACATTGCGACCATGCCAAGACGCGTTGCCGTTGTTATTCGTGCCAAAAGTTGGACATACTAACAATTAGGTAGGTAGTCATAACGGTCTGGCTGATGTGTGTGTATATTTTAACTCGTATATTTTGTCTCGACTCGAATTCGAGTCGAGTCGAGACAGAGACTGTCGAGTCGAGACAGCATTATATTTTCGAGTCGAGACAACATTTTCTCGAGACGAGTCGAGACAGGCTTAAATCTCGACTCGACTCGACTCGAGCGCATCCCTAGAAGCCAATATTTTGTCTTTTTTTTTTCGGTGAAGATTTTTCCTTTATTACAGTCACTGGTATTAAATAGATGTTGGAATTAATTTGATAAGTGAGATAATGTAGAGGTGGGATATTTAAAATTTATGAAGTTTTCGAAGAAATGAGAAATCCAATTGTTCGAATTTATGTGAGACTAGCAACAAAATGTAACCGATTTCGTAAATATATTGGTAGCACGAGTTATATTATAGTTACTACAGTCGTTATGTAAAAATGTTCTTGATGCTTCGTGTCTCTATCTGTGAACAGTGTGAGAATCTCTTATGTATCAGCCTTTTCATCAACAATGAATTTCGTGCTTTTGCTCTTCGTATTTCCTGAATTTGCCCTCCTGGGGTTCGCCCCCACACCCTCGCTTTTGCTCGGCCTACTTCCTCACACCTCTTAAGCTTCGCGAATTTCAAGTTTCTTATTCTATTTCAACTATCTAAAAGATAAGATTTTGTATTCCAGGAAAACGCCTATTTAAAGAACATGGTGATTTCTTCATCTCCCTTTAGGCTCCTTAAAAATTAAAAATATTCAATTTTAGCAATTTTCCTGTAGGTTAGTCCCGGGAGGCTACAATCGTGCCAAATTTCATCATTCTAATCCTGCCGGAAGTGCCTAAACATTTTGGGGTGTAGAAGACTTCCAATATAAATAATATGGAAAAGGTTTTTCTGTTCCCCATAAAACTACTCTAAATTTGGAAATTTTCATTTTTATTGACACTTAGGTAATACTAACGCAAACATTGAAGCATACCGAATTTCACATTTGTATTACAATTTCAAGTACCTAAAATATGAGATTATAAGTCAAAAAAGGCCTATTTAAATAGCATGGGGAATTTCTTCATCTCCCCTTTAGACTCCCTAAAAATTAAAAATATTCACTTTTGGCAATTTTTCTGTCTGTTAGTTCCGAAAAACTATAATCATGTCAAATTTAATCATTGTAGCCCTACAGGGAGTGCCCTATAATTTTGGGGTGTAAAAGGTGGCCCATATAAATACGTACCATGGGAAAGATTTTTCAGTTCCCCATAAAACCACTCTAAAGTTGGAATTGTTCATTTTTACTGATTTACTTAGGTAATATTAATGAAAACGTACAAGCGTACCGAATTTCATTTTTTTAATTCCAATTCCAAGTTCCTAAAACATGAGATTATATGTAAAAAAAAAAAAAAAAAAAGACCCATTTAAATAACATGGGAAAATTCTTCATCCCCCTTCATCATTTCAACTTTCCACGTCAACCGGAAGCACCCCTTTAATTTATGTCAGTTCATGTAGTTTTATATACAGTTAGGATATGTTGGTGGCAAATATTATTAAGTTTACAAGTTATTTGAAAGGTGTATATCATTGGGAGGAAAACCCGAGGCAGTATGAAACTGCACAACATGCGCGTCATGTAATGAACTCCGTAATTTCGCTATGTGAAAAGGTACAGAACAACTAAGTATATTGAAACACCAGCTATGTCTAGTGATGTAGCAGCGAGGATTCAGCATCAAGGGTTTTGGGCCCTGTTGATACTCTTCGTATTTAGGTAATGAAAAATGAGATGTTAGCGATCGTGATCTTGTAGTTCGGGTAAATGAATTAGAATCTCGTTTGGACATAACTATCTGACAGATATTTAATAGAATAAATCCTCCCCACTGTTCTAGTGGCTAGCATGTGCGCCTTTCTTGTACAGGGTCTTGGGTTCGATTCCCGGTGGGAAAGCCCTTGGGAACTAATGTTGCATGTGACACATTATGACTCCTTTAAAAATGTACAATTTTAAATTTAAATCCAGCAATATGCCACAACTGAGAATCCCAATATACGATATTGACATGGTGAACTACAAAAAGAAGTGAAATATGAACAAAAACACCAGAGGTACAAAAAGTGCAGCCAAGTTCGTCAGCCTCAAAAAGTGTTGAGATGAGGATGGATGAGCCAAGTTCCTTGGCCACTGCATCTGAAAGGAACACCGGAACTTGGCGCGAGGTGTCAAGGAAAATAATCTTAAGGAACCTTAGGGATAGTGGTGGTGGGTTTGGGACCACCACCAACCTTAGGAATATCAACTTTGCTAAGGCGCTAAGGCACATATACAGTATATTGCAGTAAGATTGGTGGTTCGAAACCCAGACAAGGAAAAGTTATATTCCTCCACGATGTGTCAAAATAAATGATGTTAACGAGCCTTAGGGATGGTGTTTGTGAGCGTGGTGGATTAGGACGTCACCACTAACCTTAGGGCTGAAATGTTCCCGCCGTGAAACTAGGAACAGATATCTTAATGTATTCGAATATGTTAGACACCTCGCGCCAAGTTCCAGTGTTCGTTTCAGATGCAGTGGCCAAGGAACTTGGCTCATCCATCCTCATCTCAACACTTTTTGAGGCTGACGAACTTGGCTGCACTTTTTGTACCTCTGGTGTTTTTGTTCATATTTACATATATTACATATTCAAGAAGTTTAATTATTGTTTTAAAAGGCTGCTATATACTACGAAGATTAATCGGGTTGTCGGGTCGGGTCAATCGGGTCAGCTCGGGTCGGGTTGTCAGGTCGGGTCAACCGGGTCATCTCGGGTCGGGTTGTCGGGTCAGGTCAATCAGGTCGGATCAGTCGGGTCGGGTCGGGTCGGTCTTCAACCCGACCCGACCCCACCTCTTGAGAGCACTAGGTGTAAGAAGAGATTTGATTCCTTGCTCATGAACATCTTAAAAATCTGTCTGGAAAATTGTGTAATTAGATTATTTAATAACAAATTTGCAAAACAAATAAATAGAAAGGATAATATTAATCATAGTAATGAATAAAAAGGCTTGTTTTGGAAAATACATGAAACTGAGGATTAATAAACAATTTATATTTTTAATTCCACACAAGTGATTAAATGTATATTATTACTCTTAGAAAGACAATAAATACTACAAACATATGCTACGACATTTACAGAAATACTTACTTTTGTAGCTTCCCAAAACATATTTGTTGCCACTAGGTGCAGTTTTCACTTTCTTGGGATACACCAAAACTCAACAATACTTAGAATCATACACATTCCAGTTATACAAAATAATCTTAAAACCTCGAATTATGTTGAATTCACAAAATTTAATTGTATACAATCGTACATCTCTAAACACATCACTTCAATCGTATATTACACTGCAAAACAATGGAAAAGATAGAAGTTGTTTCTTATTACTCTCTTTTTAATTAATATTTCTTACTATTAGAAAGAAGAAAATACATTGTAGGAACTGTCAATTTTTGTGCAATTAAAGAATAACTTGTGATTTTTTTTTTTTTTTCAAAATGTTATCTCTATTAGTTTCAAAGCGGCTAACTAACATATCGAGCCCTACTACGAAGAAATGAAAGTAGCTAGAATTGTTGCTCCACAGGTTAAGTTTTGGGCCATTTTCCGTAGCAATTAATACGCAATTCCTGTAGCTTTCTTAACTCCACGGGAAGACAACCGATACGTACTCACGCAACGGCAAATATTATATGTATATGTCATCATTTTTTTTCTATGAACCAGTAATACATACAATAACCTCACATTTCCAAATGAAACTATATACGAGTACATCAATGGGTCATTTCAACTGCCCCCCTAATCGCCGCCCATGTAGAGGGGGAGCCTCCGACACTGGCAAGAAGTAGTGAAGAATTGCTGCACAACAATTATAGCTAGTATATTTCTCAAGTCTATTTGTGCATTAAGAAATATTATACAATATTTATCGTTAATATTGCTGTGACTCATTAAAGTATGTAAAGGCATGATAATATGACATTTTTCCATACATTTCTGTTATTGCTTGTGATTTAATGAAATTATCTCGTCGTAGTTCTTTGTCCTACGCACATGGTTTACGAAACTTTGATATGTGTCATTTTATATTGTGTAATGTATTCCACACATGTTTTTAAAACCTATATTCCTATAACCTGAAGGTTTCCAATTTAAATCGTATTATCTATAAAATTTATACGTAGACGCTGCAAATACACGAAAGGAAGCCACTGCAGGTATTAGAAATGATTGGATTGAAATTTAACATCTCTTTCAGCAGTGAGGCGATACAAGACGTGAACATACAAGTTAAAATAGAATCTGAACCCTGATTTACTGCGCCAAAGGCTTCCTTACCTTAAAGAGTAAGTTTCCTATTTCAGTCCAAGACGGTTAATCCTTAGCGGGCAGTGAGGCAAGGTGTAAACGGGAGAACATTAGTAAAATCCGGGTTGAAAAATTGACTTGCTATGCGCAGACCATCATAACTTTTACATATGCCTAATTTCTAGTATGTTGCATACAACTAACGTAGTGTTCGTTGTTCCACGCTAATAAAGATTACGTACTCTCGTTTTTTGCTTCCCTCTACGTTAATGATGATGATGATAAGTAATTTCCAGCTTCCAACTGGTGCAATTTTGGTTTATTTCTTGCCTATTGGAGACTTTAAAATAAGACACGACAAAAGGTCTTGTGAAAGTCAGCCTAATAAGCATATAAAAAAATACACTGCTCTTTAACTGGAATTATAGTAATTTTTGAAACAGAATACCCAAAATATACTTAAACTACACATAAATTGTAATGAAAAATTTAATTAAACACAATATAAACAAACTACAATTATTTGAAGTACTTTAGTAATTGATCCATAAAAATGGCTTATTGTTTTAATTACAAGTGCTTATTAGTACAAGTTCTGACATTGTACTACCAAAATCGATTACTCAAAATCTTTCTACTGACAAGTGTTTCATCTTTCTGCAATATTAATTGGAAACTTAATATTATGCTTTCCTAAAATACATGTGCCAGTAACTAATAAAACTAAAAAGGAAGAAAATAAATATTTTGTCTCACTCACAGTATTCTAAACGTAACTGACGATTACAGAAGTTTATCAAGACGTCTGTGCTACAGAAGAATTCTTCTCACATGACTTCATGTGGGTTCGCATATTCCACTTCTGAGCAAATCTCTTCCCACATAAGTCACACGCAAATTTACGGACTCCGGCATGAAGTTTTAAATGTGTTAGCAGATTGTAGTAACGCGCAAATTTACGACCACAAATCTCACATACAAATGGTTGTTCACCTGTGTGAGTTCTCATGTGAAGTTTAAGTGTAACACTGGTGGCAAACTTTGCACCACAAACTTCACACTGTTTTGATTTATTGTGATTCTGCGTATGTTGTGTAAAACTTCGTTTCTTCACCAATTTACCACAAACTTTACAACAAATGAAAGTTTGTTTGTGAGCTTCTTTATGCCTATACAATTTTTTTCTTGAAACAAACTTCTCATCACATTCAGGACAACTATACTTTACATTTTTTGCATGTGTTTCCATATGGTCCTTCAAGCAGATCCTTAGTATCTTTTTATTACACAATTCACAGTTCACACTATTCTCGTCCTTTCTATGAACAACACGAATATGTATGTTTCGTAGATTCTTATCGAAAAACAATTTGTCACAAATTTTGCATGGGCAATCTTTGGAACGTGCATTAGAGTGTGTTACTACATGTCGTTGCATGTAACAAAATTCGCTAAATTGTTTGGGACATTGCGGACACTTATATTCCCCGACATTATGCTTCTTCAACATATGATCCCGACGATATTTAGCATACTGAAACTTCTCTCCACATATAGTACAAGTCTTGTTACATACCTTTGGTTTTTGGTCCTTAATTCTGAAAAATAATAAACACTAGTGTATAATCATATTTACTACAACAGAGAGAGAAAGTATACATAAAGCTATTCTATTATTCACTAAACATAATACCTTATTAGAATCTTATTTTCAACAGACCGTGCATTTACTTGTTTCGGATCACAATTGGAAATTTAAAACAAACGTACTACAGCTATATATTATTTAATATTTTTTATTCGATTTTTCGCTGACACTTACAGCCCTTTCCTCCATTTCAAATTACTTATATTGTTTGTCTTATCGCGTATTGAATAGTCTAAGAGTTTCTCGTATTAGCTTTCTTCTAAGAAAGTTTCATAATAAACATAAAAATGTGTTAATACTGTATACAACGGAAATAGATAACGGTACAATGACGTACATTAACTACAGAAAACGAGAAAATAAAGATATATATTTGAGAGTCATGCGTACTATGTTGAAAAAAAATATTTAACATCTCACGTTTAAGACCTCTAGGCCAAAAGACACGAATGATTAATGAAAGTGGATAACAGTGAAATATATTTGGTGAGCTGAAAATGTGGACAGAATGGGAAAATTCACGATGGACGATCACCACTTTATCAGTGTCAATCTATTATTGTGTCCTACATAACATTGTCGGTTAAACTAGTGAACGCAATACAGATACAATGCAATGTGAATAATTGAATAAAAGTAAGTTATTTCAGTATTATCCTTTTTAATACTGTATAACCACTCTTAACGGATACTTCTCAATAGCGGATATTTCCATATTAATAAAAGTTTATTTTGTAACGGCAAAAATACAAGTATTATTACGGGAGAGAACTCTACTTTCTATATACACTCAGACAGACACGCAAAATATTATTCGACCCATGTTTACTAATCTTTTCATAACGGACAGGAATTATCTGTCAGCTCATACTTACTTGGCACAGAAAATAAATTTCCAATTGATCCCTTCAAATGATTCGGCAGTTTTAAGCAAATTTGATCAAAACTAGGGCCAACAAGATAATACGGTAGGTTACTATTGCAGACTTTTCCCCCAAAACATCATGAAACGTCATGATTGTTAAGTTTTGCATACATTTTTAGTATTTAATAATCATGTTGCATATTCTAATTCAGTTACTTTTAGTTTAAATAGAGCCAGTCAGCGAATTACTGTGAACTTGTAGGCGTATGACTTGGAAATAAAATGATCACACAAGAATTCTGTAATATACGTCTTTATAAATACAATCTGCATGGATGGATACTTTCCTATCTTTAGAGTGAGGGATTTCCCTTCATTTCCCCAATAAAAACTGAGTACAGTATTTCAGTATTAGGCTATTTTTATATTTGTAAATAATGTATACATGAATACTGTATCGAATTACCACATCAAGAGTGAGTAATGTAAATTTGTGAAATCTCTTTTTAGAAACACCTCTCATTTACGAACCAATAATCATGTCTTATTGCAGATTCTTATTGAGAGGTTTTACTGTATTTGTTCACTCTTATATACAGTTCTTATAAATTTGTATTTTTCTGTCTTACTTGTTGCAGTTTTTCAATTCTACTTTATTGATTATTTTTTTCATTAAATGAATTATACAATAAATTCTTGCTAAATTACTAAATAATGTTAAATTCTGTTTTGGCTATTCATTTCTCAGTGGGAAGAATGGGAAAGTCGAGTTACAGTTTCTTTGTAAACAAGTGCTAAAGAAATTCATAGAGTGCATTTGCATCTGGCGGTTGAGATGGCCGACACGTGTAAGAGATCATACAATTGTGTTATTACAAACAATTATACTGTTTAGGTCCTGAGGGCTTCAGAATTTACAATAATGTTCTCAAACCATTCCTTCCCAACGTAATGAACCCGTAATATTTTTAGATTCTACGCGCTAGATAGAAAATCAGTGCGCTCATACTGTTCATAAGTTATATTATGGAGTTTTAATACGGTGAGCTGTAGACAGTGACGTTCTGAAAATTGCAGCGTGCTATGAAAGTAGAGTTCCTATACGTTTCGCAATTTTAGGGATTGTACCGTAATCGATCTCAATGTCCCGGCGTTCCGAAATTAAATTTCCAGACACATAAAAGTTCGGGTTTTCTGCGAACATGAGAAAAATACTTTTTACATATATATATCAAACTTGAAAAAAAAAATAGTACATGGATACTACAGCTCGAAGCATAAAGGAGTTAAAAATAAAGTGACAAACCCATAGCAACATTTATTCTAATAGTGGTATTTCTCTCTGAATCCTTCTAGCTATCAGAAGTGGGAATTACAATTTGGGGGAAGAATTTAATATATTTTTTTTTTTTAAAGAGCTTTTATATTTACTACATCAGTGCAAGGCAGAGAAGAAACTTTGCCCCTTTTATTTAGCGCATTTTAAAGACGAATTTATAGTGTCCCGAATTTTCACTTTTCAAAGATAGCATTTCTGTTCAGGGTGTCTACCTAGCAAGCATAATCAAATTCCCTGACTTCCTGACAAAATTATAATTTTCCCTGTTCTCTGTCGCTATCTTTTTTCTTAGTATAACTCATATGTAAAGTGAACTGTACGTTTTCATCATTGTTTATACGCTTAAACAATATTCTACAAACGTACAAACGAACCAATTCATTTATCTGTAATTTATGACTATTTTAGTGGCCTCCCTTCACCTTTCACAGCCACCTTTTCCACTTCTATTTATATTTATTATTTAGTTATCACACAATAATAAAATTTAAATGCAAAAACTTTTGAAAATGGGGTTTCCTATACAATAACTTTCTTGTTTACATAGATGGTTAACTTAGACCATTATCACAGACGTTATACAATTTTCCACATACATACATAACTTACACTGAGCAGTACCAGTATTAAATGTTCACGAACAAATATACAACCTTAAAACTGTATTTACATACATTTCAACAAACATTACATGCATTTACAAACTTTTGGAAATAGTTTTTTACTATACAATGACTTCCTTGCTTACACAGACGATCAAATGGGACCATTATCACAGAGTTATTCAATTTTCCACATACAAACAGGGTGGATTGATTTAAATCAGTCTGATTTAAATCAAGATTTAAATCACGATTTTAATCAAGATTTAAATCACTTGATTTTTTAAAATAAAAATCGTTGATTTAAATCAAATTCCGAAATAAATTAATTTAAAGTGAAAATAAGTAAAATCGCTTTTCTGTTCTGTTATTTCGATTATGGAAGATAATCATCGTAATACAATGAGATTCAAATGTATGTAAGCACAGTATGAAAACGAGTATCATGCAGAGGATATTAGGGAAAATCCCGTTTCGAACGGTGGATCCTGTTTTCTTCTCTTCGTAACATAAGGTTTTTAAATCGTTAACTATTCCAACGGAGAAATCACCATGGACATTTAAGACGAATATTCTTTTGTGTCCACGTCTATTTGTTTCTTTCCAGATAATAGGGGCGTATTGAGATGGGCCAGATCCCCTCCCCGAAACAAAACAAAATGAGATTTTAAAACTTTAGGCAAAATTTATGTAGTAAATACATAGAAGTTCCTCGGGATCGTAATGCGGCAAAATTTGGTTGCGTTAAAATATCGAATAATACTTTTGATAAACTGGATACTTTCAAACATCTAGGATCAATATTAATAGACGAAAACGATTTTCACGAATAAATTAAATGTAGACTAAAAGCAGGGAATTCGTGTTATTATTCAGTTCAAAATCTCTTGTCGTCGCGAATTCGGTCGAGGAATTTATGCTTAAAATATATAAAACGATAATCATGCCTGTTGTTCTGTATGGTTGCGAAACATGTCGCTTACTATGAGGGAAGAGCATAGACGGAAAATATTTGAGGACAAGATCCCGAAACGAATATTCGGACCCAAGAGGAACGGGAATGGCAGAAACTTTATAACGAGGAACTACATAATTTATTCGGTTTACCCAACATTGTTAGGGTCATCAAGTCAAGGAGACTCACGTGGGCAGGTCATGTAGCCAGGATGGAATAAAGTAGGAACGCTTTCAAAGTCTTAACTGGAAGACCAATCGGAAAACGACCATTAGGAAGACCTAGGCGCAGATGGGAGGGCAATATTAAGATGATCTCGCAGAAATAGGAATACAAAGTAGAAACTGGATCCAGTTGGCTAAGAAGTGAATGGAGAGCTTTTGTGATCGCGGCATTGAACCTCCGGGTTCCATAGGCCATAGAGTTAGTTAGTTAATTTTAGGCGAAATTTATGTACTTTATATGTACTTCGTGCCGCTAGCTAGTTCCGATTTTTAAAAATATGCCACTGCCAAATATCAGTAACTTTCATGAAAAGAAAAGTGTCATATTGATAAATGTTGCTGTAAGTTTTTTCCTTAATGTTTGAGAAACATTGTTTGGAATTGAAATAGGTTAACGATTGGGGATTAATTCAAAATTAAACTCCAATACTTTTACTTAAATGGCATAATTAACATTTAATACTAATTCCTAATGTTTTTTCTTCAGTTTACGACTTGTATTGTACCAAGAGAAAAATTTAATTTAAATAAAAAAAAATCAACAAAAATGATTTTTAAAAAATCATGATTTTTTTCCCACCCTGCATACATAACTCTCACTGAGTAGTATTAAATGTTCACGAACAAATATACAACCTTAAAACTGTATTTACATGTACTTCACAACGTTAGTCAGATTCTTTACAATTTCTGCAACACTTATATCTGGTTGTCTACTTTAGCAATCTCCTGGTCAGTGTTTTCTTGAAGTCTGGCTTTCTTAGCTTCAAGTTCTTTGATTTTTTGAGCCGTTCGTTTTCGCTTTGATTGTTCGTCCTTCAATTGTTGCTTCTGAAGATGACTTTCTGCTAATGCTTCCTTTCTTTTTTATGATGTATTCCGCACATAATGTATCATGGGCTTCGTAATTTCGATGTTCAGAATGCCTCCCAATTTAAAAACACTATCATACACTAGACGTTGTGCAATAAATGACACTTCTTGAAGATAAGATAATATCTTTGTTTACTGAGAAGCCAGACTCAACAGAGGCGTTTTCGTAAGATATAATGAGGCATTTCTTCACAAAATGATACAGTTGTTTGTATAACTCTTTGCCTTTCAGTAGTTGTGAGTATAACTGATCTGTCTGCTATTCTTGAAAAGGACTCCAAATTAACTTTCAAGGTTATGGACTTGGGGACTCTACGAAAGATGTGTATTACCTCTTTACTTCATCTGCTGTAATTTGCTTTTTTGAAACGAAAACTTTCAGAGCAACAGACAATCTTGGTACTGGCAATGTTGGTTGGGTAACGATAATTTCAGGGTTAAAGCAGTAAGTCCTTTGGCTAACGGATATTACAGGGGAATACGATCCTTTATCTTACCAACCAGAGCTGCCAAAATGGTGCCACATTCTAAATGTTCCCGACTTTCGCTTTCTTCAGGACAGCTTTTGCAGCAAATCCAGTATCACACTCATGGTAAAAAAAGCTGGTTTTCTTTTTTCAACACATCTATTTTTACCACTGGTTCATTGATAACAGGAACCTCATCATTCTTCATCACACACGTCAGGTCTGTATATAAAATAGGTACTACTTGTTTGTCTGTCTGAAGAGAAACCAACAAAGGTTCCAACTGTGCAGCCACCGAAATAAAGAAGTCCAACCTTGCTTCAAGAAATCGTGATTCCAAGACAAGTGTTACAATTTTGTAGCTGTTACATGTTGACTTGCACTGGCTGGAATATTTTCTAATGTTAGGTAATATTTAAAATGCTCGACTGGCTGCAGATACACTTTCCAGCCAGCGTGTCCTGAAAAACTTCTTAGGAAAAATATTTGAACCAGAACAGTTACCATAGTCTCCTCTTCTTGCAGGTGAATCCTTGACGAGGTTGTACAGTGCAAATAAGAACTCTTCTATTTCCCATTTCACTTTCTTGAATGCAAAACGAAATGCTCCATGTGTAACATGCATTCATAATTCTTCATGTCTTCCTGCAGCAGCTCCAGGAACTTGAAGTTAACATTAGGACCATCCATAGAAATTTGGGGCACCTGATGCATATCTAACTCACAAATGGACTTCTTGAAACCATTCAGCAAGTGTTCAGCACTCGCATGATTAAAGAAAACTGAATTCAAGTATTTTGTCTCAACTGTGTCTGTTTTATCATTCCAGAAACGGAGATGCACATCCATTTGACCACGTTCAACTACTTTGTTCAAAGACTCATCGAAACATACAACATATTCATTAACACGCCTCACAGATTCTGTTAACTGATCCTTGAAGAATGGTGTAAGACCATGCACAATAGTATAAGAAAGTTTGTCTTTCTTCATTTCGAATTTGCTAGCTATTTGGCTGTCAGAGAACATTTCTTTTTTTAAACTACTCAGAACAATTTTCCACCGATCGCAATGAAAAGTGACTCATAACAACTTGTAGAGCCCACAGTATCTCTGCTTTTGTGCTTTCTGTTGAATCAAAATACGGGGATTTGACTTTCAGAGATGGATTCTGTGATGTTGATGCTTCTGATGAGTTATTGGCCACTTGGATAGAATTACTTCCTGGCAACTTCACTTGTTCAGGATGGGTGATTTCTATACTTTGTGGAGAGTCGTAGTTTCTGAAACTGACTGTGGCTGTCCACGAAAAGTCTCGAATATCTTTGGTTGTGACTCAGTACGTACTGTGGCAGAAATCTTCTGGTGTCCTTTACTTGCAGAGTGACTATGTATTGCACGACGACCCATGTTGCTGAAAACAAATGTTTTATTACAATAAACACATTTGCCCTTATACTGATCTCCATCTACTTTAGCAAGCCAAGGTTTGAACTGAAGGTCCTCCAGCCACAACTCATTGAAATGACACTTCTTCCACATCTTCGGTACGATCAAATACTCAAACTGAAGGTAAAGAAACATGCATGAGAACAGTGGAAAGGTTTAACTCTCTAGCGAGATAAAATGACTAAAGACACAACTGATGATACCAAGAAATGAAATAATTACATCTTGAAACTTATTACTTTTATCACTGGACATAGTAAAAAAAATGTATATGAAAAAAAAATCTTCAAAAAAGAGACTTTTAAAGACAAGCTCATGGAAAAAGGGACTAAAAGCCAGAAAAGAAACTCGCACCTATCACTGCACGAACTGACACAACAGAAACCTCCGGCTGACATGGAGAGTTGAAATTTGGCATGCTTTCGGAGAGAAACTTGTGAAAAGAGAGAATGAAAAAAATCCTCAGGGTATTTAATTTTCCTTTTGACATACAATCTCATGTTTTAAATAAATAGAATTGGAATTTTAGAAACTTGAAATTCGGTATGCTTGTAGGTTTTCAGGCCTACCAGCAGCATATTGAAAAAAATATAGGACAGTTTGGTTTATACAATAGAACATTATGATCCGAAGCACAAATAAATAAATAAATAAATAAATAAAAATAAAATAAAAAATGTATTCTAAGAAAAGGCCACCCTTCACCCCAATAGGCAACTGGAAACAAGATTTACATTAATACAGAATAAGAGTATATATAACCTTTTGGTTTTTAAACTTAAGACATGCAGTATTGTTTTGGGAAAAAGAAACTGATTGAAATAAATGACTTGATTTACTAATTAAAGAAAAATGATCAACGTATTTACCTCTCAAATAAACAATGTAAAAGAATTTCATTCATCATAGCTCTGCAAATTATATATACATTTTTAGCAACTGTTATTCAATATAAATTTCAGGCCTTTTCCAGTTCATAAATAATTTCCAGGATTTTCACCTTTTTTCTGCTTTCCATGACTTTTCCCGGACGTTTTCACAACACACTTTTATTTCCAGGTTTTCCAGGAAGCGTGGGAACCCTGCATATTATGTACAGTAATATTGGAAGGCGCTGGGAGTGTTGGTGAATACCAACACACCTTAATGACCAGCCAATACTGCTGCAAACACTGCTGAAAGAAAACGCTGATACAGCTTGCGTTATGAGAAACTGGAGCATGGCAAGGTTTCTCAGTTAAGCTTTGCTATGTAAGAACAAGCACTTATGAAACAAAGAAAAAAAGAGTGGACATGGGAGGATAGGAAAAAGCAAATTAAAATAATAATAATAATACTGAGAATTAGTGACTAGTCCTCAGAAAAAACAAATGTTAGGACATTTAGCATATTGCTAATATGTAGCAACTTAAATCATCACTGGAACTGCCCTTGACTTGTATTTTTAACAATTCAATGACTGAAAAATACAGGAAATAAAGAACAAAATTAAAATATAGGACAAACACACAAATTTCCAAAATATAGGAAGAAATAGGAAAATAGGACAGCTGGGAGGCCTGGGTTTCTGATAGCGTTATCTAAGTAACAAAAAAAAAAATCTAGGTGGGTTTTATGGGAAACTGAAAAATCTTTCCCATGGTATTTAAGTGGCACATATTCTGTACCCCAAAATGTTGGTACTTCCGGTCAGTAGCGTAGCGTTAAGTTTCGCAATGGGTAGACAGGATATATATATCATGGACCCTACGTCTCAGAGGTGATTGCTCTGCCACTGAGCTACCGAGGCTTCTCTTTAAATACTTGCTACAAGTTTTTTCCATTTACATTATCCCACAATAACAATAGCTTTAGACTTTTCGATTTAACCCGACCATTTTCTTTATTTATTTTGGAATTATTTGCAGATTAAAACCTCATATCAGTATTGAGATAGTTTGACATCTCTTATAACCTGAAATCCACACATTTATACTTCACATATATCCAAATATATGAAAGTTATTAATTATATAATTTATTATTTGTGGTCGCGGTGGCTCAGTGGTGCATGGGGTCTTTGGTTCGATCCCAGTTCGCGCCAAGTGAATTTTGTGGTGGACAAACACCGTGTGTGGGTTTTTCTTGGGGTTCTGCCGTTTCCTCCCACTTTCTTCATTCCACCATTTCATTCATTTCTCATCATCACCGTCTACTTTAGCCCAGCCGACATAACGTGGGACGTAAAACTCAAAGATTTAATTTCATTTTTAATATATTATTAGAAAGAGCAGACACATGGTGCAAAATATCGAATCGATATCCAGAACCTAATAAAATTATGAGTTTAAGGTTTTTACTTCCTGATGAAAACCTCTGAATGAGTAAAATTATAGGAACTCTCTTTTAATAGTAATTTCCGAAAGGAACATTTTTAGTGTAACAATTTTTACAAACTCCTAACAAAATTTCGTTAGAAACTTATTTTCGCGAGGTTGCAATACTATATATAATGTACAGAAAACTCATTCCTTAGCAATTAAACTAAACCATATATTGATATAAATTTATTCTGACAAATCTCGGTATATATATTAAATACATTAAACTGAATTAATAATTTAATTTTATGTATGATCTTCCTATTTGCTTTGCACGATTCTTGATTCAAAAAGTAAACTCATAATTTGGCTATTTTTAAAGTTAATACTAATTTTTATATGTGAGCTTAGACATACCATTTAATAACAACTGGTGCAGTAAATATATTTCCAAACATTTGATTTGCACATAATAAATAACTAACTCAGACAGACCCAAATATAAATTTACCTAACAATTTTAAAAACAACAAAATAGCAGACTACAAAACCTCCTGCTCATGCTTTTGCGTTTCCCAGTGTTGATACACTCTAATATTGCGATTAAACAGAAGCTGAACCTAGATCGTGAAAGATTTATATGAATCACTGTATCGATAAAACCTTCTTAAGGTAGTTATTAATTTAGGTTTTTATTTCCTTCTATTTCTCAATAATTTTCCTTGAAATATGATTGAATATCTAAAAAGAATGAAAAGTATACTGGATTTAAAATGGTATCATTTCGCTAAGTATGGCATCACTGCTACTGAGACATTTTGCCCAATGTCTCTTTGCTAGGTTGTTTCAGCGAGTGAGAAGCCTACAGCCACATGCGCGCGCCGCTTTCTTAAGTGTATTGTTTCATCCGTGTTGAGACATATTTCTTGTTGTCTCCCTGCAGCCTGTTTGACGGAGATAGAACTTTTCTTCCCGAGTTTTGAAAAGTAAAATTATTTAGAAAGATTCTACTACTATTCTTATTAACCAAGCTATCGCTGGCCCTAGTATTTCTATATTTTTCTTCAACATGAAATGTATATTAGTTTTTATTAATAAGGAAATTCTAAAGCTATGTTCTTTTAATTTGAAAGGGTAGACAGTGTCTCAATGTCTCATAGCACTCTACGCTACTGCTTCTGGTAGGGCCATAATGACGAAATTTGGCATGCTTGTAGGATTATGAGGTGCGACACCGTATCACGAACTAGCGCGAGGGTCTTGGGGCGAAACCCCAGTTAGCTTTAGGCCAGATCCCATTATAGAGGTCCTGGGAAAGATTTTTCCCTGACACATAATGAAATTCCCTGACTTTCCCTGACCTTACAAATTCCCTGACTTTCCCTAACTAGTAGACACCCTGTGTATGGAAGTCATTGCCACTCTGTATGGAAGACAGACTATATGATTGACCAGGAGATTCTTAGTGATCTACGCCGACTGAGATCAAATTTGGCAGCTAAATACTACATACACATGAAATCAGCAGACATGTGGCTTCTACTTTCTACGGTAAAGATATTACTGCGGCATAAACCCAAGGATAAACGCTAACTAACACCAGCAAAGGAAGGAGTAAAACTGCTGACATATAACGGCAGTAAAGGGAATGAGGTGCCTCCAAAATTCAAACATAAGAAAATTTGAAAGTAGGAAAGACTCCAGAATTGAAGTACCACAAGCACATGCATTCTCTGAAAATAATTGAAACCAAATATACTGGACAAATTACGTATATGTGTTTCTTATTTCTCACGAGAAAACATCTTGAGGGAATGAGTCATCTAGGAAATCGCGGCAGCGCCAAGAGGAAAAGCTTTACGATACACATACATAACGTAGCTAAAACAAGGTAACGTGTCGTTTACTTATAGAACCTTTGAAAGCAAAATGTACCCTCATGTCCAAAAGTTTTGTCGCATCTATATACGAATTATCAGTAGCGGCTCGTACTCTGTACAAGCACCGGTTGCAATGTTGCAATATCAAAGGTATGTAGGTACGCGCAAGTGTTTCCCTCCCCCAGCATTCTTGAGTCTTATCCAAAAAATAATTAAGGAAATATGAAGAGGAAAGTCTTTTAAGCTCTATTTGTATATTATTGAATTAATTATTTCTCTAATATTGATTTAATATATAAGCTATTTCCTTTTTTTTCAAACAACCACTATCAATATACGTTTATACACTATGTATATACAAAACCTCTACATTCATGTTATTGAACACGAGATAAATCGAATATATAGTATGTGCTGTAAGCCATGAATGATGGCGTAAATCCGAAAAGAAGAAAAAAAAGCAAGAAAATGGCATGCACGCAGTTAAACAAAATTATTTAATTATATAAACTATGAATTATTTTAGAATGGAAGGTCTTTCTTCGATCTTTTGGGCTTCAAACTTTTCTATGACTTTATTGAAATCTGAAATGCTGCTCGGCAAGTTTCTCAGAATAGAAAGCATCGCTTCCGCAAATATTTTCCGCTTTATTTTTTTAGGGTCCAGAAACACCTCTCTCCTCCGACAATATGCATTTTGTTAGTATTTCTTTATATAAATATACGGTTTAAAAAAGTCTATTTTCAGAAACCACGTATTTTTGTCTGTAAAAAAGCATGAAATCTAAGATATTTTCCTTCGAAAATGAAAAAAAAAATAGTTTAACATTCCAGCAAATTAGCCTAAGAAGACAGATAAGTATTGGAAGTGAATGATTTGATATTAATTTATGCTCTCCGCTGGAAATCGAACACGGAATCATGTGCACGAAAGACACAGAGCTAGGAATTAGACCAGTAGTAAGACATTTTCTTCTTCGTGACTCGATCGACCCCCCCCCCCAGAATAGGATTTTTTTAAAAATAAAACTTATCCAAAGAATTTTCACCTTTTAAGAGATAGGAGCTTGCTGCCATATGCTTAATGTTACTGCTTCCAGTGGCAACGTTCGCTGCCACTGGAAATGTAAATCTCTCTCTTTCTTTCCGCTTTTTCATTGACCTTTTTTCAGAAATGCATAAATACTGTTTTGCGCTCAAGAGCAGAGAGTAGTAGAAAAATGATCGATCTGGAACAACATAGAACATAAGAGAACAACTCAGGAGCCCCTGGGAAAATGACCACCGTACACCGTGAGCCCACGGTCTTTTATGACCTCAAATTTAGGGGTGAATTTAATCCCTTTTATGAGCACTTTTAAGGGGGTGTATTCGTTCTCTTTTATGACCACGTTTAAGGGGTGAACTCGTTCCCTTTTACGAGCCCCCCCTGGGAATTGACCACCGTACAACGTGAGCCCATGGTCTTTTACGACCTCCATTTTAGAGGGTGTACTCGTTCCCTTTTATGAGCATATTTTTCAACCCTTATTTTAACATAGCAGATAACACATAGAAGAGAAGATAACACATAACACTACGTAACACACAGCAGAGCAGATAACACATAAGACTCGTTCTCTTTTACGACCTCCATTTTAAGGGGTGAACTCGTTCCCTTTTATGAGCACTTTTTCAACCCTTATTTTAACATAGCAGAAATTACGAACACATAGAAGAGCAGATAACACACAAGACTACGTAACACACAGAAGATCAGATAACAGATAAGAATATGAAACATAGAAGGGGTGTATTCGTTCTCTTTTATGAGCATATTTTTCAACCCCTATTTTAACATAGGAGATAACACATAAGATTACGAACAGATAGAAGAGCACATAAAACTACGTAACATAGCAAGGGTGTACTCGTTTCCTTTTACGACCTCCATTTTAGGGGGTGAACTCGTTTCCTTTTATGAGCATATTTTTCAACCCCTATTTTAACATAGCAGAACATAAGAATACGTAACATAGCAAGGGTGTATTCATTCCCTTTTATGAACATATTTTCCAACCCTTACGAACACATAGCAGAAATTACACTGAGACTATGAACACACAGCAGAACAGATAATACATAGCACAGCTAATAAAAGAACATGGCTTATTTTTCAACCCCTATTTTAACATAGCAGAAATTACACTGAGACTATGAACACACAGCAGACCAGAGAATAAACACAACAACCTCCATTTTAGGGGTGTATTCATTCCCTTTTATGATTACTTTTCCAACCCCTATTTTACCATAGCACAAATTACATAAGATTTTTTTTCAACCCCTATTTTAAGACAATGAATACCTATGTAACATAGCGATTCGATACGCTCTTTGAACCGATTTGGATGAAACTCGGCATATGGGGGTTTTCGACCATGCTGAGTACGAATATCATACTTATTTTTACCTGGGTCCTATAGTTTATGTGGCATACGCCCTTTCTATGACAATTTTAACCGATTTGGATGAAACTCAGCATATGGGGGTTCTCGACCATGCTGATTACAAATATCATACTTATTTTTACCTGGGTCCTATAGTTTATGTGGCATACGCCCTTTCTATGACACTTAAAACCTAATAACTCAAAAACGAAGCAACGTATTGAGATGGTATTTCCACATTTAGTAATCGACCACCAACTACTACAAGTTCCAAAATAGTGGCCATCGAGGTCAAAGGTCAATATACTTAAAACCTAATAACACGAAAACTGCGCCACATATTGAGGTGCTGTTTCCAAATCTAGTAACTGGTCATCAACTACTACAAGTTCCAAAATAATGACCATCGAGGTCAAAGGTCAACATACTTAAAACCTAATTACTCGACAACTGAGACACATATTGAAGTGCTGTTTCCAAATATAGTAACTGGTCATCAACTACTACAAGTTCCAAAATAATGATCATCGAGGTCAAAGGTCAACATACTTAAAACCTAATAACTCGACAACTGAGCCATATATTGAGGTGCTGTTTCCAAATCTAGTAATTGGTCATCAGGTACCACATGTCCCAAAATAATGTCCACCGAGGTCAAACTCGAAAATGGATCCACATATTGAGGTGCTGTTTCCAAATCTAGTAACTGGTCATCAACTACTACAATTTCCAAAATAATGATCATCGAGGTCAAAGGTCAACATACTTAAAACCTAATAACACGAAAACTGAGCCACATATTGAGATGCTCGGTCACCAACTACTACAAGTTCCAAAATACTGATCATCAAGGTCAAAGGTCAACATACTTAAAAACTAATGACTCGAAAACTGAGCAAAATATTGAGCTGCTGTTTCCACATTTAGTAATCGGTCACCAAATACCACATGTCTCAAAAGTGTCAACCATCGAGGTCAAACTCGAAAACGGAGCCAAATATTGAGGTGGTGTTTCCACATTTAGTAATAGTTCATAATCACTGCAAAATCCAAAATAATGACCATCGAGAGCTTGTAAACGGAGCAACGGATAAATTTTGTACAAAGCAGAAAAAGTGAAGGAGGAATAAATTTGAGTGGCCTATTGAATTTTGTACCAACGAGAAATGTCATTTTTTCTAGACCATGTTCTAATATTTAAACAAACGAAGGGGTGAATTTGAGTGAATTTTTTTCGAAAAGGTCGAAAATCGAAATGAAAAAATCGAAGAAGGTACCTTTGTACTAGCCCAATGAACAAAAGAGCAAATTTGGGTGTTCTATTTCTTTTTACAGTATTATTATGTGAAGCATGTTCTAAACATAATGAGAATGAAAAAGATCACAACTGTTTGCTGCAGTATGATTACGAATTATTGCAAAAGGTGTGGACGATCTTAATTAAACGTGAAATGAGAGAAAAAATCTATAAACTTTATATAGAGAAGCATTTTAAAAGTTGTAATATTAAGAACACTTATACTTTGGAGAAAAAATTTAATCTGGTATATGAATACATTACAGAGTGTGATTATTATATCAACAAAATAGTAGAAATGTTTTTAGAGAAAGATAAACAATTATTTAATTCTGTAAATGAACACTGAGCCCACTGTAGCATATGCATTTGATTGTGTAAGAATAGAAGAACTTGAACTGTTAACTGGATCAATTTGTAGTATTGTAATATTACAAACATTGGACTCTGGCAACTGATTTGTCAGGGAAAGGCAATTTAAATTGTTCTCTGGATGACACAAAAATAATACAAAATGTAGCATCACAAAGGTATAACATTCTGAGCTTGTCTTCTGATTGTTACACAAATGAAATAGACCACCCGTAATACAAAATGGTATAAAAATACATAGCTTGTTATAATGAACCTTCTTCCCTTTTTTTTCGTGCTTTTTCTGCTTGCTATAAAAGTGAATAGCTCAAACAAATTTGTTTTTCTATGGTTGGTACAGAAAGTAGACCTTCTCCGCTTTTTTAATTGCAAACAAAATTTATTCATTCTTCAATAGGTCACTCAAATTTAATAGCACAAAAAGATTAGTTACCATTGACCTTCTTTGCTTAAGCCACTCAAATTTATTCTTTCCTTTTTCTGCTTGCTATAAAAGTGAATAGGTCACACAAATTTATTCCTTTGTTTGTTTAAATTGGGTAGACCAAAAACACAAAAAGCTGTAACATGCTGAGCTATTTAAAATGGTATTTCCTTGCTTTTTTCGATTTGATACAAATTTTTCAAAAAGGTATAAAATTCTAAGTCAGTTAAAAATGGTTCTCGTTGGTAAAAAAAGAAATAGAACACCCAAATTTGCTCTTTCGTTCATTGGGCTAGTACAAAGGTACCTTCTTCGATTTTTCTGGTTAGTACAAAAAACAGGTCATTCAAATTTATCCCATCGTTTGTTTAAATAGTACAAAAGGTACAGAAATTCTCAGTTAGTTAAAATGGGTCTTCTTCGCTTTTTCTGGTTAGTACAATTTTGTTCTTTCGTTAAAATACTCAGCTACAAAATTAAATAGCTCACTCATATTTATGCCTTCGTTTATTAGACTAGTTTAAAATGATATAAAATGATCCTTTTTTTTGCTTATTCCTTTGTTTGTTGAAATAATACAAAATGCTATAAAATACTCAACTTCGGTTTTTCAAATTAAATAGCTCACTCAAATGCATTACTTCGTTTAATTGATTTTAGAGTTGACACAAATTATAATTCCTTTGTTTATTTGAATACTCCAAAATGGTGCAAAACTAAATACTCCATTGTTTAAAATAGTCCTTCTTCGCCTTTTGCTGAGCCATTTCTCATTGGTACAAAATTGAATAGGTCACTTAAATTTATTCTTTCGTATATTTAAATATTCAGCTAGTTCATTTTTTCTCGTTGGTATAAAAAGTAGAACATCGAAATTATTTTTTCGTCACAGAAATTATGAACTTGTTAAAATGATCCTTCTTCGGGTTTTTCTGATTGATACAAAAATAGAACATTTCAGTATTTCAAAAGTTACATAATGGTCAAATTTGAGTAAAATGGTTCATGTTCGCTTTCTCAAATTTAGCCCTTCGTTTTGTTTAAATAATACAACATGCACTAGAAATTCTAAGCTAGATAAAAATGGCATTTCTCCTTGGTACAAAATGTAATAGATCACTTAAATTTATTCTTTCGTATATTCAGCTAGTTCATTTTTTCTTGTTGGTATAAAAAGTAGAACATCGAAATTATTCTTACATAAATTCTGCGCTAGTTAAAAAGGACATTTTTGCTTTTCTTTCGTTTATTTGAGTAGTACAAAATGGTATAAAATACTCAGCAAGTTAAAATGGTTCTTCCTTGTTTGGTATAAAAAAGTAGAACACCCAAATTTGTTCTTTCGTTCATTGAGCTATTATAAAGGTACCTTCTTCGATTTTTCTGACCACTCAAATTTATCCCATCGTTTGTTTAAATAGTACAAAAAGGTACAGAAATTCTCAGTTAGTTAAAATGGGTTTTCTTCGCTTTTTCTGATTAGTACAATTTTGTTCTTTCGTGAAAATCCTTTGGTTGCTACAAAATTAAATAGACTAGTTTAAAATGATATAAAATGATCCTTTTTTTTTGCTTATTCCTTTTGTTTGTTGAAATAATACAAAATGGTATAAAATACTCAACTTCGGTTTTTCAAATGCATTACTTCGTTTAATTGATTTTAGAGTTGACACAAATTATAATTCCTTTGTTTATTTGAATACTCCAAAATGGTGCAAAACTAAATACTCCATTGTTTAAAATAGTCCTTCTTCGCCTTTTGCTGAGCCATTTCTCATGGGTACAAAATTGAATAGGTCACTTAAATTTATTCTTTCGTATATTCAGCTAATTCATTTTTTCTCGTTGGTATAAAAAGTAGAACATCGAAATTATTCTTTCGTCACAGAAATTTTGAACTTGTTAAAATGGCTCTTCTTCGTTTTTTTTCTGATTAATACAAAAGAAAATAGTCCACCTAAATTTTATTCATACTTCACTTCTTTTTTTCTAGTTGGTACAAAAACTAAATACTCTATTCCTTCGTTTATTTGAATAATGGTCCTTCACTTTTTCCAGTTGGTACCTAAGGAAATAATCCAATCAAGTTTTTCTGGTTCGTACAAAACTAAACACTTCATCCAAATTTGAGTATTACAAAAATGAAATGAAATTCTGAGTTAGTTTTTTAAAAAATGGTCCTTCTTGCTACAAAATTGGAAAGCTCACTCAAGACTACAAAATAGTATTGAACTTCTAAGCCGGTTAAATTTATCCGATTGTTTGTTTAAAATACGCAATTATTTCTCGTTGATGCAAAATTGAATAGGTCACTCAAATTCACCCCTTCGTTTGTTTAAATATTAGAACATGGTCTAGAAAAAATGACATTTCTCGTTGGTACAAAATTCAATAGGCCACTCAAATTTATTCCTCCTTCACTTTTTCTGCTTTGCACAAAATTTATCCGTTGCTCCGTTTACAAGCTCTCGATGGTCATTATTTTGGATTTTGCAGTGATTGATGAACTATTACTAAATGTGGAAACACCACCTCAATATTTGGCTCCGTTTTCGAGTTTGACCTCGATGGTTGACACTTTTGAGACATGTGGTCTTTGGTGACCGATTACTAAATGTGGAAACAGCAGCTCAATATTTTGCTCAGTTTTCGAGTCATTAGTTTTTAAGTATGTTGACCTTTGACCTTGATGATCAGTATTTTGGAACTTGTAGTAGTTGGTGACCGAGCATCTCAATATGTGGCTCAGTTTTCGTGTTATTAGGTTTTAAGTATGTTGACCTTTGACCTCGATGATCATTATTTTGGAACTTGTAGTAGTTGATGACCAGTTACTAGATTTGGAAACAGCACTTCAATATGTGTCTCAGTTGTCGAGTAATTAGGTTTTAAGTATGTTGACCTTTGACCTCGATGATCATTATTTTGGAAATTGTAGTAGTTGATGACCAGTTACTAGATTTGGAAACAGCACCTCAATATGTGGATCCATTTTCGAGTTTGACCTCGGTGGACATTATTTTGGGACATGTGGTACCTGATGACCAATTACTAGATTTGGAAATAGCACCTCAATATATGGCTCAGTTGTCGAGTTATTAGGTTTTAAGTATGTTGACCTTTGACCTCGATGATCATTATTTTGGAACTTGTAGTAGTTGATGACCAGTTACTAGATTTGGAAACAGCACTTCAATATGTGTCTCAGTTGTCGAGTAATTAGGTTTTAAGTATGTTGACCTTTGACCTTGATGGTCATTATTTTGGAACTTGTAGTAGTTGATGACCAGTTACTAGATTTGGAAACAGCACCTCAATATGTGGCGCAGTTTTCGTGTTATTAGGTTTTAAGTATGTTGACCTTTGACCTCGATGGCCACTATTTTGGAACTTGTAGTAGTTGGTGGTCGATTACTAAATGTGGAAATACCATCTCAATACGTTGCTTCGTTTTTGAGTTATTAGGTTTTAAGTGTCATAGAAAGGGCGTATGCCACATAAACTATAGGACCCAGGTAAAAATAAGTATGATATTTGTAATCAGCATGGTCGAGAACCCCCATATGCTGAGTTTCATCCAAATCGGTTAAAATTGTCATAGAAAGGGCGTATGCCACATAAACTATAGGACCCAGGTAAAAATAAGTATGATATTCGTACTCAGCATGGTCGAAAACCCCCATATGCCGAGTTTCATCCAAATCGGTTCAAAGAGCGTATCGAATCGCTATGTTACATAGGTATTCATTGTCTTAAAATAGGGGTTGAAAAAAAAATCTTATGTAATTTGTGCTATGGTAAAATAGGGGTTGGAAAAGTAATCATAAAAGGGAATGAATACACCCCTAAAATGGAGGTTGTTGTGTTTATTCTCTGGTCTGCTGTGTGTTCATAGTCTCAGTGTAATTTCTGCTATGTTAAAATAGGGGTTGAAAAATAAGCCATGTTCTTTTATTAGCTGTGCTATGTATTATCTGTTCTGCTGTGTGTTCATAGTCTCAGTGTAATTTCTGCTATGTGTTCGTAAGGGTTGGAAAATATGTTCATAAAAGGGAATGAATACACCCTTGCTATGTTACGTATTCTTATGTTCTGCTATGTTAAAATAGGGGTTGAAAAATATGCTCATAAAAGGAAACGAGTTCACCCCCTAAAATGGAGGTCGTAAAAGGAAACGAGTACACCCTTGCTATGTTACGTAGTTTTATGTGCTCTTCTATCTGTTCGTAATCTTATGTGTTATCTCCTATGTTAAAATAGGGGTTGAAAAATATGCTCATAAAAGAGAACGAATACACCCCTTCTATGTTTCATATTCTTATCTGTTATCTGATCTTCTGTGTGTTACGTAGTCTTGTGTGTTATCTGCTCTTCTATGTGTTCGTAATTTCTGCTATGTTAAAATAAGGGTTGAAAAAGTGCTCATAAAAGGGAACGAGTTCACCCCTTAAAATGGAGGTCGTAAAAGAGAACGAGTCTTATGTGTTATCTGCTCTGCTGTGTGTTACGTAGTGTTATGTGTTATCTTCTCTTCTATGTGTTATCTGCTATGTTAAAATAAGGGTTGAAAAATATGCTCATAAAAGGGAACGAGTACACCCTCTAAAATGGAGGTCGTAAAAGACCATGGGCTCACGTTGTACGGTGGTCAATTCCGGGGGGCTCGTAAAAGGGAACGAGTTCACCCCTTAAACGTGGTCATAAAAGAGAACGAATACACCCCCTTAAAAGTGCTCATAAAAGGGATTAAATTCACCCCTAAATTTGAGGTCATAAAAGACCGTGGGCTCACGGTGTACGGTGGTCATTTTCTCAGGGGCTCCTGAGTTGTTCTCTTATGTTCTATGTTGTTCCAGATCGATCATTTTTCTACTACTGCAGAGGTTTATTTTTTTTACTGATACACTACTTTAATATTTAAAAATATTTTTAGTACTAAAAAAGATACCCGGTTGCACAACCATGCAACATATAGTACCAGCCGCCGCTGGGAATTATATAAATAGAAATAACTCTCTTATGAAAGAAAATTTCATTTGTCTTGTTAAAAATGTGAAGAAAAAAACACATTTGAGAAAAATAATAAATAGGAGAGTTACACTTAAAAAAAGGGGGGAATTTGTATGCTTTAATAGAAATACAACGTAAATTTCTTATGTAATGTTTGTTCCTATAGTTCCTATATAATGCTTGTACAGTCCTAATATACTTAGTAGTTAATTATTTTACGTGTAAACAAACGACTAAATAGAAATAAGCCACAAAATAGGAGGTATCAGGCATTTTGTGTATCGGTTTCGATATATACTTACATCAAATAGAAAAATTTCAACTTCCCTTGCTAATGTAATTGGTTAACATGTAACGTTGTGTTATAGCACTTTTTCGATAATTGTCAGTACAAGTGTCAGAGTCCGTAATAAACTTTTTTTTTTTCTTTCTTAAATCTTGTTACTGTCGTTTCACTAAACAGTAATCTTTTTTGTTTCAGAAATGTTTCTTAATAATATTCACTTTAATCTAATTTACTTAAATATTTGCAAATAATTCAGAATTAAGTCTTTGAAATTGTTAAAATTATCAGAGAATTTACAAAAGCAATAAACTTCATATCTAGTCACTGTTGTCGTAATCTGAAATGGGTAACTTTTAATATTTGTAACTTTAACATGTGACCAAACATGAACGAAACTTCACTAAAATAAAACATAACAAAATATTTACACCGAATAGCCTTTGTAAATAATATGCAGAAAATGGACAGCAAATAAACGTAGGCTATATCAATTGTGACTTTAAAGTATAGTAGGCATAGTTTTGAACACAAGTACAAAATTCACCCTTTGCTTCATACAACTAAACACTTCAGAAAAATGTTTGCTGAAAAATAATTTGATCACATTTACTTAGCTAAAGTACGATAGTGGTTAGCGTTGGAGCTTCGTAATCGGGAGTCACCGGCTTCGGATTTCGATACCAAGCATCCTGACAGAGATGTCTCAGTTCCATCAAGCGAATACCAGAATACGTTTAATATATAAGACTTGTCAAACTTCTCTTGAAAGTTTCTTTGTTGTTAAAATGTTTCAGTGTAAAATTACATTTTTACTGCATCTAAAATTTCTTTAATAAATAAACAAAATACGCATTATGCATAATACAATGACATTGGCTTGATATTAGATTGAGTACGAAACTGAAGTTAAAAAGTAATATTATAAATTTTTATACAGATAAATGAAGAAAGTAGACAGAAAGTTAATTTTTCTAATAAACTTTTGCAAATAAATGCAACATTGTATTTTCATGTAAATTATTATTTTCCAAACCCTTCCGCTGTTCTGGTAGCTAGCACGTTTCTCTTTGTGCACGCCTTCTGCATGTGCCCTGGTTCCGGAATAGATTTCAGCTGGGAGAGCACAAGAATTTCACTTTCGTAAATCATCCTTCTTAATAAATCACGTTTAGCTTAAAGGGCATACTCTTGAAACGTTATAACTAAACAAAAGTTCCATTTTTCATTTGAATAATTTCTAATGATTTATATTCTCAGACATCAACTTATTGGGATCGGACTATATACAATCATGGGACGCAGTTGACATGAATTTGAATGTAGTATTTATCTGACTTGTTCAAAGAGTTCACGTTGTTGCTTACTTGTTGGAATTTTTCGTCTACCGCCACTACTACGACAGGCCACTTCGCCACTAAGGTGTTTTCTGCATAGCACCTTCTGGCTAATTCGAAATTTTACGCCATGCCTATGTGCTCCGCAGCTAGCTTAGTACTGCAGTTATAATTAATAGACTAAAATGAAGGAACGTTTGCTTCCTGCATGGTGTCCACCACACGAATCAAGTATAGTTGAATGTCTTTAGAGAAGTTGTGTTTATACGCGTTACTCACTACACACAAAATTGATATTCAATTTTGATTGGTGGCGAAAGCAGGTGTTTTACACTGAGAATTGGCGTATTCAGTACACAAGGGAATAGAGTCTATCTTTGGTCACTTTGGACATTTGATGTTGAACATCTCTACCTGAATCTACTTTGAGAGCTTAAAATAAAAGCACCTAATTTGTTTATTACCTCAGTCTCATATATGATCATCTAGCATATTAATAAATTACTTGTTAGAAGCTTAAAGTCTCCTTGTAGCACCGAGGCTACATAAGACCTGGATCTACAACTTAACGTGGAATTTGCAAATAATGCACTTCCATCAAGAATCCTATTCGTGATGATCGAGCTTCTTTCACTAGTATACCAATTAGACGAAAGGTAAGGCAGAACACTAACGCACATTTTAAATCACAAGGTTACAATAGCAGAAATGTCGCTTCTTCGCAAGGGATGAGTAGGTTTATTTGGAAAATATTTGAACCTCCTTCATCTGTTTGGATACCCATTCGAATCGCAGTAAACTGATAAAAACTAAACTCGAATCTCAAACAATTCAGTTGTTTTTCCTTGGCGAGATAAGACAATGTCGATGTCAGTTTACATTTTGAGAAAAAAATATAGGAATTGCTATCTTTCTCTCTTAGAAGTGGAATTTTTGTGTGTTCTGAAGCATGTGTAAACTTATTTTTAAGAAGTACATATACCAAACTTCATCATTCGAACATTTATAGTGATCTTTATTATGAACCAATTTTTAGAACATTCACTTTATTCTGTACAATGGACTTTAAAAAGTGCATTTACTTTCCATTTCTGTATTTTCTCTCATTTTATGTTACAATGGGCTCTTTATTCACGTTTAATATGTAATTTCTTTTCAATATTTTCCTCGGGACTCGTTATGTGCATAATCTGTATTGTATTGTAGTGAACTCGTATTGCTAAGTTACTGCTTCCTGTATAATTCTTGATATTACGGTTTATTGCAGTTGTTTGTGGTAAGGTTAGAACAAAACCACGTTTTGTTTGAATTATATCACAACCTGTGTTGAAACAGCATTTGTATGAATTCAGGTTGCCATTAGTGAAGCTGTCAATGCACGGGTGCTGGACGGATTCCATGTTCGATTCCCGAGCTTGGTTAGCACGTTAATTTCTTTTGCTATATGCAGTACTCATAATACATTAGAGGTTTGAGAGATCCTCAATTTCTTTGGCATAGATTTTGAATCCGTTAGCCTCACTCAATACACATTTCAATGAAACTCACACGATAAAAGAGCAGTTTGAGCTACGTGCTAATTCGAAGCTCATTTCAAACAATTCGTAAGTTTTTCCATCATGATTAATTCGAATGTGAAAAAAAGCATTGTAGAAAATGCTTCTTTTTCCCCTTAAAAGCGGAATTTTCAAACGCTGGAATACGTGTCTATTTATTTCAAATTAGGAATCCAAGTTTCATATCACTAACTTAAAAATATCATGAGATGTTTTTTTTTTTTTTTTTTTTTTTTGCATAAACTTGACTACCTTTCCGTATGCAGTTTTAACGAAAGTAATATGATAAATTTTAACTGAAGAACAGCGCTAATTATATTAAAATAAATTTTAAACACTTCATAGATTTCCCATGATGAGACAAAAAACGTTGATTTGAATTTGAAAATAATAATAATAATAATAATAATAATAATAATAATAATAATAATTGTAGAAGTTCTTTCTTCCCCTTCTTAAAAGTAGAACTTTCGAAAACACTAAGATATACAACTCATTTTTAATTAGAAATATTTATATCGGGTTAGAGGCTATAAGGTACGCTATTTATGACATGAATTTTGAACTCTCATTTCCCCCTTAAGTATACGCGTTTTAATGAAAGTAAAAAAAATCCAGGTCAAGAACAATGTTAAAGAATTCTTACGGCCCAGAATTTTTTTTTCTTTCTCTTTCTCGTTACGATGATGCAGACAAAGTCGACTTCACTTTTGTAATATACTAATTGAAATGCCAGTTCTTGGTATAAAGTTAGGTTTATGGAAAATATTTAAATGCAGGAACGTACGCAAGGGAGGGGCGTCAAGGGGGTCCGGACCCCCCCCCGAAATTTCGACTTTTTTAAAATTTAGCCTAATTTTAGGGGCAATTTTAGGAATTTTAATATAAAATACCTTCATATTTAGTTTGGACCCCCCCCCGAAATAAATTCCTGGGTACGCTACTGTTTAAATGATATATTTCAACGCTCTTCTCTTCCCCTCCCGTCATGGGACACGTATATGAATCAAAGTGAAAGAACAAAAACGTAAGTCAGGAACTGATTATAACGGTTTGACCATTTCTCCCATCCGGCTACTTTATGAACAAAAAATATAAATTAAAGTACTATAGAAATTTATTTGCTTTCCATCCTTAAAATTGAAATTTTTGAGAGTGCTAGTATCAATATAATCAGAATTTGTTTAAATAAAAAGATTTAAAAAAAACAGATTGGTAGATCTATATAGAGAAATTTCCGGTTTTATCCGTTGACAACTCATATGTAAAAAAAAATGTATTTTTATATATAAAAACACATGAAAACCAATGGGATAAAATAACATACGGGTATTGAATGAGAAAAATTACTTCAAAAAATTTTGAAACAATAAGAGTAAACAAATGAGTATCACAAAACCAAACTTATTTTTTGGATCCGAAACCTTACAATAATAAGCCAAACAGACTTAAGGATGAAAACAATATGTATAGATTCAAAAAATAAATAAATTGGTTAATGGAAATAAGAAGAGATGAGTTAAAAACCATAACGTTTAAAAAAATATTTGGCTAAAATATCATACAAAAAATGCGTAATGCCAATCACTGCGGTGTTTTAATTAGGAAAATATTGGGCTAAAATATTTAAAAATACTTGGCGTCAAATGGAGCTCATCTATAAGCAAAAGTTTCTGTGTAGAAAAACCTACCATGACTGTATATTTAAAATTTGCACGAGGAATTGTGTATTGTGTATGTTTATATGTTATGAGTTAGTAAAAACAGAAATATATAAACTTGGTAAATATATTAAAAGGAGAATCTCTACCAAGGCCTGAAAATAAAGTTCCTGGATTTCTGGAGGTCACCGGCCATTGATTGGCAAGATGCTAATTGATACTTGTAACTAAAGATTGCACAAATAAGTGTATCTATCTATCTGTATATATATTGGCGGAGAAGTTTTGCGAAAATGAGCCGTAAAGTTTTCATCCGAAAATGTGATCTGTATCGTGTAGAACCAGTGTAACTAGGCAATAATGGTCAACCAATCAATTTTCACCAAATTTAATCTCACAACATGCATTTACGTAACATTACATGTAACCACGTGTTTCCAAAGTCAAGATACACTGGTTCTACACGATACAGATCACATTTTCTGATGAAACTTTACGGCTCTTTTTCGCAAAACTGCTCCGCCAAAGTTACAGCATTTTGTCACGACACGGCAGAGTGGCGGATCCAGGATATGATCAAGGAAGGGCCTAAACCATAGTTTGCTGTTTTATCCAGTGTAAAGCAGGATTGAAACCCATTTATCCAATGTATACCTGAGTGTCAAGTAAGGGGGTGGGGGGCTATAACCCCTATAGCTCCCTTGGATCCGCGCCTGTATATATATATATATGTGTATGTGTGTGTGTGTGTGTGTACACAGTCATAATTGTTATAACTGAACACATATGATTACGTATGAGGGAAATGGTTCTTACCGAGGCGTGGAGATAGGCCTCTTGGAATTCCGGAGGCCCACCGGCCATGGATTGGCAGGTTTCCAATTTAAACCGTATATCTATAAAATATGTAGACATTTATGTTGTTCTGCTATTTCCAATATATTTTTTGTGTGTATTTACGTAGAAATATGTAAAAATAAAACAAATACACAAGTTGAAAAATAAATATTGGGATATATTTTAGATTCAGAGCATATTACTACTTATTGGTTTGATGTAAAGTAACATTCTGAAAAGCTTAAGATTAACACTTCTGCGATAGAAATCTTGTCGAGACTGGAAAACAACGTTTTACGAAAGAAAGTCACTGCAAGTATTAGGATTGGTTGGATTGAAATTTAACATCTCTTTCAGCAGCGAGGCAATACGAGACGTACACATACGACTTAAAATAGAATCCGAACCCTGGTCTATTGCGACAAAGATTTCAATACTTTAAAGAATAAAAAAAATGAAATGAAATCTTTGAGTTTTACGTCCCACGGTTATGCCGGTTAGGCTAAAGGAGACGGTGATGATGAGTGATGAATGAAATGGTGGAATGAAGAAAGTGGGAGGAAACGGGAGAACCCCGAGAAAACCCACGCACACGGTGTTTGTCCACCACAAAGTTCACTTGGCGGGGGCTGGGATCGAACCCGGGACCCCAAGCACCAGAGGTGTACGCTCTACCACACTTTAAAGAATAAGTATCCAACTTGAGTACAAGACAGTTAGTCATTGGCGGGCAGTGAGGTGAAGTATAAACGGGAAAAACTTAATAAAATAGCACTGATTTACACTGAACTTTAGTAAAATCAGGGCTGAAAATTTTACTTTCTATGCACAGACCATCATAATTTTTACTTATGACTAATTTCTCGTATTTACATATTTCTCCTAGAAACATAAAGTGAGTCACACACAACTAACGTAGTGTTTGTTGTTTCACGCTAATAAAGATTATGTACTCTCGTTTTTTACTTCCCTCTACGTTAATGATGATGATGATAAGTAATTTCCAGCTTCCAACTCGTGCAATCTTGGTTTATTTCCTGTCTATTGGAAACTTTAGAATAGACACAGACGTCTTACGAAAGTCTGCATAATAAACATATACGAAATACACTGCTTTCTAATTGAAATTATACATTTTTTTGGAAAAGAATTAGGCCTTCAATTTAGCCAAAATATGAAGTACTTAAACTACAAATACATGGCAATTACAAATTAAATCAAACACAATAAAAAGAAATTACAATTATTTAGTTAAAGAACTTTAGTAACTGATCCATACAAACAACTCATTGCTTTCATTACACCTCGAAAGTCCCACTAGTTAGAGTTCTGACATTGTACCATCAAAATTAATTACTGAAAACTATTCTACTAAAAGATGCTTCATTTTTCTGCAAGTTTAATTCTAGTATTCCGCTTTCCAACTATACATGTGCTCAAAATTAAAAAAAAAAAAAAAAAAGAAACAAAATAAACATTATGTTTCATGTACAGTATTTTAAACGTAGCAAACGATTACAGAAGTATTTAAACTATCAAGATGCTACAGAAGAATTCTTCTCACATGTCTTCAAGTGTGATTGCAAATTCCACTTCTGAGCAAATCTCTTCCCGCATAAATCACACACAAATTTACGGACTCCGGCATGAAGTTTCAAATGTGTTCGCAGATTGTTGTAACGCGCAAATTTACGACCACAAATCTCACATACAAATGGTTGTTCACCTGTGTGGGTTGACATGTGAAGTTTAAGTGTAGCACTGTTGGAAAGCTTTGCACCACAAAGTTCACATTGTTCTGATTCATTGTGGTTCTTCATATGTTGTGTCAAACTTTGTTTCTTCACCACTTTCCCACAAAGTTTACAACAAATGAAAGTTTGTTTGTGAGTTCTTTTATGACCGTACAATTTCATTCTTGAAACAAACTTCTTATCACAGTCAGGACAGCTATACTTTACTTTTCCTGCATGCATTTCCATATGGTCCTTCAAGTTGATTCTTAATATCTTTTTATTACACAATTCACAATTTACACTATTTTCGTCCTTTTTATGAACAACACGAATATGTATGTTTCGTTGATGCTTATCGAAAAACAATTTGTCACAAATTTCGCATGGGCAATCTTTGGAACGTGTTTTTGAGTGTATTATTAAATGATATTGCAGACGAGAAAATTGGCTGAAAAGTTTAGAACATTGTGGGCACTTATATTCCCCGACATTATGCTTCTTCAACATGTGATCTCGACGATATTTAGCATATTGAAACTTCTCTCCACATATAGTGCAAGTCTTGTTACACATTGTTGGGTTTCGGTCTTTAATTCTGAAAGATAAGAAATACTAGTGTATAATTATATTAATTACAACAGAGAAAGAAAGTATATATAAAGCTTATTCTATTATTCAATAAGCGTAGTATCTTAGAATCTTGTCTTCAACAGAGCGTACATTGAATTGTCTCGGAACATAGCTGAAAATTAAAAAAAAAAGTACTAAAAATTATATATTCAATATATTTTAATCTTGGCTGACACTCTCTCTGCTATTTCAAATTATTTATATTGTTTATATTTTTGTTTTTTGTACACTCTTGAGCTTGTTGTATTAACTTTGCTGTAAATAAGTAACATAGCAAACATAAAAATGTGTTACTACTATTATACTATGGAAACTCTAGATAAAGATACAGTGACGTGAATTAAGTACAGAAAACAATGAAATTAAAATATACATTATGCATGCTACGCTGAAATAAAATCTTTAACATCTCACATTTAAAACATTAGACCAAAAGAGAGGAATGATTAATGAAAGTGGATGCTTATTAAATGCATTTGGTGAGCTGAAAATGGGATGAAACGGGAAAACTAAGAGAAAATCCAGGGTAAGCAATGTTATCCACCACGACCTCTGATGGTCAGGATCGAACTAGGAAAAGTAGAGCTCTATCTGTGTCACTCTACCAATATGCACACCCCCTTCCCCTCACACACACTGTCGGTTAAAGTATTGAACATTATATAGATATTATTAATGGTGAATAATGGAATAAAAGTAACTCACTTCAGTTTTATTTATTTATTTTTTGTACAGTAAAACTACTCTTAACGGATACTTCTCAATAGCGGACACCTCCATAATAAGGACTTTTTTCTTTTTTTTTTTTTTTTTCCTTTCTTGTTACGGCAAAAATATTTGTATTACGTATTATGGGAGAGAACCATATTTTTTACAGACACTCAGGCATGAAGCTGGACAGTCTTCTTCGACCCCAACGTTTTACTACTCGTTTCATAACGGGCAGGCATTATTTGTTAGCTTATACCTATTTAGTACAAAAAATACATTCTGCAACCTGAAAATATATTTCCATTTGATCTCTTCAAATGAATCAGCAGTTACAAGGAAATTTGGTCAAAACTAGTGCCCATAAGATAATACCGCAGACAACTATTGCAGATTTTCCCCATAATCATCATAAACCGTCATGATTGTTTAATTTTGCTTACATTTTTACTATTTAATAATAATGTTGCACTGCATGACTGCCGACTGCCTCAAGACTTGACACGTCGTACTGGTTCTTCTCTAAAAGCTCTAATATAGAGTCGGCAATATCCTTGCCAGTGCCTGACTTAGGTGTGGCATGACCCAAGTATTCTGAACCAGGCTCCGATAGAAGTGTGATATGCTTTTCTGTAACCTCTCGTCTTGATGTTTGGTAGTTTGCCGTTAATTTTTTCTTGCACAAGAGTTGTATCATTTTTCCGTCGATGTAGACACGTGTAATCGCCTGGCCTATGTGAGCCTTTTCTTCCTGGATCTTCTCACCAGTTTATCTTTTCCTCTTAGTACCTTAGATCTGTCAACAAGATTTTTGTCCTCTAGCGTTATAAGTCTCGCGTCCTAAAGTACGGCAGAAGCGATCAAAGCAACCTGTCTGTCTGAAGCTCCAGTTCTAAACGCTGCCTGCTGTATTTTGAAGATAGATGTGCTTTAGGCTATGTTTCCTTCTTGGTCGCGCTTCGAAGTCAGATCCCGACGTGCTTCCCGATTCAGCAGCTTCACTGGATTCCCCTGACGACGATCTTTGACCTGTGCCTATGCCTAATCACACTAGTTGATGGACTTGCTTCAACACTTCCAGCGTCTTCCTTGGTTCTTTGCCCCTTAAATCTGCTCACATTACGGGAAAAAATCTTTGATAGAGATTTGCTTGTTCGGACGTCAATGTTACCAATGCTCATTTTCCGTGATGTTCTCTGTTCCAAAAGAAACTTGAATTCTCGTTTTCGAATCTTGCGTGTCCTCTCACAGTTGCAATATTCGGCGGTTCTACATTTGCAAGACGCAATATCAAAAAGAGACATTTCCGCGTGTGCAAGGAAACCTGCACGAAGTGTTGCTTCTTGTTCTTGTCGACTGAAATGTTTTTCCTTGGTGCGACATTTATTATAAAATGTTTTCAGCATGTCAAAAACTCTCTTTTCTGAAACCACAGGAATGCTTGGTTTACGCCAAATATGTACAACTCTTTGTCCAACTAGTTTACAAATGTCAGACACTGGTAATTTAGTTGCACTTTCGTCACCACAAAAACCACTTCGACATAACGTCAGCGTACGTGGGTAACTCCACTTCACTCATTTCACTTGGAGTGCCAAAAAGCCTCGTTTCACACTTTCCCGCGTTGCTCTGCTATGAGGCTTTTTCTTCATCTTGCTTTCCATTGCTCCCGAACTTGGAAACCAAAGTATACACAGTGACTCTGAATCGTATCGCACTAAGAAGACTGTAACTTTAGGTACAATTCACACTATCTGCTTTAACAGAAACAGCAGCAAACTAAAACCGTTAACGCTTAATCTGCAATAAACTGGCCGGTTGGATTGGTTGGCCGAAGTACGCAATATTTATACCACCGACGAACTTCGAGCGAGAATTTTCTAGAAACTTCGCGTAGGTTCTGGAGCCAACGAGGCGACCGGGAGATGCGTGAAGCTTCTGGACGGAGCCGGACGTTGCGACGACGCTTGAAGAACGTGGCTAAAGTAAGCAACCACGAAGTTGTGTAGCCTGCCGCTAGATGACATTTGCTGTCAGTGTACATAACATGCGAAGAGTTGCCAAAAACAAATCGTGTTATATCAAGAGCTATGCCTATAATCATAGTTAACGTGGCATTCCAAACAAAATCTTGACATTAATTCCAATAACTGAGTTAATATGGCTGTACTTTGACTCATAAACATTTTAAAATTATTTATTGGCATTGCTACAAGTTTCTTTTAATAAAATAATTGTATTATAGCCATCAGGTAACTCTAAAAACGGCCACAAGTAGCTTTTTTGTCATTGGTGTTGTGCGTGTTGCCTAACCAAACACTTAAAAACTTTTATTTCGTTGGGGCACGGTAAGAGGTTGCACAAAAAATATAAAAAATCAGTAAGGGCGGTGCCACTAATGGCACCTTTTCCACACTAGCCGTCATCGAATTTCCAACAAAAGTGCAAAACGCTCCACCCTACTGGCTATGCTTCAATATAATACTTCATCATTTGGGTTCACATTAGGCCATTTCTCTCTTCATATTTGTATTCATTGAGTTGTCATCATTAACGTTACATTTACAGGCATACCTTATCTTACGGTGTATCTTTCTAATCAGTATCATATTTTCTATATATATAATTTATCAATGTGTTGTATTCAATGTGCTTATTCAATTAAACTTACGAACGTGACAATGAGAAGTTTAAGCCATAGATTTGTAGATTTTGTTTTCTTCGCTGAGTTGTGATTTATATGCTAAGCATATTACTTTTTCTATCACGTCATCTTTTCTTAAACGTTTCAATTGTGATGTAGTTTTCATGGTTTTCGAAAAAGCTTGTATACTTCTAAAAAATAATTTCATTTTTATAGAGCTTTACAAAAATGAAGTTACTCATATTTATATACAGAAAGTCGTAATCGAACATGTCACTTGCTAAACAAGTATTATCTCTTACACCTATATTCAATCGTGTGTCTTATTACTTAGCTAATGATGATGATGATCTTTTAATGAATGTGGAGTATGATACAGATGATATTTATTGTAACCCAGATGAATATGATAGTCTAGATGATGATGATGAAAGAGTTAATCCTGATGTGATTAATTTTAGCATTGCTATTGGTATGTTGGATCATTTATTTAAAAAAGCTGTTACGGAAGACAACGAACGCCTTTACAAAATATTATTCAGAAGTATATTATGAACTTGTCAGATGAAACATTAGATACACTAACAGATAAGCAGCATTTTAGTGAAAAAGTGACTATAACATGCAATGACTTACCATAACAGTTTGCTGATAAGGTTGATTGGGACAAACTTAGCTCATGTTCACGTTTATCAGAAGATTTTATTAGACAGTTTGCTGATAGAGTATGTTGGATAGGGATTTCAACGAGACAACGTTTATCAAAAGCTTTTGTTTTAGAATTTAAAGATAAGATACCTAACGAGCTTCTATTTCTATATACACACATAATTTCGATTAGAGAGTACCTGATGATCCGAAACCTCTTTCGCTTTCGTTATCAAATTCTGTAACTACTTCAATTGATAATGGCTCATGTTTTATTAAAACTAACTATGCAATCCTCTAAAATCTTTGAAGAACAGTTTGACCATAAGGAAGGAAGTTAAAATATCTAAGCGTGTGTTAACTGCAAATAGTTCACAGATCGACCATAATATCGATGTTCCTTTCTTAATTACTACCATAACTTCTCCGTGATACCCACTGTCTATAACACCTGTACATACATCTATATCTTCTTTTAAACTCAAACTTGATCTAGAAAAGATTTTTCCAAAGTATTCTTTCGATATGTCTATCTTAACTCCAGTTTTAAGTAGATGAGTATGCCCAGGTTTTATTCTTAGTTTCAGATGAATAGAGATCATAGCCAGTGGAATCTTTTGCCATGACTCTAGGAGCAACACTATATTCATTTAGACAAACAACTCTGAGAGACATAATGTGATACTTTTATGAGATAACTCATAAAAGGTTTCATTTTTATTTTTCAACTAAACACACACTAACCAATCATACAAATAATCAATATCTTTAACTAGTTCTTCTTCTGATAGTGGTGTCCAACACATTAGCTTTACCTTTACGGATATTTAGTTCTTGTTGCATTAGGTTAAACAGCACACTGTTAGAATCTCTAAACTTTTTGTAAATGATCTCATGATTAGGATATTTCTCGTGCGCTTTATTAAGAGGTTTGTATAAACTCCTCTTCTGACACCGGATAGACTAATAAGGAAAGGGATCATCTAGTTTGTTTTTCTCGTATATGATTAAACAGTTACCTTTTGAACTATCATTAGTATATGGTGCGGATACTTCTTTTAAAGTATTGTTTTGAATCCTTAATTTCTCCATTGATTGTTCGATCTCTTCTATTCGTGATTATAGCCTTCTATTATCGTGACATTGTTTAAAGTCTCGAGCGAAATAGCCTTCAATAATATCATAACACCCATTATAAAACTCTTCAGATATCCAAAATTGCGAGAAATACTTTTTTATACATATAAGTTCCAGAGATCATGTTGGTTATTTCTGATCTTCCCATTGGTTTTACATAGTAGGATGGTTTTTGTAGCCCCCCGGAATCACAGGAAGCTAAATACTTTTCATAATACTGTAACAACTTCTGTGATTCTTTATTCTGAAACCAATGATCAAATCTCTTACCACAATCTTCGCATAACTTAGTAGCGTTGAAGTATTCTGTCTCCTTATCTATGATCAACTTGAAATCACCAAACAAACCATACCAATAGTTATCTTTAATCTGTTCGTAGCAAATGTCATTTAAACTAGGAGAGTTATACATAGTACTCATATCTTTTCATGAAGACAATAGTTTTATTTCATTTTTATGGGTAGGATCTCATATATTCATTATAAGCTCTTTAGATTGCCAATGAAAAAATATTGATCATTTTCACCTTTGGTTTTCCAATGCTAGAAACCTTTTATCAGTAATAATCATAAAAAGATAAAACATACTAAACTTAAATTACAACATTATCTCTATCTATCCAACTACTATGGGAATCATCAAACCCTAGCCACTTGACATATACTTTATTACCTTTCTTACGTAATACTTTTTCAACAACGTACTCTTGTACTTGATCTAATACTTCTTGTTAACCAGCTTAAGATAAGAATCTTTAGAGGTGTATTCATGAGTGATGAATTACCTAAAGTGGCAAAGAAGAATAATTGTGGTAATGTTAAGTTTGATAGGTCTAAAAATATAGGATTTGTTATTGGAAAGAAGGAAATAGAAACTGTGTTTGATTTATTCGGAGGTAATCCCCCCAAAACACTCATAAAATATGTCATAATAATATAGAATACAGGAGCAATCGTATACAAGATTTTAGCGAGGTAATCTGTGGACATTTATGTATTAGTGTTCAAACTGTTTACAGATGGGTATAGTTTTTCAGATATTATTAACGAACTAAATAGAAATAAAGATGTTTGGAGAAAGTATATTTAACTTGTAGTTTAATTCGTAAATTATTCTTTTCTTTATAATAAATATGGATAAAATAGAGTCGTATGAACTACAATCCTTTAAGCCTAATCAAAAGACAATCGATAATTTGATTAAACCAAATATATCTATTGAGTTTGATATTGATGTTGAAGATGAATGATCAACCACAGCCAGGTAAAGTAAGATTACAAATATGGAGTTGATAATGCCTGTTGTTAGTTATGAACCGAACTATGCTACCTTGCTAACCTTCTAAGATCTAGCATGTTAAAAGAGGATAAGATTCCTATTTCCTTCAACACATATCAATGTTTACAGAAGACAGTTACAGGCAAATGTTTAGAATTTGATTTAACCACACAATTAAACGTGAGTGAATTTGATACGCCTTAGTTCGTAATTGCCTTCTTTCAAACTGATAGAAATGATAATCAAGAAAAAGATTCAAGCAAATTCAATCGCTGTAAAGTCCAGAATATCCATTTTCGTAATTCTAGAAATGATTCGTTTCCCTTAGAGTCTGAATTTGGGTTTCGAAAAACATAAATATCTTAAAGCTTAAGAGATGTATACCATATATAAGAGAGCTACCATTGGAAACACTGAGATGTATTACTACCCAAGAGAGTTCTTAGACAATAGACCAATGCTTGAATTAATAAAAGCAAACATAAATCAGTAACTGTAAGTGATAGAACTAATTTGAAATTGAATGTTAATCTTGAAAGCGATGTTCCAGAGAAAACGATTTGTTATGTTGTTATGATTCGTAATAAGAATTTTGAATACGACCTACAGAAGGAAAGATAGCGAAAATGTAACCAATTACATGTTTATTAGATTTGTTTAGTTTGTGTTTTTTATGAGAATATAAAAAAAATTTAATAAAATGAATACCAGATAACATTCCACGAGAGAATCTTATTGCGTTAATTGAGGATACTATATTAACTCTTGAGAAACTATTAACAAGAACAAAAGTAAGTTCAAGAGAATAAAATGTGTGTATACTATTCTTATTACCTCATCCATTCTACTATCAGCTTCTACAGGGTTTATTAATGTGTTTATTCCTGTTACTGTGTATTCAATTATTACAACTGCTTTTCCTTCCGGGTCTGCTTTTATTACCGGACTCAACACGATTTAATATAGCTACGAAGAAAGAGTATTATAAATATGGTGAATCAAATTGAGTTGTTTAAACATGAGCTTAATGTAATAACGTTAATGAACGGTGAATTAGCAGATGAAAATGTAAAGGCTATTGTTAATAGAATCAATGATATACTTAACGTAAGTCCAGACTATTAGAAACAAAAATGAAGTTCATAAAAACTTAGTAACGAGAAGTGAGACGTTAATATGGAACCTGAGAAGTTTATTCTTACCAACACATTCAACGCAATCTTCAAAAATGTTCAGGACCATACTAAAATCGTTTTTGAGGTAAATGGCTGTCTATTTTCTTTGAACTATGATCAATGGACTGAGTTTAAGAAGTCACTGTTTCCTATAGAGAATGGGATAAGCAGGAGATTTCACTATCAGTGGGGCCGCGGTGGCTCTGTGGTAGAGCGTTCACCTCTGGTGCTTGGGGTCCCGGGTTCGATCCCAGCCCCCACCAAGTGAACTTTGTGGTGGACAAACACCGTGTGCGTGGGTTTTCTCGGGGTTCTCCCGTTTCCTCCCACTTTCTTCATTCCACCATTTCATTCATCACTCATCATCACCGTCTCCTTTAGCCTAACCGGCATAACCGTGGGACGTACAACTCAAAGATTTCATTTCATTTTTCACTATCAGTATGCAAACTAGTAATCATGTAAACATAATACACATACAATTTAGGAAGTAAATTTTATGATCATCATAAAAGCTTCTCGTATATAGATACATCTCGTTAAATGTTGCTCAAATATATATATACATTGTCATACTTGTGATTAACATTTTTCGAGTTTTTAAGCATTATATCAAAAATTAACTTATTAACCTACCCTCGTATATACATAAATTCACTCGTTAAAACTAGCTCGAATATATTTCTTAGGCTTCAAGTGGAACTGGGAAGGACGATAATTATATGAACTTCCAACACTGCTCTACAACTAGAACCATCTAGAGGTAAACATCTTTCTTTCAACTATAGCTGACATCTGGCGGAAGTTTCTATAACCAGTTCCTCACTGATGCTTGTGTGGTGAGTTCATTACATAGCTGCACTTGTTCGTTTTAAAATTTCCATGATCGAAGATCGTCAAACAAGAATTATCAGCCAGACGTTCCGCCAGAGAAAGTTGAAGGAGAATTTTTTTCTCAAACTGATAGGAAGAGATAAGTTAGATAGATTTGGCTGCAGTCCAAAAACAACTTGTCCGTTGCTAAGGAAGAAAATATGTTCACTGGTATTATACAAGAAGCAATTCAGCTAACATACTTTTTTTCTCTTTGCCTTGAGGATGAATGAATGTAATGCAAGTCACGTATTATTTTTTCTCTTTGTCTTGAGGAAGAATGAACGCAAGAACATGTATACATATATATGTAACAATAAAATTGAATAGATATATGAGTCAGATAAGAGCAGTTAACTGTGTAAGTTTGCATTAGTGTGTGTGTGTCTATTCAGTCTAAAACTTCATCTCATTGCACAGCCATCTGTGAGCCGATTTGAATGCAACAGAAACTGTTTATTGAATCAAAAAGAGCACTGCAATAACATAAATTTAATTAGGAGTTATAGGCACCATATATGTAACTTTTCAAGTGCAGAGCACTTTATCATTGTAGTTATGTAATCCTTCTGTGCTAAATAGTATTAGTCAAAGCATTGTGGTGGCTGGTGTGCTAGAAGTTATAAGCAGTCAGGGGGGTGGGGAGGATGCGTTCGTAGTGAGGTTTGTATTCTACTGGATTATCTACTACCGTATTAACTTTCGTCGACCGTGTCTCCGGGAAACTCAGCAGATTACTTGCCAGACATGGTATTACAATCCCTGAAGACGAATTCGATATTTGCATTCGAAACGTCGTATGTCAATATCTTCACTTAGTTGATAGCTCGAGAAGAGCTACTAAAATCACGTCACCAGGAAAAATTCAATTCTTTCTTAATAACAACACTTTTAGAACCAAAGCATTCTACACAATATTCTCTTAATTAGATTAGAACATTATGGGGGAAGAGGTGTAGTACTCTCACGGTAAGTAACATTTTAGAAGCTGTCAAAATTGGAAATTTCACGAGTGAATTTAGAAAGGTTAGCTATAAAGTACCAGAAGGAACTGTATTAGGCACATTATATATATTACCAAAATGATTTGTACAATTTAAAAATCAATGTGTATACTTTTATCATTTGTGGATGATACCACAATAAATATAGAACGTAAAAAATTGGAAGAAATTTACACAAATGCGAAAATAACATTAAATATAGTAAAACGATGACTTCATCAAAATTTTTTGGTTCTAAATTTAACAAAAACGCGTTTTCCCCTACAATAATTGGCGAACCTCAAAACTGAGTTTTTAGAATATAATTGTGTTCATACTATACATTGTAACGGTAATTCAATTAACAAGTTATTAATCAGAGTTTGTTAGGTGTAAAACAAAATGGACATCGAATATTGAACACGGAACTAAAACATTAATAAAATTATCACAATATTGCGAGCGGTGATTATATTCATTGAGAAAAAGCGGAAAGACTATTACTCGCCGCAAAAAATATATCTAACAGAATTTTCTTCTCCATGCAACAGGTAGCGCTTTCGGAAGATAAACCTTCCTTCTTCAGCCTGTGGTAGAGTCCAAAAAGGATTTAAAAAAAAAAAAAAAAAAAAAAAAACCATGAAAGAAAGTTAAAAAACTGGTTGAAAGGTTAGGATATCTAAAAAACAAATCTTTTGTCAAACATTAAAACACACGGGAATAGAAACTCACTGACATTGTACACTGCTGTTCACTGTTTTCTGTTCTTGCTTTCCAAATGGTGAAAGTATGTAGTGAAAAGATTATTCCCAATTATATTTATTTCTCCTTTATCCAGGTTAAGTGAGGAACTTTCTTTGTGAATATAATATGATTCTTTAATTTTTCGTTCCGTTGCTGTTTTTGCTTTTTCAATTAAACATGATTCCACGATATGATGGTTATAATCTCTAAGATGTGTTACTTGACCGGATAACTGTTGCGGATTCCGAGATGTCGAGGTACGAACGTGCTCAGTTATTCTAGTAGAAATGTTCCATTTTGTCTGACCTATATACACTTTATCACAATGACATTTCACCCGACAGACACGACTGCTTTGTAAAGGATCAGTAAAAAATGCTTTAAAATTGGTTATGTATTTATATATATATATATATTTTCGAGGAACTTCTGAAATTTTGATGATGTGTTCAAGGGGACACCAATACATCTGTCAGTTACGGCATCTGTTGTTGGCTGATGGTGGGTGCCGATGATTTCATGTTGTACCTGTTTGTACCATTTTAACAATAAAGATTTTTGGAAAACATTTTCCTGTCCAATTTGTAATAATTACTTTATTTCCTTGTTGAGATCCTCAGAGAGGTCTGAAAGTAAAAGAGCTCTCCAAAGTTTTTCCAAACATTTAATTTTTTTAAGCCATGAATGTGATGATTTAAAGTTGATATATTTTGTACAAGCAGAAGGTTTGCGGTATACCAAAGTAACAAATTTATTGTTATGTCTTTTAATGGTAATGTCAAGAAAGTTAAAAGCACCATTTTCTTCAAGTTTCTTCTTCGTGACAATACTTTTTAGTTTGGTACTGGATATGTTTGAAACAAATATTCTTCCTAAATTTCCTTGTATTAGATATCTCGATATGCTGATGATACTTTGATTTTGAACAAGGACCCTCAAGAATTAAATAAAATGAGCTTAATCAAATTTACCCTAGAATAAAATTTACGAAGGAACTAATATTTGACTTTTTTTTTTACATATCCTAACCTCTTAACTATTTTATAACTTTCCTTCACGTTTTTTAAAATCCTTTTGAGTCTACCACAGGCTGATGAAAGAAGCTGCATTTTCCGAAAGCGCTATTTGTTGCATGTAAAATAAAATTCTGCTACATATATTTTTTGCGGTGAATAATAGCCTTACTGCTTTTTCTCATTGACAAATTTATTGTATAAATTTATACAACTAAGAGCTTTACAATTAAAGGTTTCATATATGGTGTATTACGCACTTATTCAGAATAATCTACAAAAATAATATTATAAGTTGGAATGCTGCCTACGAAACACATGTGAAACTACAAATTCAGCAAAACAATATAATTAAAATTTCTTTAAATAAAAATAAAGAAACCAAATTGAAGATAAATGTAGAGAATTTCCAGTTTTAACCAATGAAAAATTATTTATAAAAACTGTACTTTTATATGTAGAAAAAACAAGAAAGCTATGGAATAAACTAACACATGGGTATGGAACGAGAAAAATAACTTGAAAATAAATCAAAATTAGGTAACAATTAAAAGTGGTACGTCCTTCTACTCAACAAGAAATATCATTATATATAAACCAATCAAAAATTAAAAGCAACACTAGATATGGACGAAAAAACAGCTAATATATTGAAAAATAATAAAGAAAGCATAACTAAATCATTCCACTACATACATATACATATATACAATGAGTTTAGAAACAGGCACTTTCTCCGATCATTTGAAAATAGCACTAGTAAAACGATTATTTATGAAAGGGTCAAGAAAATATTTAAATAATTATAGGCTAATATCGCTACTAAGTGAAATTAGAAAAATATTAGAAATATTGTATCAAAAACGACTACTTTCTTTCCTTGAGTCTAATAACATACTTTTACAAAATCAGTTTGGTTTTGAAAAAATGAGAACTACGATGACGCATCATTTAATTAGCAGAAAAAATACCAACTACATGGATCAAAGTAAAAAAAAGTAATAACAATATCTTCAGACTTAACCAAAGCATTCGGCATAATATTCTGTTAACTAAATTAGAACATCATAAAGTAAGAGATGTAGCACTCTCATGGTTCACTAAAGTACATTCCACAAAAATAGGTGTGTGTGTGCGTATTTTACAGCTCGCTGTTGTCAAGCCTCCCTTCTCATGTATCACCTCCTTCTCACGCTAGTGTTGGAGCAGTAAGCAGACGACAACACTTTAGCTAGCCACAGCTCAAAGCCCACGGTCTGCCGTAACCAAGTTTCAATATTATGTAAATCAATCTAGTGTACAGTGACACTTCATGCTCAAATCTTCCATAAATTAAAAAGGAATTCGTTAATTTTTATCTTCATAGAAAGTACTTTATTCAGATTCACATAGCTGATGAGATAGTTTGCGACATTAAATTATCAGTACAAATACGTTGAATAATCGAGCGCAGAAGACCGTTTGCCTTGCAATCCATTGGTCTTCAGTTCAAGCTCCGAATCTGTCATTCTAACTAATAGAAAGTTCATTTTATCATAACGTAGTAACCTAAATATAGAATTTTAAAATATTAAAAGTTAAAACTAACCAAATTTCTCAATCCTCAAAGTCACTTATCTCTTCTCCATGGTCAAAGTGCGAGGAGCTGTCGTCACTGCTACTGCAGTCCTCATTCCAGTTGATAACAACTGGTTGAAGAATCCTATCCCTTGAACATTCACGTAGATAACCTTTCTCTTGCAGCATTTCCGCATGGGCTACGCGTTTCTCCCAATCACTTCTTCTCACCGAATCCAAAACGTCATGGGTTATTTTCTCTATGTCAGTTAATTTAAATGTATTGTTTCGTTTAGCTACTCCTCCCTTCACTTTTGCCCAGATCAGCTCAACAGGGCTGTATTGACAGTGGAAGGAAAGGTGTCTCTAACTTCCTGATCATACCAGACAGCGATTTCGTCGAGCTCAAATGTTTTTTCCGCTGGCACATTTTCGAGGACTTTCAACAATAGCTCGCCCTTGTTTCTCTATCTGAGTGGGAGATGTTTCTTTTAAGCCCTGGATGATCTCTGGTTTGTCAGTTGATGTCCAAGGACTTTTTTCAGTTAGCGCTGAAAGATATTTTGCATTATCCATTATAATGATACAACCATCTTCGAGACTGTTCAATAGTTGAATAAACCACGCCTTAAATATTGCCGTGTTCACATAGCTGTGGTAATCTCCATTACCTCCTTTCTTGGACCTAAAAATCAATTTACAGCTATCAGTAAATTCAAATTGAGTCTCTCCAGCGTGACAAATAACTAGCCTACCACCTTTTCCAAGCGAGACATTAAGTCCACTCATGCTTGCCAAATGTGAGCTTTGGTATGATTCTGGTTAATCACTGTTTCATCCAAATAAATCCTTGGTCGTGTGTCTTGGTTTTGACGAAGATCGTGCATCTTTCGAGGAAATCTAGCCTTGTGTGCCACAATATCACTTTTTTTCATTAGGAAACGTTAAGTGTAGTTGCACTTCTTATACCTAAACCCTAACTTGTGCAAAATTCGGTATATAGATGTGAACGACCCTGAAAAGTTTATCTTTTGTTGAAAGCGATTACGAAGCTTTTCTGTGGTAGGAAACTCACTTCTATCGTACATTTCGTGAACAGTTCGTCTAACGACATCCTTTTCAAAGTCATCAAACTTTGTAACGGTTTTGTTCGATTTGCATTTTCTTTTCTTATTACAGCGGTTTTGTTCGACTTGCATTTTCTTTTCTTATTAGAATGAAAATGTTCATCATTTTTAATTTCACAATTTATTCGTTAAACACCTATCCCACAGGCTCCCTACGTTAGTTCTTGACATATTAACCAATCAATATTTCTTCTTACATTTTCGTCAGTTTTTTCATCTTTCTTTCTTTCTTTCATTCTTCGGCGTTACAAACCCAGTTGACGGATCGGGAAGCTCATCCATAATATATTTATATAACCACTACCACGACATAAGAAATAAAATTAAAAAAAAACACATTAATACTTACACATGAATGGAAATAAAGTAAACACAAATCAAAAACACAAGCAGTCAGAGTGGATCACAAATCTCAGAAATTAAAATATGAAGTAATCTAAATGTAGCAAACTTCAAAACGTGCACGAAACATGAAACCATGACAGTGACTGAGCGAGACAAATGTTAATGTGGCAAGTGCGTAGGATGCTCGTTGGCTGTTGCTCCCTACGCCTACTTCTTGTTGAGCGCGTAACCCGCCTATTTTCTTGGGGTTATTTATAGTTATTTAAGTAACATATTACAAGCTGTCAAAATTGGAAATTTCATTGGACTGAATTTATAAAGGTTAGCTACGAAGTACCACAAAGAGCAATATTCAGCCTAATTTTCTTTATAATTTATCTAAATTATTTGCACAATTTAAAAATCAATGACTATACTCAATTATTTGCTGATGATACCACAATAACTATCGATAACTAAAAGATTAAAATCGAGGCAATTGTGATGAATTTGTTAACACCCTGTGCTATATCTGAACTTGAATCCGACATACAAAAATCGAACTTCATCTCAGCATCAAACCATAAAAACATTAAAATCTTTCCAGTACTAATGAAATATTTTGACAGTGGAAAAGGTATACAAGTAAAACCATTGGAAGTTAAATCATTACCTGGGAAACAGCTGATATTGTGAGTACATACTTAATCAAATGTTTCAAAAATATCCATGAAAGTGAGAAAACTGTTGCTGTTTGTGCTGGTAACACCAACTGTTATCTTGAAGACGTCTCTAGGAAATGAGTTAACAACGTGTTGAAGAAACTGAAAGAGAACTTCGGCCATAATGTACTCGGTATTGGGATCACATTATTCATAACACAATTCGAACTGCTGCTGACATGCTTCCAGTTGATATCGAAGGCATCGTTTCCAAAGTCTATTCTTATTTCTATTTATACACCGTGTGAGTAGAAAAGTTAAAGGAATATTGTCAATTTGTCGAACAGGAACACGAAAATATCTTAGGATACAGCAAAACAAGATGGCTCGTCGTCCTTCTTCCCGCTGTTGAGCGCCTACTAAAAGTGTTTGAGGCATTTAAGTCGTATTTTCAGTCTCAAGATAACTGTCCATTTATCATGAAGTTATTTTTCAAAAACACTTTGTAATAGACTTGGTTATTTGTCGTTCACAACCAGGCATCCATTTTTCTAAGTCTGAAGATTGTTTTCTCTCGCCATCAGTAAGAACAGTACTTGGTAAGTTAGAAGGAATTCAGTCCAAAGTTCACAAGTTTTCGCCAACACGCGTACATGTATTTTATCAAACTGGACTAGATTGTTTGAACAAGAAGTCTGCAATATTTCAACTGGGTAAACATTACAGCTGTTCTTAGGTGCGAAGAAATAGAAAAGACTGTAAACTTCCTTTAAATACCTCTGCATAGGAACCTCTACTTCCTTCTACCTTCACTCAAGCAGGCACGTAGCCAGGATTTCGTAATAGGGGGGGAGGGGTCCGAGACATGAAATACTGTGGTTATCACACCAGAGTTCGATTATTCTAAACTATTTTACTGGTAACATATATTGGTTCGTTTAGTCAGGATTTCGTGATGGGGGGGGGGGGGGGGAGTTTGATATGAAATATTGTGGTTATCATACCAGGGTCTTGATCAATTTAAACTATTTTACTAGCAACATATATTGGTATGTTAAGACTTTAAAATTAGGACATGTTAGCAAGGGCGCCGATTTCTCTGTAAATTTGGGGGGTCCATTCAGATGCAGAAGGTATACATGAGGATTTTAAGACAAATTGCATTCAAATTATGTCAATATATTGTATATTCATAAATATAACAAGGGGGCCCACATGACCTTTGGGGAGCCGGGCTTCCTACGTTCCTTCTTCTGTTCATCCAAATGTAACAATTTTTCTTTCATTATGACCTCAACTATTAAAAAAAAGTACTATCCAATAATGTCTTGTAAAATATTCATAATATCTGCGTTCCTTTCTCTGTTGAATCAAATGTTAACAGGACTTGCTTTCCACATAACTTTTTTGTTTTATTTTTCCGTCAACTAGTGTCTGTTCCAAATGACAAGTTAAAGGAGCAGTAGAAAATTGTTTTCGAAATAACAAGTTTGATACTACAAGGAAGCGATGATAAAAAAATATTTTTATTTTTAGCTTTATTTTTATCTTTATATTTTATCTTTATTTTTAACGCTGATTCTTCCTATTTCTTGTTTCTTTTTGTTTCATCTCTCCTTATTTTTTTATTTCTGGTCCCGAAGGGGGGGGGTCCGGACCCCCCGGACCCACCCCTTGGCTACGTGCCTGACTCAAGATTGATGAATGTGCGTATTATGATGAATTTGTGTGCATAACACAGTTTGTCACACTTGATAAATTGGATGAGTGGAAGTCAGCGAAAACATCATCAGATGAGCGCTGGATGGAAATTATCTCCTACTTTAAAAGTAACGAAATATTCTACTCAAATTTCATCAAACTCGGCGAGTTTCTCCTGTATTTGTCCGGAACCAATGCGCCGACAGAGCGAGTGTTCTCCATCCTGAATATTATTTTGGACAAGTGAAAAGTCTAATCTCTCAATCGAAACTTTAAGATCTGTCTTAATTTCAAGAATAAACTTTGATTACACTTGTGTGAACTTTTATAAAATGTTATGTACCAAGAAAGACTTGTTAAAGACAATCCATGACTCACAGAAATATATATGAAATGATGTTGTGGGAGGGGGGGCGAGGGAGACTGTTCTGATGGTGCGGAATATTTAGAACATTGAATTATACTCCATCATTATGTAAGTTAATTTTCCAGTATTAATTGCTATTTTCAAAAATTACTTTCTAGCCTGTTTTTGGTTTTAATTAGTTACTTTAAACATGGAAAAGAAAAGGATGAAACTAGTTTGCAGTTGGATTAAAACAACTCAACTTTTTTTTTCTTTGTTTCCACACATAAATTCTTTAGAAATTGGCCAGAAATTTCGTATTATATTTTTCTGTTTACCGCAGGCTGCTCCGCGTTCTTTTCGGTAGTGGCTTTAGGAATAATTATATTCAAAAATAAATAAATAAATAAATAAATAAAAAATAAAATAAAAAAAATTTTAAAAATGTAATTTTTCAACTTTATTACAAAGCGGACATGGTTCGATCCTACACTGAACACCAAAGATAAAAACAAATTGTTTGCTCTTTATATAAAGGATGTTTGTGTATGCAGGTAACTCCTTTAAGCATTTCTAAATAAATATAATCTCATCTCTTGTTTTTTCTTTTTATATTTCTAAAGAAGACATTGATTTAATCTCATAAAGCAGATTTTTTTTATGTTTACACAATTCCAATAGGTACAGTTTTTTTTATATATATATATTAAAATTACGGTAAGCATTACTATGTATAATTGTACAATTGTATTTTTGCGGTTTGTTTTTCTATATCTTTTCTTAATGTTAAGTTTAAGAGAATAAATAGTTATTTAAAATTTTAAAAAATGGCAGAATGTTGGCTTAGTATTCGGGAGGTAAAAGGTACGATCCCAGCTGCCAGCCACCTAAGTTTTTCCTCTCCCACTAGCCAATGGTACCGTCAAAATAGGCTCTACCTGAAAGTTTAATTGAATATATTTTCTTTTCTTTAGGTGTGTATAACTCAGGCCAGGACAGGGCAAGTGGAAAGGACATTAAAGATTAATTAAAATGTTTCTTTGTGCGGGGAGGAGAGGAAGATAATCTAAGAAAGGGACATGAATTATATGCAGCATTATAATCATGAAGAACCAAGAAATAAAATTACGATTTAATTTACGATGTAATTACGATGTAATTATAACAGTGTAAAGCAACGATCTAGCCATTTTACTTCTTCCCTGTGCTCCCTCTACTATGTGTCGTTATAAATGGCAGTTATCAAGGATAATGATTGTTAAAAAAAATAAATAAATAATAAAATAAAATAAAAACGAAAGATAAGGAGGGACAAGTCCCACAATAACTTTATGAAGATTGTGCCCCAACATACTCCCAGATAATAAAAAAATATAAAGAAATTTGTAAAGGTCAATAAATAACGACCAATACAGACTTGTTTGCTTAAGGATTGAAACAAGATAGATGTACAAAATTTGCATTTTGGGTTCACCAAGCGATTTTCTAAAGTCTTGATTTCATGCTGTGAAAACGTGATAGCTTTATGTATTACGCACTTATTCAGAATACTCTACAAGTCTACAATATTGTATCTTAAGTTGGGACATGCCTATAAAAGACATATGCAACCATTACAAACTCAGCAAAATGATATAATAAGAATTTGTTTAAAGACAACAAATTGGAAGACCTATATAGCCAGTTTTAACCTTTGAAAAATTATATATAAAAACTATACTTTTATACGCAGAAAAACAAGAAAAACAATGAAATAAAATAACATACTGATATGGAAAGAAAAATAACTCCCAAAATTTTGAAACAGTAAGAGTAAACAAAACAATATCACAAAACCTAACTTATTTTTTGCTTCAACACTTTGTAATAATACTATAAAATAAACTAAAGAAGAAAAATATGCATAGATTAAAAGAAAAAAGTAAAGAAAAAATAACTAATTCCTAAATGGAAATAAAAAGAGGTTAGAAAGCATAATGTTTAAGAAAATATTTGGATAAAATATCATTCAAAAAATTTATAGTGCCAATCACTGAGGAGTTTTAATTATTAAAATATTCGACTAAAATATCATCTAAGAAAACTTTGTGGGCTGAAGCTCACGCACCAATCGAAAGCTTCTGTACAGAACCACCTACGATAATTATAAATATGGGAAAGATTTGCATGGTATATTGTGTACGTTTATGTGTTATGTGTTAGTAAAAATAGAAATATATGGACTAGGTAAATATTTTAAAAGGAGAATTTCTGACAAGATCTGGAAATGAACCTCCTGGATTACAGGAAGTCGCTGGCCATAGATTGGCAAGACGCTGATTAATTGTAACTACAATAAAAAAATAAATGATTATGAGTATGTGTGTTTTAATGTGTTTTGCCTCATAATTGTTAAAACTGAATACCTATAGGATTATGTATAAGGGAAGTGATTCCTGTCAAGACCTGAAAACGGGCCTCATGAAATTCCGGATGTCTATCGACCAAAGACTGACAAGTTTCCAATTTAAATCGTATATCTACAAAATTTATACACAGACGTCTATCTTCTTGTGTTATGTTAATTCATTGTTAGGAAATGTTTATATAAAAACAAAATAAATAAATAAATAAATTAATTAATTAATTAATATTGGCATATACATTAGATTTCAGCAAAGATATTACTTAATGGTCTGATGTAAATTAACATTTTGAAACGCTGAAATATTAACACTTCCTCAATACTGATCTTGTCCAGACAAGAAAACAGGATTTTTCAAAACAAGATCACTGCAAGTTCTCAGCAGATAATGTTTGCACTTAGAGCCATAGCCAGATTGAAGTTTACAGAACATCATTTCGAAACCCCCCAAAAAAAACTCTTACCATGTATGTTAGTGTTAGGACCGATTGGATTGAAATTTAATGTTCCTTTCAGCAGCGGGGGTTTAAGAGACGTAGTCATACAACTTAAAATAGAATCCAAACTCGGGTCTCCCGTGTCAAACACTCCAACACTTCAAAGAATATGTTTCCATTTTGAGTCCAAGACGGCTAGTCGATAGCGAACAGCGAGGCAACGTTTAAGCACGAAAACTTTAGTAAGTTCAGGCCTGAAAAATCACAATTCCTATGATAGGATGTCTACTATAATTTTAAAATAAAATTTCATGATTTTTTAGTTATCAAAACCAAACAATAAAATTTCATATTTTCAAGAGAAAATTTGGATGCGAATTAAGCCATATTTTCATGCATGCAATAGAAGAGTACTTTATTTGCGATTTGGTAGCGTCTAAAGCCAACCATACATATTTGTAGTGGTGAATTTTGACGTTTTTTAGAACAAAATTTTTCAGTCCATACTTATATTTGTACAGAAAAAAAAAAACATTACTCAAAAGCTAAATTTCGTCACTTTTTCTTGACTTTCATGACCGTTTTCCGATTTTGTGAATTTTTCATGACTTTCGTGACCGATAGACACCCTGTATGTAGAGGTCACTCACTGCTAATTTCTCGTAATTACGTATTTCTCCTGGAAACATGTGATGAGTCACGTACAACTAATATAGTGTTCGTTGTTTGACGCTAATAAAAAGATAATGTAACCGCGTATTTTAATGATGATAATATAATAAGTAATTTCCAGCTTCCATCTCGTGCAATTTTATTTTATTTCTTGTCTATTGGAGATTTTGGAATAGACACAACAGGTCTTCCGAAAGTCAGCCTAATAAGCAAATACACTGCTTTCGAATTGAAATTACACTAACATTTGATACAGAATTAGGACTATAATATAGTCAAAATATGAAGTACTTAAATTACACATAAATTGTAATTAAAAATTTAATTAAGCACAATATAAAGAAACTACAATTATTTGAAGTATTTTAGGAACTGATCCATACAATTAGTTCATTGTTTTAATAACATCACAAAAAGTAATTATCAGTTCAAGTTCCGAAACTGTACCACCAAAATCAATTACTGAAAACCTTTCTACTGATAAATGTTTCGTTTTTCTGTAATATTAATTAAACCTAATATTATGCTTCCCTACCGTACTTGTGCCAGTAACTAGTAAAACTGAAAGAAACAAAATAAACATGTGTCATATACAGTATTCTAAACGTAACTGACGATTAGAAAACTGTTTAAACTATCAAGACGTCTGTGCTACAGAAGAATTCTTCTCACATGACTTCATGTGGGTTTGCATATTCCACTTCTGAGCAAATCTCTTTCCACATAAGTCACACACAAATTTACGCACTCCAGCATGAAGTTTCAAATGCGTTCGCAGATTGTTGTGACGCGCAAATTTACGACCACAAATCTCACATACAAATGGTTGTTCACCTGTGTGGGTTGTCATGTGTAGTTTAAGTGTAATACTGTTGGCAAATTGTGCACCACAAAGTTCACACTGTTCTGATTTATTGTGGCTCTTTATATGGTTTCTCAAACTTAGTTTCCTCACCAATTTACCACAAACTTTACAACAGATGAAAGTTGGATTATGAGCTTTTTTATGATAGTTCAATTTCATTCTTGAAACAAACTTCTCATCACATTCAGGACAACTATACTTTACATTTTCTGCATGCATTTCCATATGGTCCTTCAACTTGATCCTTAGTATCTTTTTATTACACAATTCACAGTTCACACTATTCTCGTCCTTTTTATGAACAACACGAATATGTATGTTTCGTTGATGCTTATCGAAAAACAATTTGTCACAAATTTTGCATGGGCAATCTTTGGAACGTGTTTTTGAGTGTATTATTAAATGATTTTGCAGACGAAAAAATTGGCTGAAAAGTTTAGAACATTGTGGGCACTTATATTCCCCGACATTATGCTTCTTCAACATATGATCCCGACGATATTTAACTAGACTAAACTTCTCTCCACATATAGTACAAGTCTTGTTACATAGTTTTACGTTTTGGACTTCAATTCTGAAATAACAAGAGAGACTGTTGTATAATCATCTTTATTACAACAAAGAGAGAAAGTATACGTAAAGCTACTCTATTATTCACTAAACATAATACCTTATTAGCATCTTGTTTTCAATAGACCGTACATTTAATTGTGTCGGATCACAATTAGAAATTTTAATAAACGTACTAGAGCTGTATAATATTCAATACCTTTTATTCAGTTTTTCACTGATACTTACACCCTCTCTTTCATTTTAAATTACTTATATTGTTTATATTGTCGCGTATTGTATACTCTAATAGATTCCTGTATTAAGTTTGTTCTAAGTAAGTTTTATAAGAAACATAAAAATGTGTTAATACCATATACAACGTAAATATAGGTAACAGTACAGTGACGTAAATTAACTACAGGCGATTTAAAAATAAGGATATATATTTCAAAGTCAAACATGCTATGTTGAAACGAAATCTTTAATTTATCTCACGTTTAAGACATCTAGGCCAAAAGACACAAATGAGTAATGAAAGTGGATAACTGTGAAATATATTTGGTGAAATGAAAATGTGGAACGGAACGGGAAAAGCCACGGTGGACGATGCTGCCCACCACAAACTGTGATAATCAGGATCGAAGTAGGAATAATACCACTTTATCAGTGCCACACTACCATTGTGTCCCACATAACATTGTCGATTAAACTAGTGAACTCAATACAGATATAATGCAAGATGAATAATTGAATTGTTTGCCGTGTATTTACATATGTATTACAATAGTATTATTCAAATACATTTTTAGCCGCTAGAATTCACGGCTTTTCGGTTGGTTTTTTTTAAACAATGAAATTACTCTTAACGCACATTTATCAACCACGGACACTTCCATTAAGATTTTTTTTTTTTTTTTAACGGCAAACATATCATGTATTATTATGGAAGTCTTTCCTACTTTCTATATACACTCAGATACAGACCCCGGCTGTCCTCATCGATCCTCCAATAGCAGTAGTATTTCCTTAGCGGACAGGCATTATCTCTCAGCTCATATTTCTTTGGCACAGAAAATACTTTTTGCAACATGAAAATAAATTTCCAATTGATCCTTTCAAATGATTTGGCAGTTACAAGCAAATTTCACCAAAACTAGGCACAACACAAGATAACACGGCACGCAACTATTGCAGAGTTTCCCCCCAAAACATCATAAACCGTCAAGATTGTTTAGTTTTGCCTACATTTTTTACTATTTAATAATAATGTTGCACATCCTGATTCAGTTATTTTTAGTTTTAATAAAATCAGTCTGTTGTAAACGTATGACTTTTACTTGAGAATAAAATGATCACACAAGAATTTTGCAGTATACGCCCTATAAACACATTTTATATGGAAACTATTCTTTCTTAAGAGTTAGGGATGCCCTTCTAAATTATTCATTGCAGCTTTGGAAAATTCAAGGTTGCTAATAAAACTCCAACTGACCAAACCATATATATATATATATATATATATATATATATATATCAAGATTATATACACTGCTTTGGTCAGTTGGAGTCTTATTAGGGATTCCCTTTCATTTCGCTAATAAATCGTAAACTGAGTACAGTATTTCAGTATTAGACTATACTTACATTTGTAAATAATGTATACATGAATTCTGCATACCATTACCAGATCAAGACTGAGTAATGTGAATTTGTGTTACCTGTTTTTAGAGACACCTCTCATTTACGAATAAATAATCACGTTCCATCGTTGACTTTTATTGAGAAGTTTCACTGTATTTGTTCACTCTTATATACACTTCTTATAAATTTGTATTTTTCTGTCTTAGTTGTTCTAGAAATTTTTCAACCCTATTATTATTATTTTTTTTTTCATTAAATGAACTATACAATAAACTGATGCTAAATTACTAAATAATGTTAAATTCTATTTTCGCTATTCACTTCTGAGTAAAAAGAACTGGAAACGCGACTTAGTAGAATATCTTAGTAAACAAGTGCTAAAGAAATTCATACAGTACATTTGCATCTGGCAGACACATGAACGAGATCATACAATTGTGATATTACAAAGAATTATACTGTTTAGGTCCTGAGAGCTTCAGAATTTACAATAATGTTCTCAAACAAGTCCTTCCCAACATAATGAACTCGTAATATTTTTAGATTCTATGCGTTAGATAGAAAATCAGTGCGCTCATACAATTCATAAGTTATACTAAGGAGTTTTAATACGGTGAGCTGTAAGCAGTGACATTCTGAAAATTGCAGCGTGCTGTAAAAGTAAGGTTCCTATACGTTCCGGAATTTTAGAGATTGTACAGGAATCGATATCTATGTCCCGGTGTAACGGACCAAAATTTTAGATTTTGTTAGTTACAGACGTTTTTAATACTTTAACAAATAACATTGTTTTTATCTCCTAAAATAGATAGTTCGATGACAAAAAAAGAATTTGTAGAATAATTTTTTTGTGTCAAAGATGTTTTATATGCAGAACGGATATAAATATATAAATTCAGATTATCTTTAACATTTTTTTAAAGAATTATACTTATTATTAAATCTCTTTCCTTTTTTCACTTATGAATATTTCCATGTATTTGAATATTGTCATATGGTATAATTTAATGTTGTCTTTTAATGGTTGTAAACCTATGTATAATGTTATGACTATGGCTATGTTCCTACTTGTTCTAAGAAAAGAAGGAAAGAAATATACTGTTGTTGATTAGAAGAAGTAAAATTAAATGGATCTAGTTTGTTAACGACAACAAAATGTAATTAAGAAAATGTTGAAATCGAAATAGTTTGATGAGCAAGGATTCTGTTCATTTCTATTAATCGTTAGTGTTATAAAGTGTTGCAATTCTATTGTGAAGTGAATAGTTTTGCCAATATGTTTGCGTAAATCAGCTTCGGGTCCCCTCAACTTATTATTCTTTACCTCACCTTAAAATGTGATCATCTAATTATTTTGGTATATTTATATACAAGTGTAATAAAATGCAAATAAGGAAAACAAGTTTTGACGTTGAAGCTGTTGTTCTTTTGATTTATAGAATCCTGAAGTAGTGTAGATATATGTATATATTTCCTAACGTGTACTGGATGGCTAAAGGAGATATATGAGAATCGACTAGTGATATTACAGATGGATTCCACGTATAAATAATAATTCAAGTTCGAGCCGATGTTATGCCGAACTGAATAAAATAATGATTGGTGTTGAATCCGATGCACTTAATGAATCACGCTGTTGACCTTATTTTAGTGTTTGCCCTTGTACATGTAGATGTTCTATTATGTGATTGCACACTTCCTGGCCAGTTTACTTTATGCTTACGTCGAATAATCCTGCCATGTTTAAAGACAACGCCTAGTAATACAAAATACCATTCACAGTTAGGGATGGCGAATCTGGAGAAACGATGTCCTGAACCTTCATTAGATGTAACAATCCTCTGTGTTGGTTCAAGAGAGGGTTTACCGACATAGTTATACCGGAAATAAATTTCCAGACACATAAACATCCGGGCTTCCTGCAAACATGAGGAAAATATTTTTTATATCAAAATTGAAAAGAAACTGGTATATAGATACAACAGCTCGAAGCACAAAGGAGTTAGAAATCAAATGACAAACCTATAGAAACATTTTTTTTTTAATAGCTTTGGTATTTCGATCTGCATCCGCCTAGATATCATAAGTCGGAATTACAACTAGGGGGAAGGATTTATTTTTATTTATTTTTTTAAAGGGCTTTCATATTTACTACATCAGTGCACGGCAGAGAAGAAACTTTGCCCCTTTTATTCAGCGCATTTTAAAGATGAAATTAAGTGTCCCGAATTTTCACTTTTCAAAGATAGCATTTCTGTATGGAAGTCATTCCATTCTGTATGGAAGACACATTATATGATTGACCAGGAGAATCATCTTAGTGATCTATGCCGATTGAGATCAAATTTGGCAGCTAGACACTGCACATGAAATAAGCAGACATGTGATTTTTACTTTCTACGGAAAAAAAATATTGGGGCATAAACCCATGGATAAATCCGATGCATTCGATGTAATGGATAACAGAAAAATATCAAACTACATGGATCAAAATGAAAAAGTAATAATAATATGTTAGTAACTCTTTATGGGCTATCAACCACGTAAAGGTATTGACATCCGACGTTTCAAATGCAGACATCGTTAAGATCCTGAAGAACCGGAAAGGTGAATCCAAATGTCCTCTTGGTCAGTTTCGACGTAGTTTTTTTGTTTACAAGAGCTCTTGTCAAGGATACGATGCAGCTGATAGGAAATCACTTCTGCCCGGCACTATCGGATTTGTTCCAGTATACACTGACTTCTACGTTATTTTCGTATGATGGATGTTTACTATGAACAAACGGATGGAGTAGCCATGGGGTCTCCTCTCTCTCCTGTCATTGCCAACTTCCCCACGGAGTGGTTTGAACATGAAGCTCTCGATGCAGCGGTTCTTAAGCCGTCCTGCTTCTGTAGATACGTTCACGATACTTTTGCTGTCTGGCCACATGATCCTGAAACACTACAAGATTTTCTGGAATTTCTCAACAGCCATCACCCTCAAATCACTCACCATAGAAACGGAGCAGAATGAATGCCTCCCTTTCTTGATATTCTTGTTCGCCGTAAACCTGACGGAACATTAGGAGACAGTGTATATAGGAAGCGACACAAAGATCTTTATCTGAACGCAAGCAGTTTCCATCACAAGTCACAACGTCTTGCAGTGCTAAACACCCTGACCCACGAAGCAATGTCTGTAAACGAGCAGGAAAGTTTACAAGAGGAATTTAACCATCTTCGTTCGACGCTACAAGAGAATGGCTACAATCTTACAGATATCAAATGGCTACCAAAAAAGGGCCGTTACTTCGTAACACAAAGTAATCAAAAAAGTTGAGTGTGAGCATTATCTCTCTACTACCGTATTGACTTTCATCGGCTGTGCCTCCGAGAACTTCAGCAGATTATTTGCCAGATATGGTACATAAGTGATTCATAAACCTCCAGCCAACATCAGATCATTGCTTAAACCAGTGAAAGACGGTCTTCACCTGCGCACTCCTGGTGCATACCGTATACCATGTGAATGTGGCAGAGCATACATAGGACAGACTGGACGTACAATAGAACAACGATGCAAACAACACAACAGCTAATAAGACTTCAGCAATTCCAAAAGTCAGGACTAGCAAAGCATAGCCTTGGACACAGAATTGGTTTTACAAATACCACCATAGTAGCCAAGTGCAGCAATTTTTTGAAACAGAACTACTGGAAGCCATAACTATCTCAAGACAAAGAAACAGTCTCAATAGAGACAATGGGTTTCAACTCAGCCCTATTTGGTCGGCCCTTCTCAGGAACAAAAAACAGACTCTACAAAGCCATTTTTTGTAGCCACAACAACCGTTAATCAGGAGCCAGCATCTTTCAGCCAATCAGTAGGCAGCATTTCCCTCAGCCAATCACAAACCCCCACTCCTCTACCCCTAAATAGGCATTATATATAGATATGCTCACGTCCCCGGTCTCTTCACTACAATCCCTGAAGACGAATTCGATGTCTGCATTCGAAACATCATATGTCAATATCTTCACTTAATTGATGGCCCGAGAAGAGCTACTAAAATCACATCACCAGGAAATATTCAATCCTGTCTTAATTACAATATTTTTAGAACCAAAGCATTAGACACAATATTCTCTTAATTAAATTAGATCATAATGGAGGAAGAGGTGTAGTACTCTCATGGTTCACTACTTAAGTAACATTTTACAAGCTGTCAAAATTTGAAACTTCACGAGTGAATTTAGAAAGGTTAGCTTTAAAGTACAGAAGGAACTGTATTAGGCACAATTTTCTTTATAATTTACCTAAATGATTTGTACAATTTAAAAATCAATGGCTATACTTTTATCATTTGCGGATGATACCATCATAAATATTGGACGTGTAGAAATTTACACAAATGTGAAAATAACTTTCAATATGGTAAAACTATGACTTCATCAAAATCCTTTGGTTCTAAATTTAATAAAAACGAATTCTATTGCGTTAATTAGCCAACCTCAAAACTTGTCTTTTTTTAAAAAAATATTATAATTGTATTAATACTATACATTGTAACTGTAATCGAATTAACAAGTTACTAATCAGAGTTATTTAGATGTAACAGTTAATGAACACTTAAAGTGAACATCGAATATTCAACACGGAAGTAAAACATTGACAAAACTATTGAACAAATTTGTACAACTAAGAGGCTGTTTACAATTAAAGGTTTCATATATGGTGTATTACGCATTTATTCACAATAATCTACAAAAAATGTATTTTAAGTGGGATGCTGCCTACGAAACGCATATGAAACCCTTTCAAATTCAGCAAAACAAAATAATTTGAATTTATTTAAAGAAACCAGATTTGAGAATCAATATAGAGAATTTCCAGTTTTAACCATTGAAAAATTATTTATAAAAACTGTACTTTTATACGTAGAAAAACAAGAAAACCTATGAAATAAACCTAACACATGGGTATGGAAAGAGAAAAATAACTCCAAAATAAATCAAAATTCAGATAAACAATTAAAAATAGTATTTTCTTCACATCCATTACTCAACAAGAAATATCATTATATGTAAACCAATTAAAAATAACAGCACCAGGTATGGGCGAAATAAAAGATAATATATTGAAAAATGATAAAGAAAGCATAACTAAATCATTGCAGTATTACATATATATATATATATATATATATATATATATATATATACAGAGAGAGAGAGATTTTATAAACAGACACTTTCTCCGATCATTTGAAATAGCACTAGTAAAACTATTACTTATCAAAGGGTCAAGAAACCAGTTAAATAATTATAGGCCAAAATCGCTACCAAGTACAATTTGAAAAACATTAGAAATATTGTATCAAAAACGACTAGTTTCTTTCCTTGAATCTAATAACATATCAAATCACTTGGTTTTAGCAAAGAGAGGACTACATCTGATGCATAATTTAATTAGCAGAAAAAATAGCAATCTACATGGATCAAAATAAAAAATAATAATCAATCTAAGTGTACAGTGACATTTCGTGCTCAAATCTTCTATAAATTAAAAAGGTATTCGTTATTTTGTATCTTCAGAGAAAGTACTTTATTCAGATTCACATAGCTGATGAGATAGTTTGCGACATTAAATTATCAGTACAAATATCTTGAATAATTGGGCGCCGATGACCGTTTGCCTTGTAATCCATTAGTCATCAGTTCAAGCTCCGAATCTGTCATTCTGACGACTGCATAGTTCATTTTATCATAACAAAGCAATTCGAAATAAAGAATTTTAAAATACTAAAAATCAAAATTACCCGAATTCCTCAACTAAATCACTTATCTCGTCTCCTCCATGGTCAAAGTAAGAGAAACTGTCGTCACTGCTACTGCAGTCCTCACTCCAGTTGATAACAACTGATTGAAGAATCCTATCCGTTGAACATTCACGTAGATAACCCTTCTGTTGCAGTATTTCCGCATGGGCTACGCGTTTCTCCCAATCACTTCTTCTCACCGAATCCAAAACGTCATGGGTTATTTTCTCTGTCTTTTAATTTAAATGTATTGTTTCGTTTAGCTACTCCTCCCTTCACTTTTGCCCAGATCAGCTCAACAGGGCTGTATTGACAGTGGAAGGAAAGGTGTCTCTAACTTCCTGACCTACCAGAGAGCGATTTCGTCGAGCTCAAATGTTTTTTCCGCTGGCACATTTTCGAGGACTTTCAACAATAGCTCGCCCTTGTTTCTCTATCTGAGTGGGAGATGGTTCGTGGTTTTAGCCACTGGATGATCTCTGGTTGGTTGGTTGAGTAGCAAGGATTTTTTATCAGTTAGCGCTGAATGGTATTTTGCGTTGTCCATTATAATGATACAACCCTCTTCGAGACTATTCAATAGTTGAATAAACCACGCCTTAAATATTGCCGTGTTCATCTTGCTGTGGTAGTCTCCATTACCTCCTTTCTTGGACCAAAAAATCCATTTACAACTATCAATAAATTCAAATTTATCCCCTCTAGCGTGACAAATAACTAGCCTTTTACCTTTTCCAAGCGGGACTTTTAAGTCCATCTATGCTGTCACTTGTTTGCCAAATGTGAACTTTGGTATGATTCTATTTACTCCATGTCTCATCCAAATAAATCCTTGGTCTTGTGTCTTGCTTTCGACGAAGATTGTGCATCTTTCGAACAAATCATCCACACATCATCTTTGTGTGCCACAACACCATTTTTTCCATTAGGAACAGTCGACCATCGTTGCACTTCTTATACTTAAACCCTAACTTGTGCAAAATTCGGTATACAGATGTTAACGACCCAGAAAAGTTTATCTTTTGTTGAAGACGAATACGAAGCTTTTCTGCGGTAGGAATCTCACTTATATCGTATATTTCGTGAACAGTTCGTCTCACGACATGCTTTACTAAGTCATCAAGTTTTGTAGCGGGTTTGTTCGACTTGCATTTTCTTCTCTTATTAGAATGAAAATGTCCATCACTTTTAATTTCACAATTCATTCGTTGAACATCTATCCCATAGGCTTCATCCGTCAGTTCTTGCATTTTGACAAATCAATATTTCTTCTTACATCTTCGTCAGTTTTTCTTTCTTTCTTCGGCGTTATACACTCAATTGATGAACCGGGAAGCTCATTCATAATGTATTTCAAGTAACACTAACACTACACATAAAGCATTAACACTTACATATTAACGGTAATAAAGTAAACACAAATCAAAGACAAGCGGTCACAAGGAATCACAAATTACAGAAATTAAAATATGAAGTAATCTAAATGTACCAAACTTCAAAACGGGCACCAAACATGAAATCTTGACAGTGACTGAGAGAGAGAAATTTTAATGTGGCAAGTGCGTAGGATACTCGTTGACTATTGCTCTCTCCGCCCACTTTTTGTTGCGTGCGCAATCTATTTATTTTTTGGGGTTATCTAGAGTTACTTAAGTAACATACTACAAGCTGTCAAAATTGGAAATTTCACGACTCAATTGAGAAGGGTTAGCTATAAAGTACTACAAAGAACACTGTTAAGTTCAATTTTCTTTATAATTTATTTAATTGATTTGTACAATTTAAAAATCGATGGCTATACTCAATTACCACAATATCTATTGTAGGCACAAAATGAGAAGACACTTATACAAAAGCGAAAATAACATTAAATAAGGTAAAACAATAGCCTGAACATAAATTCTTTGCTTCTAAATTTAACAAGAATGATTGGCCAACCTCAAAACTTGGTTTCTAAAATATTATAATTGCGTTAGTACTATATATTGTAACTGTAATCCAACTAACAATCCTACTAATCGCAATTATCTAGGTGTAAAAACTAATTCAACATATAAGAAAAAGGTGAATATTCAACTTTAGGTGAATATTCGAATGTAACAAAAAAAAAAATTATTGTATAAATTAGTACGATTAAGAAGCTGCTTAGAATTAAATGTTTTCCATATGATGCATTACTAAGGCTATGAGACGTCCCAAGCCGGGACTGTCTTTCCTTTTCATTCCCTGTTCTGACATTTTTCGGACTACAATCGGGACGCAAAAATGTCCCGGATATTTAACATTCATTGAAACATGTTAAGTGCCCTTCGTAAAGAAAATACTGAAAATTGGAAATGAATCCTTCATTTCTTTAACTTTATTTTTAAAGCTTATCAGAACAAAACGAAACAAAAAATACTTTTTTTTATAACACTATCCACTTTTTATTATAAAAATCATTATTTGCATATAAACAAACACCGAACTGTGTACCGCTTTCAAGTGTCCTTTGTCAGTGAGCAACTATGTTGTTGATTGTTGTAGGATCAAAATCAAATACGGTAATCAGAAAATATCAAACAAAGGAATAACTGCAATTACAATTAATCCCTCTTTTCTATTGGAAGCTTCGTGCTGTGAACGAACTTCTTCATGTCCTCTGTGTTTCTTGATTTACCCGTGCTATGATATGTAGGAGAATTATCGGGGTCATACGACTGCCGAGTTATTTGAAGTGTCAGTGATGGTAACAAAAAGTAAGTGTGCTTTTAACGATGTTCTCCAGAAAAAAAAAAAAAAAAAAAAAAAAGAAATCAATTTCTGAAGAGAAATATTTCTGATTCTGACGTACACTGTAGTAGATATTCTTCACATTCAGTATTATTCATGGCGAAAGGCCAGACATTAAACATAATGTGAACAGTATAAAGCACAAAAATGTTGTGAGTGCTAAAGTGTCCAGCTCCTCCTTGATGGTGTTGTTTTTTAAGTGAGAGTTTCGGTAAGAAGGAGTTCAAATTATCTGCCACAGAAGGAAAGTTCGCGTACCACACTGTAAACCACAACCATAGTTTTATATCTATGGACTGCATTTCCAAAGTAATTCAGTGTATATTTAAGCCAAAATTTAGTAGTGCGCGCACTAAATACGAGCAACTGTGATGAACTTGTAACTCCCTATGCTACATCTGAACTTGAATCCGACTTCATCTCAGTCATGACGGATGCATCAACTATAAAAACGTTAAAATCTTTCCAGTGCTACTGAGATATTTTGACAGTAAAACAGGTATACAAGTAAAACCATTGGAAGTTAAATCATTACCTGGGAAACAGCTGATATTGTTCGTACAAACTTAATCAAATGTTTCAAAAATATCCATGAAAGTGAGAAAACTGTTGCTCTTTGTGCTGGTAACACCAACTGTTATCTTGAAGACGTCTCTAGGAAAGGAGTTAACAACGTGTTGAAGAAACTGAAAGAGAACTTCGGCCATAATGTACTCGGTATTGGGATCACATTCAGATCAGATTATTCGTAACACAATTCGAACTGCTGCTGACATGCTTCCAGTTGATATCGAGGGCATCGTTTCCAAAATCTATTCTTATTTCTATTTATACACCGTGTGAGTAGAAAAGTTAAAGGAATTTTGTCAATTTGTCGAACACGAATACAAAAATAGTTTAGGATCAGCAAAAACAAGATGGCTCATCGTCCTTCTTCCTGTTGTGGAGCGCCTACTAAAAATGTTTGAAGCATTTAACTCGTATTTTTAGTCTCAAGATAACTGTCCATTTATCATGAAATTATTTTTCAAAAAAACATTTTGTCCTAGGCTTGGTTATTTGTCGATCACAATCAGGCATCCATTCACAAACGATGACGAACTGAAAGGTACAAAGGTACAGTTGCAAGTAACAACTGTAGTCATAATAACATAGTTGAACTAAACAACGTTGAAAATAGTGGGTAATTAGGTGGTAAGTAGAAATTACCAAAACTGAATAGTTTACATCGATCATTTCGAAATACAGCTAGAAGATTAAACTTACACGAAATGACAAAATCAGTGAAATTTGGAGTTATACTGACCATAGTTTGGGGGGGGAAGCGAGCATCTCCGGTGGGGATACTTGAGCTGACTTCTTTGGGGGGGATCAAAATGTGATTGAGGGGGGAATCCCCCTCATCCCCCCGGTAATTCGCACCCTGCTTGTTAAGTTAAAGAAAGAGAGGGCTTCAGTCCAAAGTTTACAAGTTTTCGGCAATACGCGTCCATGTATTTTATCAAACTGGACTACATTACTTGAACAAGTAGACTGAACCTTTAGAAAAATTGCAAGATTTCAACTGGGTAAACATTACAGTTGTTCTTAGGTGGAAAGAAATAAGAAAGATTGTGAACTTCATTTAAAGACTTCTGCCTTCACTCAAGATTGATGAATGTGCGCTGTATGATGAATTTGTGTGCATAAAACACTTTGTCACACTTGATAAGTAGGATGAGTGGAAGTCAGCGAAAACATCATCAGATGAACGCTGGATGGAAATTATCTTCCACTTTAAAAGTAACGAAATATCCTATTTAAATTTCATCAAGCTTGGCGAGTATATTCTGTGTTTGTCAGGAACCAATGCGCTGACAGAGCGAGTGTTCTCCATCGTAAATATTATTTTGGACAAGTGAAAAGTCTAATCTCTCAATCGAAACTTTAAGATCTATCTTAATTACAAGAATAAATTTTGATTACACTTGTTTGAACTTTTATAAAATTATGTACCAAGAAAGACCTGTTTAAAGAGAATCCATGACTCACAGAAATATATCTGAAATGGTGTATGTGTGTGAGGGGGGGATGGGGCACTCTCCTGAGGGTGCGGAATTTTTAGAACATTAAATTATATTCCAGCATTGTGTAAGTTAATTTTCCAGTATTAATTGCTATTTTCAAAAATTACTTTCCAGCCTATTTTTGGTTTTAATTAGTTACTTTAAACATGGGAAAGAAAATGCTGAAACTAGTCTGCAGTTGGATAAAAAAAAAAATCAACTATTTTTCCTTTGTTTCTATACTTAAATTCTTTAGAAATTGGCCAGAAATTTCGTATTTTATTTTTTTCTGTTTTCCGCAGACAGTCCGCGTTCTCTTCAGTAGTGACTTTAGGGGTAATTATATTTTTTAAAAAATCATGTAGTTTTCAACTTTATTATTAAGCGGACGTGGTTCAATGCTACATTGACCATCAAAGGTAAATTAAAACGGTTGCTCTTAGTATTCGGGAGGTAGAAGGTTCGATCTCAGCCGCCAGCCACCCAAGTTTTTCCTGTCCCACTAGACAAATATGCGAATGGTACCGTCAAATTAGGCTCTACACGAAAATTTAATTGAACTGAATACATTTTATGCCCTGTAGGTGTCTATGACTCAGGCCGGGACAGGGAAGTGGAAAGGACCTTAAAGATTAATTAAACTCTTTTTGTAAGGGGAGGAGAGGAAGATAACCTAAGAAAGGAACATGAATTATTTGCAGCATTATCATCATGAAGAATCAAGGAATGAAATTAAGATTTATAACAGTGTAAAGCAACAATTAAACATTTTATTTCTTCCCTACGCTTCCTCTACTATGTGTCGTTATAAAGGGTAGTTGTCAAGTATAATGAGTGTTAAAAAAATAAAACAAAGTAAAATAAAACGAAAGATAAAGAGGAACAAGTCCCACAATAATTTTATGGGATTGTGCCCCAAATACTCCCAGATAGTAATAAAATATAAAGACATTTGTAAAGGTCAATAAATAACGACTAGTTTTCTTATAGACTGAAACAAGATAGATGTACAAAATTTACATTTTGGGCTCACCAAGCGATTTTCAAGTCTCGATTTCAGACTGGTTATCAGAATGAAAGAAATAAAAGAAATTCTAGCCAAAGAAGAGGACTATAATAAAATATTAAGTACAATAACAAAGGAATATTCAGAGTTAAGAAAACAGTTATATATTAGGCAACAAGAATGAGAGATAAGACTTATTAGAAAATTTGTTAAAGGACCTAATGTTATGTATATTTGGAAAGAACGAACGTGTGTGCGAATGTGAATCTTTCAGGACCGGAGGTTTTTCTCCAGGAACGAATGATTTCCGCGTGATCCGGAAGAACGAAAGTGTGAATGCGTGAGCTCGATGCATCCCCCGGCATCCAATCGGATAGGAACTGCTGATGTATCGGGGATGGGGGGGGGGGGTGACTGTGAATCGGTGACGGGAAATCGTGTAAACTTCAACATATAAGCACACCAAGATCTTAGGAATAAACGCAAAACGATATAAACAAGGAAACTGATAACATGGTGGCCGTTTTGCCACTTGGTTGCGTATGTGCCACCACCGGTCCCAGCGCATGGCTGTACGACACAACTGACCAGGGCCCGCACTAAGTGCTCCGAATGGGTCCTGGACTTCAAGCCGCTGCACTGAGGAGAATATAAGCATAAAATCAACCAAGGAACATTAAGTATTTGCTTTTGACATGGGGTCAATACGGAACATTAAAGTTTACACGACTAGTGAAACTGTGAAATGTGTAAAACTGTAGTGTAGTGAATGTAGTGTTTTTCGTTTTAGGTGCTAGGACGTGTATCCACACACAGGAGTATGAAAGCGCTTATGTTAGGTGTCAGTGTCGTACAAGTGCTTAGTAGTGTTTAAGTAAGAATGTAGAAGCATAGTGCTTGATTAGGATAATATGGTAAATTCTATGAGCGAGAGACCCAAAACAACAAACAGATAAAAAGTCATATCATACAGGTGAAATCTCAACCTAAAGGGACCTAAAAACAAGTGAAAAGCCATGTCATACAGGTGAAACCTGAATCTAAAGGGAACCTGAAGGTAGAAAAGGTGATGATACAGTGAAACTTGGAAGGATAAGTATGACACACAAAACCAAAGAATGATGGAAACAATGGGAGACTGGAGTAAAACCTAACTTGAGTCGAGAAAATAAAATAGAATAGGTATAGTTAGTTAGCTTTACATTACAACACTAGTTAGATAGGTAAGTTACAAGTATATACCTAGTATTTGTTGATTTTCTATTTTATATATATATATATATATATATATATATATATATATATATATATATATATTATTTCATTCATTCAATTTTGTGTTTGTGCTGTGGTCTCGCCCCAAAATCCTCTCCCTCGTCCTTGCCCTTCAAACAAAAATGAACAAATGATGAAATAAATAAAGCAAAAGAAGATTGCAATGATGATAGCCCTGTTTCGGTTAAACTTTCAGATGCCGAAACTGAAAGGTCGCGATCTTAGTTAGGTAGCTTAGTGAAAAAATCGTGCAAAATGTGATACCAAGATACCACTTTCAGGGGTGATGTGTACTTATGTAAGGACAAAATATGGATATAGACCCAAACTTCTAGGGGCGTGGTTTGCCTAGTATGACGTCATCAACATGGCCGACAGCTGAATTAATTTCCTTAAATTAAAAAAAAAAAATAACTTGGCTACCGTTCAACATAGAAACTTCGTTCGTTCTTTATTTTTGAGAACATACTCCAGATCTTGAATTGTGTAGAAAATATCTTATATATATGGCCTCCATTTTTAAATATGGAGTCTCAAAGTGAAAAGAAAGCATTACTCGAAAACAATTCTTGCGTTTAACTGTGAATAACTATGAAACGAATTCACAAAAACACTTTGAATCGAAATCCCGCGTTTCAAAACCTTTCAAACAGCACGTTTATCATTGTTGTATCAGTGTCATTAACAATTACAAAATTAATAGTTTTATTTGTTTTTGTGTTTTTCAAGGTTCGCCCTTGAGTTAACTTCTGCTTGGGATTTGTCTGGAACACATTTCACAGAGAAACAATGTCGAAGTCTCAATTAATCAGTCCTGACCAAGATTTGCAACGTGTAGTGAGTGGCAGACCTGAAAACAACATTAACTGGAACCTATGTATTTTGTGTCAAGAACATTCATCTGAAAAGCTCGTATGTCCAACGAAAACCAAAAGATCAGACGTTGGCGCCGGATACAGGACTTTGTGTAATGATTTACTATCATATCAAGAAAACAATGGGCTTCCATCTAACATCCGCCTTGAATTACTTTATGACGGAAGTGGACTCGAGGAAACCATAACCAGAAATGAGAGTAAATTTCATAAGACGTGCAGAAACAGATTCGACCGAAGCAAACTTCAGAGGATAATAACAAAAAAGCGAAAATACAAAGATTGAATCGTTGATAGTGCCCCATCTACTCGTTCAACGTTCCACGCAGGTGACGTCAAGTACACATGTTTCTTCTGTGATGCAGACGCCACATTTAATGTACTGGTCAACGTTCGTACTCTTGAATTAAGTAACCGAGTTCGTGATGCGGCTGTTACTTGGTGTGACACTAAGGTATTGGCAAAACTTAGCAGCGGTGATATCGTCGCTACGGAAGCTAAATATCATAAAAAGTCTTTGGCTCAGTTATACAATCGTGTACGTAAAGTAGCAAGTAACAGGAAGAGCACTGAAGAAAATTATGCATTAATATCTGGGATGGTGCTATCGGAAGTGATTTCCCATCTTCACGATGCGCTGCAGACAGAAAGCCTCCCAGTGTTCAAAGTAGCTGACATTAAAAAAAACTTGTAATTCGTCGCCTGACCAAACTTGGTGTTGCTGACGCAGAGAAGACGGTACACAGCTCAAGGCTTCGGGAGAGAACTCTAACCTATATACCTGAGCTAACAGAAGTAAAGAAAGGAAAATATATTCTCCTTATTAATCAGTCTAATGGGGGAGATGCTGTTCACAGTGCATGTATGTATAACTGAACAGGATGGAATGTCCTTAGCTAGAGCAGCATCTATTCTAAGGACCCACATTTTCAAATCTACCCCAAAATTTAATGGACATTTCACCAGCAAGAGCCAAATGGAGTCCGTTCCTGTAGTGCTGACAATGTTTATGAGAATGGTTCATGAAGGGCCAAACATTTCAAATGAGGAATGTGTGGATGCGAATACAGCAGCATTATCACTATTTCAACTAATTAAGTTCAACTGCGTAAAGCGGAGACGAAATAATAAGTGTCAAGTGAAAACCCGTTATTCCCTGGAAAATGAAACTACCTTACCACTGTACATAGGCTTGGTTATTCACACGAAAACACGGAAGAAAGGCTTTATAGAACAACTAAACAAACTTGGATTGTGTATTATACGATCGAATTCGCGAATTATCAGCAACACTAACCAATAAACTTTGTCATTATATTAAGGACCAGAATGCCGTGTATCCTCCTGGTCTGGTTCCAAATAGATTTATCTGTGCTGCTATAGATAATATCGATCATAATCCACCTTCGAACACTTCCCAGGAAGCGTTTCATGGTACTGCTGTATCATTAATTCAAAAAGTGTCCGACGATGACAGTGCTCCCCATTTGTTGGTAAGTGATAAGGAATGGACAAAGAAGATCACTAGCTCATTCCCTGATTAGTACACTTGCATCCCTACAACATCAGTGAGGAAAACTGCTGAAATCACTGCATTTGAAAATGAAATTTTAACGTTTAGTGCAGAACACAATCATTTTTATGACAAGTGGCTGCAAATGGTGGAAGAAATTGATCTCGAAAGTTCTGAAACCATTCAGCATATTGCGCGGATTGCTTTTCTATTCTACAGATGCTGGCATTCCTCCTCCATCAAAGAGTGCATATGTATTGCTACCCGTATTGTATGATTCGATAACATCACCAGCAGTCGTTCGTCATTGCTTTGATATCATTAAGCAAGCACTGCTGTCGTTAAATTCAGGCCAGATACCTGTGATTACGTGTGACCAACCAGTGTATGCTATTGCGAAACAGGTGCAGTGTGGTCCATGAGAGATCTGTATGGAGAAGACAAGGTAGTTGTAAAGATGAATGCATTTCACATGGAAATGGCTGTGCTGAAAGTGCTAGGGGACCGGCTCACAGAGAGTGGATGGGCAGAACTTCTTTCAGAATCAAAGGTCCTCACTTCTGGTAAAGCTGAGCAGTGTATTCGAGGTATTCATGTTAAAAGAACAAGATATGCACACAAGGCTACATACGCAACACTGTATCTACTTCTAAGACAAGCATATCAAAATAATTTGTCTACAAAGATTGATAAGCAACCGAATTTTGAGGAGGGGATTACAATTCGTCTGAATGAATCCTACCAGTTCAAATACGGGTACACAGTGTTTCAGCTGAAGCCTTTACTGTTCCTTCTTCTCCACAGCATTCGGGCAACAAATTTTGAGAAGTTCATCCTTTCACTAAAGTTGTTGTGCCATGAATGTTTTCTATTGATCATACACATTATGCAAGGTGGATGCCAGTTTTCATCAACACTTTGGAAGAGTTAAAGACAAAACATCTATCTATTTACGGGGAGTTTCGGCAGGGCGGATTTGTTGGTTCCACAAGTGGACGTCTCTACACGTATATCGCATGATCACATGCACGAACAGTGTAATAAAGATCTTAAGGGTGATGGAGGCGCCGTTGGGTTGTTTGACAATCCTGGAGCTCTGTTGAAGTGGTTACTTTCTGGACCCGTTATCATGAACCTGACTCATCAGTTTGAGAATGACAGTAGTATATACAGCACCATAAATAACGACATCGAAGTCCACCATGAAGACACGCCAGGCGTTAACAAGCGATTTTTCAAAGACGTTAACAAGCTAATGGACGTATTCCAGCGAGATGATCGAAATCCATTCACTCAAGAAGATAATGTGTTTTTCTCTCTATCGAATGGAATTGTAGCCGATGATGACGCAGTACGTTGTATTTGCATTGCTGAACCCCTCGACAAAGAACAATACCAAAATTACGTAAAGGATCGCCTTGTGGAACGTAAGAAGTTAATTTATGATAAAATTCCCAAGAACAACCTTCTTCCATTTGATCGACCTGTACACAAAGTAACAAAAGAACAGCAGAAAGTGACAATTCTAAAAAATGACTGTGCTCTATTTAGCCGCCTATTTATAGCATGTCAGACACGAGAAAGCGACCTCTCTGACTTTTTCACACATGAAAACCTTGAGTTTCCTTCATCACTATCAGATGATGTAACTCTTCACAAAGCCAAAAAATGTGACATCATCACATGCTTAGAAAATTGTGGAGATTCTCAGCACAGTGGAGCCAATCGCTACATGCATAATTGTGGATGGACCGGCGATCGTCCACATGCTGAAACCGATCCCCCAGCAGACATTCGAAGAATACCGAGACATAATATTTTATTCCTATATTGCAGCGATGTTATCCAAGTTTGAAAGAGTAAATGTTATCTTCGACGTTTACTTGCAGCGTAGCTTAAAATTAAGCGAGTGGAGAAAGCGTGGTAGTGCACCACGAGTCAAGATAAGCGGATCAGCACGTATTCCTAGGAACTGGCCTATTTTCCTACAAAACGCCGAGAATAAATCAGACCTTTTCAGATATCTTGTTAGTAGTGTGAGTGAAATTGAAATACTACAAGAGAAGATTATTATTTTCTCCAATGGCTGTGGGTTATCTTATAATTCCAGTCTTGATCTCTCTTTTCGTTCTCCCTGTGAACATGAGGAAGCTGACATACGCATGTTACTGCATGTAAGACATGTCAGTTAGCAAGGCCATAGCTCGATTATGATCCGAACGGTCGATTCTGATGTTGTGGTAACTGCCGTTCATGTATTTAATGAACTAAAGCCACAGAGTCTGTGGATCGAGTACGGTGTCGGAAAAAATCGCAGGTACCTTCCCATCCATCAGTACGTGGATAATCTTGGAATAAATATGTGTATTGGCCTTATTTTCTTACACGCATTCACTGATTGCGATAACACCTCAGCCTTTGCAGGATGTGGGAAGAAAACCGCATGGGATGTCTGGCGGAAAAAATCCTGACATTAATAAAGCATTTATGGAGTTGTCTTCTTGTCCACCTAGTATTTTGCCATCTGCTTTCGAGAAAGTTCAACAATTTACGGTTCTTTGGTATGACCATAATAGCACCACCCAAACTGTAAATGAATGTAGGAAATTTCTAGTGACAAAGAAGAGCCGAACTATTGGGAGTGTGCCTCCTGCTGAAGCAGCACTTTTTGAAGACACCAAACGTGCAGTTTTACAAGCTGGTTAGATATGGTCGCAGTGGTGAAAACCAGTTACCATTATTCCAGATCCTCAACATTGGAGCTGGAGAGAAATGAATGATGAGTATGAACTTCTTTGGACTCAGCTGCCAGATGCATCAAAGCACTGCCAGGAGCTTGTAAAATGTGGTTGTAAAACACTATGGACCCATTCGTGTAAATGTGCAAATCTGACATTTAATTGTGCTTGTGATGGTCAATGTTCTTACCAAAAAAGAATACTGTTGAAGTGCTGAAGACTCAATAATTATTGTAATAGCTGCAAATTAAGTTTTTCCTCTTACATAAGTAACCTTTATTCCTGAAAGCGGCATGTTGGTAACATATTTTGCAGGATTCTGAGAGTCATCTACCTGGAATCTGGTATCTTTTGACAATCTGTTATTTTTATAGTATTCTACTTATCATTACCAAAAATGAAATGTCTCCGTTAGTTTTAAAGATAAAGCAATGATATAGGTGCCGTTTAAAAGCTCTTGAAACGCGGGATTTCGATTATTTCAAAGTGTGTTTGTGAATTCGTACTCGTTTCATAGTTATTCACCATAAAACGCAAGAATTCTTTTCGAGTAATGCTCTCTTTTCACTTTGAGACGCCATATTTAAAAATGGCGGCCATATATATATAAGATATTTTCTACATAATTCAAGATCTGGAGCATGTTCTAACAAATAAAGCACGAACGAAGTTTCTGTGTTGAACGGTAGCCAAGATATTATTTGTTAATTTAAGGAAATTAATTCAGGTGTCGGCCATGTTGATGACGTCATACCACGCAAACCACCCCCCAGAAGTTTGGGTCTATATCCATATTTTGTCCTTACATAAGAACACATCACCCCTGAAAGTGGCATGTTGGTATCACATTTTGCACGATTCGGCATTATATTGACGTTAAGCTACCTAACTAATCTGAGCAATCTCGAAAAAAAAGTCTCGATTTCATGCTGTGAGAACATGGTAGCTTTATGTATTACGCACTTATTCAAAATACTCTACAAGTCTACAATATTGAATCTTAAGTTCGGAGATGCCTATGAAACAAATATGAAACCATCATAAATTCAGCAAAATAATATAATAAGAATTTGTTTAAATAAAAATAAAGAAGACAAATTGGAAGACCTATATAGAGAACTTGCAGTTTTAACCGTTGAAAAATATATAAAAGCTATACTTTTATATGTAGAAAAACATGAAACTAATGAAATTATAATTTTGAAATAGTAAGAGTAAACAAATCAATATCACAAAACCTAACTTATTTTTTGCTCCAAAACTTTGTAATAATACTACAAAAGAAACTAAAGAAGAAGAAATATGCATAGACTAAAAGAAAAAAAAAAGAAAAGATAACTAATTGCTAAATGGAAATAAAGAGGTTAGAAAGCATAATGTTTAAGAAAATATTTGGCTAAAATATCATTCAAAAAATTTATAGTGCCAATCACTGAGGAGTTTTAATTATTAAAATACTCGACTAAAATATCATCTAAGAAAACTTAGTGTGCTGAAGCTAACGCACAATCGAAAGCCTCTGTGCACAACCACTTACGATAATTATAAATATGGGAAAGATTTGCATGGTAAATTGTGTACGTTTATGTGTTATGTGTTAGTAAAAACAGAAATATATGGACTAGGTAAATATTTTAAAAGGAGAATTTCTGACAAGATCTGGAAATGAACCTCCTGGATTACAGGAAGTCGATGTCCGTAGATTGGCAAGATGCTAATTAATAATTGTAACTACAATAAAAGGATAATTGATTATGATTATGTGTGTTTTAATACATTTCTGTGTTTTGTCTCATAATTGTTAAAACTTAATACCTATAGGATTATGTATAAAGGAAGTGATTCCTGTGAAGGCCTGGAAACGAGCCTCCTGAAATACTGGATGTCTTTCGACCATAGACTGACAGGTTTTTAATTTAAATCGTATATCTACAAAAGTTATATGCATTTATATTTTTGTTTCAATGCACTGTTAGGGAATGTTTAAATAAAAACAAAATAAATAAATAAAAATACATAAAAAGCAAAACTAAATTAATTAATTAATGTTGGCACATACTTTAGATTCACGGCAAAGATATTACTTACTGGTCTGATGTAAATTAACATTCTGAAATGCTGAAGATTAACATTTGTGCAATATTGATCTTGTCGAGACAAGAAAAGATTTTTCAAAACAAGATCACTGCAAGCACTGAGCACATGATATTTGAACTTAGAGCCATAGCCAGACTGAAGTCTATAGAACATCATTTCGGGACCCCAAAATACTCACATGTATGTTAGTGTTAGGACTGGTTGGATTGAAATTTAACGTCCGTTTCAGCAGCGAGGCTATTCGAGACGTAGACATATGACCTAAAATATTATCCGACACGGGTCTAACGTGTCAAACATTCCAATACTTTATGGATTAAGTTTCCATTTTAAGACCAAGACGGCTAATCGTTAGCGAGCAGTGAGGCAAAGCATAAGGATGAAAACTTTAGTAAGTACAGGCCTGAAAATTCACAATTCCTATGTACAGGTCATAATTTTTACTCAGGGCTAATTTCTCGTAATTACATACTTCTCCTGCATACATATGATGAGTCACGTACAACTAATGTAGTATTCGTTGTTTGACGCTAATGAAGATGATGTTATCGTGTACTTCAATAATAATGATATAATAAGTAATTTCCAGATTCCATCTCGTGGAGTTTTATTTTAATTTTTGTCTACTGGAGATTTTGGAATAGACACATGAGGTCTCGCAAAAGTCAGCATAATAATATCAAATACAAAATACACTATTCTCCAATTGAAATTATACTAATTTTTGAAAAAGAATCAGGCCAATAATATAGCCAAACCATGAAGTACTTAAACTACACATACATACTAATTAACAAAATTCATTACACGCAATATAAAAGAACTACAATTATTTGAAGCACTTTAGTAACTGATCCATACAATTAGTTCATTATTTTAATTACATCGCGAAAAGTACTTATTAGTTCAAGTTCTGAAATTGCACTACAAAAATCAATTACTGAAAACCTTTCTACTGACAAATGTTTCGTTTTTCTGCAATATTAGTTGGAAACTTAACATTATGCTTTCCTATCATAGATGTGCCAGTAACTACAGGGTGTCCAATATATAGTGCAACCCGTAGTTTGGGATAAAATTTTTACTTACATGCACCCGGTAACACTGCTATTCATTTCTATGGGGCTATTTAAAGCAAGAGGCATACAAGAACAATTCTTGAACTATTCAAGACCTGGAAACAAACATTCGCAGTGCCATTGAGAACATTAACACTTCTAATCTTCGTAAAGTTGCTGTCAACCTGGTGAAACGTGTGAACGAGTGTTTGAATCAAAACAGGGGACATTCCCAGCATCCGCTGTAGAGGTGGTAACTCATTTCTGATAGTAGCAGTGTTGCCGGGTGCATGTAAGTAAACGTTTTATCATGATAATTTCAAAGTTTGTTTTTCATTGTTTTCAGGAATTGCGTAATGTAGACAGATCCTTAACACACTTTTGATGCACTGAAACATCAGCAAAGTTGCCAATTCAGGGTGTTAATTTATGAAAACTACGATTTCTCTACTTCCCCTTACACAGGCCTCATCCGATTAGTTATCGGTGGAAATGAAAAATTCTTTTTTCCATTCCATAGTTTCCAAGCTACTCCAACTAAACAAATGAAACTTAACGACAGAACTTCCATACGTATGAGTTATGAGTCAATTTACATGTTTTGAAAAAAAAAAAAAAAAAAAAAAAAAAAAACTTTGGTCACATCTGGCAACACTGTGGTTCCTAGTGTAATTCAATCGTTGCTTGCTAGTTTAAAAATATATGCATGAACAAGGCTTCATTTTGGTTTAACCATTATTCGTGTATAACTTCAGGTTCAAAAGTTCTACTATCCCAAACTCCGGGTTGTATTGTATATTGGACACCCTGAAGTAAAACTGAAAGAAACAAAATAAGCATGTCTCATACACAGTGTTCTAAACCTAACTGCCGATCACAAAAGTGTTTAAAACTATCAAGATGCCTCTGTTACAGAAGAAATGTTCTCACATGACTTCATGTGTGTTCGCATATTCCACTTCTGAGCAAATCTCTTCCCACATAAATCACACACAAATTTACGCACACCTACATGAAGTTTCAAATGCGTTTGCAAATTACTGTAACGCGCAAATTTACGACCACAAATCTCACATACAAATGGTTGTTCACCTGTGTGAGTTGTCATGTGAATTTTAAGTGCAACACTGGTGGCAAACTTTGCACCACAAACTTCACACTGTTTTGATTTATTGTGATTCTTCATATGTTGCGTCAAACTTCGTTCCTTCATCAATTTACCACAAACTTTACAACAGATGAAAGTTGGGTTATGAGACTTTTTGTGCTTGTAGAAATTTTTTGTTGAAACAAACTTCTCATCACATTCAGGACAACTATATTTTACATTTCCTGCATGTATTTCCATATGGTTCTTCAAGGAGATCCTTGATATTTTCTTATTACACAGATTACAATTCACAATATTTTTGTTTTGTTTTTTATGAACACGGCTAATATGTATGTTTCGTTGATTCTTATCGAAAAACAATTTGTCACAAATTTCGCATGGACAATCTTTAGAACGTGTTTTTGAGTGTATTATTAAATGATATTGCAGACGAGAAAATTCGCTGAAAAGTTTAGGACACTGTGGGCACTTATATTCCCCGACATTATGCTTCTTCAACATATGATCCCGACGATATTTAGCATACTGAAACTTCTCCCCACATATAGTACAAGTCTTGTTACATACTTTTGGGTTTTGGTCCTTAATTCTGAAAAATAATAAACACTAGTGTATAATCTTATTTACTACAACAGAGATAGAAAGTATACATAAAGTTACTCTATTATTCACTAAACGTAATACCTTATTAGAATCTTGTTTTTGGGAGACCGTACATTTAATTGTCTCGGAACACAACTGGAAATTTAAAAGAAATAAAATATTCTCTAAAATTGGATAATATTTAATATATGTTTTAACCCAGTATGTATATATGTGGCTTTTAGCAGTTGGCGCGAATCTGATTTCTTTTTGATTGTTCAAAGAGTCTATATTCTTGCTTATTTGTTGTAATTTTCAGCCTACCATTGCTACTACGACAAGCCGCTTCGCGAGTAAGGCGTTAGCTATGTGACACACTCTGGCAAATTCAAAATTTCACGTCGTAGCTATGTGTTCTGGAGACTGCTTAGCACTGTAGTCTTAATAGAGTAATACGAGGAAACTTCTGTTTCCTACATGGTGTCTACCACAAAATTAAATTGGTTAAATGTCTTTAGAATCGCGTTTATACGCGTCATTCTCTACAGACAAACTTACTAATATTCAATTTGATTTGTGGCGGAAACAGGTATTTTACACTGAGAATTGGCGTAATCAGTGCATAAGGGAATCACTTTCTTTCCTTTTGGTTTCTTTGGACATATTTTATGTTGAAGACATCTACCTGAATCTAATCTGAGAATTCAAAATAGTCATAGTATCTAATTTTTATGTTACCTCAGTCTCATATATTATCATTTAGCATATTAATAAATTACTTCTTGAAAATTTAGTCTTCTTGCAGTACCCAGTCTATATAAGACCCGGATCTACAGCTTAAAGTAGAATCACCAACAAATGCATTTCCATCCAAAATCGTGTTTGAGGTGCTTACACTTCTTTCAGGAGTACATCAATTAGCCGAAAGGGAGCGCAGCGTACTTTAACGTACCGACATTTTAAATTACTTTGAAATCACAGTTATAATAGCATCACTGTTTCTTTCTCGTACGGGAAGGAAAAAGTAGATTTATTTGGAAAATATTTGAAGTTCTATTTCAACTCCCTTGATCCGTTAGCATACGCGTTTGAATTACAGTAAACAGTTGGAAACTAAGATCGACCCAACTGCTATTCAAAAGTCATTTCAAACAATTCAGCCCTTTTGACGTGCTGAGATCAACAACGTCGATGTAAATTTTATACATTGAGAAAAAGTATGGAAATTGCTCTTTTTCCTCTGTAGAAGTTGAATTTTCATATAGTTTGGAGCTTATGTCCACTTATTTTTAAGAAGACATTTATATTTAAAAAAAAAACTTCATCGTCCGAACATTTGAGACTTGTAAGATAATCAACTAATTTACAATAAATTTTGAATCCACTAGCCCCATTCAATACACATTTCAATGAAACTCACATGATAAAAGCTCGTTTCGAGCTAAGTCCGGTTTCGAAAAATAATTTAGTTTTTTCAATATGATTAATACGAATGTGAAGAAAATTGTTGTAAAAATGCTTCTTCCCTTCTTAAAAGTGGAAATTTCAAAAGTTGGAATACAAGTCTATTTATATCAAATTAGGAAGCAGAGTTTTAAGAACCTCCCCCTTTTTTTGAACATAAACTTTGAACCCTTTTTCCGTATGCATTTTTATGAAAGCAACATCATGAAACCTCAGCTCCAGGACAGTACTAATTATGTTCAGAAATAATCGAATTGTACTCGAGAAAGATATCCGTTTCTTTTTGAAGTTCCGTTCGCCCATATGTAATGAATATACCTGTAAATATAGTGAGTTACGATCTGATTTTGTTTTGATTTGAGTTTAGCGTCTGTTTCAGCAGTAAGGCTAGGTTAGACATAGATCTACAGCTTAACGTGGGATCCGAACCAAACGAGCTTCTGTCGGGAATCGAACAGGAGTCTTCCGTGTCAAACGCGTGTATGCTTTCCACATAGCCACAAGGGAGCTCTAGAGTGAGTTACGAGTAAAACTGATTTCTAATCTCTTTAAATTCGCTTAACCCATAGGTAACATTTTACTTTCGCTTGGCATGCTTGCACAAAATTTGTTTTCAAACTAGAGAGGGAACTGTGCGAGCGTTGGCAAAGGGAAGGCAAGCGAGTAGCATGAAGCAGTTTAACTTAGGTTTCGAAAACAAACTCCCACCGCGAGTCAACCCAGGCCTCTTACAAGAATGTGCGACGACGACCATATAGCTATGATGGAATATGTTACTTCTCTGGAAGTGGTAATTTCACTAACTATATGACATTACACAACAATTAAATTATTTTGCGAACAAGAGATTGTGTTACGTCAAAACAAAGATGCTATATTTATAGTAATTTTGAGTTCAAGTTGATTTCAATTTCATTTTTCTGCGTATTTTCAACTGTGTATTTTATTGCTTTTATACGATAAAATGAAATAACATCCCGCATGATAAAGAATCACACACAATCAGTATGAATAAAGATAAGAAAACATGAAAAGATAATGGTCTTCTATCTAAAATGGTGGAATATTTCCAATCGCACCTGCTATTAGGTCTCCACATAGGTAAGGCGCCCTGTGTTAAATAAATTAAAAAGAAGAAGAAAAAAAGAAGTTGCTAGTTCAGCAAACATTTCTTTTAGAACCTCCCTGTACGAACAATACAGCGAGATTCTCTCACATAAGAATGTGCATGTCCCACGTACCATTTTCACATTTCCTCAACTTCTGCGCGAACAGTCGGCTGAACTGGAAACATTTAATAAAGGAGTGGTACTTTAAAGTAGGTTGGACCAATGTAATTTTTAACTTTACTTTAGCATTCACCAATTCCTGACCATGCCTACCACTAATCTATGTAAGACAACGAACTTCTAACTGAATAAAAACTCTTATGTCTATTAGATTAGTTTTGACTCTCACAAATTACACCTCAAGCGCAGATGTGGTAGAAATATTTAAGTCAACCGTCATTCCTTTATGGTTCTGTAAACATCTTATCGAAAAACCCATTATAGACTACCACAACTTTCACCATGTTTCCGTTTCTGGAACAATTCCGAGTATAAAAGTACACTCTAGATACATTGTGCAGCTTTAAATTAAAAATTTCAATTTAATTTCATTTTCAGATATTTGAGGGAAAAGTACGTTCAATTATATATATATATATATATATATATATATATATATATATATATATATATATATATAGATAGATAGATAGATAGATAGATAGATAGATAGATAGATAGATAGATTGATATAGGGTAGATATTTCCTATTTGTTTGGAGGATTAGCTGAAGTTAATGTACCTTTGGTAAAAGAGACCTAGCGTTATATTTGGGGAGTGGGGACGAGTAAATCCCAATCCTTGGCATCGACCCCGAATATGAATACGAAATTTTTACATTGGAAAATTCTCCTTATTTATCGGTTAATAATAATTCCAAAGAAACAATATGCACAATCATACAATAGAAATTCTAGAATATTATTAACATTGAACGAACGAAGATATCTTTAAATTGAGTTACGTAACAAACAATATAGCACATTCAACTGGAAAAAATGACATGGGAGAGAGTAATCTTTCTGTGTAGTTTTCGAGAAAATCCAATTTCCAGGTACAAGATAACAAAACAAGTTCTTGCCGTTCTAGAGCAGTGATAAACAAAGAGCAACACAGTAGACGGTAAGTACCTTTAGGTTTCGAAGTAATTTTAATCAGCATCCAACATCTTTTGCTAAAGATCACCAGCTGTACAATACCCTGGTGATAAAACTCAGAGGACGTGGACGCAAAGAAGACTGTACGTGCGTTCCGCATGTCTCCCTCATTTGCGAAGAGTTCTCACGGAGGTTGGTAGTTGAGGGAATGAAACAGGTGGTAATTTGCTGGCGCAGGATCCAGTAAATATCGTGCATGGAAATGTATCTCCCAGTCAAGTTGCTGAAGGGTCTCGACGTTCTGTTTGCTGCATGTGGCTTGGCATTGTCCTGCAGGAACAGCTCACCCTTGCGATTCACCATTGACGGCACTTTCTGCCGCAATGTACGGTTCACCCTTTGCAACTACTGAGATTAGAGGTCAGCAGTGAGAGTCTGACCAGGTGGAAGGAGCTCGTAATGCACCACTTACCGACAATTCCACCATAAAGAAAGCATAAAATTTCCTGGGTACAGAGGTGGACTTCAGATGCGAAGAACAGGATTACGTGTCGACAACTAATGTCTGATACGCTTGGGAGTGTCATAGAGGACCCACTTTACGTCAAGATGAGCAAGCGAATACAGATAGATGTGTTCAGGTTCCTAGTGAGCAAGAACAAACATGCTGTCACTCGTTGTTCCTTGTTGGCTGCCGATACCCACTTGTTTAACTTGTATGACTGCCCTATCCCATGCAGGTGCAGTCTGTTTCAGCGGAAACATGGAAGCTTTCTGCAAGTTCATCACACGTTAGACCACTGTCATTCTCGATGGTTGCTTTCAGGGCCTCATCATCCAACACATAATGTGGTCGTCCACTGCGTGGTTCATCTGAAAGGCTCACATCTCCCGAACGGAATTTCACGAACCAATGTCTGGCGGTATGTTCGTTCACGGTACTCTCCCCAAATGTCTATCATATACGGCTATCTGATGCGGCAGCTGACAGGCCCACTTTAAAGTCATTCAACAAACACACGAGAACAAGCTGCTTCGATACTTTCATCCCTATTCGACAAGTGGACATTTTCATTCCACTTACTTGATATATGATAATTGTATAAAGATATCTGAGTTAAATATACACATAGGTTCATTAATTCCAGGCCTGGATTATTATTTAAATGCATATATATTTATATAGTTTATAAGGAGTTCTAATATTTATTTAAATTGTATAATTTATCTGTATATTATTTATATAACAATTTTCATTTTCTTATATCTATATTGCATATAACCTTAAAGAAATTGCTTTTAAAGTTTTACTTCTTAGCTAGATACCCTGTTTCATTTGTTTCTATAGTTTAAGAATAGGATACGTGCTGATGAACTGAGAAAATTTCAAGGGGGGAGGTTGGTAGCGTCGTTTTCTCTAATTGGTAATGAACTTTCTTTATTTAGTTGGGGATCTTTTCGTTCTTGGATGCTGCCACTTATGAGCAGAATCGTATATAAACCGAGCTGTTTCGCTCGGTCTGGGTTCTTCTGACACTCTGGACCACATGGTTATGTTCGACCGAAGGTCCTAATGTCTGTTGGATCAACCATTTATTTTTTTTTAAGCTATGCTGTTTAAGGCTGGCAGATGGTCATTCGGAATGACCGTGGTAGGGAATAGGAACTTTGGTAGATAACTAAAGAATCGTTTACTGGAGAGTTTTATTTTATTTTATTTTTATTATTATTATTATTATTATTATTATTATTTGTTAGGCCTTGATTTTTAATCCCGCTGAGGACGCTGGGATATGCATTAAGTAGCTTTTAAATTTTGAGATATGTTTTAATCTATTGGATAGGTTTATTAAGGATTTCTATTTCGAACTCCGAAGGTTTCGGGTTCGAGGCCCCTCTTGTCTGAGAACTTAGTTTCTTGGGTTATAAGTTGATTGTTTTTTTGTTTCCCTGATCCTAACCCTATATTAGTGATTATCCCTTGGAAAAGATATAAGTTTCTGGTCTCTTTTAGAGCGAAACCGTTATTAGGGCAAGACCTAGTTGTTGGTGGCCATTTTATAGTCTCGCAGAGAGACTTGGTTAGGGCACGGTCCACTTTACGGACCATTTTGTAGTCTCATTAAAGAGACTTCTTTTTTTCCCTGAACATAACCTATCACCTTGTAGTGCTTTTCAGTCAGGTATTTTTTTCACAGGTTCTCTTGAGTTCTGGAGTCCTCTGTAGGAGATAGGTCATACATTTTCTTTGAGTGAAGGAACTGCTTTTAAAGTGAAGGCTAAGTGGAGCTGTGCCGCTAGCGAGGGCACAGAAACTTATGCCACAGGACCCCTAAACTTAGAGTATATTTTAGCATATAATTGTATCTAGTTAGAAAGTGATGGGTTCTGATTTCGGTCCTTCACGAGTAAACTTTTCTGAGTTTTAAATGAGAACTCTTGTTGCATTTCACAGAGTTTTTCGTCTTGCCTCATATCTAGTTTTTGAATAAAATAATATAAAAGATCAAAATAATGTTTCGTTCTTTAAAATAAAAATTTCCCTGTAACTGGATGAGTAAGAATATTTAGAATCATACGCCCAGCATTTAAGTTTTCGAGAGAAGCCAGTAAAGAAGGATTGATTGGACATAATCTCGTATTCTATCTTTATTTATGTAGTATGTTGCCTTTTTGATTTAGTTAGAAGAAGACTGGGTGTGCGAGAGATAAATTAAAGGCTTTATAGTAGGGCGGTACTAGACAACGAGTCCCACATTCTCTCGCCCATAATATTTTGGCCATTATATTAATATTAATACTACTTATTTGTGGTAATTATTTTTTATCATACTACATACACTGGATGAACTATGCCTGCTGAATTTGCGCAACGTTCCTAGTTTACTGAAAGTCGATGGTGAGATCAACTCTCGATGACTTAGCAGGCACGTGCATCATTTGGTTTCCTCTCTCTGAGTGCATGATTAATGGGACGTCAAAAAATACAACTTTGTTTTGGTTACCTTATAAAATTAAAAATTCATGTTGTATGTTAGCTACACCACTATTGAGATGAAACTGATAAAACTGATATTAAAGAATAAATTAATCAACTTTTTCATTATGATACCCGCAAAAATAAAACTACACAGTATGGTTAATGAGATAAAGTTCAAAATTTATGATAAAATCTTAAACTTCTATTATTTTAAATATATAATATGTATTGTGTACAGAGAAGACTACATAATCGATAGGTAACATCGGACTGAACAAAATGACATGTCCAAGGGATTAGTGCGTAGTCTTCCAGAAAATGAACAAAAACGAATTTCTATACAGCTAATCTATATCGTTCATTAGCAGCTTAATAATTTTAAGTCTGCTGGAACAGATTGAATATTCATTTTCATACTATGTAATAATAATAATAATAATAATAATAATAATAATAATAATAATAATAATAATAATAATAATAAAATGCCACATAGTTAAGTACCACATTCTGTATATTTTCGTTTCTCCACACTCTATTTCTCCAAACAGTGAGAGCCCTCTCGTGGCTATATGGTTAGCACACGCGTCTTTAGCGCTGGAAATTCCAGTTCGAATTCTCACTTCAATTGTATGTCCACGTCTCATACAGCATCACTGCTGAAAGGGATGTTAAATTTCAATCCAACCAATTCCAATATCGACATACATAATGAGAGTGTTGTTGGGTCCCGAAATGATGTTCTAGAGTGGCTATGACTCTTGCAAAATTCTGTGCTAAATCTTGCAGTTTCATGAATGTTTACTCTATATCAGGGTACTTCAAAACCACAATTAATTATTTTTTACAACATCCCAAGGCGACACAGCGGCTGACGACATTTTACTTTTTTTCGATTTTAGGCGTTTACGTTGTTTTGAATCAACATCTATTTGTCCTACCAATTTGAAAATTGTTGGACGTTTCCAACTCGTGCAGAGCTAAAACTTTGATCTCTTAACATTTTTGGCTAAAACAATTGAAGGAGGTGAAATCAGAGTCTACAGTAGCAACACTTTTGGAAATTGAAAACATGTTTGGGAAGAGGAAACAACTGACGTAGAGGTCTGAATTTGAGTGTGCATGTAGTCTGGAGTCATTAGTAAATACGCAAAAATTTTCAGACCTGTAGCTGCTTCCAAACATTTGAAAAAAATCATGAAGTTGGGGAATTAGGCCAATTTAGCATGTTTCACTGTCCAATATCTCCAATTCCCAAAATTTCAGAATTTTCATCCAGGCCCATTGGAGATATTGGACAGTGAAACATGCCAAATTGGCATAATTCCCCAATTTTACGATTTTTGTCAGGCGTTTGGGAGCAGCTACAGGTCTGAAAACTTTTGTGTACACACACAATTTCAGACCTCTACGTCAGTTGTTTCATCTTCACAAACATGTCTTCAATGTAAAAAAATGTTGCTACTGTAGATCCTGATTTCATCCCCTTCAAGTGGTTTTAGCCAAAAATGTTAGGAGATCAAAGTTTTAGCTCTGCACGAGTTGGAGACGTCCAACAATTTTCAATTTGGTAGGGCAAATAGATGCTGAGATATTCAAAACAATGTAAACACCTAAAATCGAAAAAAAAAAAACGTAAAATGGCGTCAGCCGCTGTGTCGCCATGGGATGTTGTAATATATATACATAGGATAAACATTCATGAAAAAATTAGATTTTTTGGAGATGGTCGAGCGGCACATGCTTAATCACTTAAAATGGAATTGACTCAACAGTCTTACGTCTTTTATTCGGTTTTCAGTATTTTTAAAAAAAAAAATGTTATTTCCGTAAAGTGAAGAATTTCAGATAACATTTTTGATGCGTAACAGTTGAAGAAAAAAATTATCCTTTTATTAGGCTGTGCCTATGTTTCTGTCGCTTGAATTTAGTCTGTTTTGTCTGAATTTTCCTTGGGGTTAGTCCTATTGAATTTTGTCCTGCATTCGTAATATGTTCGGTAATTCTAACAGAGGCTTTAAGAAGAATAACTATTCTTCAAGTTTCATCATAAATTTTAGATGTTATTCTTCTTCTTCTCGGAAAAATGACGACCATACAGTTTTTTTTTATCAGCAGTTATTCACATCTACTTTGGTAAAGACTAATCCGATTTTTTTTTAAAATACCTGTGGGCAAATGGAAAATTGACTCAGTTGCAAGAAAGCCGTTTGACATTGTAACTGAAACGAACATAAAATAAACTTAATTTGGTATAATATCAAATTATTTCACATCAAGATTTTTATTAACTTTTTCAGTAGTTCATCTCTAACATGCTAAGAGTCGCAGTACGTAAAAGGTGCCACATTTCACATCCTCAAGACATGTTTGGCCATATATTAAGTAAACAATGCAAGAGGATGCATAAGGCGACTCTTAAGAAAGAATGTTAGTGTTCTGTACAATCACAACTCCTTTTTCATCATCCCCTTACCAACTGATTTGTCTCATATACATATTTCTATACTATAAACAATAGTATCATATATACTTTTATTTTCATATTTATGTTGCCAATGTAAATAGCAACAGTACAAAATATCAATATCAATATTGAAATACTTCTATGTTTTTTTGTAGTTTTAATCAAATCAAAAAGTCAGATAATCGGGGATAAGAGCCGTCTTACGCATCCTTTTGCATTGTTTGCTTAATATATAGCCAAACATGTCTTAAGGATTGAACTGTGACACGTTTTACATACTGCGAGCAACGGCGGTTTTAGCGGGTAGGCCAGGTAGTCACGGACCTACCCCAAAATTTTGAAAATATATATATATATATAAACACTAAAAGATACTATACGGAGTAAATATATTTTTCACTTTTTATATTAATGGTAAATAATTATTTAATAAACAGCATTAACCACTACTGTAAAAGGAATTTCCTATTGTCAGTAATCAATCAAATGTGCATATGTATCCATACGCAAAAGTATAATCCTAAAGCCGCCCGCCTTTACATGTTTGAGGTGAACTACTGGAAAACTGAATAAAATTTTGTTGTGAAATGACTTGATACTAGACTGAAGTAAGTTTGTTTTATCTTCGTTTCACCTACAATGTCAAACAGCTTTCTTACAACTGAGTCAATCAATTTTCCATTTCTCTGCAGGTAGATGTGATTAACACTGTTAATAACAGATCTGTATTTAGTCATTTTTTCGAGAAGAACAAGTAGAATAACATCTAAAATTTATGATAAAACTTAAAGAAATTAAAATAAAACTTACAGAATCTGTTACAATTACTAAAGAAAAATTTTCGTGAAGAAATCTCTCCCTGTACAGAATTTCTCGTCTAAAAATATTTTCTACAAAGTGATGGAGGGCCTTTAGGCAGAACGGGAAGACACCATTAAAAATCTTGCTATTTTGGTTTCTAAAAGATTTTGAATTCTTGTTTTTAAGTACCAATAGAATGACAACTTACTTTCGACAAGATAAATTTTGAAGCAAAGCACGCAACGCAAGATTGAATGGATATCAACCTTTACACGGCTGTGATCGTCACAATAACGTTCAATCAATCGATAGCCAACGATTTCATCTCAACGTGACGCCAAGCATGAGAAAGTCGATGCTAATTGGCTCTGGCTAAGGAAGGAAATCCATTGCAATCGTTGCATCGCCGAATTTTAAGGTTTATATATATATATATATATATATATATATATATATATATATATATATATATATATATATATATATATATATATATATATATAAATATACAAATGGTGATCACAAAAATGGAAACACCTGAACCAAATTGCAACTTACCAGATTAATGTGGTGTCGGGCTACCTTTCGCCTTCAGAACAGTCTTGATGCGACGTGGGATGGAGGCATAGAGGTCTTGAATGGTAGCAAGTGGAATTTTACACCATTCCTCGTGCAGGGTATCGGCCAGTTCTGTGAGAGAGGATGGAGGTGGAAATCGTCGCCGGAGTCGTGTTTCCAAGACGGACCACAGATGTTCAATTATGTTGAGATCTGGGGATTGGCCGGGCAGTGGAGGTGTTGAACTTCATCCTGATGTTCCTCAAATCACGCTGCAACAACGCCAGCTGTGTCAATGGGTGCATTATCATCCTGGAAGATGGCGTCATTATCCGGGAACAACATCCGGACCATAGGATGCAAGTGGTCTCCTAAAATTGCGACATAATCGTTGGCAGTGATTCGTCCGCTAAGTGTGACCACAGGATCCAATGAAAACCATGATATTGCGGCCCACAGCATCACCGAGCCGCCGCCATGTTTCACAGTTGGGCGGAGACAATGCAGATCATAAGCTTCTTTGGGCGTTCTCCACACATAAACACGGCCCGTGGTTGGGAATAGGGTGAAGGATGACTCATCCGACCATATCACACGTTTCCAGTCCTCAACGGTCCAAGTTGCATGGTCGGGGCACCATTTGCGGCGTGCGAAAGCGTTATGGTCCCTGATGAGCAGTTTGGCCCGTGCAACACGACCCCGTAAAAAAGTTCATGTCATGTAATTCGCGGCGGACTGTGATTGCCGAAACAGGGTGGGGGAGGTGCTGATTGAATTCCTCCGTCACTTGCTCCGCAGTGGCACGACGGTTCTGCGTGGCAATGCGCTTTAATACCCGGCGTGACCTGTCATCCATGATTTTCTTCCGCCCACTGTTCCGCTTCCCCGATGTGGTATTCCCGTGTGTTGTGTAGGCCGTCATCACCTTCGACACTGTCTCACGCGACACACCTAACACAGTAACCACTGCCGTCACACTCACTCCACATAACCGCGCACCAACAACTTGCCCTTTTTGAAAATCTGAGATGTCTTCCATTTTACACTACCTCCGTTTGCTGCTGCCACTGGACACTGCTGTTCCACTGCGCCTGACGTAGTATGGAGACCGACCTAACACACCATCACCAGCGGTCCGGCGCTGCGGGCGCCACACCACTGCCAACACATATATCTGACGTGTTGCCAATTACAGGTGTTTCCATTTTTTCTGATCACCATCTGTATATATATAAAACACGCTATTTAAAAAGACGATAATAGTATACGACCTTAATACAAGACTACCCCGCCCCAAGATTTTTGAACCTCCCCTAAGTTCAAAGTTCTGGATAAATCACTGTTCCCTACTATATGTGCCAGTAACTAGTAAAACTAATACGAAGAAAACAAACATTATACCTCATTCATAGTATCCTAATAGTAACTGACGATTCTAAAGTATTTAAACTATTAAGATGCTCGTGCTACAGAACTCTTCTCACATAACTTCATGTGTTTTCGCATATTCCACTTCTGAGCAAATCTCTTCCCACATAAATCACACACAAATTTACGCACTCCAGCATGAAGTTTCAAATGCGTTCGCAGATTCTTGTGACGCGCAAATTTACGACCACAAATCTCACATACAAATGGTTGTTCACCTGTGTGGGTTGTCATGTGTAGTTTAAGTTCCATACTGCTGGCAAATTGTGCACCACAAAGTTCACACTGTTCTGATTTATTGTGGTACTTCATATGGTTTGGAAAACTTCGTTTCTTCACCAATTTACCACAAACTTTACAACAAATGAAAGTTTGTTTGTGAGCTTCTTTATGGTTATACAATTTTTTTCTTGAAACAAACTTCTCATCACATTCAGGACAACTATACTTTACATTTTTTGCATGTGTTTCCATATGGTCCTTCAAGCAGATCCTTAGTATCTTTTTATTACACAATTCACAGTTCACACTATTCTCGTCCTTTCTATGAACAAGACGAATATGTATGTTTCGTTGATTCTTATCGAAAAACAATTTGTTACAAATTTCGCATGGACAATCTTTGGAACGTGTTTTTGAGTGTATTATTAAATGATATTGCAGACGAGAAAATTCGCTGAAAAGTTTAGGACACTGTGGGCACTTATATTCCCCGACATTATGCTTCTTCAACATATGATCCCGACGATATTTAGCATACTGAAACTTCTCTCCACATATAGTACAAGTCTTGTTACATACTTTTGGGTTTTGGTCCTTAATTCTGAAAAATAATAAACACTAGTGTATAATCATATTTACTACAACACAGAGAGAAAGTATACATAAAGCTATTCTATTATTCACTAAACGTAATACCTTATTAGAATCTTATTTTCAACAGACCGTGCATTTACTTGTTTCGGATCACAATTGGAAATTTAAAACAAACTTACAAGAACTGTATAATACTCAATATTTTTTATTCGTTTTTTTACTGACACTTACACCCTCTTTGTCATTTCAAATTACTTATATTGTTTATCTTATCGCATATTGAACAGTCTAAGAGTTTCTTGGATTAACTTTGTTCTAAATAAGTTTCATAACAAACAAAAATGTGTTAATACTATATACAACAGAAAATAAAATATAGGTAAGGGTACATAGACGTAAATTAACCAAGAAGATGATATAATAAAGTTATAAATTTGTGAGACTTGAACCCACAATCATAGAAAAAGGGTTGGACCTACAATCATAGAAAAAGTTATACGCTAACAGCTACTCTACCAAGATGAGTTGAAATTTCACTACTTGGTAAAAGTGTATATCTACATCACTAACACAAAATACCCGATGATTCTGTGGCTTGTTTCTATTTAGATTTATATTTTTAAAATTGTAATTCGCTTCGTTTTTATTTTTATAGTGATTTTTTTTTGGAAGAATTTGTTTTCTTCTACACATTTCCAAGAAGACAAATTAAATTTTCTCTAATAAGAAGAGAGTTATTTCTATTTCAGTAATTTCTAAAGAGATGTGATGAATCTTTTGTACATTACTATACAAGCAAGGAATGTAATGTCAGCACGCTAAACGTAAAGTTGTTCCCCTTTCATGGATATGATCTCGAGTACCTTTTTGAAGTATGATTTTGTGACATTGAAACTCCATTGATGATATGTGTCTTTGTTGACAAGTGCATGTGCCGCAAGCTGTTATACGAAATATAAGTATGGTGCCCTCCATTTCAACTCAAGCAGAAAAATATAAAATTGTACCATCACCATCTCAGATATTGTTGAAACTTTTTTATAGCAACTAGACATGTTTTTAAGAGATCCGTATTTTTTTGTTTTGTCGAAAAAAATTTTCCCGCCAAATAATGGGCCATCAAAGACGGGGAGTACAATTTATGAATTGTAGAAGACATGGAAAATGGTCAACTTCGGAGCCTCACCATTCGGCTATGGAGACAGGTAGAGTTATAATTCTTGTTGTGGTATTGCAATGAAACTATCATATGAGTGAAAAAAAAAAAAGAAAAGAAAGAAGTTAGCTCAATGGTTTTAAAAAAGAATATATCAAAAAGGATTTTTTTGACATTAATTTCTAGTGATAAAATGTATGTGTACTTAAGTTAGATAACAAAAGAATTTTGGAATAAACAGTCACACTTATCGTGGACTAATGAGGTTCTCCGGCAGTCACGTAGCGTAAGAAGTAATTAAGTGAACAAACAAGGCTGTTACGGAGAACCTCAGGGTCTGGCTGACGAAATTAATACAATATAAAAAGGTAAGGGAGAGGTCCAAGGATCATCTCGGAACAACCAACGGATCTCTCAGCAACCAACCAGGATCTGCAATAACATGGGTGGTATAAGAGCATACTTAATGTAAGTTGTATTTTTCATTTTCATAACTTGCTGTCATTCATATAAGGCTCTAAGCTGGACGAATGGTCTCCTGCGAGAAAACATAATCTAAATTTGTAATTGTAACCTCTAATTCATGTAAAATAAAGTCTTGCTTGTTGAAAAAGGAAATTATTAATTAGTTAATTGTCATCTGACAGGCAAGAGATCACTAACTACCGAATTATTTTAACATGGCTCCCAGACGAAAGAAAACAGCTGGGGCCCTATATTAAATGACAGCAGTTTTCTTTATACCAGACTTATTTTTTTTTCTTATCTTCCTTTTGGACGTTTTTTCAATAGTGGTATAGTTTTTTCAGTGCATTTGCTATAATTCTTTTCTTTTCTTTTTTTTTTTTTTGTTTTTGGTTCCCCAATATATTTTTGAGTGTATTCTAGTTCCCTATAATGCCAATTACACGTAGTCTTGCGCAAACTATGGACATAAACGGTCACGTAGTAGCACCGCAGTCTTTGACGACTCTTCCTGCTACCTCCATTAACCTGCACGCTAACAGCACGACACCCCATTCTATAACCTCAGAACCTGTAGTTCATACTCCTTCCCATACAGTTTCCCAACCTTCAGCCTCTGTCACGTTAGGCTCCGCATCCGTTTCGGTTAACCCCAACTCTCTTACAATATTTGCGGGCACACCTTTAGAGAGGGCAGACTTGTTTATAACTAATTTCGAACGCACAGCGAAAATATCTGGTTGGTCTGAAGATAGGATGAAAAATATTTTTTCGTTGTGTCTAGCAGATGTACCCTTGTACTGGTACCAAACCACTGCCGGGTTAGACGCTTTGTCCTGGACAGAACTTAAAGACAAATTTTTAAAACAATTTGGTCCTAACAACTTACCTATATCAGCCACAGAAACATATAGGTCTAGGGTTCAGGAACCCTCGGAATCTCTCTTGCATTATTTATACGCCAAAAAATATTTGTCTACCCAACTAGAAAACCCGCCTAGCTTTAATGAATTTTTATTAGATGCTATACCGAGACGTCAAGCTGTTTTTCATCCGTCATCAAGGATCCTTGGTTTGGCCAGGACATCGTTAACTCACAGCTCCCAGCAAAACGTGACGCCCAGATGTCACACCAAATGCGTAGCTGTTCATCATCCTTCACTACGGCCATGAGTACATATCAAGAAGAGGACCATCTATAGGAACCACTATCGGTTGCCTACTGTCAGTCGCAGCTCTCAGCGACTGCATTTACAGAGGCCCAGTTGCAGTTCACATCATCTAACATTTCATTCAGTCTTCACTTCGATCTCTGTGGAGTGACTAGGGACATTCTTCGTTTATCGATGGCCACGATGAGGACAATTAGAATACCCCGTTTTTCACCTCCCAGTGTTTGAAGTGAGACCACAATCATTCAAGTGGACATTATGTTCACCCCCAAGTGTTTTTCACAGTGTTTAGTGTTTGTCAGTTTATTCAATGTTTATTCGAACTAAGAATTTAAAAACTAATGACATACACTAAAGGTACTGTTCGGAAATTTTTCTTCCAGTTGGTGGGGTAATGTAATGAAACTAAGAACTAAGAATTTTAAAAAATCATTTTTTCATAAAAAAAAAATTATGATGGCAATTTGGTAGGTGAAAATGGAACGAAGTTTTTGTAATATTTCAGCTTTTGGATACGTGCATAACATTATTTTTAAAATCACAAGGGCAGTACTTGTAATCAAGAAATCGTTGGAAGCAGAAGCAAAATAGTGAAGAATCACCTGTAGTCAAATAACATTGCTTGTCAGTAGTAATTAACAATTCGGATAAAATCACGAAAAAGATGAAAGCAAACCTCAGGGTAAATTAAAATTCAAAAATACTTACTTGTACATCATTAGATAACAACAATATTTTGTCAGGAAATGTAATTAGGACTTTCCTAAGATTTTGTAAATTTTTATGTTGGCTTTTGGCAAAGTTAAAAGGAAAAATAATTAAGGCAAACAAGGACAATAGTCCATATAAAATGACCAAGTTCGCAACTAAAAAAGGCATTCTGCATTCTGGGTCCTGTATCCAGAATCGCAATGGAATGGTCTATACGAAATTACAAATGCCGCAAGAAAGACCATTGTCCGGTCAAGACCAAGCGAAATATGCAATGAGGTAAAGTATGACTACAGAGAACTTAGGAGGTCTCTGAAAGTGACAGGCAGATCTGAATGTTTAAATATTTAGCTTTTTTCCGTTTGGTTAAGCATTGAGAAAAATTATAATGATCTGTTATACAATTAATCTGACATACTATGTCTGGTCATGAATTCAGTACTCTTCGAAGCTCACTGTTAAATAATTTATATTGTTACAAAAATATCCACAATACTACCAATTGTAAGTCAGTTGTTTCATCAATAAAATATTGTCATTTGTGACAATAAGAGATTGCAATCATTCGTTTAATTGCACTCTTAATTTGATTTAAGAATTTACTGTTCCTTTAGTTTATGATTTGATACAATTTATTTTGATTTTGATTTCTTTAGTATTTTAATTTCTGACTTACGGTACAGTATGTACATAGGGATATAAATAAATTATATTTTATTATAGTTTGGTTTGCGCATGCGCAACTTTTTTGTACATAAATTAACAAATGGACGTCAATTTATCTGAAAAGTCGAACTTCGCGAATTTTTTTTGAGCACTTCCGGTGCGAATTTTACGGTTTTCGCGGTTCGTAAGACGAAGCTACCAGCTTTCCGGGAAAAAATTGTATCGCTTCTGTGTGCAACCATTTTGTCGCAAAAAATTCGAGAAATTGTAAAATTTTGAAAAATCGCCAATTTTGGGCGCCATTTTCTCGAAAACACCATCTTTTAAAATTCTGAAATTTTGTCTGATGGTTCAACTTTACGTGAATAATAAACACACCAAATACCATTCTCGACCAATGTTTCATGAATTAACTGCAGTCTTTTAAAGTTAGCGAAGTTTCGTTAACTTTGATGTCACAGTTAGCAACACTGAGAACAATAAAAGTGCAATGAATTGATGATGTTTGTGGTTCACATTCATTAAATGAAGAATAAAATATTTTCTAGACTTTTTTTTTATTATTATTATTTTGATCAAGGAGGCTATCTGAAATAGTAAAATGAGCCTCCCCCTACTCCTCCGTTTTCTTAAACTGAAACAATGTGAGGTGGAAATAACGATTACGAAACGCACATATTTCAAGTTCACTCACTTAAAATGGTCTTCGGAAACAAAATTTCACTTTTTTTTTCTTTTTTTACATGGACCAATCATTTGCTTGGTTGGTGTCTTCTTCGATAATAGCATGTAAGCGTGCAGGGGCTCCAATAGGTGTTGGCTCACTTACAACTCGTCCAGGAGTGGATCTAGAGGGAAGAAACTTTTTTATTTTCTATATAAATAAAACCGATCTCAGAGTTTGGAGCTCTTAAAAGTAGCTCTAAGTAGCAGTATTACTACCACCACCAGACCCTTCCAGAAGTCCGTACTGGATCCGCCCCTGCGTAGCACATTGTCGATAGTCACAAATGCTGAAGGTCCATGTGGAAGCATAAACAGCACGTCAACTTCACGTAATTCATGATTTATTCATAATATTTCTGCTACGCACCACTGGTTATCATACATATATGTATGTAACAAAAGTTCCTTTTTGCACATTTCTTAAATCTACACTTTGAATTGCAGAAGTTCGATTTTAGAGGAAGCATGAAGTTAGTTCATGATGACCCGTTACTGCCATAAAAACTTCGCCATTTTCCGAAGGCCAAAGATGACTTCGTTGAATACCAGTTATCGGTCGCACTCTTAGCCGGTAGTATATATATATATATATATATATATATATATATATATATATATATAATGAATTTAAAAACAGGCACTTTGCCCGAAAATCTGAAAATAGCAGTAGTGAAAAAATGAAATCTCAGTTTTACGTCCCACGCGTATGCCGGTTAGGCTAAAGGATACAGTAATGATGAGAGATGAGTGAAAGGGTGGAATGAAGAAAGTGGAAGGCAACGGTAGAACCCCGAGAAAACCTACGACCACGGTGTTTGTCCACCACAAAGTCCACACGGCGCGAGCTGGGATCGAACCAGAGACCACGCACCATACAGCTTGCTGTTGTCAATCCTCACTTCTCATGTGTCACTTTCTTTCCCTTCCTGTTGGAGGAATAAGTAGACGACAAAACATTAGCGAGCCACAGCTTAAAGCCCACGCTCTGTTGTAACCAAGCTTCAACATTATATACATCTAAGTGTACAGTGACATTTCATATTCAAACCTTGCATAAATTAAAAAGGTATTCGTTATTTTTTTCTTATCTCCAAAGAAAGAACTTTATTCAGGTTCACATAGGTGATGAGATAATTTGCGACATTACACTATCAGAGCAAATGTGTTGAATAATCGAGCGTAGAAGACTGTTCGGCTTGCAATTCATTGGTCTTCAGTTTAAACTCCGGATCGGTCATTCTGACGAAAGTTTTTCATCTTTCTTTTGGTAACACACCGTGAACGCTGCGTAGTCCACTTTAACGAAGCAATTCAAAACAAAGAATTTTAAAATATTAAAAGTTAAAACTAACCGAATTCTTCAACCTCAAAGTCACTTATCTCGTTTTCTCCATGGTCAAAGTAAGAGGAGCTGTCATCATCGGTATTGCTATCTTCATTCAAGTTGATAACTGGATGAAGAATCCTACCCCTTGAACATTCACGTAGATAATCGTTCTCTTGCAGCTTTTCCGCAGGGGCTACGCGTTTCTCCTAATAGCTCTTCTCATCGAATCCAAAACGTCTTAAGTTAACTTCTGTATGTCAGCTAATTTAAATGTCTTTTAACGCTCAGCTATTTCTCCATTCACTTTTGCCCAGATCAGCTCAACAGGGTTGTATTGACAGTGGAAGGAAAGGAGTCTGATAACTTCGTAACCATGCTGGAGAGCGATTCCGTCGAGCCCATATGCTTTTTTAACAATAGCTCGGCCTTTGTTTCTCTACCTAAGTGGGAAATGCTTCGTGTTTTTAGCCACTGGATGATCTCTGGTTTGTTAGCTGAGGTGTAAGGATTTTTTTCAGTTAACGTTGAATGGTATTTTGTACTGTCTATTATAATTATACAACCCTCTTCTAGACTATTCAATATTTGAACAAACTACGCCTTAAATATTGTCTTGTTCATCACGCTGTGGTGATCTCCATTACCTCCCTTTCTGCTCCTAGAAACCAATTTACAAATATCAATGAATCCAAATTTAGCTCCTCCAGCGTGACTAATAACTAGCCTACCACCTTTTCCACCTGGGACTTCAAGTCCACCTATGCTGTCACTTGTTGGCGAAATGTAAGCTTTGGTATGTTTCTGGTTAGTCCATGTCTCGTCTAAATAAATCCTTGGTCTTGTGTCTTGATTTTGACGAAGATCTTGAAAAGAAAACTAGCCTTGTGTGCCACAATATCACTTCTTTCCATTAGGAAACGTCGACCATCGTTGCACTTCTTATACCTAAACCTCAACTTGTGCAATACTCGGTATATAGATGCCAACGACCCTGAAAAATTTATCTTTTGTTAATGCGAATACGAAGCTTGTCTGCGGTAGGAAACTCACTTCTATCGTACACTTCGAGAACAGTTCGTGTCACGACATCCTTTCATAGTCATCGTTCGCTCTGTAGCGGGGTTTGTTCGACTTGCATTTTCTTTTCTTAATAGAATGAAAGTGTCCATTAAGTATAATTTCACAATTTATTCGTTGAACAGGCTTTAGCAGCCAGTTCTTGACATATTCACCAATCAATATTTCTTCTTACATTTTCGTCAGGTAACTTCTTCAAAAAATCGTAAACATTGTCTACAATTTTCTTCGAGAATTCTCGATGATCAGGTTTATTTATTTATTTATTAAGCGTTACACACTCAGTTGATGGATCGGGAAGCTAATCCATAATGTATTTCAAGTAACACTAACACTACACAAAAAAACATTAATACTTACACATTAATGGAAATAAAGTAAATACAAATGAAAGGCACAAGCATCACAAATCACAGAAATTAAAATATGAAGTAATCTAAATGTACCAAACTTCAAAACGCGCACGAAACATGAAATCTTGACAATGACTGAGCGAGACAAATGTTAATGTCTCAAGTGTGTAGGATGCTCGTTGGCTGTTGCTCCCTACGTCCACTTTTTGTTCGGCGCGCAACCCGCCCATTTTCTTGGGTTATCTATAGTTACTTAAGTAACATATTTCAAGTTGTCAAAATTGGAAATTTCACGAGTGAATTTATAAAAGTTAGGTATGAAGTAAAACAAAGAACAATATTAAGCCTAATTTTGTCTACTGAGTTTCACTTTCAAAATTCCAGTATATTTCCAGTATATTCAGTATAGCTATCAGCAAAATTCCAGTACCTAATACAATGATTTTTTACAGTTCTTTACGAATAATCACACATTTGATTATTTCAAGTTTGTAATTGTTTTACCATCAAAAGAATACCTTATTTGTAATAAATTTAGTTTGCCTTGATTTTTTGAAATACAAATTATTTTTGAAGATTTTTAAAGGGCTTCCCACTCCCCTCACCACCCACTGTTTTAAATGTCTAATTACAAATGTATAAAACTCTTGCTTTGGAAAAATTTACAATCTCAATGAATACAACATTGTTTCTAAGGCTATTAAAACAATTACAAAAAAAAGTATTTGTTGACAAATAACCAGTTTTACATAAAATATTCTGTACCAGGCTTATTCTAAGTAAAATGTTGCTCTAAATAATAAGTCATACGCAGACATATATGAAATCAACCACTTTTATACGCAACACAGAAGAAACTAGTACATTATTAGCCTGTACATAGTACTTTATAAAGTATGTAACACAAAACTTTATGTACTGTGATATATAGTTTACAGTATACATTTTATAACAAATTCGTGAATTATTAATTTTTAATTCCCAATAATTATACCTTACACTCAAAAGGTACTCGCATTTAAGAAAGTATTTTTTTCAGTTCTTCTGTTTCTTCCTTAGCACATCGTTCCTTCAATTCTAATTCTAATTCAATTCTATTTCTTCTGCTGCTAACTTTCTTTTGGCTGCATTGTTATCTACACTCTTCTGATTCTCTTCTAAAGCATCATTTCTCAATGTTGATGTATTTTTGGACGCATTGATCATCATCTTCGAAACACTAACAGCTAATACCACACAAGCTGCATATACTGCATTATACACCACACGCTGTGCAATCAAGCTATTGTCATGAAAATTGTTTACTAGGCATTCTTTGTTTATGGGAAAACCTATTTCAGTAGCAGCGTTGCCGTGAAACCAAACCAGTACTTTTTGTGTGAACTGGAGCACTTCTTTGGAAATATTGCGTTGGAAATAGGCGGTCCGTAGAAATAGTCCTATAACCGCCACCAGGTTAGAGAAGTATTTTTTGTGGACGCTGTATATATTTCGTAAAGACAGTGATTATTTTTTCGATTTGTACTTTATTCTGCGACGCCAATAAGTTTTTTCTTCGGTGGGAATTGCTTCTTTCCCACGCAACTGGACAAAGAAGTGTTTTATCGTTTTTCCATATATATATTTAAAACATTGCTTTGTGGTGAGAACGTTTCAGCAAGCAACGAACCTTCTCAGTGTTTCTCCCTGACTTATTAATATGCACAGTATATATTCTACAGTTATTTGGAACTGAATTAAGTGCTTTCTTTAATCGTTCATGGAAATATTGCAGTAGATTGGAGCAGATCAGAGTAGACAAGGTGGCCAAGTCTGATCGTCGCCAGCCACATCGCTTTAGCATTTTGTTATATGTACGTTCACACGCTCGAGTTATCGCAATGTCTCGCGCGTCGTGGCCAGTCGAGACTAAAATTAACATTTTTTTTTTTTTTGTATTCTATTTGCATGTATCTACACTCAGGTGATTTAACCTGAGTGTTTTTGAGAATGAACTGCCAACATTGATCCATAAACCATTGCAGTTCGTATCTTGAACCTTTGCGTTCCGGGAGTGTTATTCCAGGTTTCAAGGCAGCAATCACGCACGTCGCGTCAAGCATCAAGTATAACATTCTGCTAAGGGACATAAGCTATTAGCCGGTGAAGGGCGTTGTTTTTACTACTAGCACCAACCACGGCATGGCGCGTCCTCAGGTTGCGGATCGAGGAGACGCCTCTAGATATAGAGGTTAGCTGCGAATATACTGAATAAGCAGTCGCGGATAGCCGACTAGGAGTGGTCCTCCAGCTTGGGGGTTTGGGTAGGGCTAACAACCTCATCCTGTAAAAAAAAAAAAAAAAAAAAAAAAGCACTTGTTCAGAAATATTCACAAAAGCCTCGGACAAGGACTGATAACTTGGCACCTCAGCAAAAGAAAATGGACATGAGATTTGGAACATGGAATATTAGGAGTCTTTATAGGGCAGGCGCGTTAAAATCCGTAACGAGTGAGTTAGAGAAATACAGGATGGAAGTAGTAGGGGTTCAGGAAGTTAGGTGGAAAGGAAATGGATCTATGAATTCCGGAAAATTTACGTTCTTTTACGGGAAAGGAAATAAAAATCACCAGTCAGGAACAGGGTTTTTCGTTCATAAACGTATATTACCAGCAATTAAACGGGTTGAATTTGTTACTGACAGACTTTCTTTTATTACTCTTAAGGGACGGTGGTGTGATATTATTGTTTTAAATGTACATGCCCCAACTGAAGATAAGGATGACGATATAAAAGACAGTTTTTACGAAGAAGTGGAACGGATATTTGACCAACTCCCGCGATACCATATGAAAATTTTATTAAGGGATTTCAAAGCGAAGGTAGGACGAGAGGATATTTTCAAACCGATTATAGGGAAAGTCTGCATAAGGAAAGTAATGACAACGGTGTTAGACTCGTGAACTTTGCAACATTAAAAAAACCTAATCGTGAAGAGTACAAAATTCCCATATCGCGACGTTCATAAATACACTTGGACATCACCAGACGGGAAAACACATAATCAAATTGATCACGTTTTAGTAGAAAGAAGAAGGCAATCTAGCATAATTGATGTCCGATCGTTTAGAGGAGCTGATTGTGACACTGACCACTACCTGGTAGCAGCAATAATACGAGAGAGGTTATCGTTCAATAAAGGTAATATTCATTGTCCGAAAACGGAGAGATTCAATTTAAAGAAATTACAAGAGAGCCAGGTAAGAGAGAAATACCAGATTGAAGTTTCGAATAGATTCTCGGCTTTAAAAGATTCGGAGTGCACTAGTGTTGAGGATACCTGGATTGAAATTAGAGACAGCATTAAAATTTCAGCAAAAGAAAAATTGGGACACGCGGAAATACGTAGGAACAAACCATGGTTCGACCAGGAATGCATAAAACTAGCATAATAATTATCGAGGCATTTCTCTTCTGTCAACATCCTATAAAATCCTTTCAAATATTTTATTAGCAAGACTGACCCCATACGCAGATGAAATTATTGGAGATTATCAGTGAGGATTCAGACGAAATCGATCAACTATCGACCAAATAAATATTTACCATTCGCCAAATACTCGAAAAAAAGTGGGAATACAATACCCCGGTACATCAACTATTTGTTGATTTTAGAAAGGTGTACGACTCGGTTCGGAGAGAAACATTATACAACGTTCTTACAGAACTTGGAGTACCGAGAAAGCTAATTAGATTAATTAAGATATGTTTAAATGAATCCCAAAGTAAAGTCCGGGTAGAAAAATTTTTGTCCACGAGCTTTCACGTCGAAAATGGCCTGAAGCAAGGAGATGCGTTGTCGCCATTATTATTTAACTTCGTTCTGGAATACGCTATAAGGAAAATCAAAGATAGCAACCAGGGCCTACAGTTGAACGGTATTCACCAGGTTATGGCATATGCTGATGATATAAATTTAATAGGGGATGATAGGAGAACAATAGAAAGAAATGCAGAGATCTTATTAAACGCTTGCAGGGACATGGGTTTAGAAGTAAATGCAGAGAAAACTAAATACATGGAAGTGCGGCGGGACCGGAATACAGCAAATTATGGATGCGTTAAAATATTAAATAATACTTTTGATAAAGTGGATAGTTTCAAATATCTAAAATCAATATTAACAGAGGAAAATCATATTCAAGGAGAAATTAAATGTCGACTAAAAGCAGGAAATTCGTGTTACTATTCGGTTCAAAATCTCTTGTCGTCGCGAATTCTGTCGAGGAATTTGAAGCTTAAAATATATAAAACGATAATCATGCCTGTTGTTCTGTATGGGTGCGAAACATGGTCACTTACTTTGAGGGAAGAACATAAACTGAATGAATTTGAGAAAAAGATCCTGAGACGAATATTCGGACCCAAGAGGAACGGGAATGGGGAATGGCGGAAACTTCATAACGAGGAAATACATAATTTATATGGTTCACCCAACATTGTTAGGGTCGTGAAGTCTAGGAGGCTTGAGTGGGCGGGTCATGTAGCTAGAATGGAAGAAAGTAGAAACGCTTTCAAAGTCTTGACTGGAAGACCAATCGGAAAACGACCATTACGAAGACCTAGGCGCAAATGAGAGGACAATATTAAGATGGATCTCGCATAAGTTGGAATACAAAGTAGAAACTGGATGCAGTTAGCTAAGGATAGAAGACAGTGGAGAGCTTTTGTGAACGCGGCATTAAACCTCCGGGTTCCATAGGCCATAGAGTGAGTTAGAGTTAGCCAATCAATAAGTCCCAGGTTCATATACCTAGTGCGTAAAGTTATAAACGCGCCCTCCAACATTAGCATTCCACTTTGGAGATTACCTGATTTTGCTGAAGACTCATGTCGACTCTTCAGGACTGTTTGGAGCAGCAACCAGGTTACTACGTGGGATTATCCCGGCAACACTTCCCCCAGTGCTAATTCCCCAAGTGCGTCAATGATGTGAGAAAAGCATTTATAGTGAAACTTCAATTATAATCTTCCGTCTATATATATATATATATATATATATATCAAAGTGATAAAGGGCTACAGTATAGTGAAAAAGTAATGTGTGATTTTAATAAAGGAAATAATTATATATATTCAGTGTTAGGTGTTGCGATCGTTTCTCTTGTCTATTTTCTTTTTAATAGTATTCTAATAAATAAGTATAGTGTCATTTATCCAGTGTGTTTTCGTTGTGTGTATGAGTGATGTTTGCGTGCGTTATGGCCTGGATGACCGTCTGATCGTCCGTGAGGTTTCCGAGACGAGACATCCGAACCTCTCGGCGCCTAAAGCCCATCTCATCATTAAGTCCAGGTCTAAAGAAAATACTCCCTGGCTGCCCGAACAGAGACTAGACTCTGATTACAAATAAATGGTACCCGAACAGCGACCCGACTAGATTATAGTCGATTACAGTCCAATCGATCAGTTTTTGGATGAAAGTTGTTGAGACACTTCACTACTTTTTCCTTTGATGAGAAACCTAAGGGCCCTATTACATAAGCCCACTGGTTGCGCAACTGGTGGCGCCACCAAACTCTTGCGTATCGTCCACCAATGGTGCAACCAAAACAAGACAAATATTTTCATGAGAAAATGCCTTCAGTGAGTGAGAGCATGCTTCTCATTGCCCTCTTGATAAAAAAGAGAGGGCGAAAAAAGAAGAAAGTGTACGTACACCCAATATTGATGTCAAGGTAAGATAAAAGTCTATCTTACATACTATTCGACTATCTTTGTCCGGATAACTACAAATAAAATCCTAGTGTTCACTTTATTGTCTACCCCTTTAAAATTTCGGGTTTTTAAAAATAAGTTTAAGTTTAATCATTTTCCAGGTGGTATCCTCCAAAACAACTTCTTTGTGACAATCGAGGTGAACTTGTATTGAATTTCAGGATGCAAAGTGCATTAATTGCACATATCTTTATAAGATCAAAAAATATCACCATGGATCATTTTGTTCCTATTCAGTGTTGTGATCACTTGCACTTAATTACGTGATAAATTCCATAATCACTCTCATCAGAACATACATCCGACTCCTCCACTTCCTCCTCAAGCCACTGCAGGGCAACATTCTTATCCTGTGTTTTCTTTGTCTTCCGGCGTTTTGACATTTTACTCGTTACGTATATGGGCGCGCGGTTGACAATTGTCACCCAAATACGCTGTTGCAGAGAGAATTTATTTCTTACAAACTGTAGACGGGAAACAGAAGTGTACTACTGCCACCACAATAAACATCAATAATTACCTTCAGCTACTGAAAGACACAACTGAGAATACCAAAACACAGTGATGCAAATTTGAGACTAAAATCACTGGGGGGACCTATCATCCACGTGCCTAATCTAGGGTTAAACGGTACCATTCACATTTCCATATCATGTCCCTGAGGTGGGAAATTTGGAGAGAAATCGGGAATTTTCTATGGGAAAAAAATTCTAAATTTTGAGCCCTCTGTACTCCGTGTTAAAGCAGACACCTGAATATTAACTTTAAAATACCAAGGTGTATACTAAATGTGTGTACAAAATTTCAAGCTTCTATCTTGAATAATAAGGGTGGAAAAATATTTACCAATAATCCTCACAATGCCCAAGATTACCGCAAAAGACCCTGACCTCAGGTAAAATTTTCCTGAGACATGCCTATTTATCCTACGATCATGTTTTGGACCTCATTTTCTTTAGAATAAAACATCCTTTCAAATTACATCATTCACATGTCTCCATCATGTACCTGAGGCGGGAAAGTCGCGAAAAAGTGGAGCTTTTGGTTAAAATATCCCTTTTCTTTACATTTTTGCGCCTCTTAACCCTCCTGCGTTAACACTGAGATCTTAAAAAAAAAATTCAATAGATGCTACTTGGTGGACTGAATGTTTGTGCAAAATTTCAATCTAGTAGGTGCAAAAGTAAGCCCGCCAAAAAATAATATAAACAGGCCTAACAAAAAGTATTTTTATTAAAGTTAAGACATCATCATCTCTTATGTCTCGACGCAGAAAGACGTGAAACCATATGTAACGTGTTTTGCAATGCCTCTAGAATCGAAAAAGCAAACGAAAAATGTAGTAAAAAGCTTTATTGGTTCTTTTTTAACCCGCGATCGGTCCCGCCGTTAGAAAAAATCTAACCATAATACATTTTTCGCTGTAACTTTTACTTCTCTTTATTTTCACTGAAGTTACATTTAAAATACCTCCCCTACTCCTATTTTGTTGTTTCTGTGCAATCTGTCTACAACACTTCACAAATGCTGAAAACGTCTGTGCCCAGAATTAGTATCTTAGTATATTAAAGGTAAAATGGTGCTTTAGAAAAAATCTATACATGCGACTGATGGCGTTGCTCCATAAGGCGCGACTGATCGCGGGTTAATCGAATAATGAAGACACTACTTCAGTACCTAAAAATAGGTACTAGAACTTCAAAGGACTATCAGTTTGCCTAATTCCTGCATTTTGTCTTCTCTGGTTTTCTTCATTACATTTCCGTCACCACCTTCATTGTCACTTGCCATTTCTCTCTAATCAAAAAACACTACAAAAGTGACAACATATTGCGGTCTTATAAGTCACAGAGCGAGCGCCGATGATCAAACAACTTTTGAACCTGCTACTGTGGCACCATCAGTGGCCTAGTGTAATACGTTACGTTAAGAACAATGACCCAAGTGTGTTCCGCGCCACTAGTGGTTCCCGGGCAGTTGCTGAGCTCGCAACCAACCGTCCACCGATTTGTTAGTGGCACCACTAGTTGCCCTAGTGTAATAGGCTCTATATATTTCAATGTCCCGCCACATGTTCTGTCCACTGGTTGCTCGACCAGTTGCGCAACCAGTGGCCTACTCTAATAGAGCCCTAAGTAGTCTCGGTTTGCAATATCAGTTCCATACTAAACAATTTATAACTATACCAATTTCAGAGTATAGTAAAAAAAAATATCAGGTTGTATTATCTTTAGATTTTCCTAACTGTCCCTAACCTATAAAATGTATCATACATTTACATTTATCAGAAATGAAATTATTATCTACTAGGGCTAATTTAACCTAACAAAATTTATAATAGAATATTTGATTCATATGCGCAACGGAAGATATCAAAAGATTTCAAGTTCTTGTTTCAACGGCAAAACCAAGAGTGAAAATTCTAACGCTGTTACTGAACTACAACTTCACACTATGTATTAAAAAAAAAAAAAAAAAAAAAACCTACATATGTACATTTAGAGCTGTATGGATTTAAATCTAAGAGCAGTTATTCGAAATTATAAAGCCAAATTATTGTAACTATTTATTCTTGCCAATCAATAAATAATTACACAGTAACAAATATTAACTTTTTGAAAAAGTAGCAAGAATATTCGTTTAAGAGCCTGCCTTACTAAAAATAGTACAAAATTTACCATTTTTCTTTTGCTTGTTTATTCATCAGTAAAAGGAAATAATGAAATGTAACTTACCACAATCATAGATAATATCATTCTACAACAGAAAATATGAACCTGAAGAATGTTCAGTGTTTCCATCCATAGAAATTACAGTGTTGCCAGAAAAACAATTTCCCTAAAATCTAAGTTAAGGTAGCGAGTAGAGGAACAAACTCAACTGCATTTGATTACGTATCATATTGTTTTGGTTTCCTGTGAACTACTTTTTAAATAATAGTTGTATTTAGTTTGTAATAAACAAAATAGTTTTAAAATACAGTTATTAAAACTAAATAATAATGTTTAATAAAAAGTAGTTCACAAGAAACCAAACCAACATGATACGTAATCAAATGCAGTTAAGTTCATTCCTCTACTCGCTGTATTAACTTAGATTTTAGGGAAATTGTTTTTCTGGCAACACTGAACATTCTTCAGGTTCATATTTTCTGTTGTAGAATAGCATTATCTATGATTGTGGTGACTTGCATTTCATTATCTCCTTTCACTTATGAATAAACAAGCAAAAGAAAAATGGTAAATTTTGTATTATTTTTAGTAAGGCAGGCTCTTAACAGAGGACATTCGAAATAATGAAGTTTGCACTTACAATCAGTCCAGAGCTGAATGACACGAATTGTCTCTCTTCATTTTTTTTTTCCTTTATGCAAAAGTCAAACTTTAGTTAAAAATAAAATTTTGTATTCGAATTTCTATTCAGCAATCAATAAATATATATATAATTAATATCAAAGTCATTGTTATTCCGAATATTTGCCTATGTCGCAGTATTTCAAGTATATATTTTTATGTGATTATGCTGTTACATTATTATAGCACAAGATTCTTGTCTGGATTCTCAAAATTTCAGCACTCTTCATTAGTACACGTTAAATCATGATAAATCAAGGAAAGAAAAAAAATTAACACAGACATATCAGTGATCCATCCTCTCTACTTCTTTACAAAATTATTATTATATTGACGTTCGTTCGATTTAACCGATAACTACTCCTGTCATTCATATTTCGAATATAACAACAGACATAAGCATGTACCACTACTATTATACTTTCATTTCAATTCGAATGTAAGTAAGTAGCATATACCAAGCTACTCTTGCCTATGCATCAGTTAAGCAACACATCTACTACTACGAGCACTACTATTAATGGAGCGAAGATGAAATATTTACAAATGATCAATGAAAAGAAAAAAAAGAAAAAAAACCTACATCTATGTGACAGGGTCTACATATCGTCAATGATACCAGAACGTCATTCTCAAAATTTTAACATTTCAGCTTCACAATTCGTTATTAAAAGTGATGGATCCACATAACGAATATCAGTCTATTCTATATGTATAGATAGTTTTAGTTGAAGAGTGGCAAGTTGAGTTACATTAGATTAACCTATATTAACCTGCGACATGACAAATATGCGTTAATGCGATCGAAATAAAATTCAAGACGAATCAACCTAACCCACGAAATATGTGAGTAACCGAATTGATCTAACCTAACACAAGACAAAATTTACAATATTATAACCAAAAAGAAAACACTCAAAATTTACTGTTTAAATATTACCCTGGATCGACTTAACATATTACAATACACATAAGCACGTAAGAATTAAATTAATGCCGCATATGAGTTCGTTATCCCCTATACAACCGATTCAGCAATCACGAACAGAAAATTTTTATACCGAACTAACATATTCATAGGCACGGTCAAAGTAAAACTGTACCTAAACTACAACGAGACAAAACATATTCAGGGACATGGTCACAGTAAAATTATACCTAAACTACAATGAGATAAAACATATTCATAGGAACGGTCAAAGTAAAATTCTACCAAGTCAACCTAATCTATGACATGATAAAAACACACACTTTCACAAGACAATTTTACCAAACGGACATATTAAAAGTAGCACGTTTAATGATTCGATTACATTTCGATTTTATCAAATATATTTAGGAGTGGACAAAAATGTGGTGAGCTACGAAGACGCGTGACGCACCCTTACTTATCTGCACATATTGGTTGTGAAGATTTTCATTCCATAAGTTACCATACTGTCTAGAATTAGAAAGGAAATTTTGATATTACTACTTCTCCAACGCCTTTCGCTAGAAGTTTACACAAACTGGCTCCCTCAATCTTGGATTATGCAGGAGAGGCTATGATTCGTCCAACCTCTGAATTGAAACATCGGATTCCCTTTCTTCAGCCACCAGTTTGACGTTCTATGATTTATAGAAAGTAGCTCTCGTAGTCCGAAGCAACGGATTTCGACAAATATACTTCCTGCCTCATTACTTTATAATTATAGTAATGGCGGAGGTGATATTCGGTGGCCTTCTGCCGAAAGAAGGTTATCTACTAATTTTAAGTCAAGCTCCTCTTTTTTCTTTTATTTTTTTTTCTTTCTTTTAAACAGTAAACTAGGTTGGGCCTAAACAATGATTTCACCAAGGTTATAGTCCGAAATAAATGTTTTGTTACGAAATTTCTAAAATTTTTGGAGCACTGACACGGCCACCGTCTAACCACACTAGTACATTAGAATTAACTGCGTCTTCCCTCTCTCGGAACCAGGCCTTGATAAACGCGTTTTCAATATCATATACTCGACTATAAACTAAGACAATTTTATAACAATTATATCGCAGTACAGGAACCTAGCCGCCTAAATCGTAATTTTATATATTAAATTTAATTTTCTAATTACTGAAAATAACGTATAGCATAAAATTGAGAACTCACCTATTCTCTCCTTGTCGATGTTTACTTGTTGCCGGAGCAACAAGAAATTTCATCAACCTTTTAGACACCATTTTACAAAAACCAGCATTACGTATGCACCAAATAGCGATTCAAACGCCCTCTTGCTGTAATAGCAAGAACTACCCCTCTACTATTAACAAAAGAATGGCACATACTGCAACGAAGCGGAAGTTGTAGGTTTATAAGCAAGGTAATATAAATTTTAAATAATTAGGTTTAATTAGATATTAAGCTCGTTTTAAGAATATCGTATACGATAGGAATAAAAACTCTTACGCATCATGCCGTAACTTAAACTAAATCTATAGTAACCGACTTGAGAGAAATATTCGCTTTTGGATTGAAATTTTGATGTGTGTTTCATATCATAAATTAGATTGAATAGATATATCTCATCTGTACCAATATTACGGACATGCCTCCATACCAGCAACAAAGAAAACAAACTATAATTACCAAACAATATGACAACATAAAACGAGAATAATAGAACAACATGACTGGTACAGTAGCACTATACGGGGGCCAACTTTATCATCAACAGCACCAATGTAAACAACCGGTTAAACGGGTTGTTACAAATTGATTTACCTTAACAAGAACTTCTAGTGCAGCAGTTACCCTATAAGTCTTAATAGACGAATTGTTCATAATTGCAGGATTGAAGTAGCTGGCACCTCTAACAAACTTGAAAGCAAGAGGGCTTTTGACAAAAATCTTCTTGTATATATCAACAAGGAATTTTCTGCAGTCTCCATGGAACTGAAGAACTTCTTCATCTTTTATTACCTTACCTTATAAAGCTGCTGAGGATGTAAATCCAATGTCAACAGCATGGAAGTTCTTCAGGTTTACTGTATTCTTCAAATTGAGAGAAGTTTCTTACTAGTATTTGCCGACTCCAAAATCTGATTCTCTATAATTCTTCCCAACACGTGTCGAAGCATAGTACTCAGATCAGTGAACATAAAAAGGAGAAGAGGATCATTACTCTGATATTTGGGGAGATACTGTTCTAGTTCAAGAGAAATAGAACCCATGAATGCCAACTGTGCTGGGAGCACGTCATTTCTTACAAAACTTTTTATGCTTACAAAGTTTTCTAAGTTTTTTTTCTTTCTTTATCAACCTATTTTATGTTGATGAAGAAAGGACCCTATTTTAAAAACGTTTGCCAGTTCTTTTTGGAAATATGTTCATATGTAACTAGGTATCCAAGTTTATCTTGAACTTTTTCGCAATTTCGCTGTCGGGAAACATCACTTTAAAAACATCAACACAAATGCCAAAACTTCTACCAGAAGAATGGGTCATAACTTGATTAACAGCCCACAATATTTTTGCAGTAATAACTTCATCTTTGATAATAAAATTATTAAGACTACTTGTAATACAAGTACAAGTAGTGATTTCATAATACAAGTACTGAATGTTGTGGTCTTGTTATCAATAAAACAAGTATGTGCGTTATTTACAACTGAAGTTCGCACTTCACAAAGTTCAGCTTTCACTGGAACAGAGCTTGTAATTGATGGAACAGCATTCACAAAAACAGTTTGTAGTTTCTTCCTTGGCAAATAACATATGAAACAGTATTTTTGCTCGAACTTGAAGAATTTACTCTTTCAGTATGCTTTTTGCCTTTGGCATGAGATCGAACTGAAGACACTCTCGTGTTGCTAATATCAAAACTGTTCATACAAAAGAGCAATACCCTTTATACTTATCATTTTCCAACCTCTGAAGAAAATTCAAATCTGAATTTATTGTTCAGTCCCATCGCTCAGTTTTTAAATAAGTCTCTCCTCTTATTTTCCTCATTCTCTCTCAAAAGATATGTGCAACAGTAATAATCACACAAATAAATAATAATGGATGTATTATATATATAATATACTCAGGGCTGCAAACTAGCTGACTGACTTAATACCGGACATCACTGACATCAAATCCTCATTTAAAATATGAAGTAGGCTATAATATATCAAATAATTAATTGGTTTTAAAATTAGCTACCTTCTCCCCACCGAGCAGCTGTGAAAACTGAAACTCTATCTGAAACTTTCAAAACTGAAACTCTATCTGAAACTTTCAACAAACACTTCGTTGACTTCACAAAATATTTCTTCAAAAATCAATAATTAATGCGACCTGCAACAAAAAATTTCAAATTAAATTAAAGAAGAGTGGTGCTGTTATGTGTATTTGTTGCTGCCTTTGAAAGAGCTGAAATCTTTACATAAGCAATATGCCACATCCATACAAAGCATTAAAACTGGCTCTCAGTTTACCATCATTGGTCATACTTTTACTGACTTTACTGACTAGTTTGCAGCCCTGTATACTGTGCATTGCATATAATACAAAGTATTCATTATTATTATACGTGAAGTATTGGGGGAAACGAGGAAAAAAAGCAGAATTAGTAGAAAAGGAGAAGTTGGTGACTATCTGCAACCCCAAGAGATGTGGCGTCACGTCTTAACGCCGGAACATTGGGGAAAATCACAATTTATTATTTCAGTAACTGTACTGTATTACATAAGTATTGTTGTTCTATAAAATCACTTTTTTCATGACCTGAAACTCAAATTCACGACTTTAAGCATCCTTTAACAGACAACTCCAATTCATGACTTTCAGGCCCGTAGACACCCTGCTCGGAGGGCTGATACAGTGAGCCAAGAGCATTATTTGTATTATCTAAATGTATTATTAAGTTATATTTTAACTTGTGTAAATAATCGTAATTATTCTATTCTAGTTTTAATGCAACGACTGTTATTACCCTTGACTTTTGGAGTTCAAAAATCCAGGGTAGATTATAAAGAATGATATTTGTGTATTTCATGACTTTTCCAGTATGTAGATCAAAGTTCCAGTATTATTTCCAGTATCAAAATTAAAATCCAGTATAATCCAAGTATTTCCAGTATCAGTATCCATGGTTTATAATTTATCTAAATGATTTGTACAATTTGAAAATCGATGGCTATATTCAATTATTTGCGGATGATACCACAATAACTATTATGGGTAAAAAATGAGAAAAAACTTATACTAAACCGAAAATAACATTAAATAAGGTAAATCAATAGTTTGAACAAAATTATTTGGTTTTAAATTTAACAAGAATGATTGGCCAACCTCAAAACTTTGTTTTTAAGATATTATAATTGCGTTAATATTATACATTGTTACTGTAATGCAATTAATGAAGTTACGAATCAGAATTATTTAGCTGTAAAAATTGACGAACATTGAAAGTAGACATCGATTATTCAACATGTAACAAAAGAATTTAAGAAAATTAGTGTATAAATCTGTACGATTAAGAGGCTGTTTAGAATTAAAGGTTTTACGTATGGTGTATTACTAAGGCTGACAGACATCTCGATTTAGCCAGGACAGTCCTTTCTTTTTAACTCGTGTCCCGACTTTTTTAAAGACTGCAAACAAAGGAATAACTGTCATGGCAATTAATTCATCCTTTTTATTGGAAGCCTCGCGCTGTGAACGAGCTACTTTCCTTTCTCTGTGTTTTATCATTTACCCGTGCTGTGATATGTAGGACAATTATCGGGATCTTACAATTGCCGAGTTATTTGACGTGTCAGTAATGGTACAAAACGTAAGTGTGTTTTTAACGATGTCCTCCAGAAAAAAATATCCATTTCTGAAGAGAACTATTTCTGATTCTGACGTACCCTCTAACAGATGTTCTTCCCATTCAATATTATTCATGGCGGATGGTTAGACATTAAACATCATGTGAACAGTATAAAGCACAAAAATGTTTGTGATAGTGTCCTACTCTTCCCTGACAGCGTTTTTTAGAAGTGAGAGTTTCGGTGAAAAGGAGTTCAAATTAGCTGCTACAAAAGGGACGTTCGCGTACCACATCATAGGTTCGATCCAGCTACCAGTCACTCAAGTTGTTCATGTCCCACTAAGCAAATATCGGAATGGTACTGTCAAATTAGGCTCTACCCGAAAGTTTAATTGAATATGTTTTATAGCCTTTAGGTGTGTATGACTCAGGCCGGAACAGGGCAAGTGGAAAGGACCTTAAAGATTAATTAAACTCTTTTTGTGCGAAGAGGAGAGGAAGATAACCTAAGAAAGGGACATGAATTATTTGCAACATTTGAAGAATCAAGGAATGAAATTAAGATTTATAATTATAACAGTGCAAAATAACAATTTAGCCATTTTACTTCTTCTCTACGCTCCCTCTACTATGTGTCGTTATAAATGGTACTTATCGTGTATAATGAGTGTTAAAAACTAAACTAAAAAAACGAAAGATACGGAGGGACAAATCCCATAAAAATTTTATGGCGATTGAGTCCAAAATACTCCTAGATAATAAAAAAAAATATAAAATTTGTAAAGGTCAATAAATAGCGACCAATATAGACTTGTTTTCTTTTCATTAGTCTCGATTTCATGCTGTAAAAATGTGATAGCTTTATGTGTTACGCTCTTATTCAGAATACTCTACAAGTCTACAATATTGTATCTTAAGTTGGGAATTGCCTATGAAACGCATATGAAACCATTACAAATTCAGCAAAATAATATAATAAGAATTTGTTTAAATAAAAATAAAGAAAACAAATTGGAAGACCTATAAAGGATGTTTCAAAACAACACCGACAACGTTTGGGAGGTGATTCCTGACACCAAGATAAGACAAGTATAAACCCACCTGCGTGCACAAATGCTTCCTTTCAGAGTTATAAGCTGCCGATAACATGAAAAAATGAACTTTAAAGGTCTAGCTCCAAAACTATAGGAGTTACCGTAGTCGGTTCAAGACTCCACTTAGCAACTAATAAGTGCGCCCGCAATCCTAAGGTACTCACACAACAATTTTTATAGAGGGAGTTTGGCTACAGGCAAATAATTTGCAGTACTCACCAACTACCTCCATAAAAATTGATGCGCAAGAAACGCAGGATTCTGAAACTTGGATATTTGGATAGGGCACATGCTAGTTCCTAAGTGATGTCGACCCGACTACGTTAGTCCCATAGTTTTAGAGCTATGGACCTTTAAAGTTCATTTTTTAATGTTTTCGGCAGCATATAACTCCGAAAGGAAGCATTTGTGCACCAATGTTGGTCTATACTTTTTGTCTTATCTTGGTGTCATGAATCACCTCGCAAACGTTGTCGGTGTTGTTTTGAAACACTCTGTATACAGAATTTACAGTTTTAACCGTTGAAAACTTATATGCAAAAACTATACTTTTATACGTAGAAAAATATGAAAAACAGTGGAATAAAATAACATACTGATATGGAAAGAGAAAAATAACTCCAAAAAAATCTGAAACAGTAAGAGTAAACAAAACAATATCACAAAACCTAATTCTTTTTTTGCTCCAAAACTTTGTAATAATACTACAAACGAAATTAAAGAAGAAACAATATGTATAGATTAAAAAAAAAAAAAAAAGGTCAAAAAGAAAAAACATTCCTAAATGGAAATAAGGCGTTAAAAAGCATAGTGTTTAAGAAAATTTTTGGTTAAAAAGATTCACTCATTCAAAGAGTTTAGAGTGTCAATCACTGAGGTATTTTAATTAGGACAATATTCGACTAAAATATCATCTAAGAGAAGTTAGTGGACTGAAGATCACGCACAACCGAAAGCTTCTGTGCAGAACCAACTACTGTAATTATAAATATAGGAAAGATTTGCATCATAAATTGTGTACGTTTATGTGTTATGTGCTAGTAAAAACAGAAATATATGGACTAGGTAAATATTTTAAAAGGAGAATTTCTGCCAAGATCTGGAAATGAACCTCCTGGATTATTCACAGTCTCATAATTGTTAAAGTTGAATACCTATAGGTTTATGTATCAAGGAAGTGATTCCTGTCAAGGCCTGGAAACGGGCCTCCTGAAATTTCGATGTCTATCGACCAAAGACTGACAGGTTACCAATTTAAATCGTGTATCTACCAAATTTATACGCAGACATCTATACGCAGACATCTACGCATGATCTTGTGTTATATTAATACATTGTTAGAGAATGTTTATATAAAAACATAATAAATAAATAAAAATTAATTAATTAATTAATATTGGTATAATACTTTTAGATTCACAGAAAAGATATTACTTACTGGTCTGATGTAAATTAACATTCTAAAACGCAGAAATATTAACATTTGTGCAATATTGATCCTGTCCAGAAAAGAAAAAACATTTTTCAGAACACGGTCACTGCAAGTTCTCAGCAGATGGTGTTTGCATTTAGAGCCATAGCCAGATTGAAGTTTACAGAACATCATTTCGAACACCCTAAAAAACTCTTACCATGTATGTTAGTGTTAGGACTGATTGGATTGAAATTTAATGTCCCTTTCAGCAGCGGGGGTTTACGAAACGTGGTCATACAACTTAAAATAGAATCCGAACTAGCATCTCCCGTGTCAAACACTCCAATACTTTAAAGAATAAGTTTTCATTTTGAGACCAAGACGATTAATCGTTAGCGAGCAGTGAGGCAAGGCATAAGGATGAAAACTTTAGTAAGTTCAGGCCTGAAAATACACAATTCGTAAGTAAAGGTCATAAAATTTTTACTCACGGCTGACTTGTCGGAATTACATATTTCTCCTGGAAACATGTGAGGAGTCGCGTACAACTAATGTAGTATTCGTTGTTTGACGCTAATAAAGATGATGTAATCGCGCATTTTAATGATGATATAATAAGTAATTTCCAGCTTTTATCTTGTGAAATTTTATTTTATAATTTTGGTCTGTTGGAAATTTTGGAATAGACAAAAGAAGTCTTCAGAAAGTCAGCCTAATAAGCAAACACGAAATACATTGCTCTCCTATTGAAATTATACTAACATTTGAAAAAGAATTAGAACCATAATATAGCCAAAATATGAAAAAAATGAAATGAAATCTTCGAGTTTTACGTCCCACGATTATGCCGGTTAGGCTAAAGGAGACGGTGATGATAAGAAATGAATAAAATGGTGGAATGAAGAAAGTGGGAAGAAACGGGAGAACCCCGAGAAAGCCCACAAGCACGGTGTTTGTCCACCACACAGTCCACACTAGCCAAAATATGAAGTACTTAAATTACACATAAATTGTAATTAAACATTTAATTAAGCACAATATAAAGAAACTACAATTATTTGAAGTATTTTAGGAATTCATCCATACAATTAGTTCATTGTTTTAATTACATCGCGAAAAGTACTTATTAGTTTGAGTTCACAAACTGTACCGCCAAAATTAATTACTGAAAACCTTTCAACTGACAAATGTTTCGTTTTTCTGCAATATTAGTTGAAAGCCTAATATTATGATTTCCTACCAGTGATTTATCTACACCCCCTAACACCTCGCCACCACCGCCCAAAAATTTTCGGACACCCTCGCGGAAAGAAATTCCTTACACTCCCCCAACTAGAGGGCTGCAATATTAAAAAGATTCATTTTTGCGCTCCCTAAAGCCCTCCAGGACTTTGTGGAAAATCTTTTAAATGATCTTATCTTTAGGCAGAACGGGAATTCCCATTCTATCTAATCTTTGGAGATAGGGAATTCTATTCGAGGAGGAAATGTTTAGGGAAATGTAGCACCGAAAAACTTAACTTCTAGCGTGTTTGTATGCAGATCACAACTCATGTATAAAATGGTTGTAGTTACGAGGGCAAAATCCAAGGAACAACATCACAGAAGTATATATTAGATGTACCAAGGCAACCCTATATGATTATTTTTTCCCCTTCAATTGTCATATATTATAAAATGTTATCTGTATTTTTTCAACTGAAATAACTTCATATTTCTTTTAAAATGCTGAAAACTCAATAAAACGTAAAAATGTTATAATAAAAGGCAGATTAGCTTTAATTACTTTCACACTATGAAAAGTTCTGATTATTCCTATTTATTATACCTTTAATACATTTGAAATACGTTAGCATATTACAGTAAAACCATTCATTTTAATTACGGAAAGTAACTGTGATGCTATTTGATTTTAAAAATGTCGTCCTTGTGTGGTTGCATATAGCAGTCTTTTATTTTGAGTAATGTATAAATACTTATTTTAATTCTGAAACTGATCAAGACTTTATATATATATATATATATATATATATATATATATATATATATATAAAGCAAAGATTAAATTTTGAAATATATACTTACTATAACAGGATCAATCCATGCGAAGTGATCGAGAAAGAAGAAAAATTACCGCTCGACCTTTTCGAAAAAATCTAATTTTTTCATAAATGTTTTCCCTATACAGGGTACTTCAAAACCACAATTAATTATTTTTTTTACAACATCCCAAGGCGACACAGCGGCTGACGACATTTTACGTTTCTTTCGATTTTAGGCGTTTACGTTGTTTTGAATCAACATCTATTTGTCCTACCAAATTGAAAATCGACCATCTACGTTTCCAACTCGAGCAGAGCTAAAACTTTGATCTCTTAACATTTTTGGCTGAAACAATTGAAAGAGGTGAAATCAGAGTCTACAGTAGGATCACTTTTGGACACTGTTTCCGCAGTCACTGTTTACAGCGGATAAGTGTTCACTGACTTGGGAATGTAGATTAAACGAAAGGACAACAGTCTTCTGCATGATTTGACAATTAAGACAAGAATAAACATGATTGAATATCATTCATTTAGCAAGCAGCAAGAGCAAGGAGTACTTACGGTCTTTTTTGTCAAGTGTGCATTTTGACTTTCCTCGCCTTCTGCGTATAGTAGCATTCTTCACCAGTGCTGCTGTGGTTGTGATAAGACAGTGTTACAACTAGAGGATAGGAACGAGCTTGAGAACCTTGACTGGACTAACGATTCATCGTACTTTATTTTACTTCACAACTAATTTCCAGTTGAATTCATGAACAAAACACCTCCTAGAGTATGACGTCATTACTTAATACTTTGACCCACATTCTGCACAAAAACACAAAACGCGCTTTGTAGTGGTTATGGTATACTAAAGGACTAACTATTCCCAAAATTTCAGAACTTTTTTTCCAGGTCCATTGGAGATATTGGACAGTGAAATGATAAATTGGCCTAATTCTCGAACTTCAAGACTTTTTTCAGGCGTTTGGAAGCAGCTACAGGTCTGAAAATTTTTGCGTATTTACTTATGACCCCGGACTACATGCACACACAAATTCAGACCTCTACGTCAATTGTTTCCTCTTCCCAAATGTTTTCAATGTCCAAAAGTGATCCTACTGTAGACTCTGATTTCACCTCTTTCAATTGTTTCAGCCAAAAATGTTAAGAGATCAAAGTTTTAGCTCTGCTCGAGTTGGAAACGTCCAACAATTTTCAATTTGGTAGGACAAATAGATGTTGATTCAAAACAACCTAAACGCCTAAAATCGAAAGAAACGTAAAATGGCGTTACCCGCTGTGTCGCCATGGGATGTTGTAAAATAATAATAATAATAATAATAATAATAATAATAATTGTGGTTTTGAAGTACCCTAATATAGAATAAACATTCATGAAAAAATTAGATTTTTTGGAGATGGTCGAGCGGCACATGCTTAATCACTTAAAATGGAAATGACTCAACAGTCTTACGTCTTTTATTCGGTTTTCAGCAGTTTTTTTTTTTTAAAAAATGTTATTTCCGTAAAGTGAAGTATTTCAGATAACATTTTTGATGCGTAACAGCTGAAGAAAAAAAGTCATCCTTTTATTACGCTGCGCCTATGTTTCTGTCGCTTGAATTTAGTCCGTTTTGTCTGAATTTTCCTTGGGGTTAGTCCTATTGAATTTTGTCCTGCATTCGTAATAATATGTTCGGTAATTCTAACAGAGGCTGTAAGAAGAATAACTATTCTTTAAGTTTCATCATAAATTTTAGATGTTATTCTTCTCGGAAAAATGACGACGATACAGTTTTTTTTATCAGCAGTTATTCACATCTATTTTGGTAGACTAATGTGATTTTTTAAAAAATACCTGTGGGCAAATGGAAAATTGATTGACTCAGTTGCACGAAAGCCGTTTGACATTGTAACTGAAACGAAAATAAAATAAACTTAATTTGGTATAATATCAAATTATTTCACATCAAGATTTTATTCACTTTTTCAGTAGTTCATCTCTAACATGCTAAGAGTCGCAGTACGTAAAAGGTGCCACAGTTCACATCCTCAAGACATGTTAGGCCACGACGTGTTTAGTTAAGTAAACAATAACACACTGAGCAAGGCTATGTGATAATATGTAAAAAAAAAAAAAAAAGTATCACGTAACAGTTTCAACACACTAACAGTGTCTTCATCACGCTTCCACTCCTTCTGGCTGCCTGGGAGTTGGTCATCTTTTATATACTCTCCGGCGATCACCTTTTAACCCTTTGGGGATTTCATGGTACAATTTGTACCATACGGGTTTGACCTTTTTCGTCCAGTTTAAGTCCAGAGGCATTGTAGAAGACATTACGTATGGTTTCACACCTTCCTGCGTCGAGACATAGGAGGTGATGACGTCATAATTCTAAAATATATATTTTCATGTGATATTATTGGGGGAGTTTATGTAAAGTATTTTTGGCGGGCTTATTTTTGCACGTAGAAGATTGAAATTTTGCACAAACATTCAGTCCACTGAGTAGGATTTACCAGATTTTTTTTCAGATCTTTGCGTTAAAACAGTGGGGTACGGAGGGGCTAAACGTTGAAAAAGGGAAGTTTTTACCAAAAAATCACTTTCACGGGATTTTCTCGCCTTAGATACACGATGGGGACAAGTGAATGGTACCGCCTGAAATGCAGTTCTATTCTGAAGAGAATGATGGGCGAAACATAACCCTAGGGCAATTAGGGATGTCTCAGGCAATGTTTAAAAATTTCCCTCTGTATACGGGAATATGGGACATTGTCGGTATACTTTTTTTGGCGGGCTTACTTTTGCACCTGGAAAATTGGAATTGTGCATAAACATTCAGCCCACCGAGTAGTATTTACCAGATTTTTTTGCAGATCTGTGTGTTAAAACAGGGGGGGTCCAGGTGGGCTAAAATTTAAAAAAAAAGGGATATTTAGACCCCCAAATTTTTTTCCGGGATTTTCCCGCTTAGATACACGATGGAGACACGTGAGTCATACCGCCTGAAAGGCAGTTCTATTCTGAAGAGAATGATGGGCGAAACATGACCCTAGAGTAATTAGCGATGTCTCAGGAAATTTTTTACCTGAGATCATGGTGTTTTACGGTAATTTGGGGCATGGTGGGAATTCCTGATAAAATTTCTCCCGCCCTTGGTATTCAATATAGAAACCTGAAATTTGGCACACACATTCAGTATACCAAGTACTATTTATCAGATTTTTTTTTTAGATGGCTACGTTCGCACAGGGCCGCTTTTAGAGGGGCCCAAATTGCGAGAAAAAAAATTCCCTCCGAAATTTTCCGTTTGACATCATTTTTCCCGCTCCTGATATATGGTGTGAGCATGCAAGTAGTACCATTTGAAAGCCAGCTCCATTCTGAAGAGAATGAGTTATGAACCATGATCCTAGGATAAATAGTGACGATGCAGTAGCTGCTTGACTGAAAGTCTAAAAAATAGCCCAAAAAACCGGAATCCGGAAAGGGTTAATCAGACTCCGCCCCTTCATTAAAAAGTAACACTTGTGTGGCTTTCACTTTCACTTTTTAGGTGCACACGTATCCAATTAAGTTTACTTTTTCCTTGGATACATTCTGTCCTCTAATTATCTTTATTTTCCTTATTAATTTTTCCTTTCTTTTTTCTTCCTTTTCATTTCTTCTTCTTTAAGCAGGATCTTCTCCCACTCTTTATTTATCGAGAATCCTGAATTCCATTTCATCACCTTGTCTCGTGCCTTCATAATCTCCCTGGCTTCCTTCCATTTTCTCACCAAACTTCTGTTCTGAAGGAGACGATAGAAAGAGGAGGAGAAAGACTGCTTCTTTTTTGCGTTATGTGAAGGACTGTTTAGGAATATGGAAGGGAACGAAAAGGCAGCTGGACAAATTCATAAGGGACGTGGAAGATGAAAAGAAAGGGATTAGACTAGAAAATGAAATAGAAGTAGACAATGAGATAAACTATTTAGATATGAAAATTAAGAAGTCGGAAGGGGGAGAGTTTATTACATCCTGGTACCAAAAATAGTGTGCAGCGGGAGTGTATTGCCACAAACGAAGTGATGTGGATGAGGGTACAAAGAAGAATTTCATAAAAAGCATGGAAGAAAGAATAGAAGACCTAAACACAAATGAAGAACAGAGGAAAACAGATTTAAAGAACTTCTGGACACAGCTAAGGAGAAATGGATACAACGAAGAGGATAAGATCATAAGAAACATAGCAAGAGAGAGAAAGAAAGAGGAAGAAGACAAGAACAAAAAATGGTTTGGAATAGAAAGCCTAGGCAAAGAAACAGAGAAGATAAAGAGAATGCTTCGGAAAGCAGGAATTAGGACGTACAGGAAAGGAGGAAGCAGAATAATTGAACTATTGAGAAGAACCAAGAGAAAAACAGTAGCGGAGAAAGATCAAAGGGGAGTAGGATGCGCGGAGTGTAACAAAATTTACATAAGAGAAACAAAAAAGAAAATGCAAGAAAGGATTAAACAGCACCAGGATGATGTAAGATTGAAAAGGGACAACACTGCGATATGCAAGCAACACAAAGAGACAAACCACAGGATAGGATGAGAAGGAGAGGGGTCATAGAGGTACAGAACAGAACTTTGGTGAGAAAATGGGAGGAAGCCAGGGAGATTATGAAGGCAGGAGACAAGGTGATGAATTGGAATGCAGGATTCTCGATAAATAAAGAGTGGGAGAAGATCCTGCTTAAAGAAGAAGAAATGAAAAGGAAGAAGAAAGAAAGAGGAAAAATTAATAAGGAAAATGGTTTGGGTACAAAACCTCGCCTGGCCAAACCCCGCTTGGCCAAAACCTCGCCGCCCAAAACGTCGCGGGGCCAAAACCTTGCCTTGCCAAAACCTCGCGCCCCAAAATATCGCCATACTCAAAATATCGACTCGTTGTAATGATCTCGCGACACAGAATCTCGCCTGGTCTAAATTAAGCGAGACGTAGTGTCGCCTGGGAAGAAATGTCGTCAGGATAAAACCTTTTCACTACGATTTCTTCAATGTAGAATGTTCTATCGCCAGATTTACAAAACTTATTAGGTTTTGAAACTTGACATTTTGTATAAATCTTCTTGCTTCACAAGGGCACAAGCTCCAGATAAGACAATATTTTGCGAAATGCATGCCGTAAAGAGGAATGGAATGGATGGCCTTGAATGAATTTTGCCGTTCTCCAGATCTAAAAAACTACTAAGCATAGAACCTTTACGTTTTGGTACAAATCTTCTCCTTGTACCATAAGAATGTAAGTTGCAAAATGCTCCTCGTAAGGGAGTGTTGAAGTTTGGATAATTCTTGAGCGTTGGCTTGATCTCAGGACCCACAAAGTTTTGGCCACGCGACGTTTTGGGTGGCGAGGTTTTGGCCACGCAAGGTTTTGGTCCGGTGAGATTTTGTCCCGCGAGGTTTTGGGCGGCGAGGTTTTGGACACGCGAGATTTTGGGCGGCGAGGTTTTGGCCACGCGAGGTTTCGGCCGCGAGATTTTGTCTGTCTCCCAAGGAAAATACAGATAATTAGGAGACAGAATGTATCCAAAGAAAAGGTAAACTTTTAATTGGACACGTGTGCACCTAAAAAGTGAAAGTGAAAGCCACACAAGTGTTACTTTTTAAAGAAGGGGCTGAGCCTAATTAAAAGGTGATCTCCGGAGAGTATATAAATGATGACCAACTTCCAAGCAGCCAAAAGGAGTGGAAGTCTGATGAAGACACAGTTAGTGTGTTGAAACTGTTACGTGATACTGTTTTTTTTTTTTTTTCATATTATCACATAGCCTTGCTCAGTGTGTTATTGTCTATTAGTACAAAATGGAAACAAGGCCTGATACAATAGTTACTAAGTAAACAATGCTAGAGGATGCATAAGGCGACTCCTAAGAAAGAATCTTAGTGTTCTGTACAATCACAACTCCTTTTTCGGCATCACCTTATCAACTGATTTATACATATATATACACATAATTCTATACTATATGCAATAGTATCATATATAATTCTATTTTCATATTTATGTTGCCAATGTAAATAGCAGCAATACAAAATATCAATATTGAAATACTTGTATGTTTTTTTGTAGTTTTAATCACATCAATAAGTCACATAATCGGGGATACGAGCCGTCTTACGCATCCTTTTGCATTCTTTGCTTAATATATGGCCAAACATGTCTTAAGGATTGATCTGCGGCACGTTTTACATACTGCGAGCAATGGCGGTTTTAGCGGGTAGGCCAGGTAGTCACGGACCTACCCCAAATTTTGAAAAAAAAAATATATAAACACTAAAAGATACAATACGGAGTAAATATATTTTTCACTTTTTATATTAATGGTAAATAATTATTTAATAAACAGCATTAACCATTACTGTAACAGGAATTTCCTATTCTCATTAATCAATCAAATGTGCATAAGTATCCATACGCGAGGGAGCGGGCCTACCCAAAAGTATAATCCTAAAGCCGCCCGCCTTTACATGTTTGAGGTGAACTACTGGAAAACTGAATAAAATTTTGTTGTGAAATGACTTGATACTAGACAAGTAAGTTTGTTTTATCTTCGTTTTACCTACAATGTCAAACAGCTTTCTTGCAACTGAGTCAATCAATTTTCCATTTCTCTACAGGTAGATGTGATTAACACTGTTAATAACAGATCTGTATTTAGTCATTTTTTCGAGAAGAACAAGTAGAATAACATCTAAAATTTATGATAAAACTTAAAGAAATTAAAATAAAACTTACAGAATCTGTTACAATTACTAAAGAAAAATTCTCTTGAAAAAATCTCTCCCTGGACAGATTTTCTCGTCTAAAAATATTTTCTACAAAGTGATGGAGGGCCTTTAGGCAGAACGGGAAGACACCATTAAAAATCTTGCTATTTTGGTTTCTAAAAGATTTTGAATTCTTGTTTTTAAGTGCCAATAGAATGACAACTTACTTTCGACAAGATAAATTTTGAAGCAAAGCACGCAACGCAAGATTGAATGGATATCAACCTTTACACGGCTGTGATCGTCACAATAACGTTCGATCAATCGATAGCCAACGATTTCATCTCGACGTGACGCCAAGCATGAGAAAGTCGATGCTAATTGGCTCTGGCTGCGGAAGGAAATCCAATGCAATCGTTGCATCGACGAATTTTAAAGTTTGTATATATATATATATATATATATATATATATATATATATATATATATATACACAGATGGCGATCAGAAAAATGGAAACACCTGAACCAAATTGCAACTTACCAGATTAATGTGGTGTCGGGCTACCTTTCGCCTTTAGAACAGCCTTGATGCTACGTGGGATGGAGGCATAGAGGTCTTGAATGGTAGCAAGTGGAATTTTACACCATTCCTCGTGCAGGGCATCGGTCAGTTCTGTGAGAGAGGATGGAGGTGGAAATCGTCGCTGGAGTCGTGTTTCCAAGCCGGACCACAGATGTTCAATTATGTTGAGATATGGGGATTGGGCGGGCCAGGGGAGGTGTTGAACTTCATCCCCATGTTCCTCAAATCACGCTTCAACAACGCCAGCTGTGTGAATGGGTGCATTATCATCCTAGAAGATGGCGTCATTATCCGGGAACAACATCCGGACCATAGAATGCAAGTGGTCTCCTAAAATTGCGACACAATCGTTGGCAGTGATTCGTCCGCTAAGTGTGACCACAGGACCCAATGAAAACCATGATATTGCGGCCCACAGCATCACCTAGCCGCCGCCATGTTTTACAGTTGGCAGATCATAAGTTTCTTTGGGCGTTCTCCACACATAAACACGGCCCGTGGTTGGGAATAGGGTGAAGAATGACTCATCCGACCATATCACACGTTTTCAGTCCTCAACGGTCCAAGTTGCATGGTCGCAGCACCATTTGCGGCGTGCGAAAGCGTTATGGTCCCTGATGAGCAGTTAGGCCCGTGCAACACGACCCCGTAAGTTCATGTCATGTAATTCGTGGCGGACTGTGATTGTCGAAACAGGGAGCGGGAGGTGCTGATTGAGTTCCTCCGTCACTTGCTCCGCAGTGGCACGACGGTTCTGCGTGACAATGCGCTTTAATACCCGGCGTGACCTGTCCTCCATGATTTTCTTCCGCCCACTGTTCTGCTTACCCGATGTGGTTTTCCCGTGTGTTGTGTAGGCCGTCATCATCTTCGCCACTGTCTCACGCGACACACCTAACACAGTAACCACTGCCGTCACACTCACTCCACATAACCGCGCACCAACAATTTGCCCTCTTTGAAAATCTGAGAGGTCTCCCATTTTACACTACCTCCCTCTGCTGCAGCCACTGGACACTACTGTTCCACTGCGCCTGACGTAGTATGGAGACCGACCTAACACACCACCACCAGCGGCCCGGCGCTGCGGGCGCCACGACACCACTGCCAACCCATACATCTGACGTGTTGCCAATTACAGGTGTTTCCATTTTTTCTGATCACCATCTGTATATATATAAAACACGCTAATTAAAAAGACGATAATAGTATACGACCTTAATGCAAGATTGTACCCCGCCCCAAGATTTTTTGAACCTCTACTAAGTTCAAAATTCTGGATAAATCACTGTTCCCTACTATATGTGCCAGTAACTAGTAAAACTAAAACGAAGAAAACAAACATTATACCTCATTCATAGTATTCTAAAAGTAACTGACGATTCTAAATTATTTAAACTATTAAGATGCTTGTGCTACAGAAGAACTCTTCTCACATGACTTCATGTGTGTTCGCATATTCCACTTCTGAGCAAATCTTTTCCCACATAAATCACACACAAATTTACGCACTCCAGCATGAAGTTTCAAATGCGTTCGCAGATTGTTGTGACGCGCAAATTTACGACCACAAATCTCACATACAAATGGTTGTTCACCTGTGTGGGTTGTCATGTGTAGTTTAAGTTTAATACTGCTGGCAAATTGTGCACCACAAAGTTCACACTGTTCTGATTTATTGTGGTACTTCATATGGTTTGGAAAACTTCGTTTCTTCACCAATTTACCACAAACTTTACAACAGGTGAAAGTAGGATTATGAGTTTTTTTATGATAGTACAATTTCATTCTTGAAACAAACTTCTTATCACATTCAGGACAACTATACTTTACATTTTCTGCATGTGTTTCCATATGGTTCTTCAACTTGATCCTTAGTATCTTTTTATTACACAATTCACAGTTCACACTATTCTCATCCTTTTTATGAACAACACGAATATGTATGTTTCGTAGATGCTTATCGAAAAACAATTTGTTACAAATTTCGCATGGACAATCTTTGGAACGTGTTTTTGAGTGTATTAGTACATGTTGTTGCATGTTCCAAAATTTGCTGAATTGTTTAGGGCATTGCGGGCACTTATATTCCCCGACATTATGCTTCTTCAACATATGATTCCGACGATATTTAGCATACTGAAACTTCTCTCCACATACAGTACAAGTCTTGTTACATACTTTTGGGTTTTGGTCCTTAATTCTGAAAAATAATAAACACTAGTGTATAATCATATTTACTACAACAGAGAGAGCAAGTATACATAAAGCTATTCTATTATTCACTAAACGTAATACCTCGTTAGGATCTTGTTTTCAACAGACCGTGCATCTACTTGTTTCGGATCAGAATTGGAAATTTAGAACAAACTTACTAGAGCTGTATATTACTCAATATTTTTTATTCGTTTTTTTACTGACACTTACACCCTCTTTTTCATTTCTAATTACTTATACTGTTTATCTTATCGCATATTGAACAGTCTAAAAGAGTTTCTTGGGTTAACTTTGTTCTAAATAAGTTTCATAACAAACATAAAAATGTGTTAATACTATATACAACAGAAAATAAAATATAGGAAAGGGTACATAGACGTAAAGTAACCACAGAAGATGAAATAATAAAGTTATAAATTTCAGTCATACAAACTATGCTGAAACGAAATCTTTAATTTACTATCTGAAGTTTAAGACCAATAGGTTAAAAGACACGAAGGATTAATGAAAGTGAATAACTGAAATATTTTCTTTCACATTTGGAAAACGCCTGAAAATAAGTTTTAGAGATTATGAGACTTGAACCTACAATCATAGAAAAAGGGTTGGACCTACAATCATAGAAAAAGTTATGCGCTAACAGCTACCCTACCAAGATGAGTTGAAATTTCACTACTTGGTAAAAGTGTATATCTACATCACTAACACAAAATACCCGATGATTCTGTGGCTTGTTTCTATTTAGATTTATATTTTTAAAATTGTAATTCGCTTCGTTTTTATTTTTATAGTGATTTTTTTTTTGGAAGAATTTGTTTTCTTCTACACATTTCCAAGAAGACAAATTAAAATTTCTCTAATAAGGAAGAGAGTTATTTCTATTTCAGTAATTTCTAAAGAGATGTGATGAATCTTTTGTACATTACTATACAAGCAAGGAATGTAATGTCAGCACGCTAAACGTAAAGTTGTTCCCCTTTCATGGATATGATCTCGAGTACCTTTTTGAAGTATGATTTTGTGACATTGAAACTCCATTGATGGTATGTGTCTTTGTTGACAAGTGCATGTGCCGCAAGCTGTTATAAGAAATATAAGTATGGTGCCCTCCATTTCAACTCAGGCAGAAAAATATAAAATTGTACCATCACTATCTCAGATATTGTTGAAACTTTTTTATAGCAACTAGACATGTTTTTGACTCACGTATTTTTTTGTTTTGTCGAAAAAAAAAATTCCCGGCAAGTAATGGACCATTAAAGACGGGGAGTACAATTTATGAATTGTAGAAGACATGGAAAATGGTCAACTTCGGAGCCTCACCATTCGGCTATGGAGACAGGTAGAGTTATAATTCTTGTTGTGGTATGTACGTACGGATATAAATAAACTATATTTTATTATAGTTTGGTTTACGCATGCGTATCTTTTTTGTACATAAATTAACAAATGGACGTCAATTTATCTGAAAAGTCAAAGTTTGCGAATTTTTTCGAGCACTTCCGGTACGAATTTTACGGTTTTCGCGGTTCGTAAGACGAAGCTACCAGCTTTCTGGGAAAAAAATTGTATCGCTTCTGTGTGCAACCATTTTGTCGCAAAAAAAAATCGAGAAATTGTAAAATTTTGAAAAATCGCCCATTTTGGGCGCCATTTTCTCGAAAACACCATCTTTTAAAATTCTGAAATTTTGTCTGATGGTTCAACTTTACATGAATAATAAACACACCAAATACCATTCTCGACCAATGTTTCATGAATTAACTGCAGCCTTTTAAAGTTAGCGAAGTTTCGTTAACTTTGATGTCACAGTTAGCAACACTGAGAACAATAAAAGTGCAATGATTTGATGATGTTTGTGGTTCACATTCATTAAATGAAGAATAAAATATTTTCTTGACTTTTTTTATTATTATTATTTTGATCAAGGAGGCTCTCTGAAATAGTAAAATGAGCCTCCCCCTACTCCTCCGTTTTCTTAAACTGAAACAATGTGAGGTGGAAATTACGATTACGAAACGCACATATTTCAAGTTCACTCACTTAAAATGGTCTTCGGAAACAAAATTTCCTTTTTTTTCTTTTTTTAAATGGACCAATCATTTGCTTGGTTGGTGTCTTCTTCGCTAATAGCATGTAACCGTGCAGGTGCTCCAATAGGTGTTGGCTCACTCATAACTCGTCCAGGAGTGGATTTAGAGCGAAGAAACTTTTTTATTTTATATATAAATAATACCGATCTCAGAGTTTGGAGCTCTTAAAAGTAGCTCTAAGTAGCAGTATTACTACCACCACCACCCCCTTCGAGAAGTCCGTCCTGGATCCGCCCCTGCGTAGCACATTGTCGATAGTCACAAATGCTGAAGGTCCATGTGGAAGCATAAACAGCACTTCACGTAATTCATGATTTATTCATAATATTTCTGCTACGCACCACTGGTCATCATACATATATGTATGTAACAAAAGTTCCTTTTTGCACATTTCTTAAATCTACATTTTGAATTGCAGAAGTTCGATTTTAGAGGAAGCATGAAGTTAGTTCATGGTGACCCGTTACTGCCATAAAAACTTCGCCATTTTCCGAAGGCCAAAGATGACTTCGTTGAATACCAGTTATCGGTCGCACTCTTAGCCGGTAGTGTATATATAGAAAATCTGAAAATAGCAGTAGTGAAAAAATGTAATCTAGGCTAAAGGAGACAGTGATGATGAGAGATGAGTGAAAGAGTGGAATGAAGAAAGTGGAAGGCAACGGTAGAACCCCGAGAAAACCTACGACCACGGTGTTTGTCCACCACAAAGTCCACACGGCGCGAGCTGGGATCGAACCAGAGACCACGCACCATACAGCTTGCTGTTGTCAATCCTCACTTCTCATGTGTCACTTTCTTTCCCTTCCTGTTGGAGGAATAAGTAGACGACAAAACATTAGCGAGCCACAGCTTAAAGCCCACGCTCTGTTGTAACCAAGCTTCAACATTATATACATCTAAGTGTACAGTGACATTTCATATTCAAACCTTGCATAAATTAAAAAGGTATTCGTTATTTTTTTCTTATCTCCAAAGAAAGAACTTTATTCAGGTTCACATAGGTGATGAGATAATTTGCGACATTACACTATCAGAGCAAATGTGTTGAATAATCGAGCGTAGAAGACTGTTCGGCTTGCAATTCATTGGTCTTCAGTTTAAACTCCGGATCGGTCATTCTGACGAAAGTTTTTCATCTTTCTTTTGGTAACACACCGTGAACGCTGCGTAGTCCACTTTAACGAAGCAATTCAAAACAAAGAATTTTAAAATATTAAAAGTTAAAACTAACCGAATTCTTCAACCTCAAAGTCACTTATCTCGTTTTCTCCATGGTCAAAGTAAGAGGAGGTGTCGTCATCGCTATTGCTATCTTCATTCAAGTTGATAACAACTGGATGAAGAATCCTATCCCTTGAACATACACGTAGATAATCGTTCTCTTGCAGCTTTTCCGCAGGGGCTACGCGTTTCTCCTAATAGCTCTTCTCATCGAATCCAAAACGTCTTAAGTTATCCTCTGTATGTCAGCTAATTTAAATGTCTTTTAACGCTCAGCTATTTCTCCCTTCACTTTTGCCCAGATCAGCTCAACAGGGTTGTATTGACAGTGGAAGGAAAGGAGTCTGATAACTTCATAACCATGCTGGAGAGCGATTCCGTCGAGCTCATATGCTTTTTCAACAATAGCTCGGCCTTTGTTTCTCTACCTAAGTGGGAAATGCTTCGTGTTTTTAGCCACTGGATGATCTCTGGTTTGTTAGCTGAGGTGTAAGGATTTTTTTCAGTTAACGCTGAATGGTATTTTGAATTGTCTATTATAATTATACAACCCTCTTCTAGACTATTCAATAGTTGAACAAACTACGCCTTAAATATTGTCTTGTTCATCACGCTGTGGTGATCTCCATTACCTCCCTTTCTGCTCCTAGAAACCAGTTTACAAATATCAATGAATCCATATTTAGCTCCTCCAGCGTGACTAATAACTAGCCCACCACCTTTTCCACCTGGGACTTCAAGTCCACCTATGCTGTCACTTGTTGGCGAAATGTAAGCTTTGGTATGTTTCTGGTTAATCCATGTCTCGTCTAAATAAATCCTTGGTCTTGTGTCTCGATTTTGACGAAGATCTTTAAAAGAAAACTAGCCTTGTGTGCCACAATATCACTTCTTTCCATTAGGAAACGTCGACCATCGTTGCACTTCTTATACCTAAACCTCAACTTGTGCAATATTCGGTATATAGATGCCAACGACCGTGAAAAATTTATCTTTTGTTAATGCGAATACGAAGCTTGTCTGCGGTAGGAAACTCACTTCTATCGTACACTTCGAGAACAGTTCGTGTCACGACATCCTTTCATAGTCATCGTTCGCTCTGTAGCGGGGTTTGTTCGACTTGCATTTTCTTTTCTTAATAGAATGAAAGTGTCCATTAAGTATAATTTCACAATTTATTCGTTGAACAGGCTTTAGCAGCCAGTTCTTGACATATTGACCAATCAATATTTCTTCTTACATTTTCGTCAGGTAACTTCTTCAAAAAATCGTAAACATTGCCTACAATTTTCTTCGAGAATTCTCGATGATCTAACTAACTAACTAACTAACTCTATGGCCTATGGAACCCGGAGGTTCAGTGCCGCGTTCACAAAAGCTCTCCACTGACTTCTATCCTTAGCTAATTGCATCCAGTTTCTACTTTGTATTCCTATCTCTTCGAGATCCATCTTAATATTATCCTCCCATCTGCGTCTAGGTCTTCCTAATGGTCGTTTTCCTATGGGTCTTCCAGTCAAGACTTTGAAAGCGTTTCTACTTTCTTCCATTCTAGCTACATGACCTGCCCACCTAAGCCTCCTAGACTTGACGACCCTAACAATGTTGGGTAAACCGTATAAACTATGTAGTTCATTGTTATTCTCGATGATCAGGTTTATTTATTTATTTATTAAGCGTTACACACTCAGTTGATGGACCGGGAAGCTCATCCATAATGTATTTCAAGTAACACTAGCACTACACAAAAAAACATTAATACTTACACATTAATGGAAATAAAGTAAATACAAATGAAAGGCACAAGCATCACAAATCACAGAAATTAAAATATGAAGTAATCTAAATGTACCAAACTTCAAAACGCGCACGAAACATGAAATCTTGACAATGACTGAGCGAGACAAATGTTAATGTCTCAAGTGTGTAGGATGCTCGTTGGCTGTTGCTCCCTACGTCCACTTTTTGTTCGGCGCGCAACCCGCCCATTTCCTTGGGGTTATCTATAGTTACTTAAGTAACATATTTCAAGTTGTCAAAATTGGAAATTTCACGAGTGAATTTATAAAAGTTAGGTATGAAGTAAAACAAAGAACAATATTAAGCCTAATTTTGTCTACTGAGTTTCACTTTCAAAATTCCAGTATATTTCCAGTATATTCAGTATAGCTTCAGCAAAATTCCAGTACCTAATACAATGATTTTTTACAGTTCTTTACGAATAATCACACCCTTGATTATTTCAGGTTTGTAATTGTTTTACCATCAAAAGAATACCTTATTTGTAATAAATTTAGTTTGCCTTGATTTTTTGAAATACAAATTATTTTTGAAGATTTTTTAAAGGGCCTCCCAACTCCCCTCACCACCCACTGTTTTAAATGTCTAATTACAAATGTATAAAACTCATGCTTTGGAAAAATTTACAATCTCAATGAATACAACATTGTTTCTAAGGCTATTAAAACAATTACAAAAAAGTATTTGTTGACAAATTACCAGTTTTACATAAAATATTCTGTACCAGGCTTATTCTAAGTAAAATCTTGCTCAAAATAATAAGTCATACGCAGACGTATATGAAATCAACCACTTTTATACGCAACACAGAAGAAACTAGTACATTATTAGCCTGTACATAGTACTTTATAAAGTATGTAACACAAAACTTTATGTACTGTGATATATAGTTTACTGTATACATTTCATAACAAATTCGTGAATTATTAATTTTTAATTCCCAATAATTATACCTTACACTGAAAAGGTACTCGCATTTAAGACAGTATTTTTTTCAGTTCTTCTGTTTCTTCCTTAGCACTCTGCATAACACATCGTTTCTTCAATTCTAATTCTAATTCAATTCTACTTCTTCTGCTGCTAACTTTCTTTTGGCTACATTGTTATCTACACTCTTCTGATTCTTTTCTAAAGCTTCATTTCTCAATGTTGATGTATTTTTGGACACATTGTTCATCATCTTCGAAACACTAACAGCTAATATCACACAAGCTGCATATACTGCATCATACACCAAACGCTGTGCAATCAAGCTATTTTTATGAAAATTGTTTACTAGGCATTCTTTGTTTATGGGAAAACCTATTTCAGTAGCAGCGTTGCCGTGAAACAAAACCAGTACTTTTTGTGTGAACTGGAGTTCTTCGGAAATATTGCGTTGGAAATAGGTGGTCCGTAGAAATAGTCCTATAACCGCCACCAGGTTATAGAAGTATTTTTTCTGGACGCTCTATATATTTCGTAAAGACAGTGATTATTTTTTCGATTTATACTTTATTCTGCGACGCCAATAAGTTCTTTCTTCGGTGGGAATTGCTTCTTTCCCACGCAACTGGACAAAGAAGTGTTTTATCGTTTTTCCATAAATATATTTAAAACATTGCTTTGTGGTGAGAACGTTTCAGTAAGCGACGAACCTCCTCAGTGTTTCTCCCTGACTTATTAATATGCACAGTATATATTCTACAGTTATTTGAAACTGAATTAAGTGCTTTTTTTAATCGTTCATGGAAATATTGCAGTAGATTGGGGCAGATCAGAGTAGACCAGATGGCCAAGTCGGATCGTCGCCAGCCACATCGCTTTATCAGTTTGTTATCTGTACGTTCACACGCCCGAGTTATCGCAATGTCTCGCGCATCGTGGCCAGTAGACTAAAATTAACATTTTTTTTTTGTATTCTATTTGCATGGATCTACACTCAGGTGATTTAACCTGAGTGTTTTTGAGAATGAACTGCCAACATTGATCCATAAACCATTGCAGCTTTTATCTTGAACCTTTGCGTTCGGGGAGTGTTACTCCAGGTTTCAAGGCAGCAACCACGCACGTCGCATCAAGTATAACATTCTGCTAAGGACATAAGCTATTAGCCGGTGAAGGACGTTTTTTTTACTACTAGCGCCAATCAATAAGTCCCAGGTTCATATACCTAGTGCGTAAAGTTATAAACGCGCCCTCCAACATTAGCATTCCACTTTGGAGATTACCTGATTTTGCTGAAGACTCATGTCGACTCTTCAGGACTGTTTGGAGCAGCAAAAAGGTTACTACATGGGATTATCCCGGCAACACTTCCCCCAGTGCTAATTCCCCCAAGTGCGTCAATGGTGTGAGAAAAGCATTTATAGTGAAATTTCAATTATAATCTTCCGTATATATATATATAATCAAAGTGATAAAGGGCTACAGTATAGTGAAAAAGTAATGTATGTATGATTTTAATAAAGGAAATAATTATATATATTCAGTGTTAGGTGTTGCGATCGTTTCTCTTGTCTATTTTCTTTTTAATAGTATTTTAATAAATAGGTACAAAGTCATTTATCCAGTGTGTTTTCGTTGTGTATGAGTGATGTTTACGTGCGTTATGCTCTGGATGACCGTCTGATCGTCCGTGAGGTTTTCGAGACGAGATACCCGAACCTCTCGGCGCCTAAAGCCCATCTCATCATTGAGACCGGCGAGCAACTCCGAAACGATTTTGTAATCCCTTCTTGGAGAGGTCCTTCAACGCCTTACCCAGGTAAGTCCAGGTCTAAAGAAAATACTCATTGGCAGCCCGAACAGAAACTAGACTTTGATTGATTACAAATAAATGGTACCTGACTAGATTATAGTCGATTACAGTCCAATCGATTAGTTTTTGGATCAAAGTTGTTGAGATATTCACTACTTTTTCCTTTGACGAGAAACCTAAGGGCCCTATTACATAAGCCCACTGGTTGCGCAACTGGTGGCGCCACCAAACTCTTGCATATCGTCCACCAGTGGTGCAACCAAAACAAAACGAATATTTTCATGAGAAAATGCCTGCAGTGAGTGAGAGCATGCTTCCCTTGCCCTCTTGATAAAAAAGAGAAGGCGAAAAAAGAAAGTGTACGTACACCCAAAATTGATGTCAAGGTAAGATAAAGGTCTATATTACATACTATTCGACGATCTTTGTCCGGATGACTACAAATAAAATCCTCAGAGTTCACTTTATTCTCTATCCCTTTAAAATTTCGGGTTTTTAAAGATAAATTGTAGACTTTCAGTCAAGCGGCTACAGCATCTTCCCTATTTACCGTAGGATCATGGTTTATACCTCGTTTCTTTCATAATAGAGCAACCTTTTAACCCTGCGTTAGGCGCGTACGTTTGTGTTGCACGATTAGGCGCGTGAGTAACAGGTGTCACCCAGCCCTAAAATGTATCTACAATAAGTAAAACCATCTTTAAATATAGATTCCTTCATTTATTTTATAAAATGTTAATCACAGGTTATAATTTTGATTGTACATAGTGTTCTACTGTATATAATTGACTTTTGTTTCATGATTACTAAACTGATTCCAAGCATGTTGCAAAAATGTCTTTGAGATGTTCTCCACACATCCATCTCTTACAATTTCAAGTACCACTTCCTTGTTTTGCAAGCATGGCAACGTCTTCTGGGAGTCTGATGGCTTCTGAAGATCGACCATTGTCTCTTCCTCTACACCAAGTAACAGTCGGAGTCGGCCCCTATTCCTAATTTCAGCTGGAATTTGGGAAATATAGCATGGGTTTTCCATCTTAAGTTTAATCATTTTCCAGGCGATATCCTCCAAAACAACTTCTTTGTGACAATCGAGGTGAACCTGTATTGAATTTCAGGATGCAAAGTACATTAATTGCACATATCTTTATAAGATCAAAAAATATCACCATGGGTCATTTTGTTCCTATTCAGTGTTGTGATCACTTGCACTTAATTACGTGATAAATTCCATAATCACTCTCATCAGAACATACATCCGACTCCTCCGCTTTCTCCTCAAGCCACTACAGGGCAACATTCTTATCTTGTGTTGTCTTTGTCTTCCGGAGTTTTGACATTTTACTCGTTACGTATATAGGTGCGCGGTTGACAATTGTCACCCAAATACGCTGCTGCAGAGAGAATTTATTTCTTAGAAACTGCAGACGGGAAACAGAAGTGTACTACTGCCACCACAATAAACATCAATAATTAACCTTCAGCTACTGAAAGGTGCAACTCAGAATACCAAAACACAATGATGCAAATTTGAGACAAAAATCACTTGTGGACACCTGTCACCCACGTGCCTAATCTAGGGTTAAACGGTACCATTCACATTTCCATATTATGTCCCTGAGGTGGGAAATTTTGAGAGAAATCGGGATTTTTCTCTGGGAAAAAATTCTAAATTTTGAGCCATCTGGACTCCGTGTTAACGCAGACACCTGAATATTAACTTTAAAATACCAAGGTGTATACTAAATGTGTGTACAAAATTTCAAGCTTCTATCTTGAATAATAAGGGCGGAAAAATATTTACCAATGATCCTCACAATGCCCCAAATTACCGCAAAAGACCCTGATCTCAGGTAAAATTTTCCTGAGTCATCCCATTTATCCTAGGGTCATGTTTTGGACCTCATTCTCTTTAGAATAGAATATCCTTTCAAATTATATCATTCACATGTCTCCATCATGTAACTGAGGCGAAAAAGTCGCGAAAAAGTGGAGCTTTTGGTTAAAATATCCCTTTTCTTTACATTTTTGCGCCTCTTAACCCTCCTGCGTTAACACTGAGATCTTAAAAAAAAATCCAATAGATGCTACTTGGTGGACTGAATGTTTGTGCAAAATTTCAATCTAGTAGATGCCAAAGTAAGCCCGCCAAAAAATAATAAAAATAGGCCAACAAAAAGTAATTATATTAAAGTTAAGACATCATCATCTCTTACGTCTCGACGCAGAAAGGCGTGAAACCATACGTAACGTGTTTTGCAATGCCTCTAGAATCGAAAAAGCAAACGAAAAACGAAGTAAAAAGCTTTATTGGTTCTTTTTTAACCAGCGATCGGTCCCGCCGTTAGAAAAAATCTAACCATAATACATTTTTCGCTATAACTTTTTCTTCTCTTTTTTTTTTTTTTCACTGAAGTTATATTTAAAATACCTCCCCTACTCCTATTTTGTTGTTTCTGTGCAATCTGTCTACAACACTTCACAAATGCTGAAAACGTGTGTGCCCAGAATTAGTATCTTAGTATATTAAAGGTAAAATGGTGCGTTAGAAAAAATCTATACATGCGACTGATGGCGTTGCTCCATAAGGCGCGACTGATCGCGGGTTAATCGAATAATGAAGACACTCCTTCAGTACCTAAAAATAGGTACTAGAACTTCAAAGGACTATCAGTTTGCCTAATTCCTGCCTTTTGTCTTCTCTGGTTTCCTTCATTACATTTCCGTCACCACCTTCATTGTCACTTGCCATTTCTCTCCATTAAAAAAACACTACAAAAGTGACAACATATTGCGGTCTTATGAGTCACAGAGCGAGCGCCGATGATCAAACAACTCTTGAACCTGCTACTGGTGGCACCACCAGTGGCCTAGTGTAATACACTACGTTAAGAACAAGTTTGCAGCCCTGTATACTGTACTTGAAGCATTGCATATAATATAAAGTATTCATTATTATTATACGTGAAGTATTCGGGAAAAACGAGGAGAAAACAGAATTAGTAGAAAAGGAGAAGTTGGTGACTATCTGTAACCCCAAGAGATGTGGCGTAACGTCTTAACGCCGGAACATTGGGGAAAATCACAATTTATTATTTTAGTAACTGTACTGTATTACATAAGTATAGACTGAAATAGTAGTGACGTCATTTCCTCTCTGTTACCATGGTGATCGCCATTTTGTTTTCTACACAAACGTGAGTTGAAGTATGAGGTGTTGTGTAGTTTCATGCGCATACGAACAATGACTGTGAAATTATTTAGAATGATCAAATACTTTGAGGACGAAGTGAAGTTGGTGGGAAAAGGTACAACAAGAAACAACTAGTCATGAGTGGTTCTGCACATATTTTTAAACAACTGTTAAAACAGTAATTCTTCGTGTTTGGAACACTGTATGTAATATCGATACCACCAGGGGCGGATCTAGGATATGACCAAGGGAGGGGCTAAACCATATTTTGCCGTTTTATCCAGTGTAAAGCAGGATTGAAGTCCATTTTATCCAGTGTATACCTGAGCGTCAAGGGGGGGGGCTATAGCCCCTCCCTTGGATCCGCCACTGGATACCACTGAGTGAAAAATTTAAACTTACAGTGAATAAGATAGATGCACTTTGACAGATATTGTAAATATCAAAATGAAAAAAAAATAACAAAAGTACGACATGAAAAAGAACATTTCCGAGGAAATGTAAACTTGCACTTATTTCATTTTAATGCTTGTCAATATAGGCCAACAATTTTCTCTCTATGAAACTAAATCTTACTTACCTAATTGTTTTTTCCATCTTTTTCTGTTCATTCATGGGAAATGTAAGAAATCGCTATCGGTATAATGTTTACAATCAGGTACATAACACATAACCATTTTTACGTTATTTCTCAGCCTTCGCTCATGTTTGTATAGAAAATAAAATGGCGATCACCATAGCAACGAAAAGGATGTGACGTCACACTATTTCAGTCTATTGTTGTTCTATAAAAACACTCATTTCATGACCTGAAACTCAAATTCACGACTTTAATCATCCTTTGACCGACAATTTAATTCATGACTTTCAGGCCAGGGGCGTCATTTAGGGAGAGCAGGAGGGGGCAATCGCCCCCCCCCCCAAGAGTTTGAGGAATACATATGCTTTAATAGATTGTCTAGTAAAATACTAGTACAAAACGTGGTGCTTTTACCCCTCCCAAGCGAATTCTGAAGTGACCTCCCCTGTTTTAGGCCCGTAGACACCCTGCTCGGAGGCCTGATACAGTGAGCCAAGAGCATTATTTGTATTATCTAAATGTATTATTAAGTTATATTATAACTTGTATAAATAATGTGTAAAATATTTCAGCTTTTTCATAGGCAGCTACATATACGTAACAGCACCACTCTTCTTTAATTTAATTTGAATTTTTTGTTGCAGGTCGCATTAATTATTAATTTTTGAAGAAATATTTTGTGAAGTCTACGACATGTTTGTTGAAAGTTTTTCTTTTTTCCGTAGCAATGCAGTACAAATTTTTGTGTACGTACTTCTTTGTTTTTATAGTGTATACTAAAACGGAGGCAAAGGAATTGGCCTGAGTAGCTGTGACTTTCTCTGGGCTTTGATGATTGCACAGCATTACCTATTTATCGCGTTTATCATTTAAAGATAGAATTTCAATTTTCACAGCTGCTCAGTGGGGAGAAGGTAGCCAATTTTAAAACCAATTAATTATTTGGTATATTATAGCCTATTTCATATTTTAATTGAAGATTTGATGTCAGTATTGTCCGGTATTGAGTCAGTAAATTTTACCCGACAGCTAGTTTGCAGCCCTGAGTATATTATATATATAATATACTGCATCCATTGTTATTTATTTATGTGTGATCATTACTGTTGCACATATCTTTTGAGAGAGAATGAGGAAAATAAGAGGAGAGACTTATTTAAAAAATAAGCGATGGGACTGAACAATAAATTGAGATTGGAATTTTCTTCAGAGGTTGGAAAATGATAAGGGTATTGCTCTTTTGTATGAACAGTTTTGATATTAGCAACACGAGAGTGTCTTCAGTTCGATCTCATGCCAAAGGCAAAAAGCATATTGAAAGAGTAAATTCTTCAAGTTCGAGCAAAAAATACTGTTTCATATGGTATTTGCCAAGGAAGAAACTACAAACTCTGTTCTTGTGTTATGCCTATAAGTAGTCTTAACAATTTTATTATGAAAGATGAAGTTATTACTGCAAAAATATTGTGGGCTATTAATCAAGTTATGACCCATTCTTCTGCTAGATGTCTCGGCATTTGTAGTGATGTTTCCCGACAGCGAAATTGCGAAAAAGTTTAAGATGCACAAGGATAAACTTAGATACCTAGTTACATATGGACATACTTCAAAAAAGAATTGGCAAACGTGGTTAAAATAGGGTCCTTTCTTCATCAACATAAAATAGGTTGATGAAGAAAGAAAAAAAAAACATTAGAAAACTTTGTAAGCATAAAAAGTTTTGTAAGAAATGACGTGCTCCCAGCACAGTTGGCATTCATGCGTTCTATTTCTCTTGAACTAGAACAGTATCTCTCCAAATATCAGAGTAATGATCCTCTTCTCCTTTTATGTTCACTGATCTGAGTACTATGCTTCGACACGTGTTGGGAAGAATTATAGAGAATCAGGTTTTGGAGTCGGCAAATACTAGTAAGAAACTTCTCTCAATTTGAAGAATATAAAAAACCTGAAGACCTTCCGTGCTGTTGACATTGGATTTACATCCTCAGCAGCTTTAAAAGGTAAGGTAATGAAAGATGGGAAAGTTCTTCAGTTCCATGGAGACTGCAGAAAATTCCTTGTTGATATATACAAGAAGATTTTTGTCAAAAGCCCTCTTGCTTTCAAGTGTGTTAGAGGTTCCAGCTACTTCAATTCTGCAATTATGAACAATTCGTCTATTAAGACTTATAGGGTAACTGCTGTACTAGAAGTTCTAGTTAAGGTAAATCAATTATCTAGTATGGAAGCTGATATCGCAAACCGAGACTACTTAGAGCCCTATTACATTAGGCCACTGGTTGCGCAACTGGTCGAGAAACCAGTGGACAGAGCACGTGGCGGGGCATTGAAATATACAGAGCCTATTACACTAGGGCAAATAGTGGTGCTACCAACAAATCGGTGTACGGCTGGTTGCGAGCTCAGCAACTGCCCGGGATCCACTAGTGGCGCGGGACACACTTGGGTCATTGTTCTTAACGTAGCGTATTACACTAGGCCACTGATGGTGCCACAGTAGCAGGTTCAAAAGTTGTCTGATCATCAGCGCTCGCTCTGTAACTCATATATTGTCACTCTGTGTAGTGTTCTTCGATTAGAGAGAAAATGGCAAGTGACAATGAAGGTGGTGGCGGAAATGTAATGAAGAAAACCAGAGACAGGGTGTCTACTGATACTGGAAATACTTGAATAATACTGGAATTTAATTTTGATACTGGAAATATTGGAAATATACTGGAACTTTAATCCACATACTGGAAAAATCATGAAATACACAAATATCATTCTTTATAATCTACCCTGTATTTTTGAACTCCAAAAGTCAAAGGTAGTAACAGTCGTGCACTAAAACCAGAATAGAATAATTATAATTATTTATACAAGTTATAATATAACTTAATAATACATTTACATAATACAAATAATGCTCTTGGCTCACTGTATCAGGCCTCCGAGCAGGGTGTCTACGGGCCTGAAACAGGGGAGGTCATTTCAGACTTCGCTTGGGAGGGGCAGCTTTAGATTATAAAGAATGATATCTGTGTATTTCATGACTTTTCCAGTATGTGGATCAAAGTTCCAGTATTTCCAGTATCAAAATTAAAATCCAGTATAATCCAAGTATTTCCAGTATCAGTATCCCTGGTTTATAATTTATTTAAATGATTTGTACAATTTAAAAATCGATGGCTATATTCAATTATTTGCGGAATAACTATTATGGGTAAAAAAAATGAGAAAAAACTTATATAAAACCGAAAATAACATTAAATAAGGTAAATCAATAGTTTGAACAAAATTATTTGGTTCTAAATTTAACAAGAATGATTGGCCAACCTCAAAACTTTGTTTTTAAGATATTATAATTGTGTTAATATTATACATTGTTACTGTAATGCAATTAACCCTTAAGGGATCCGGGGCTTTTGGGCTATTTTTTAGACTTTCAGTCAAGCAGCTACTGCATCGTCACTATTTATCCTAGGATCATGGTTCATACCTCATTCTCTTCAGAATGGAGCTGGCTTTCAAATGGTACTATTTGCATGCTCATACCATATACCAGGAGAGGGAAAAGTGATGTCAAAGGGAAAATTTCGAGGGGGGAATTTTTTCACATTTTTGGGCCCCTCTGGAACGGCCCTCTGTGAACGTAGAGATCTCAAAAAAAATCTGAAAAACTGCACTTGGTAGACTGAACGTGTGTGCCAAATTTCAAGTTTCTATCTTGAATACTAAGGGCGGGGAGAAATTTTATCAAGAATTCCCACAATGCCCCAAATTACCGCAAAATACCATGATCTCAGGGAAAAAATTTCCTGAGACATCTTTATATAGGCTAGGACTATAATCCGCCAATCATTCTCTTCAGAATAGAACTGCCTTTCAGGCGGTACCATCCACATGTCTCCATCATGTGGTGGGAAAATCCCGGAAAAAGGAATTTTTTTGGTCTAAAATATCCCTTTTTTCAACTTTTTGCCCCTCTGGACCCCCCTGTTTTAACGCAGAATTCTGAAAAAAAATCTATTAAATACTACTCGTTGGACTGAATGTTTGTGCAAAATTTCAATCTTCTACGTGCAAAAATAAGCCCGCCAAAAAATAATGAACATAGGCTTAATAAGAGAAAATATATATTTTAAAATTATGACGTCATCACCTCCTATGTCTCGACGCAGGAAGGTGTGAAACCATACGTAAGGTCTTCTACAATGGCTCTGGACTTGAAAAAAAAAACCGGACGAAAAAGCTCAAATAGAAGAGTTATAATGCAATGTACCATGAAACACCCGTATGGTACAAATTGTACCATCGGATCCCCAAAGGGTTAATGAAGTTACGAATCAGAATTATTTAGCTGTAAAAATTTATGAACACTGAAAGTGGACATCGAATATTCAAAATGTAACAAAAGAATTTAAGAAAATTACTGTATAAATCTGTACGATTAAGAGTCTGTTTAGAATTAAAGGTTTTACGTATGGTGTATTACTAAGGCTGCCAGACATCCCGATTTGACCAGGACAGTCCTTTCTTTTTAACTCGTGTCCCGACTTTTTTAAGACTGCAAACAAAGGAATAACTGTCATGGCAATTAATTCATCCTTTTTATTGGAAGCCTCGCGCTGTGAACGAGCTACTTTTCTTTCTCTGTGTTTTATCATTTACCCGTCAGACATTAAACATCATGTGAACAGTATAAAGCACAAAAATGTGAGTGATAGTGTCCTACTCTTCCCTGACAGCGTTTTTTAGAAGTGAGAGTTTCGGTGAAAAGGAGTTCAAAATTAGCTGCCACAAAAGGGACGTTCGCGTACAACATCATAGGTTCGATCCAGCTGCTAGTCATCCAAGTTGTTCATGTCCCACTAAGCAAATATCGCAATGGTACTGTCAAATTAGGTTCTACCCGAAAGTTTAATTGAATATGTTTTATAGCCTTTTGGTGTGTATGACTCAGGCCGGAACAGGGCAAGTGGAAAGGACCTTAAAGATTAATTAAACTCTTTTTGTGCGAAGAGGAGAGGAAGATAACCTAAGAAAGAGACATGAATTATTTGCAACATTTGAAAATGCAAAATAACAATTTAGCCATTTTACTTCTTCCCTACGCTCCCTCTACTATGTGTCGTTATAAATGGTACTTATCATGTATAATGAGTGTTAAACACTAAAATAAAAAAAAACGAAAGATACGGAGGGACAAATCTTACAATAATTTTATGGCGATTGAGCCCAAAATACTCCCAGATAATAAAAAAATATATATAAAATTTGTAAAGGTCAATAAATAGCGACCAATATAGACTTGTTTTCTTATGGACTGAAACAACATAGATGTACAAAATTTGCATTTTGGGTTCACCAAGCGACTTTCAATAGTCTCGATTTCATGCTGTAAAAACGTGATAGCTTTATGTATTACGCTTTTATTCAGAATACTCTACAAGTCTACAATATTGTATCTTAAGTTGGGACATGCCTACGAAACACATATGAAACCATTACAAATTCAGCAAAATAATATAATAAGAATTTGTTTAAATAAAAATAAAGAAAACAAATTGGAAGACCTATAAAGGATGTTTCAAAACAACACCGACAACGTTTGGGAGGTGATTCCTGACACCAAGATAAGACAAAAAGTATAAACCAACCTGGGTGCACAAATGCTTCCTTTTGGAGTTATATGCTGCCGATAACATGAAAAAAAGAACTTTAAAGGCCTAGCTCCAAAACTATGGGAGCTACTGTAGTTGGTTCAAGACTCCACTTAGGAATATGTGCGCCACCCAAAAATATGTTCCACAATGCTAAGGTATTCACACAAAAATTTTTATAGAGGGAGTTTGGCTACAGGCAAATAATTTGCAGTACTCACCAACTACCTCCATAAAAATTGATACGCAAGTACCGCAGGATTCTGAAACTTGAATATTTGGATAGGGCACATACTAGTTCCTAAGTGATGTCTTGACCCGACTACGGTAGTCCCATAGTTTTGGAGCTATGGACCTTTAAAGTTCATTTTTTAATGTTTTCGGCAGCATATAACTCCGAAAGGAAGCATTTGTGCACCACTGTTAATCTATATTTTTATCTTATCTTGGTGTCATGAATCACCTCTCAAACGTTGTCGGTGTTGTTTTGAAACACTCTGTATACAGAATGTACAGTTTTAACCGTAGAAAAATTATACGCAAAAACTATACTTTTATACGCAGAAAAATATGAAAACCAGTGGAATAAAATAACATACTGATATGGAAAGAGAAAAATAACTTTAAAAAATCTGAAACAGTAACAATATCACAAAACCTAACTCTTTTTTGCTCCAAAACTTTGTAATAATACTACAAACGAAATTAAAGAAGAAACAATATGTATAGATTCAAAAAAAAAAAAAAAAAAAAACTAATTCCTAAATGGAAATAAGAAGGCGTTAAGAAGGCGTGTTTAAGAAAATATTTGGCTAAAATATCATTCAAAGAGTTTAGAGTGTCAATTACTGAGGTGTTTTAATTAGGACAATATTCGACTAAAATATCATCTAAGAGAACTTAGTGGGCTGAAGATCACGCACAAGCGAAAGCTTCTGGCAGAACCAACCATTATAATTATAAAAATGGGAAAGATTTGCATCATAAATTGGGTACGTTTATATGTTAGTAAAAACAGAAATATATGGAAGAGGTAAATATTTTAAAAGGAGAATTTCTGCCAAGATCTGGAAATGAACCTCCTGGATTATTCACTGTCTCATAATTGTTAAAGTTGAATACCTATAGGTTTATGTACCAAGGAAGTGATTCCTGTCAAGGCCTGGAAACGGGCCTCCTGAAATTTCGATGTCTATCGACCAAAGACTGACAGGTTACCAATTTAAATCGTGTATCTACAAAATTTATACGCAAACATCTACGCATGTTCTTGTGTTATGTTAATACATTGTTAGAGAATGTTTATATAAAAATATAATAAATAAATAAAAATTAATTAATTAATTAATATTGGCATAATACTTTAGATTCACAGCAAAGATATTACTTACTGGTATCATGTAAATTAACATTCTAAAACGCAGAAATATTAACATTTGTGCAATATTGATCCTGTCCAGAAAAGAAAAAGCATTTTTCAGAACACGGTCACTGCAAGTTCTCAGCAGATAATGTTTGCATTTAGAGCCATAGCCAGATTGAAGTTTACAGAACATCATTTCGAACACCCTAAAAAACTCTTACCATGTATGTTAGTGTTAGGACTGATTGGATTGAAATTTAATGTCCCTTTCAGCAGCGGGGGTTTATGAGACGTGGTCGTACAACTTAAAATAGAATCCGAACTAGCGTCTCCCATGTCAAACACTCCAATACTTTAAAGAATAAATTTTCATTTTGAGACCAAGACGGCTAATCGTTAGCGAGCAGTGAGGCAAGGTATAAGGATGAAAACTTTACTAAGTTCAGGCCAGAAAATTCACAATTCGTAAGTAAAGGTCATAAAATTTTTACTCACGGCTGACTTGTCGTAATTACGTATTTCTCCTGGAAACATGTGATGAGTCGTGTACAACTAATGTAGTATTCGTTGTTTGACGCTAATAAAGATGATGTAATCGCGCATTTTAATGATGATATAATAAGTAATTTCCAGCTTTTATCTTGTGGAATTTTATTTTAATTTTGGTCAACTGGAAATTTTAGAATAGACAAAAGAAGTCTTCAGAAAGTCAGCCTAATAAGCAAACACGAAATACATTGCTCTCCAATTGAAATTATACTAACATTTGAAAAAGAATTAGAACCATAATATAGCCAAAATATGAAAAAAATGAAATCTTCGAGTTTTACATCCCACGATTATGCCTGTTAGGCTAAAGGAGACGGTGATAAGAAATGGATGAAATGGTGGAATGAAGAAAGTGGGAGGAAACGGGAGAACACCGAGAAAGCCCACAAGCATGGTGTTTGTTCACCACAAAGTCCATACTAGCAAAAAATATGAAGTACTTACATTACACATAAATTGTAAATAAACATGTAATTAAGCGCAAAATAAAGAAACTACAATTATTTGAAGTATTTTAGGAATTGATCCATACAATTAGTTCATTGTTTTAATTACATCGCGAAAAGTACTTATTAGTTCGAGTTCACAAACTGTACCGCCAAAATTAATTACTGAAAACCTTTCAACTGACAAATGTTTCGTTTTTCTGCAATATTAGTTGAAAGCCTAATATTATGATTTCCTACCAGTGATTTATCTACACCCCCTAACACCCCGCCATTACCGCCCAAAAATTTTCGGAAACCCTCGCGGAAAGAAATTCCTTACACTCCCCCAACTAGAGGGCTGCAATATTAAAAAGATTCACTTTTGCGCTCCCTAAAGCCCTCCAGGACTTTGTGGAAAATATTTAAAATGATCATATCTTTAGGCAGAACGGGAATTCCCGTTCTATCTAATCTCTGGAGATAGGGAATTCTATTCGAGGAGGAAATGTTTAGGGAAATGTAGCACCGAAAAACTTAACTTCTAGCGTGTTTGTATGCAGATCACAACTCATGTATAAAATGGTTGTAGTTACGAGGGCGGGAACTAAATCCAAGCGATGAAAATGCAAGGAAAATTCTGACGAGGGCAAAATCCAAGGAACAACATCACAGAAGTATATATTGGATGTACCAAGGCAAACCCTATATGATTATTTTTTCCCCTTCAATTGTCATATATTATAAAATGTTATCTGTATTTTTTCAACTGAAATAACTTCATATTTCTTTTAAAATGCTGAAAACTCAAATAAAACGTAAAAATGTTATAATAAAAGGCTGATTAGCTTTAATTACTTTCACACTATGAAAATTTCTGATTATTCCTATTTATTATACCTTTAATACATTTGAAATACGTTAGCATATTACAGTAAAACCATTCATTTTAATTACGGAAAGTAACTGTGATGCTATTTGATTTTAAAAATGTCGTTCTTGTGTGCTTGCATATAGCAGTCTTTTATTTTGAGTAATGTATAAATACTTATTTTAATTCTCAAAAACTGATCAAGACTTTTTTTTTTTTTTTAATAGCAAAGATCAAAAATTGCCGCTCGACCTATTCGAAAAAATTTAATTTTTTCATGAATGTTTTCCCTATATCAGGGTATTTCAAAACCACAATTAATTATTTTTTACAACATCCCAAGGCGACACAGCGGCTGACGACATTTTACGTTTTTTTTTTTTTTTTTTTTCGATTTTAGGCGTTTACGTTGTTTTGAATCAAAATCTATTTGTCCTACCAAATTGAAAATTGTTGGACATTTCCTACTCGTGCAGAGCTAAAACTTTGATCTCTTAACATTTTTGGCTGACATAATTGAAGGAGGTGAAATCAGAGTCTACAGTAGCAACACTTTTGGACATTGAAAACATGTTTGGGAAGAGGAAACAACTGACGTAGAGGCCTGAATTTGTGTGTGCATGTAGTCCGGGGTCATAAGTAAATACGCAAAAATTTTCAGACATGTAGCTGCTTCCAAACGCCTGAAAAAATCTTGAAGTTGGGGAATTAGGCCAATTTATCATGTTTCACTGTCCAATATCTCCAATGGACCTGGAAGAAAAGTTCTGAAATTGTGGGAATAGTTAGTCCTTTGGTATACCATAACCAATACAAAGCGCGTTTTGTGTTTTTGTGCAGAATGTGGGTCAAAGTATTAAGTAATGACGTCATACTCTAGGAGGTGTTTTGTTCATAAATTCAACTGGAAATTAGTTGTTGTGAAGTAAAATAAAGTACGATGAATCGTTAGTCCAGTCAAGGTTCTCAAGCTCGTTCCTTTCCTCTAGTTGTAACACTGTCTTATCACAACCACAGCAGCACTGGTGAAGAATGCCGCTATCAGCAGAAGGCGAGGAAAGTCAAAATGCACACTTGACAAAAAAGACCGTAAGTACTCCTTGCTCTTGCTGCTTGCTATATGAATGATATTCAATCATGTTTATTCTTGTTTTAATTGTCAACACATGCAGAAGACTGTTGTCCTTTCGTTTAATCTACATTCCCAAGTCAGTGAACACTTATCCGCTGTAAACAGTGACTGCGGAATGTAGATCAAACGAAAGGACAACAGTCTTCTGCATGAGTTGACAGTTAAAACAAGAATAAACATGATTGAATATCATTCATATAGCAAGCAGCAAGAGCAAGGAGTACTTACGGACTTTTTTGTCAAGTGAGCATTTTGACTTTCCTCGCCTTCTGCGTATAGTAGCATTCTTCACCAGTGCTGCTGTGGTTGTGATAAGACAGTGTTACAACTAGAGGAAAGGAACGAGCTTAACTGGTATAACCACTCATCCTACTTTATTTTACTTCACAACAACAAATTTCCAGTTGAATTTATGAACAAAACACCTCTTAGAGCATGACGTCATTACATAATACTTAGACTCCCTTCTGATCAAAAACACAAAACCCGCTTTGTAGTGTGTTATGGTATACTAAAGAACTACCTATTCCCAAAATTTCAGAATTTTCATCCAGGCCCATTGGAGATATTGGACAGTGAAACATGCAAAATTGGCATGATTCCCCAATTTTACGATTTTTGTCAGGCGTTTGGGAGCAGCTACAGATCTGAAAAGTTTTGTGTACTAACTTATGACCCTGGACTACATACAAACACGAATTCAGACCTCTACGTCAGTTGTTTCATCTTCACAAACGTCTTCAATGTTAAAAAAAAAAAAAAAAAAAAAAAAAAAAAAAAAGTTGCTACTGTAGATCCTGATTTCATCCCCTTCAAGTGGTTGTAGCCAAAAATGTTAGGAGATCAAAGTTTTAGCTCTGCACGAGTTGGAAACGTCCAACAATTTTTAATTTGGTAGGGCAAATAGATGCTGAGATATTCAAAACAATGTAAACGCCTAAAATCGAAAAAAACGTAAAATGGCGTCAGCCGCTGTGTCGCCATGGGATGTTGTATATATATATATATATATATATATATATATATATATATATAGGATAAACATTCACGAAAAAATTAGATTTTTTGGAGATGGTCGAGCGGCACATGCTTAATCACTTAAAATGGAATTGACTCAACAGTCTTACGTCTTTTATTGGGTTTTCAGCATTTTTTTAAAGATGTTATTTCCGTAAAGTGAAGAATTTTAGATAACATTTTTGATGCGTAACAGCTGAAGAAAAAAGTATCCTTTTATTAGGCTGCGCCTATGTTTCTATCCCTTGAATTTAGTCTGTTTTGTCTGAATTTTCCTTGGGGTTAGTTCTATTGAATTTTGTTCTGCATTCGTAATAATATGTTCGGTAATTCTAACAGAGGCTTTAAGAAGAATAACTATTCTTCAAGTTTCATCATAAATTTTAGATGTTATTCTTCTTCTTTTTCTTGGAAAAATGACGACCATACAGTTTTTTATCAGCAGTTATTCACATCTATTTTGGTAAAGACTAATGTGATTTTTTTAAAAAAATACCTGTGGGCAAATGAAAAATTGATTGACTCAGTTGCAAGAAAGCCATTTGACATTGTAACTGAAACGAACATAAAATAAACTTAATTTGGTATAATATCAAATTATTTCACATCAAGATTTTATTCACTTTTTCAGTAGTTCATCTCTAACATGCTAAGAGTCGCAGTACGTAAAAGGTGCCACAGTTCACATCCTCAAGACATGTTTGGCCATATATTAAGTAAACAATGCAAGAGGATGCATAAGGCGACTCTTAAGAAAGAATGTTAGTGTTCTGTACAATCACAACTCCTTTTTCGGCATCACCTTATCAACTGATTTGTCTCATATACATATTTCTATACTATATGCAATAGTATCGTATATACTTCTATTTTCATATTTATGTTGCCAATGTAAATAGCAACAATACAAAATATCAATATCAATATTGAAATACTTGTATGATTTTTTGTAGTTTTAATCAAATCAGAAAGTCAGATAATCGGGGATAAGAGCCGTCTTACGCATCCTTTTGCATTGTTTGCTTAATATATGGCCAAACATGTCTTAAGGATTGAACTGTGACACGTTTTACATACTGCGAGAAACGGCGGTTTTAGCGGGTAGGCCAGGTAGTCACGGACCTACCCCAAAATTTTGAAAAAAAAAAAAATATATATATATATATAAACACTAAGAGATACAATACGAAGTAAATATATTTTTCACTTTTTATATTAATGGTAAATAATTATTTAATAAACAGCATTAACCACTACTGTAAAAGGAATTTCCTATTGTCAGTAATCAATCAAATGTGCATATGTATCCATACGCGAGGGAGCGGGCCTACCTAAAAGTGTAATCCTAAAGCCGCCCGCCTTTACATGTTTGAGGTAAACTACTGGAAAACTGAATAAAATTTTGTTGTGACATGACTTGATACTAGACTGAAGTAAGTTTGTTTTATCTTCGTTTCACCTACAATGTCAAACAGCTTTCTGCAACTGAGTCAATCAATTTTCCATTTCTCTGCAGGTAGATGTGATTAACACTGTTAATAACAGATCTGTATTTAGTCATTTTTTCGAGAAGAACAAGTAGAATAACATCTAAAATTTATGATAAAACTTAAAGGAATTAAAATAAAACATACAGAATCTGTTACAATTACTAAAGAAAAATTCTCTTGAAGAAATCTCTCCCTGGACAGATTTGTCGTCTAAAAATATTTTCTACAAAGTGCTGGAGGGTTTTTAGGCAGAGCGGGAAGACACCATTAAAGATCTTGCTATTTTGTTTTTAAAAGATTTTGAATTCTTGTTTTTAAGTGCCAATAGAATGACAACTTACTTTCGACAAGATAAATTTTCAAGCAAACCACGCAACGCAAGATTGAATGGACATCAACCTTTACACGGCTGTGATCGTCACAATAACGTTCGATCAATCGATAGCCAACGATTTCATCTCGACGTGACGCCAAGCATGAGAAAGTCGATGCTAATTGGCTCTGGCTGAGGAAGGAAATCCAATGCAATCGTTGCATCGACGAATTTTAAAGTTTATATATATATATATATATATATATATATATATATATATATATATATATATATAACACGCTAATTAAAAAGACGATAATAGTATACGACTTTAATGCAAGATTGTACCCTGCTCCAAGATTTTTTGAACCTCCCCTAAGTTCAAAATTCTGGATAAATCACTGTTCCCTACTATATGTGCCAGTAACTAGTAAAACTAAAACGAAGGAAACGAACATTATACTTCATTCATAGTATTCTAAAAGTCACTGACGATTCTAAAGTATTTAAATTATGAAGATGCTTGTGCTACAGAAGAACTCTTCTCACATGACTTCATGTGTGTTCGCATATTCCACTTCTGAGCAAATCTCTTCCCACATGAATCACACACAAATTTACGCACTCCAGCATGAAGTTTCAAATGCGTTTGCAAATTACTGTAACGCGCAAATTTACGACCACAAATCTCACATACAAATGGTTGTTCACCTGTGTGAGTTCTCATGTGAAGTTTAAGTGTAACACTGGTGGCAAACTTTGCACCACAAACTTCACACTGTTTTGATTTATTGTGATTCTGCGTATGTTGTGTAAAACTTAGTTTCTTCACCAATTTACCACAAACTTTACAACAAATGAAAGTGTCCTTGTGACTTTTATGAGCTTTTTTATGATCGTATAATTTTCTTCTTGAAACAAACTTCTTATCACATTCAGGACAACTATACTTTACATTTTCTGCATGTGTTTCCATATGGTCCTTCAACTTGATCCTTAGTATCTTTTTATTACACAATTCACAGTTCACACTATTCTCGTCCTTTTTATGAATAACACGAATATGTATGTTTCGTTGATTCTTATCAAAAAATAATTTGTCACAAATTTCACATACACAATCTCTGGAACGTGCATTAGAGTGTATTACTACATGTCGTTGCATGTAACAAAATTCGCTGAATTGTTTAGGGCATTGCGGGCACTTATATTCTCCGACATTATGCTTCTTCAACATATGATCCCGACGATATTTAGCATACTGAAACTTCTCTCCACATATAGTACAAGTCTTGTTACATACTTTTGGGATTTGGTCCTTAATTCTGAAAAATAATAAACACTAGTGTATAATCATATTTACTACAACAGAGAGAAAGTATACATAAAGCTATTCTATTATTCACTAAACGTAATACCTTATTAGAATCTTGTTTTCAACAGACCGTGCATTTACTTGTTTCGGATCACAATTGGAAATTTAAAACAAACTTACTAGAACTGTATAATACTCAATATTTTTTATTCGTTTTTTTACTGACACTTACACCCTCTTTTTCATTTCAAATTACTTATATTGTTTATCTTATCGCACATTGAACAGTCTAAGAGTTATTTGGATTAACTTTGTTCTAAATAAGTTTCATAACAAACATAAAAATGTGTTAATACTATATATAACAGAAAATAAAATATAGGTAAGGGTACATAGGCGTAAAGTAACCCCAGAAGATGAAAAAATAAAGTTATAAATTTCAGTCATACAAACTATACCGAAACGAAATCTTTAATTTAATATCTGAACTTTAAGACCAATAGGCTAAAAGACACGAAGGATTAATGAAAGTGAATAACTGAAATATTTTCTTTCACATTTGGAAAACGCCTGAAAATAAGTTTTAGAGATTATGAGACTTGAACCTACAATCATAGAAAAAGGGTTGGACCTACAATCATAGAAAAAGTTATACGCTAACAGCTACCCTACCAAGGTGAGTTGAAATTTAACTACTTGGTAAAAGTGTATATCTAAATCACTAACACAAAATACCCGATGATTCTGTGGCTTGTTTCTATTTAGATTTATATTTTTAAAATTGTAATTCGCTTCGTTTTTATTTTTATAGTGATTTTTTTTTGGAAGAATTTGTTTTCTTCTACACATTTCCAAGAAGACAAATTAAATTTTCTCTAATAAGAAGAGAGTTATTTCTATTTCAGTAATTTCTAAAGAGATGTGATGAATCTTTTGTACATTACTATACAAGCAAGGAATGTAATGTCAGCACGCTAAACGTAAAGTTGTTCCCCTTTCATGGATATGATCCGGAGTACTTTTTTGAAGTATGATTTTGTGACATTGAAATTCCATTGATGGTATGTGTCTTTGTTGACAAGTGCATGTGCCGCAAGCTGTTATACGAAATATAAGTATGGTGCCTTCCATTTTAACTCGGGCATAAAAATGTAAAATTGTACCATCACAATCTCAGATATTGTTGAAACTTTTTTTATAGCAACTAGACATGTTTTTAAGAGACACGTATTTTTTTTTTGTTTTGTCGAAAAAAAAATTCCCGCCAAGTAATGGGCCATCAAAGACGGGGAGTACAATTTATGAATTGTAGAAGACATGGAAAATGGTCAACTTCGGAGCCTCACCATTCGGCTATGGAGACAGGTAGAGTTATAATTCTTGTTGTGGTATGTACATAGGGATATAAATAAACTATATTTTATTATAGTTTGGTTTGCGCACGCGTATCTTTTTTGTACCTAAATTAACAAATGAACGTCAATTTATCTGAAAAGTCGAACTTCGCGAATTTTTACGAGCACTTCCGGTACGAATTTTACGATTTTCGCGGATCGTAAGACGAAACTACCCGTTTTCTGGAAAACCTTTTGTATCGCTTCTGTGTGCAACCGTTTTGTCGCAAAAAAATTCGAGAAATTGTAAAATTTTGAAAAATCGCCAATTTTGGGCGCCATTTTCTCGAAAACACCATCTTTTAAAATTCCGAAATTTTGTCAGGTGGATCAACCGTACATGAATAATAAACACACCAAATACCATTCTCGACCAATGCTTCATGAATTAACTGCAGCCTTTTAAAGTTAGCGAAGTTTCGTTAACTTTGATGTCACAGTTAGCAACACAGAGAACAATGAAAGTGCAATGATTTGATGATGTTTTTGGTTTACATTCATTAAATGAAGAATAAATGGTTTTCTTCACTGTTTCTTTTATTATTTTGATCAAGAAGGCTCTCTGAAATAGTAAAATGAGCCTCCTCCTACTCCTCCGTTTTCTTAAACCGAAACAATGTGAGGTGGAAATTACGATTACGAAACGCACAAATTTCAAGTTTACTTACTTAAAGTGGTCTTCGGAAATAAAACTTCACTGTTTTTTTTATTTATTTATTTATTTATTTTTATTTTTTATTTTATTTTTATTTTTATTTTTATTTTTTATTTTTTTTACATGGACCAATCATTACTTTGATTGGCGTTTTCTTCACTAATAGCATGTAACCGTGCAGGTGCTCCAATAGGTGTTGTCTCACTCACAACTCGTCCAGGAGTGGATCTAGAGGGAAGAAACTTTTTTATTTTATATATAAATAAAACCGATCTCAGAGTTTGGAGCTCTTAAAAGTAGCTTTAAGTAGCAGTATTACTACCACCACCACCCCCTTCCACAAGTGCGTCTTGGATCCGCCACTGCGTAGCACATTGTCGATAGTCACAAATGCTAAGGTCCATGTGGAAGCATAAACAGCACATTAACTTCACGTAATTCATGATTTATTCATAATATTTCTGCTACGCATCACTGGTTATCATACATATATGTATGTAACAAAAGTTCGTTTTTGCAGATTTCTTAAATCTACATTTTGAATTGCAGAAGTTCGATTTTGGGGGAAGCATGAAGTTAGTTCATGGTGACCCGTTACTGCCATAAAAACTTCGCCATGTTCCGAGTGCCAAAGATGACTTCGTTGAATACCAGTTACCGGTCGCATACTTTCCCTTTTTTTCTTCCGGAAGTCGTCGAATTCAGTTCCAGGCAACAGAATGAGAGTAATACCCAGAGTTTGTACTTGCACTATATTCACGAATTCTTCTGCGGTTTTAATACTGCGTATCTGTTTTCGCCTAAGGTTATGCCGCGTTCCCACATTCTTTACACCCCCCCCCCTCTATACCGTCGTAGAGACCCTTGCATGACCGGTTTCACTGCAAAACCTCTGCTTTATCGGACATGTCTGCATCTCGAACATCTGAAAGCGATTTTTAAAGTGGGATGCAGGAGTTTGGGAAATTGTAAACACTTATTTTCACGTATTCGAACCTTTTTCTATAACCTATATTTTCGCTTTTCTTCGAGTACTTTTAGAATCTTGTCTATGGCTATGAGTACATGAGCCGAATCGTGTGTTTTGTCGTCCCTTATTACAACAAAAATGTCAATTGTTTCATATTCCGGTGATAACTGAATTTCACTTTGCAGAATAACAGTCCAGTTTTCAGCGAAGTCCACATGAAGTAAAATAGAATTTGTATCTTGAAATTTTATACCATGTTTTTCGGTAGCAATTAATTCTCTTTGGATTTTCTTGATGTAGTCATGAATTACAATTCTTACAGTTAAACCAGCAATGTACGATACGAAAACAGAGAGTGGCACAGTTTTTTAACGAGATTATTGCTTTCCCATACGGTATACGTAACACTTTCATTTTCATCAGGATCGATAATTAAAGACTCCACACTTATTCCTTCCACTCCAGGACATTCACCACATTCTTGAAGAAGACAGTTGTCATTTTCTACGGATCATACTACTAAAAGAAATAGATCACTCATGACAGCTTCAATACAGGCTGCACCTTTGATTTGTAGCAACGCAGTAGCAGCTAACTTAAAATTTGCACAACACATACACACTTCCCTCGCAGGTTGCGGACTGACCCACTTTAGTCGAATACTATAAAATTCCGAGTGACCCATTCTTATGTTGGGATTGTTCTGTTTTAAAAAACAGTAAATTTCTTTGGAACGCGTAAGAAAACGTTTCGATTTTTTTTAACTTTTTGTCCTTTTTCGATCACTGTAATAACATCGCACTTAATTGAGACTTTGTCTGGAGCATCCCAAATCATCACTGAGGTAATAGTTCAGGCTTTTTGTAGATCATCAGAATTTATTGGATGGCCCTTTCAAGTAAACTTAAAATATGTGTTTCGTAATCGTAATTTTCACCTAAGATTGTTTCGGTTTAAGATAACGGAGGAGTAGGAGGAGACTTATTTTACTATTTCAGAGAGCCTCCTTGATCAAAGTAAAAAACAGTCAAGAAAATCTTTTATTCTTCATTTAATGAATGTGAACCACAAACATCATCAAATCATTGCACTTTTATTGTTCCCTGTGTTGCTAACTGTGACATCAAAGTTAACGAAACTTCGCTAACTTTAAAAGGCTGCAGTTAATTCATGAAGCATTGGTCGAGAATGGTATTTGGTGTGTTTATTATTCATGTAAAGTTGAACCATCTAACAAAATTTCAGAATTTTAAAAGATGGTGTTCTCGAGAAAATGGCGCCCAAAATTGACGATTTTTCAAAATTTTACAATTTCTCGAATTTTTTTGCGACAAAACGGTTGCACACAGAAGCGATACAATTTTTTTTCGGAAAGCTGGTAACCAGGTCTTACCAACCGCGAAAACAGAATTTTAAAATTCGAACCGGAAGTGCTCCCTCGTTCATTTGTTAATTTATGTACAGAAAAGATACGCATGCGCAAACCAAACTATAATAAAATATAGTTTATTTATATCCCTATGTACATACCACAACAAGAATTATAACTCTACCTGTCTCCATAGCCGAATGGTGAGGCTCCGAAGTTGACTATTTTCCATGTCTTCTACAATTCGTAAATTGTACTCCCCGTCTTTGATGGCCCATTACTTGGCAGGAAAATTTTTTCGACAAAACAAAAAATACGGGTCTCTTAAAAACATGTCTAGTTGCTATAATAAAAAAAAAAAAAAAAAAAAAAGTTTCAACAATATCTGAGATGGTGATAGCACATGCTCTGCCTGAATTGAAATGGAAGGCACCGTATATTCAAACAACATGCGACAGAGAGAAATCAAAGGACCGTGCAGATGTATTATTATAGAGTAGCGGAAATTATACTTAATTTTGAAGATCTCTTTGGCTTGGACAACTTATTAAGATACGCTTTTGTTAGTAAAAATGTAGGCTGAAGCCCTTGTTATGTAAGGCGAATATAAGCCACTTGTAGGTGATGGAAATGCATTTGGAATGTTAACCCATTATGCCAAACACAATCGAAGGAATTATCTGAATTAGAAATTAATAGGGGATGAATGTCTCTCATTATGTTGATTAATGGCTCAATTACTTAAACGTAGCAAGGTATTCTGAAGATTTGATTGACAGCAGAAATTAGTTTGATGTAGCTGCAGAAGATAATAACTGTTAAGATGAATAAGAATCCGACGAGCTGAGATTATTCGATTTTTTCTTTCTTTCTTTTCAGTGTAATTGGACGGTAAGATTGAGGCTTGATCTGGTCCATATTCTATTTTGAAAATTAAAACTTAGAGAATATAGGATAGAGTGTGCTTCGAAGAACTAACTTACAGAGATTAGCCAGGATATACAACTCTTCATTCAGTATTATGGATACTACCTGTGATGTGGAAGACTGCGAGAAGTGAAGAGTTCTTTAATATGGATCTAGTTCATTTATTAGAATGAGCTCTTTCACAATTACGTATAATCTATACGTATTAGAATATTCTGGAATACAATACTTCAGAAGCAACGGTGTTGTCAGTAAACAAAGGTACTGACGTGTTCAAATTATTAGACTCAACATTCAGTTTCTGAATATTTTACTGTTCTTACAATATTACGTGAGAAAATACGTTCGAACTTAGTCCAAATTACTGCTTTGTAACTGTTGTAATTTCTAGTGGGTGTGGCATATGCTTGTCAATATCAGTAAAACAAAAGCCTACGTGACATTCAAATATAATTACTATACAGTTTGTATATCCAAATTGAAAACAAAAAGTGAAATGGAATACTTACAAGAAAATTATCTCTTACACAAAGATTTATATTTCCTATGGAATCCCTTATTCTTTATTAAGTCTTTTATCCTTTGTGACATCCTATGTACGAGTCTAGCACATTTTGTTTTCAATTCAGCATCATGATACCACAAACTGTTGATTTTCTCGATCAACTGATGTTTGGTTGTAATGTGCTTCTTCTTTGGCTTTTCCTTCGTGAAGCTCCAAAGATTTTCAATCGGTTCATATCAGGACTGGTGCCCGGCCACGAAGAATATTAATTTCGTTGTTCTCGAAGAATTTTGTCACAGCTTTGGCCCGGTGGCATGGGGCTCCATCATGCATAAAGATGAATTGTACGTCACGAAACCAGACTGCAGTCTGGGAAAGCAGTTCTTCATGAAGAACTTGTACATATTGGTCGTGCTTCATTGTCCCCTCTACTATATACAGTCTTCCAGGCCCGAAGACAGAGATCACACCCCAGACCCTGACTGAAGTAGAATGCTTCACGGTTTATTAAAGATATTCCAACTTGATTTCCTCCCAGGTCGACGTCGCACATATTGCGAACATTCATCAGACACGAAGACACACGATTCATCACTGAAACACTATTCTTCAATCGTCAGAAGTCCAGTATTCTAGGTCTCGTGCCCATTCGAGGCGCTTCTTTGCCATGATTGGAGTAGACTAATCTGGAGTAGACTCTAATTTTTGTTTTCTTTCTTGACCGCGTGCTTTTATTCCTTCGGCATAAAGAATCCTTCGAAACACTTTCAGGCCAAATGTCTGCGCCATACTCAGCCATTTTTAGTCTCTTAGAACTTGCACTTCTGTTTCCCAGAGCCAATCTTTTTATTTTGATACCTCTTAGGGATAGCTTTGGATTTCGCCCACACTTCCCAACCCTATTTTGGCTCTTGTTCATACCGACAGAGATTCTACTTACAAACTTTTGCTCTATCCCAAATCTACTAGTAATGTGTCGCCGTGTATATCTTCCTTCCTCCAGAAGTATTTTGTTAACTTCCACCTTACGCGCAGAAAGGTCCTTTGCTTTTCCCATTATGCTGCGATTACAGGACTTCACAGAATAAAAGACTGATACACGAAACACATCACGATCATTTTAAACTAGCCCATTCGAACTGTTGAACGCTTTGAATGTCGTAACTTCTTATGACAGCACCCACAACACTGAAGACTGTAACTTGTTGATAGGAACCACAATAGCTATCTATAACTGAAACACCACTTTCAGAATTTCCTCCCCATATTAATGTCATCTGCTGTCCAACGATGATATCACAACTTCAACTGTACAGTAAACAAATGAAGGATCCTATATTGGTGGTTTAACCATTAAATTAAATGTTCTAGAACTGAAATTAGGACTCCTACATCAACTTTGCATTTTTCGAGCGTGATTCGGATAGACTTCAATAGACGGATATTACTGGCTACTCATAATCGAGATTATGGTACAAGTTAGCACTAACTAAACTATAAACATTTCTCGGAAGGGAAAGAACACGAAAGATATCTGCAAACACTTGAAGTTTCATACAATATACAGGCTATATAATGAGGACCATAGAAATGATGTGACAAAGAGGCTTCATCTTGGCACAGAGGTTCACATAACAAATGAAGCTACGAAAATTGAACTTCATATCTGGGATTACTCTTCTCAAGAGTAGAGAATATGTTGGGATGTAAATGCTACTTCACTTATATACTAGCAATATATTTACCAAAAGACGAAAGGGAATCTGTCATGTGAATTCTGTATTTTTTTATGGATATGTTTAAACCTGATTTACAGTTCGAAATAAATCTCTCTTCTCCGCTAACTTTCATTTTGATTGAAATCAATTTAATCCGTAATTAGAATCGTATGATCCTTAATAACTTCTATTTTATGGCTTTAAACTTACAGCACAAACTACTGGAATCATCATCAATCTTCAAAAATGTTGTCCTTAGGATAAGGAAAACTGGTAGAAATTTGTAGATGGTATAACGATATCGTTATATGTACTTTTTAACCAACCCTCATATTTCCAATGACGGTTCTTGGAAATATTATTTAGCCAGTCGGAATTCGCAAAAGAGCGAAACAGTGGAATTTTTCTACCCAAAAGCTGCCTCATTCCTCAAGACATTTTAGCGCCTCTCGCCGGACCATATTTAGAAGAGTATTCGTTCGTTCGCTCACCCAAACCCACCCAGGGTTGATTCCAAAGCAACAGCACTGGAACATGCGTCATGATGTGAATTTTTGTGAATAATTACTAATTTTTTACACTATTATGTACATCAGTATAACTAATGTACTTTCAATCAAGTGGTAATTAATCTATTATTTCTTATTATCGGAGCAGTGATATAAAATCCAAATGTTTTATGTGAACTATTTTTTATTCCAATAGTATATTCATACTCTCTAAGAGGAACCAAGACAAGTGAGGCGCAAAAGAGGCGCGGGGAGTGCTCTCCAAGACTCAAAAACAAGAACACGCACTCATCTGATTGTGCAAGTACGACTACTAAAAGTGAAATGCGCGAGAATATTAACTCCAAAAAGTTCTTAAATTTTAAAAGTTAGTGCTAATACAATATGTTTTTACTAAATTACATACAAAGTAAAGGATTTATAAAAGCAACGTTATATAACTAAGGAAGATGGAAGCGACATTCAAGAATTCCTTTTGGAGAAAATAATTCATCATGTAGCCACCAAAGAAGAATAGTGGTTCTCCCTTCAAGAAAAAATATTGCTTTCGGTAAACTATCGAATTCATAATATTCGGGCGTGTTTCGTAATGCCATAGTCGTGCGCGTCCGAACCGATTTCTAAGGGCTATTAGCGTTAAATTTCATTTGATCAATATATCTCGTGTTAAGCCCGTCTCACACGGATCTGAACTAAGGCCTCAACCCAGGCTACAACTTAACAGTGTTGCTTAACTCAAACTTCCATACAATTTTTTTTTTTTATCCTGAGGTGATGTAGGGGTCTCAGACGATCCTTAAAACTAAGTAGGTTTTACCAGCACAGCCTCTCGTGTTCGCTGTATTAAAACAAACGAAAAACGTGTTACGCAAATCGTAAATATTATTGTTTTTCTATTTTACGATATGAGTTCATCTGAAGAGGATGAAATAGCCATAACAGTGATATCTGCTCTTTTGCTGACACATAATCCCCTCAAAAAACGAGAGAGAGTAAAGAGGAGCTGGTGGACCAGGGAGTGAATTCTTCGCCGCAATAATGCACAGGAAAGCACCGTTTTTTCAATGGTGGATAATGAACTACTTACAAATCCTCGTTCCTACCAAAAAAAAAAAAAAAAAAAAAAAAAAACTACAGAATGGATTATTTATTTCCATACCCTATTGAAATTAGTAACTCCGAAAATTCAGCAGCAAGATACGAACATGAGGGAGTCTGTATCAGCTGAAAAATGGTCTGTAGATCCTTGGATCCACCAGATTGTAAAACTGAAAATCAAATGGCTTGTCCAAATATGTAAATGAGGGCAGTTATCAGGCGCGGAAAGCTAAAATAAAGAAGAAAGAGCAATTTTCTAGTATAGGTACTGAGTGCATCCTCTCAGCTCAGTACCCACAAAAAATGCCCACATAGCCCATAAAGTAAACTTATACCCACCGGGAACCCATCTCATGGACTACGCCTAGAATTTTTGAATTGTGCCAGCATTGTAGAACTGTTCCCTAAAATTTCACAAAAGCCACATAACAATGATGACAATTAACTCTCATTGTTTCTGTTTTTGGCGCATTACATCTGAATTTTATGTTTAGAAGTATAGGATTACTAGTCTAAAGTTATTACAAGTGCTTTACAACGGATAAAATAAAAGAGTTGATATGAATGATGCCTATATAGAAACTATTTTCCACCGGCGATTAATTTCTGCACAGTTTATAGAAGTTGTATTTTGTTTACAAGTGGAACGCTACTAGTATGAAACCATGACAAATGCTTTTGAAACTTTTATCATTGTCAAAAACCACTCGTTTTCACTACCCTCGCTTATGCGAATAACCACATTATGCCTGTTCCCTTCAGACGCACCACCTCGCTAACTCTAGGGCCCTACAGCTTCGCTCTGCTATGACTCGGTTAGATAGCATTCGTGGTTTTTAGTGGCGACCTAGCGCAGGTTGTTTTGTGCTTTTTGGGTTGTAGTATTTATGCTTGCATCCGGACGCTGTATTTATACTCAAATCGTAAAAGAATTGTAATTTTTCAACAATTGCTTATGATACCCCCTTGAATTTTAATTATGCCATGTGGATATTTTCATGTCGCCCAGCATAAATCATTTAGAAAACAATAAGAAGGTAATTAGTGAAAGAATTCTAATTTTTGAACAATTATTTCGAGTGGTGCGCCAAAAGTAAACCTGCACGCTTTTTTAACATGTTATTTTTTTATTTTATTTTATTTTATTTATTTATTTATTTGTATACAAATTGCACAATAACCACCTATTTTTATTCTTTTAAAAAATGTAATTACATTTGTTCACAGCTGTATTGTTCGGGCGGTTACCTTCACTGCATACCTCCTCTAAGGTTTTTATTCTTGCATTTTTTAAATAATATAAATCATGCTACAAAAATCATATTTTTCGTATGACTATTAATACTATTTGTGCTTCTCTTGTCCAGGCAGCATTGTTTTGAAATTACAGCGAGAAATGAAGTTGAATGTCGTCAGGCGCTACTCTTTTCTGATTAGTAGTTGTATGCAAGTCCAGATGAAAATAGAAACTGCTTCTAATTATTCCAAGTCAGGATCCAAATAAGGACAGCAGAAAATTTCAACCTGAACTAGGGGCAAGTTACCTCTCACACGATCGTTAAGTAAGGTCGTGAATTTTAGATCGTGAATCGCAATCTTACTTTAGTCCCGTCTGAGACAGGCTTTAGTGTTGTTCAGTATGTTTTTGTTTTCTTAAAAGTCAAAATATATACAAATATTAAAATATCTGGTGCATAAGCTATTTTTATTAATCATGAAATGATATATAATAGTGCTATGGTGTATGATATTTAGTGTTGTTCTTTTAGTATGTGAAAGAGAAGCATCATACTGTACCATGTGCATAATTTAGTTCATCATCAGGTTACAGGTAAAGTGCATCGAAAGTAGCGCAGTACAAAGGTATATTTTTATCTCTCTGCAACCAACCGCTGTTACCTATGTTAGTTGTTCCCACCTCAAGTGTTCTTTTGTAGTTGTCGATGCATCCATATTGTGCGGGACTCGCCAGTGATGGTGAGCACACGATTCAGCCTTTGGCGATTAATGAACACACCCGAATCTTACGACCGTGAGTGTGGATCTTTCTCCATATTAACTGGTGTTCTTTTTTACTATCATTTGACCATTTATTACTGGAAGATGGGAACAAACCCAGAATAACGATATATGATTACTCCCATCCAGGGACAAACTGAATCGAACTACGCTACTGTTATATATTGGCTTAACCCAAACATATAGCTACTTCCAAATAGGGACGAGCGAGGAATGAACCTAGCACACTCATAAAATGCCTTCAAGTATTATCTGTGTGTAGATGGTTTCTAATATTGAACAATTAATACAATATACTGAAAAATTACTTTGTTAGGTAGAAAGTAGATCAATTAACACGGGAATTGATTTTTTCTCGCAACCAGTTTTATTATGGAAGTTTCTGTTATAAAACAATATAACACAGGTTAGGTAAAATAAATACAAGTTTTACTAAATAATTAGGGTAAATTAGTGTCCCAAAGCCTAGGCATCCAAGGGAAGAATCCCCAGAAAGCTCCAGGCAAGCTACGTGGAGATAGGTTAGGATTTTGTCTCAACCTAAACAAATAAAGTTTAGAGTACCGCACAGCTCCAGACAGCCTAGGCGGGAAGGAAAACACGAAGTTCCACGAAGCTGGGTGGCTGAGGTTAAGAACCTCTTAGAGTTCTATGCAAGCTAGGAGAGGAGTTAAGTTCCTACAATGCTTAAAGCAAGCGTGAGCAAAACTCCAGCTCCAGGCAAGCTAAAACAGCAAGAGTAACCAGCCGAAACTGATGTTGATTGAGGCGATACATGGAAATTTATACTTTCTCGTGGACAGCGATAACGCTAGTGTTCGTCTTCCATTACATAACCAAGTTATAACAATAATTCTAGTTGTTTGCTTTGTGCAGTAACTTGTAGTAAAAGAGCACGTCGTCTTGTTTATAAATAAAAAAAATTTGTTAATGTATATAAATATACCTACGTGCGGAATATTACAATATTTCTTATAGACAGTGTATCTGGTGTTCTAAAATTGGCGCCCACTGACCATAGAGGACTATTCTACAGGCCAAAATAAAGCGAAAATGTTATATGATCCTCCGGGGCCTCCTTCAGCCGCTATGGAAAATCAAAATTTCACAATGTGGCAACGTCGCAGGTTAACTTGGAGCCATTAGCATTACTCTACGAATACAAAAAGCAATTGAATCGATTGCTACACTAATAACTGATGCTAGTATAAGTCAATATCGACTGTAGCTGCCATCTGGAAAGAATCGATATAACTATTTGATCCAAAGGTAGATCTAATCTATAGTTCTTTATTTGCGACGTTGCCACATACTGCAATTTGTTTCTTCAGACAAAGACTCGAAAGGTATACAAATATTAGGGCTCTCAGTGATATTTTGCATAAAACTAGTTGCTTGTAGTTGCAAGATTTGAAAAAAAAAAGTTGCAAGATAATTGCATATTGTATTCATAAAAAGTTGCAAACTATGTTTACAAAAAGTGGAAAAAAACAATGAAATAGGGATCAAAGCATTTTCAACTCAGCAATATATTATCCATGATATATAGACATGCCAAATCCCATACAGATTTTATTGTTTCTCATTTGTTTTCTTAAAATATGTAGTTATCAGTGCTGACTGTTTACTGGTAATTATCTTCTGTATTTTTTTCTGTGGCTGCTTGTTTATTTCTTTCATCTCTAACTTGCGCCACATCTTAAATCATCGCGTGTGCCAAGTGCCAATTGTACTTCTACCCATGTCCTTCTTTTCTAACGCTGTTCAGACAGGACTCTCCTTGAGAATGAATACCCACGTTCAACGTCAGAAGTTCCATGGGATAGTGTCAAGATGGACTTCACTACGTTCAAGACAGTAGGATACTTTGGTGAGCCACTGGTGTTTTTCAATGAGAAAGTCTTATTCCAGAAATGGTTGATTCTCTCATTCTCTTCATACTGTACTGTTCCTAATATCTACTCATCCAAAAGAACATCAACTGGAACTTTACACGGAATAGATGAACGAGTAATATCTGTAATGTCACTGTCACTGGTCACTTTCCGATATTCCATAGGGTGCACACGACACTGTTTTAGGACGTTCTTTTTGAAGATTTTGCATTTTTCTATCACATGTTTCCCAACTGCCTTGTAATGCTTCTGCACATTTGAAACGAACTCTGCTGACTGTTTACGAGGAAGTGTGCTGACCACTGAGGAAAGTTTCTCATCGAACTTCACTTCCTTCTATGGCAAAAGATTTTCAGCACTAAAGACTTCCTCTAATGTGTCGAAGCGTTCTTGAGATTCTGGCTTGGAAACCCTACCAACTACCTTCAGAAGAACGGTGTGAAGTTCGTTGTACAGCATGAGTACAAGAGGTTCTTCTTTTTGAAACGTAGTTACGAATGGTATGAACAAAGATGCACTTTCACACACAAAGGCCATTTCTGCTTTCATAATGACTCCTTTCTTCAGCATCTTGGAATCGAGGTGTTCATCAGGCTGCTTTGCTTTTTCGGAATAAACTGCAGGAAATAATATTTAATGGCTGGAAACAGGGCACTGTCAACCAACGTGAAGGGACATGCTCGATTAAACAATGCCTTGGTGTTCCAGTCTTTTCCTGAATTCTTTCAAAATCTTCCCATCACGATGGCCACCCATGAAAAGAATTGTAAATCATGATGACAAGATTGCAGACATCATCACCAAATATCTGCAAGCTTTTTCTAAACCCATTATGAACGGAATGAATATTGCAACTACCAGTATCCAGTAACGGAAGCCATGCACATTTTCCACAAACTCAGATGTGATTCTGAACACTTTCTTGTTGACATCTGGTCCATCATTTCCCAACATTAGGTGACAAATTGTATAAATCCAGCACTTCACAAATGTACTTATGGATGTCCTCACCTTTTGCGTATCCAATGAAAAATAAGTGCAAGTGGCGTACGATAACCTGTTGCAAAGTAGAGCTCCAATAACGAATTGCAAACTGTAGTTCTTTGCAATTTTGAAACTTTGTCGTTTCATCATACAGAAGTATAACGGAATGTTCTTCAAATTTTCATAAAGCTGTTTTTGAAAAATGGACCTAAAGCATCAGTCAACACATACGACAGTATAGAATGGCTCAGACAAATTTTTTTGGGAAAACTGTTTGGATCTGAAAGCATGGGTCGTATAACATCAGCTATATTATCGCACGATGCCGCAAGTAAGTTTTGAGTAACAACATGTAAAGCCCGAACAATTTCTGCTCTGGTAGCTGCATGACGCTCTGAGATTAACTGTGGCTTGATCGGTGTTGCGTTCACCTCCGGTGCTTGGGGTCGCTGGTTGGATCCCAGCTCGCGACGTGTGGACTTTGTGGTGGACAAACACCGTGCTCGTGGGTTTTCTCGGAGTTCTCCCGTTTCCTCCCACTTTCTTCATTCCACCATTTCACTCATCTCTCATCATTACCGTCTCCTTTAGCCTAACCGGCATAACCGTGGGACGTAAAACTTAAAGATTTTTTTTTGGATCGGTGTTATTGTTTCAGTGAGAAGTGGTTGGTTTGGATACGGCAAAGACACTGGACTTACCGCACTCACAGTATCAGTTAAATCAGTACTCACGAAACTTTCACTTCCTAAGCACATGCTAGTCGGGCAGATTTTCAACTGCAGCTCACTCAGTTTCTTCTTTGCATTAGTACCATGTTTTGGTGTTAACACATGCTGTGACACAGCTTGGAATCCTTTACTTTCAATGTTTATTGTTGCACTACAAACGCGACAGAACACTTCCACTTCACTCTTCTTTGATAACCAAGATGATAGTTAGTGTAATAAAGCATCAGTTCGTTGAAACCAATCATCCAAAACGTGATACCTCGACTTCGACATTCTGCAACGCTCAAATTACAATTTCTGCACTCAAAAAACACTGACCTGCAGGAAAACACAATATGGCTCCATTAATGGCTGTTCCAACTAGAAGATTCACACTCTGAGATAAAATAAAAATTAAGTGAATGGCCTTTATGTAAAGCTTGGCAACTGTTAACATATTATAAAAAGACTAACAAATAAAGCAATTCATTAAAATAAAAGCAAATTCATAGATTCAACAAGTTGGAAAGAGGCTCTTCCACAAAGCAGATTCACTCCCTTCCAGAGCACCAGTGAGGAGGCAATGTACACAATGCAGGGAAATTCAAATGCAGGTTTGTTCATCCATTAGTTTTTCCATTAATTAGTCATCCATTAATTTTTCACCCATTAGTTTTCGCAACACAAGTTTGTTTAATCAGCCAAGAGATTTTATAAATGTAATTTCCACTTGAGAATTAAAATAGTCCGTAACAAACGGGGTCAAATGTACAAATTTCTCCCACTCAGCCACATTTAACTCAACTCCAAACACAAGTCCTTTGCCAACACACGAATCACTGGTTCAAATGTATCACTATCCAGACCAATACAAATTAATTTCCTTTTCGTTGAATTAAGTCCATATTCCACATTTAACAAGTACTCTTTCTTGGTATCCATAGTTGATGCACAAGCACTCAGACATGTTACTTCAGTAGCTGATCAACATAAAATGACACTATGCATAAAGATGACTAAGCATGCATGAAGAGGAGGGGGCGAAGAGGAAAATTCATGTTTTATCTGGTTTCTACATGCCACCATACACTTACGATGAATATACCAACTCAGTAAATTCAAGATTGTGCATATTACGTCCAGATACATTAATCTTCATTCTTTTATATGTTAAACATACATTTCCACTTTGTAAATACGTTAATAATGCACCATTATCTGCTTCCAATTTTTCAGTACAGCGTCCTAGTAAAATCACTTTTTCGCCTCCTTCAAATGTTACACATGCCTTCCTACCATATATCGTAATTATCTCAGTTTACAATACGAAATGGTACGCCAATCTCCAAATCTCGTATTTTTGTAAAGGGTACCTGGCATATTAAGCTTATCTAATAAATTCATTGACGATACCATCTTTAATTTGACGTTTCTTCCTTTTGCAACAGCTGCTAATGGAATGATCTACATAAACACATACGTTCTGCTCATGCTCTTCGCAGGAGGGGCGGGGCTGGGGGTCTAAATAACTAGCCAATACACAACGAGAAGAGGAAAAGGTATGTTTTATCATGTTTCTACAGCCGGCAGGCGTCCAAGAGTATGAGCATAGCAACAACGGGTTCCCAGGACCAAAATTTTCCCACGGGGGGATCAAATTTCTGCTGAACGGGAGGGATCAAATTTCAGCCATAGTGCTTCATCTCTACTTACATATCAGGTACAAATTTTGGGGGGTTGGCCTAGAAAAAAAAATGTATGAGAATGCATCTTGAGGAGATGGATAATAAATCATGACTTCATTTTATAGTGTATAAATTCAACGGCATTCTTGTGTTTCTGAGATGATGAGTCGTTGCTCTTTTTGTCTATAATAATAATAATAATAATAGCATAATGATGGTGGTGCTCAGTCAACACAAGCAATGTGAGCTGCTTATGTTGGGCCTTATCAACTGAGTAGATCATAGTTTAACTGGTTGGAGTGTGTTTCGTCTATTTTGGATTTATTTCTTTGAGAAAATAAGGATGATACTTTACGTATTTTAATTTAAATATTATTTATTTTTATATGTGAAGTATGTATACAAATCACAAATAACATACCATTACTGACTGATACAGCTAACGACGACTACATTTCTATTACGCTCTTTTTTGTGTTAAATTTTCTATTACTTCGTGATAATAGATATTTAGAATTTCTTCTTTTGTTAATTAAAATTCTTATTAAAAATATATACAACCTTGCCGTATGTAAGTAAATTATTGAAAAAATGTACTAGTTCCTACAAAAATTGAGGGAAAATATGCTGAATTACTGTATAGCTACATTGAAGTAGACGAACACAAGCCTCGACGGTCCCTGCCACCTAGCGGTCAATTTTTTGTTTTTGTCGTACGCTATGAATCGTTGTTTCGACAGGCCGTATAGAGAGCGAGCTAGAGGAGTGACTCCAGCGGGCGGTGGTCTAAACTATCAAGATGTCAGTGCTACAGAAGAATTTTTCTCACATGACTCTATGTGTGTTCGCATATTCCACTTCTGAGCAAATCTCTTCCCACATAAATCATACAAAAATTTACGCACTCCAGCATGAAGCTGCAAATGCGTTCGCAGGTTGTTGTGACGCGCAAATTTACGACCACAAATCTCACATACAAATGGTTGTTCACTTATGTGGGTTGTCATGTGTAGTTTAAGTCTAGTATTGTTGGAAAATTGTGCACCACAAAGTTCACTCTGTTCTGATTTATTGCGATTCTTCATATGTTGTGTAAAATTTCGTTTCTTCACCAATTTCCCACAAACTTTACAACAGATGAAAGTTGGATTATGATTTTTTTTATGATAGTACAATTTCATTCTTGAAACAAACTTCTCATCACATTCAGGACAACTATACTTTACATTTTCTGCATGTGTTTCCATATGGTCCTTCAACTTGATCCTTAGTATCTTTTTATTACACAATTCACAGTTCACACTATTCTCGTCCTTTTTATGAACAATACTAATATGTATGTTTCGTTGATGCTTATCGAAAAATAATTTTTTACAAATTTCGCATGGACAATCTTTGGAACGTGTTTTTGAGTGTATTATTAAATGATATTGCAGACGAGAAAATTCGCTGAAATACATACTACGTTGAAACGAGATTTTGAAGATCTCTTGTTTAAGACTTCTAGGCCAAAAGACACGAATGATTAATGAACGTGAATCATTATGAAATACATTTGCTGAGGTGGAAATGTGGAACGAAACGTGAAAACCCCACGAAAATCTAGGGTGTACAATTTTGTCCACCACAAACTCTGATGGTCAGAATCGAACCAGGAAGAATGCCACTCTATGAGTGTCACTGTACTATTGTGCCCTTCCACTACGATTTATGTTCTGAATTCTAATAATTAAAGTATAAGTTATAAACGTGTATTATAGATGGTTTATCATTATATAATTTTCAAAACATTAATATAGTAGCCCTACGTGATGCTACAATAGTTTAAATTTTATGACGAGTGTAGCTCGTCATTGTGTGATTTGGCACCGGGAGGCCATGACGAGCTAGACTCGTCATTTCAGTGCAAGGAGTTAAACTGATGAGCGCAATACAGATGATATTGAAAGTAAATAACTGTATAAAAGTAACTAATTTCAATTATATGTTTTTTGGTACAGCGAAGCCACTTTTAACAAACACTTCCATAACAACGACAGTTTTTTCTAATGGCAAAAATATACGAATTATGAGAGAGAACCCTACTTTTTACGGACACTCAAACACAGATCCGGACAATCTTCTTCAACCCGAGTGTTTACTAATCTTTTCATAACGGACAGGAACTATTTGTCATACTTATGTAGTACAGAAAATACTTACTGCAACCTGAAAATAGACTTCCAATTGATCTCTTCAAGTGATTAACCAGTTACAAGTACATCTGATCAAAACTAGTGACCACAATATAAGGTAGGCAACTATTGCAGACTTTTCCCCATAATCATCATAAACTGTCATGATTGTTAAGTTTTCCCTACACTTCTAGTATTTAATTATAATGTTGCACACATTTATTGGGTTACTTTTAGTTTTAAGAGTCAATAAGTGAATTAACGTATTTTTTGTAGACGTATGACTTTTACTTGAGAATACAATGTTCACACAATAATTTTGCAGGATACTTCCATATAAACACATTCCCCATGGATATTTATCTTTCTTTACAGAGGTGCGGCCCTCATTTCCCCAATAATTCGTAAATTGAGTGCAGTATCTCGATATTACACTATATTTACATTTACAAATAATGTATATATAAATACTGCACACAATTACCACTGAACTTTAAGTAATCTAAATTTGTGAAGCCTCTGTATAACGAACACTTGAAAGATAACACTATATATATCACTATATATTGGACAAACCTGCAGACTATTGTTTAGCCCCTCTCTTGATCATATCCTGGATCCGCCACTATATATATATCTGGAGCTGAGAGGTAAACTATGCCACGTCACTTTTTGACCGAAAATGAGTTGTAAATTACATTAGAACGAGGAACACAAGGCAAGGTTTGAGATGTGAACAACTAGAACGCAGGAAGTGAACAATTTTTCCGTCAATAAACAATCGACTCAATTCAACAAAATATTGTCTTGAAAACACTTTTTTGCTTGTCCTGTGAAATTAATATTTTATGACTTACACTACTTTACTTCTCAGCCCCAGATATATCGGGTGTTCTAAAAATGGCGGCCACTGACCACAGAGAACTATTCTACAGGTCAAAATAAAGTGAAAATGTTATACGACGGAATGTCTTCCGGGGCCTCCTTCAGCCGCTATGGGGAATCAAAATTTCACTATGTGGCAACATGGCATATTAACTTGGAAACGTTAGCACTGTTCTACAAATCCATCAAACAGTTACATCGATTGTTAAGATAATAAATAGTGCTACTGTCAACGTCTACTGATTTTAACTGTTATCTAGCAAGAATCGACGCGTAATTATTTGATGGATTAATGGATCTAATCTGTGACGTTGCCACATAGTGCAATTCGCGTCTCCAGACAAGGACCCGAAAGGTGTGTGTATATATATATGTATGTTTATTTTGACTTGTAGAATAGTGATCTGTGGTCCTTTGGAGCATTTTTAGAACACCTTTATTTTCTCACTAAATGAATAATGCAATAAATTGATACTGAATTCTTAAATTGAACATTCTGTTTTGGTTATTCTATTCTGAGTGAGAACGGGGAAGTACAGTTAGTACAATTTTTTAGTAAAGAAGTAATAAGGTGTTGCAGACGGGACAAGTAGTGGCGGCCAGAACTGGTCACTCCCTCACTTTCCCGCAAGAATGCCTATACACTGGGTAAGTACTTGTCGCTAGTTAGAGTATCGTCCGTCGGTAATGTGTTCACATCATGTCTGACGTTGATGCAGCTTAATAAAAGCTTTCAACGAAGTTGTTGACGAGTGTGTTACTATTAATAGCAAAGAACTGCAAGCAATTTTTAACGAAGTAGGGTGTGGATAAAAAAGTGGATTAGTAGATGGGATGAACTTGGGACGTCTGCAAACCTTTTTCGCGAACTAGGCATTGAAGATCCCCTTGAACACAAAAGACATTTACGGATGTCCCTAAGAAAAAAAAATGATGAGCTTCTGCAAATGGCTGAACCCAAAATTGCAAAACAATATTCTTATGCGTCCAGTATACCTGCGAAAGCTAGAAGTTATCCTCAGATATTTAGCAAGTAGTGACAATTTGCAATCATTATCTTTGTTATTTCGCATACCTGCTGCAGTTGAAGCTCTGGAAATTTTCTTCCTGAAGCTCTGGAAGCAATTGTTACATATTTGAAAAGCTTTATGCAAGTAAGTCGAAATTAGTAATACCTAATTAAGAATAGCATTTATATGAAATAATATAGATTTTATCTTATTATAAAGAATCGTAAGTAATAGGTACGAAGTAGTACCGGGATGGGTTGAATTAGAACTTATTGATTCAATACTGCATGTACCATCTTTTTAATGGCTTAATATTTAAATACCCAAAATTGTTTATTAACATATTTAAGGAAGAATGAAAAGACAAGTATATTCAATAGAATTGATGAGTATATTTGAGCAAAATATAAAAACAGTGAATTATTAAAGAAAGAATGATGGTATTTAATAGAACTAAATTAGCTAAACTAAGTTGTTTATAAATTAATTAAACTAAACATTTCTTTTCAAAACATATTCATTACCTAATGCAGGATTGTTTCAACATATTCAATCTCTTTTTATTGTAGTTACTATTACAGAATTAAACAAAGGAAACACTATATTCAGTGGCGTATTTAGGGGTCTGGCTATCGTGCTCAAGACCCTCTCCTCCCCCCCCCCCCCCCGAAATTCTACGTACAACAATAATCCTTCTTACCATTTCCAAGGAAAAATATAAGAAATTATTCACGTGTTCTGCATAGCCCCCGTCCCCCGAAACAAAATCGTAAATACGCCACTGACCGAATTGTTAAATTAATAATAAGTAAAATACTAAACAAAATCACTTTCAACATCCGAAAGTACACTATGTCTCAAAATGTTCAGTCTTTTTAATTTAATCTTTGGATTTTACCTACACTACTGAACAAAAGGAACACTGCAATACGAAAGTAATCTTATATATAAAAGAGAACGCACAAATCCTTTGTTCCCTCATCACGCTAATACGGCTGAACCAATTTCTTTCATTTTTGGGGGGTTATTAGGATTTGGACCCTAGATGGTTTTTATCATATCACTTTAATTTTTAATTACCAGTGTCTTGAGATAATTGACCATTCAAGTGTCCATAACGTACAAATCCTTTGTTAGTTCATCATAGGTAAAAATAAACGTATTTATATGCAACCCGCATGACCGTGTCACTCGGCGGGTTAACATAAATGACAGGCGATATAATGTTAACATTTACTGCAATCTACTATGGTTTTTATCATATCACTTGAAAGCGAAAAAGTAAAAATTATCTAAGTAACAAGGTTTATTGCGTTCCGGGGTGACCCCAGCGAAGCGGGGTGAACGCTGCTAGTATGAAATAAAATTTAAACAAAATTATTTCCAACAGTGAATGTACCCTATAACTGAAATAATTCAGGCTCTGTTACTCAGTCATTTAAATTCATTTTTATGACGCTATAACAAATAAAAATTTATAAATCCTGAAGCATTATAATATTAAAGAGAAAAAGCTATGAAAAAAATCAGAATATAATTTGCAAGGAACTTACTGAACAAACTTGCAAATACTCCCGTTATAGGACACCACAATGAATAGGACTAGTAAAAAAAAAAAGTATTAATTAATAAATAGGCAAAAGTGAATTTAAAACAATTGGGTGTACACCTTTGTTCCTTCGAGAAGGAGACTATCAATGCTCAATTGCGTCCTCACTGGTGAAATCGCCGTCAGGTGGACTTGGTTCTGAAAGCAAAGGTGAATTTGTACTGTCAGTACACACACTGAAAGAATACACTGATCGAAGGCTGTTCAGCCTTTCTTCCGTTATCAACCCTTGACACTTTTCTTGCAGCCGCAGTTCTCGTATTTGGGCAGCAATATGTTATGCAAACACATCATATTGGTCCACAGACTTATTAGAGGAAGCAGTAGTTTGAACTTTTAGGCGGTCATCTGAAATGTTTTGCAATTTATTTAGTGCTTGATCCAATTTTGCAAGTTATCCAGCTCTGTGTTTTTTCTGTACACACTGGGACCGGATAAAGTTACTATGGGGGTTTGCATTAGTATCATTAGGAGATTCTTAGATTTTTGGGGTTTCTGTGTTTTCTGTGAACACTGTCTGATCCTCCTGTAGCACATAGTTTTCATTAGGAAGTGTTATCAAATGATCCTTTACCTACCTGAAATAAATATGATTTACGTAAATTAGTTAGCACAGTGTATTGTATATTTGTGTGTGTGTGTTTCAATGAGTGTGTGATAATAATATATGGGTTTGTTTCAGGTTCCTCGTTGTAGCGTTTCTATCCGCTATTGGAAGCAGAGCCTATGTTAAGAGGTCAACATCTCGAGGATACTGAGGCCCAAGGTAACATTGACCTGTCAACACCACCCTTATCCGACTGCAGAAGGATCTACTGAGACAGGCGAAACCTCACAACGAACTACGAGATTGATTGATTGATAGTTCTGCATAAGAATAGAACATAAATACTTCACCAATAACAAAAAATATACATAAAGCTACAATAAATAAAAACAACAATTTCAAAGAATAGCTTTTATTACAATAAATACAACAAAATGTGAAAAACAAAAAAAAATCAATAGTAAAATTAATATTCTTTCTTCTCTCTCTCTCTTTTTTTTTTAAGATGCTGGAGTCTAATGGTCGACATAAAATTTTAATCAAACGTAATAAATAAAAATTATTATTATTTCACGGGGGGGGAAATCGAATTTCTAGAATTCCATACATTAACTGTAGGCAATAACTATAAGGACTGACAATCAAAGGCAGTCTAATTCGTCGAGTAAAATTTCGACAGCCGTGCCCCATCACAATACTCGCCTACAGCAACTATCTATTAAATTCAATCCCAAATATAGCAAATATTTACTGAGAACAAAACCAGCGTTTCTCAGAGCAATCAACTACTGAAATAAAAAAATACACCAAGAATAATTAATATACATTTCGGGTTTTAACCCATTCACCAAAATAATGATGCTGAATTATCGATTTTTATCAGAATCATTAAGCGGTCGTGGACAAGCAAAAAGATTCTAATCACAAGCCAGTTGGAATCGAATTGACAACCCACAAACATATAAACATAGTCAAAGGACAACCAAACTAAATATATTTAAATGGTAACTCACTTTTCATAATCTTCTTACTCTCATTTTTACCTTCGTATCCTCTCAACATTTGGTCTGCATGTAGACTGTTATATCGAAACAAGAATAATTTGTACTGATACAACTATTCTAAACTTTCTCAAGGTGGCCATGACTTAGGTCAAAAGGCAAAAATGGGAAACCAATCTTAATAGTAAACTACTTCACTAGTTCAAAATTTCATGCTTCAGTATTATCGAGTATCTCGAAACTAATTCAGCATTCAAACAGAGAAGGCTACTGACCAAACTTAGGTCTAATTCACCCGGTGGGAATTTTACTTCAACTGACGAACCAACTTCCCACCTTGGCATTCCACCACACACAACTCGGGTAAAATACTATTATCTTCGTTTTCAAAAAAAAAAAAAAAAGAATTAGACCAAAACTTAGGTCAACTACTCCCTTGGAAACACTATTGGGCACCGGAAAAATACCTTCAAACTTAGGAACATTACACCATTCATTAATTATACGTTTTTCAGAATGCAGAAAAATATCGTAGGAAGAAACGAAACAAATACTTCAAATTTCACTCTATTTAGAGATACTCGGCGAATCCTTGATTTAACTATTTCTGGTTTCATGCTTCCCATACACTATTTCGCATGCGGTCAAAGGCCAAATTTCAATTTTTTTTCACCACAACTCTTTCATTGCTTCTTTAAAAAAAAAAATAACGCACTTCCCGCACTATTATTCTTGCTTCGTAATACACACTGTAATTAACGTACACCAAAGATTATCGAAACACCAAAGAGCAAATCCAACAGGAACAGAAACTAAATCCCATCCTCTGGAAATACGAAGCTGCTACGAGGCACACCCGCCTCATACGAGGATTCACGACATAATTCACGTCCCTGAAGGACGTGAGTTGCCTCCAAAGACCATGGCGCTGCTATCGCTGGAACGAAACCACAAGCAGCGTAAGGAACCTTGAACTGCCAATAAAACCGAAGGAAGTTGCTTCTCTCTCTCTCTCTCTTTACAGAGAAAACATATACTCTTCTTTATTTAAAAAAAAAAAGCAAGATCAATGACAGTTATTACATCTTAGTCAATTATTAAGAATGAATAGTACAAAATATTATCATTCTTCTTCTTTCCCCAAAACATAGTAACGGGATCGTTACATAGTACTACAGAAGAATGGATTAATGTCCAAAAAAAGGACCCTGTGTAAGTTCTCGTCAAAAAAGAAAGTTCTATTTGCCTCGCTTTTTTGCTGTATTCCTATAGATATAAAGGCAACTCCTCAGGAAAAAAATATTTCGACGACACTGATAACGATTTCAAGAAAGTAGGGCCAAAATACCGCAAATTTTTATAATGGAGTATATGTGAAATTACATGTTATATTCGGATTTTTGTATGTACCTTCCACAACTCTGAGATCAATGATTTGCATATATGATGTGCATCAGAGTACGGGACAAATGATAGGTAGAAACGAAAGTGGTGTTATGTTTCCTTTGGCTGATACAGGGTGTTGAATTTGGGCACCATCTGGTAGTTTTATAGACTGTGTGGGAGAGTATTTGGTGGCTGGGAATTGTATTACGTACCATCAGCGCCTCCGAAATGCAGATCAAGATGATGTGGTGTTCCTCCCGAAGGCAGGGCTGTGACCCGAAGGTCCCTGGGCAAGGTGAACCCACGATGGTTTGCCATTGCCTGCCATGAGATGAAGACGTCCGAAGGATGGAACCTACAGTTGAGGAGATCTCCTTATAACAAAAGTTAAGTCATGCCTAGATCTTCATTACCGTGTATGTCCTTAGTGTCGATTAAAATACCACTTAGGTGCGAGGCTGGAAAATGAACAGTTTCATAACGAGCAACACCAAGATACGAAAGAACGGAAGCCACATGCGAGCAACATCCGAGAACACGAGCTTCACTAGGGAATTTGCAGTATCATCCAAGAATAGCGTCGGCTCCTGATTTTTCTGGATCATATTCAATGAAAAGTGTGTACTGCAAACTCTGTACATGTCGAGATTGAATTTTAAACCCCAGTATGTGTGGTGTGATATGCAAATGGAACAGTAAAAAACTACCATCAGATTTCATGTGCTCTGCTGCATATGCGTGAGCATTTTGGATTTGATAAATTCCAAGCGGGATTTTGAATAAGTCTTCTTCTGTCAATCGAGGGAAGTCAGTAATTGACGATCTGCCACACGGTTCCCAAATCTTTGTTGAGCGTTTGTCAATATCACCGGATGTCTGTAGTTTCTTTTGTAGTTCGTTTGTTAAACGAGAACGTGATTAGATTTCTATACTTTCGTCAGACTTTTCTGGTGCATCGTTGGTCAATGGAAGCGCAAACTGATTCTCTAAGGCACCTGCTATGAGTAAATACTTGCGTAAGTAGGGAAGAGCCGCAATTGTAACCCTATCCCTAAACATCTTAGTTCATTTTGAGATGGCCATTTTTCGCTTCTACACACCACCTTCCCTTTCTGACAATACGGGATTAGTTTGCAGCCAGGCAGTCATGCTGCTTGTTTCCCTTTTCTAAAAGACATGGCATTTTCGCAATGATCCCCGCCTCCTCCAACACCGTCATGGAATCTCGGAATCCCCTATTAACCAAAACGCAGTCCCCTGGTTGTAAGAGCTGGTTTGAACCATTTGTGTGTCGGTGAACATAGAGTTTGTAATACTAGCATCAGTATTTACACCAACAAATCGACCAACAATGTCGACAATGTACCCGCTGGGAGTAACGATCATCATGGGTTTCACTAACGGACGTCCTTTTTGCACACTATACAGACGCCTTTCCAGAGTGTAGTTCGTCGATTTTTCGGTGTAAACCAGCATGTCATCCCCTGCCCCATACAGTTTGCGGGCTCAAGTTGGAACCTTGCTCAGAAGAAACGAACCAGATAAATGCTTTGAACCCAATACGGACGTTACAAACTGCCTCATCAAAGCCTGTCTGACTGATTTCAATACATTTGACACACTTCCGTGGCATGGATATCCAAATATTTCTCCCAGAAAGTCATTACAAAGATCATGCCTGAGTTTCATTAACAACATGTCCAGTCTGGTTTCAACTCTTGTAACACTACTGTTATGTAAGGTGTCATAGAAACTGCACAGCAGAGTCAACTGTTCATTGGTTAATACTGTGAACACTACTAACTGTTCTTCAGGAATTTCGCGAGGTTTACCTTCATGTGCACAGGCATAGTTGACGTATCTTCAACGTTGAGATCCGATCCCTGACTACCCACTTCTAGTTCTTTCTGCACACTTCTCACATAAGAACTTGCCTTTATGTAGCATGTTGTACATAGTACTGTTGACAGACCGAAGCACTGGAATGGCTTACCTTTGCTCCCAAGCATGTAACTAACCGCTTGTAAGAATTCACTTCCACACACCGGGCGCTTTCTTTGCTCTCTAAACTATAGTTCGCACACGGAACATTGCCGATGTTTATCCGCGCTTCCACCGGAAGTCATTTGTTACACACGTCACCAAATTGTTTTGAAATGAATAATATGGCTTTTGCATTACACGTTTCCACACTAGCGAAACCTACAAGAAAATAACATCAAATAGTACAGAACAAGAAAGTTCGCATAAATATCGCTAGAAACAGAACAAAAGTCATTGGACAAAAGCTTGCAGGAATTACAACATCTTGCAGGCACAACGAAGTAGTCACCGAATCGATCACCACCTACTTGCAGTCACTAATGACGAGTAAGGTACTACAGAAATCAACACCTCCACAATGACGCTTCTATTGTACATCCCTCGATAGAGGCATCCTCGCAACAGCCAGATAGCGAATATGAAGCGAATGTTTGCATATACACAACCTCAAATCTGGATCGGTCAAACAGAACAAAATGCCACTGCTGTTTTCAACTATTATTTGCCTCTTACCCTGCTGTACCTCAGAATATGACAATGGTCTTATTTGTCAGAATATGACCCCGGTGGATGAATGGATAAGCTCTTCGCCTTGTACTCAAGGGATATCAGGTTCGATTCCCGGTGGAGACAGAGGAAGTCCGGATCCCTTGTTCAACTGTAGGTTCCATCCTTCGGACGTCTTCATCTCATGGCAGGCAATGGCAAACCATCGTGGGTTCACCTTGCCCAGGGACCTTCGGGTCACAGCCCTGCCTTCGGGAGGAACACCACATCATCTTGATCTGCATTTCGGAGGCGCTGATGGTACGTAATACAATTCCCAGCCACCAAATACTCTCCCATACAGTCTATAAAACTACCAGATGGTGCCCAATTTCAACACCCTGTATCAGCCAAAGGAAACATAACACCACTTTCGTTTCTACCTATTATTTGTCCCGTACTCTGATGCACATCATATGTGCAAATCATTGATCTCAGAGTTGTGGACGGTACATACAAAAATCCGAATATAACATGTAGTTTCCCATATACTTCATTATAAAAATTTGCGGTATTTTGGCCCTACTTTCTTGAAATCGTTATCAGTGTCGTCGAAATATTTTTTTCCTGAGGAGTTGCCTTTATATCTATAGGAATACAGCAAAAAAGTGAGGCAAATAGAACTTTTATTTTTGACGAGAACTTACACAGGGTCCTTTTGAAGTAAAATTGAATTTCTCAGCATGCCGTGGTGCCATTGACGGGAAACATATCTCAATTAAACGCCCTCCTGCCAGTTGTTCGGAATTCTACAATTACAAAGGGTAGAATTCTACAATTACAGCTTAGTTTTATTAGCATTGGTAGATGCGGATTACAAGTTTTTATACACAGACTTTGAAACCAATGGGAGAGCAAATGATGTTAGTGTTTTTCAGTTCTCAATTCTAAAGAGAGATATAGATAATCAACCTCCCTACAGACTATGTAATAATTGGAGGCGATGCCTTTCCAATGCGCACAAATTTGTTGAAACCCTTTTCTGGTTGAAACCTTTCAATGACACAGCGAACTTACAAGTATCGTTTACCTCGCGCTCGTAGAGCTGTAAAAAATGCTTTCGGCATTTTGGCTGCACGGTTTATGGTGTTTGGTAAAATGATTGCCCTTGACTTAATGACCCTACATCTTATTATTCAATATGCATGCACGCTTCATAATTGGCTTCGCTCAACATCCAGTGCAAGTTATTTTAAAAGGAAGAGTGTTGATTTTGAAGACACAGAAACGGAGCAATTCACCCGAGCGATTGGAGGTCTACCAACACAACTCTACTATCCTTCGTCACTTTCTTTATAAACATTTTGTATAAAATGGAAATCTGTCCAAAACGAAAGAAAAATTCGGGCCCATCGCCTTCCATTTTACACAAGTTTCACTGTACATAAAAAGCAAGTTAACTTTTTGTAAATATTTATTTTTACATGCAAGTCCACACTTTTATCTACTTTTCTCCACTATTAAGGCACTTATCACATCGAACAATAAGCTTTTGTATTCCGTCTTGATAGAAGCTTGCTGCCTAAATTATAGATTTTCGAAGAATACCCCCTTAAAATTTTTAACACCCTCCCAATTGAAAAAAAAAAAAATGGGAAAACCCCTGCAACATCCTGTAATTTGCCAAACGCCCACAATTTCTCTGTACACATTTTGCTTACAGAAATATACAATATACAAGAATAATTAAGAATTTGATAAATTTTACATTGAGATTTGAAATGTAAGGCCTTGTCACGACTACTCTTAAAAACGAGTCAGCTGCCCTATATCATGCCAACTTCGGCTCGTACACTTCATCTAAACCTTTTCCGCTTGATTTAGATTCAACAACTTTTAAAAACTCTTGCCTGTAAGTGGTTCTTATAGATTTAATTTTTGATTGCAAGAAATTAAATATTAGTTACTGCACCACATCGACGAATAGAGAGGACAAGGGAGTGAGAATTCGGATATATAATACAGTAAAAGAAAGGAAAATGCGTGGAGTTATCACTCCAGCCAAAGGGGTAAGGCCTGTCGAAACATCAGGAACATTTGAAAGCAGAAAAGACGTGACACCAGACCAGAAGTTCCACATGCACTCTCTAAAAGTAACAGAATATCATACACTATACATAAATTACGTACATACATTTTTTTTTTTTTTTTTTTTTTTAACGAGGAAACTGTTCTTGGGGGCATGAGTCCTGGCGAATTGTGACAGTGCCAAAACATAAGCCGTCAGAATACACATACCTAAAAGAATTTAGCGTGTCGTTTGCCTATAGAACACTTGAAAGCAGAATGTAATTTCATGTCCAGAAATTTCATCGCATGTCTTTACAAATTACATAAATAGAAAAACTCTCTTTCTTATGAGAGATTTTATTTGACTTCTTGGCAACGCGCAAGAGAAAACATGTAATTCCGAGGGAAAAAAAAGTCAAGAAAAATTTAAAACATAAGCAAGTTATAATCAAAGAAATCTTTGAAACTTTTTTGTGCCAAATACGTCTGCATGGAGAATAGTTTCTGTCCGCTATGAAGAGGTAAAATGCGAAGGGGGAGGGGGAGAAAAGACTGTTCATAATCATATCTAAGAGTGTCCGTGATATTGAGGGATCTTCCCACAATAATACACACATTCTTACCGGGACAAAAAAATCTGTTCATATTGTGGTGGTGTCTATTAATGGAGTTTAACTATATATATATATTAGTGTATCTGCATACAAAATGGCAGATTAAGCATTCTTGGTGGAATTAAGCACAAAGTTAATGAGCTTTTTTTTTTTTTTTAATTCGGCAATCACTTCAATATCTTCACCACAAATTGTAGAAGACAAATGGCTCGTATGACGTTTCCTTGGATTTCCCATACCGTTCAATCTGTCCTACAGGAAATGGATTGAACTCGGCAATAATCACTAGAGACATTATGTATTGTCTATTATGTAGAGAATTGATTATTTCTTCGTGGCTACGTAAGGGAAGCCTGTGACAGAACCAGCTGTCTGAAAATGTGAATGGAAGTATTTTCCGAAGTTACAATAGATTCCTATCTTAAAGAGTGCCAAATTGTACATTTTGGTCTCTTCAGAATTTTTATGAGATGACAGAATTTTTTAAATGTTTTTCTGTTTTAGACTGAAATGCAATTAGATGTGATCTTTGTCTTGCCCTTGAATAACCTACATGATGCACAACACATGGCGCCAGGCTGCACAAATGTACTATGTAATCCCGCAAAATCGATTCACCATTTTCAAGTTTGTAAAAAATAGTTTACTTTTACCTCATACTGCTAACGGCAATTGCTAATCTCACAAATCTCTTGTTTCTTTCGTTACACACATACATAATATATGTTGTGTTGAGTGTTTTCTGTAAGACTGTTTCTCTCTCGCTTTTCGTTCGTAAGTTTAAGATAAGCCGTTCCACTTAACTTTGCTCGCTTAACACGGGTAAGAACACAAAAAATATAGCTAAATTAACAAATCAGACGTGTTTAACTGATGTAGGTCGACAATCTCCCCCCTCCCCCTCTGGAATTAGAGTATTGTACAGCGAATATCAAAAGTTTCACTCACCTGTCAATAGACTTCACAATGACGTACTGTATTTTCTTTTTCCTCCTACTCTCTTATCTTATTTTATTATTTTTCAGAGTGACGCTGTAATAAACACACGGGAACTTCAATATTAATAACTCATTCTAAACGACTTTCAACTCCACATTTCTTTCGTAAGTCTCTCCTTAAAAGTTTTATGAGCAAAGTTTGGACATAAGAATTTTAATTAGCTGCACAATTTTTACAATAAAAAACAGTTACAAACTGGGTATCTTCAGCAAAAATATTTTTTCACATTAATTTGAAGATAAGCAATTTCTGGCTATTATATCTGATATTCTGGAAAACGTATTTGTCACTTCTAAGCATGTGTCTAGTGAGCTTATCGGCTAATCAGGCAATGTACACCTACAGCGATAGTTTGAGCTTCTTATACTGAAAAAATGCTATGGTGAAGTTTTGACCACGCCAGATTTCGTCCCGCGAGGTTTTGGCAGGCGAATCTTTGGTCTGTAAGACTGTGACCTGCGAGATTTTGTATGCACAATCCAATACTTCAGACATAGCAGAGTGAGCTACATACGTGTATACACTCCAAGAGTACATACTCCGTTACACTTCAAGAGTAAACTATCCCTCGTGGACATTCCCATGAAAGTTATTTATGCAACATTGTAAGAATATTAATCAAAAATTTATTTATGAAATATGAACAAAATCGCATGAGTCGTTTTTCAGAAGGTAGTCTGAAAAAAACTCACCCCGTGAGCAAACTACCCCTCGTGAATTTATTCGTAAGAAGGAATTTACCCAACATTATAGTTATTAATGAAACATTTATTTATGAAATACTAATATCACCTAAGTTGTTTTAGGAGAAATCACCCGAAAATCTCATTCTCAAAAATAAACTACCCCTCGTATATTTTTTGAGGACAAATTATTTGTAACATATTATCAGGTTATTAATGAAATACTTACCGGCAGTTATGAAATATGAACCAAATCGCCTGAGTCGTTTTTCAGAAAATCGTCCGAAAAAAAGAACACATCCCAAGAATAAATTAACCCTCGTATATTTTTTGAGGTCAAATTAGTTATGCCATAGTTATGTCAGGTTGTTAATGGGATACTTACTTATAAAATATGAAGAATATCACTTGAGCCGTTTTCGAGAAAACCCTTCTCGACTTTTTCCAGAGAAATGACTTAAACCAAAGTACGGAATTGTTATTGAGAAAATGATTCATGAAATATAAACAAAATCGTTAGAGCCATTTTTGAAAATATCGCAAATTTTGATTATCACCCTTCAGTAAACTACCCTTACTTTTAGGGTAAGAAGAAAATTCGAAAACTTAACTGAAGAATCACATAAAAACCTTAAGTTTAAAATTTGGTTTCGATATGTTGAACGGTATGGCATCTAGCCGAATGTACACCATTACGAACGGACAAACAGACGGATAGATAAGGAAAAATTACTTTCTCGGTATTTTTGAGCCATGAAAGCGTAAATCAGTTGAAATCTCGAATTCGATCTTTTCACGATCCTTTCTCTCCTTACGTCGCTCAAAAGTAAAAATTAAATTGAAATGCTTTAACTAAGCCATAAAAATTTGCTCATTATCCGTTTAAGTACTTCAACTGCACCACAACGCAGACATTTTTATTAATGTTGTTCTTTTCTTCCGGTATTAATTAAAGCCTAATTTCTTTTTCTACTGAGATTTTCCGTAATACCTTTTTCAATCTAGTAAGGTCACCGAACATACGTGTACTAATCATTTGGGTAGAAGGAAAGAATTTCTATAAACAGTAAAGCTGGGTTTCTAAAAATACGGTAGAAACTATCATTAGCGAATTGAGTACCCATTTCAAGGAGAAAAAATGTGAAAAGGGTATTACGGAAATTACTTTTTTAGATCCAATGCGAGTTAATGACTCCATGAGAACATGTATAGACTTGTTAAAGTATGAAAGAAAATTACGCGATTCACCAATATAATGATTATATAACGCATCCACACCTTATAATTCCAATTTAAACTCCTTAAGTTTTTCTCACAATATAGAACAATTTTATAATTCAAACTTTTTTTTTTTGGTACGTTATACAGAAACACTTTACAATATTAATGGTTTGTCGAGTACGATTTCCAGCACACATCTAACAGCTTAGCTGAAGTGCTGGCTAATATCGCATAAAGTCGCCACCAGAGGCGCTATAATCAAAAATTTGACAATCAAAATATTTAACCAAAGACCCCATATGGAATCAATTGAGATATAATAAAAAGCTGCTACAACTCTTTTTTGTTCCTTCTTTCATTTTCAAGTAACTAACAGAGTGACATGTTACAGTGGCTGATCAGGAAGCAAACTGGAGTCTTAGGGGTTAACACACTGGCACAAGTCAGAAACAGGAGTTCGATTCTCAGCTCGTTCCTACATTTTTTATACTTTGACTTCCATAGCAGCGAATTAGATTAATATATATATATATATATATATATATATATATATATATATATATATATATATATATATATATATATATATATATATATATATATATATATATATATATATATATATATATATTGTCAATAATTGTCATTACTGAAAGTATGAAAATAGATATCACACCTTTCATTCATTACGTTCCAAAGTAACACGGTTACACTAATGTTCAAAACATTCGTGCTGCAGACGAATTCTTCTGACATGAATTCATGCGTGCTCGCAAATTTCATTTCTGACCAAATCTCTTTTTGCATAAATCACACCAATTTACGCACACCTACACGAAGCCTCAGATGTGTTTGTGTATGCAGATTGTTAAATCGCGCAAATATGAGATCACAAATCTCATATACAAATGGTTGTTCACCTGTGTGGGTTGTCATACGAAGTTTAAGTGTCTGACAATTGACAAGCTTTGCACCACGAAGTTCGATTTATTTTGATTGATTGTGGCTCTTCATGTGTGATGTGAAATTCTGTTTTCTTACTACCTTCCCACAAACTTTGCAAGAAATGAACGTTTGGTTGTGACTGATTTTATGATCATAAAATTTTCTAGCTGAAACGATCTTTCTGTCACATTCAGGACAACGATACTTTTTAATCCCTATATGTTCTCCCATATAGTCTTTCAACCTGTCCCTTAGTATATTACACATTCTACATTTCACACAATGTTCGTCTTTTCTATTTCTGAACATTCTGAATATGAATATATAGTGAATCGTCTGATAGAAATAATTTGTCACAAATTTTGGAAGCTAAATCTCTGATACGTGTATCTGAATGTATTATCAAATGTCGATGCAAAGTATATACGTACTTCACTGAAAATCTTATGACATTATGGGAATATATATTTCATGATATTATGTTTCTTCAACATATAACTCTTACGATTTCTAGATTCACTAAACTTCTCCTCACATACAGTACAAGTTCTGCTACATATTTCTGAAATTTTGTGTTCAAGTCTGGAACATAATATCCACTTAATAATAAATAAGACTTCAGTATAAAAATTATTTTTATTGTATTAGGAAAGTGAAGCTAATACATAAAAAGATCTTTGTCTCTTTTTTTTACTGAATGTATTACTATATTAGAACCTTATTTTATTGATGATTACTTACCTACTGTTCCAAATATTGTTTCTGACACAATGCGTACTCAACTGTCGTGACACAAAGAGACACAAACATAACTTAACATAAGTATAGTAAAGCTATATGAAGTTCAATATTTTTCCTTGAATGCAACGCAGACGATTACGCCGTCTCTTCCAAGCGAAATATATGCTTTAACCGTATTCTGAATGGAATCTAATATATTTTTTATTTAACTTTGTTATACGTAGAATACGTAACAAAGAAAAATACGCATATATATATATCAGTCTCGTACTGATCAACTGATTGCTTTTTATATAATTTCTTATTAATATCCATCAGGTAGACTTACTTTCTTTATTATTTGTTCTTAATTCCTTTTTACTTATATCTTAAGCTCGGAACAGCCGAAACAATTCAGCTAGAATGTTATACTTGATCAATGCAGGGGTATATACCTACTTTTGGGGATCATCCTGTATATTTCAGTGTGGCGAGAAAACAAAATAGCACATGTATCACATATAAAACTGAAACGGTACTGTTTGAATTCAATCTTGGACCAGAGTTAGTATCTACCTCGAACTGGATCTTTATTATGTCACATCGATCAAAATGCGTATCCTAAGGGGGAAGAAGGGTTTGCAAATTTATATCAAAAATAGAGTATCTCACGACCCCTCAAGTTAGGACGATGAACTTGGCCGTTCTTCCGTGATAAGGTGACAACATCGAATTCAATGTGGCGGAAAACAATTCCCTCTTCTTCTTAAAATTAGAATATTCGAAAATGCTAGAATACTACTTTCGTCACAAAATACTGTATTTTTGGCAGACATTTTGAATTACCTCTCACTCCTTAGAATATGCATTTTAATCAAGGTAGGTACTCACAATTTTCCAAAATGGGCAGGCTACTTTTTCGTGAACTGCATTGTACTATGTAAACACTATTGAATAACGTTCCTAAAATTGTGGCTCCGTTCTTCCTAGGGATAGAACAGCAAATTGCATAGAACCGGCTCTGATCTTGGTGTTATCACAACCAACCCAATTAGCAGATAACCGAAGTTCCTTGTGGCTAAGCGCTTAGCGTATGCTTCTTTGCCGTGGGAGACCCGTGTTCGATTCCTGGCGGGAGCTCACGTGGTTCGTATCCTACGTTAAGCTGTACGTTCCTGTTTCATATAACCTCGCTTCCTAGAAGGGATGCTAAACTTAAATCAAATTAGCCAGTAGCTAGCTCATGGCTCCTCTACTATTTTTTATTTTATTTTGTTTTTTGGGATGGGAGAGTGGACTCCAATGCTTACATTTTGCTTCGCAATAAGTAAATATGTGATTTGAATCCAGTGACTAATCATCATGACTAAAGTTATGATGACTGAAGGACTGCCTAAAGTTTGTAGTCCAACGGGTTAAGGTCCGGTCTGCTAGAAGGCCAATCAGCGGTAGAAATGAAGTCGGGGACGTTCCGTGCCAGCCAGTCCTGGGTTGTTTTCGCTTTGTGGCATGGAGCGGAATCCTGCTGGAAGGTCCACCTTTCTCCAGGGTACATGGTAGCAGACAGTGATTTCACTATAGGTGTTAGCACTGTGTCCTGGTATTATGTGACGTTCTGTGTGAAGGCAGAATCATGGTAAAGAATAAAAGAATAATTTACCAAACTGTAATTAGGTCAGCAGTGATATAAGGAGCAGAAACACGATCAATACAGAAAGCACGGGGAAAAAATATTGAAAGTTACCGAAATGAGAACGTTGCATTGGATGTGTGGGATAATAAGACGAGACAAAATGAGAAAGAAAGAGTAAGGGAAACCTCCAAGATGTAGAGATATCTAAGAAGACTGCCGTGGTATGGCCACCTAATAAGAACAACAAATAACTATGTAGCCAGAAGAGTGGTGGCAATGGAAGTAGATGGGAAAAGAGATAGAGGAAACCGAGTAAGAAGAGAGGAAAGAGAAATGGATATGGTTAAGAATGACTTCAGAGAAACAGATCTAACAGGAGAATAATTCCAAGATAGGGCTTTAAGAAGATGCTTCATCAGAAACATCGACTTCACGTAAGTGGAAAAAGACGGTGAGGAAGAAGTAGCTACTTTTTCATGCGTTAGTAGTCTGTATAACACTATACGTGCGACGCAGATTAAACTAGAAAGTTCTGTTTTTTAACTACATTTTTTCGCTTCTGTCGCCATCATTAAGTGATCGCATTGCGATATGGATTTATGTAAATGTCTTACACGATTATCAAAACCAAGTCGGTTGGTAAACGTAAACGCACTTAATTGAGCTTTATTCGCAAATCTCCAGTCTGAATTGTGCTTTATTCCTGTATGTACACATGCTTTCCTTTAATACTTTTCTCGTAGTAAACCCAAATATCAATCATTGCAACAGGAAGAACCTTCTCATTTGACAATTCCAAAGACATCATTTTCTGAGCAGAGTCAACGTGCTGCAATATTTTTGTTTCACACATCGAGCTAACAAATTATACAGTAAGTCCAAAAGTGCTGTATGCATACAAGGAAATTTTTAGTGGCTTTGGAGACTGAAATTTTCGAAGAAACGCTTCACATTCTGCTGAAATAACTTTGAAACCTGCCAACTTACTCTTCAAGAAAGGGTTTTTCATCTGTTCCTTTAAAGAAGATTGCTGCCGACAACTAGGTAGTGTAGAATCTTGTATGAATTTCTTAGCATTGTCATATACTTTCACTTTTCTCAAGTAGTCTGCATTCTCAACACATCACATTGAGCAGAACTTCTTTGGGAAATCAGCAGATTCTGTAATGGCAGTATACTATGCCTGGCGAGCTGAGCTGTTACTTAAAAGGTAATACATGTCTCTAACAGTCTCGTCTAAAAACCACTGTGATGCCTGTAGGCCATTCTTCATAGCACCATGCAAAATATGTAGTCCACATACACCATAAGTCTTTCTATCGGGATTTTGTTTGTACATTTCACTTTTCAGTTTTTCTCCGAAGCTGAGATTTACGTTTGGACCATCCATGGAAACCTGTATTAAATTGTTTAGTGGAAGACCTAGTTCTTCTTCGGGGACACGTCCTATGCAAGAAGAAAAGTTAGGGTTCTATTCTCCTCTAGCCATTGGTTACTCAAGAAGGTTGGTTTATTAGCAATTATGTTGCAAACACATTCAATTTAAACTTGTAAACAAAGAAAATGATACATCTGAAGTAATGCAAAGGAGTATTTAAAAATACATTATTGATCTTTCACAATAAAAATCAAGAAATAAAGTCTCTAGGTTTTCTAGTTTTGAAAGAGAGTTTTGAGGAAGAGATTTAGAGTATTCTACTGTGTTTTCCCTTACTTTCTCTGATTTTGTAAGCATTTTCTTGGCTTCCCTGACTTTCGTGACTAAAATCAAAGTATATTATACTTGAGACTCGCAACACTTACACAAAATATTGAAAATAGTAATTTAACAGACCAGTACACACACACATATTATATACACAAAGGAAAAAAAATAGAAATGTGGAGTATCATTTGCAAGCAATGAGCAGCTCACTGACTCTACTCTTGAACATTATTGAAATAATCTACAAGGGAATTTAAAAGAACTTCCTGTGTATGGTTAGCTACCCTACTTTTGGTGTATTTGTTTTAGAATTAGATTTACAGTGGCGGCACAGAATATACTGAGTTCACTAAGCATTATTGGATAACTGGGAAGGTTCTTAAATTAAGGTATATTATGCTGTGGACAGCGAATTACCCAAATGAACAGGTTTCATCTTTATAAAGGGAAAATGCACTTTTTTAATGGTAAATTCGGTATTCAATGTACTAACCTCTTCACTTAAAATTAATTGATGTACCACGCATTTACGTAGTGTACTCCCCTCCCCCCCTCTAAACGGTCTTTAGGTCTTGTTGATCCTAGAAACATCGAAGCATTAAAGGATTTCTGGGACAAAATGATTTCTAACAGTAAGTGGAGTTTAAACATAAAATAAAGTTTCAATAGGTATAAAATTCTATCTCAGGAAAAAAAAAAAAAAAAACTGCATCAATTTAACTTTACGAATGGGTCTCTTTACATGCTTCGAGATGAACTTTTACTTCCAGCATTACGAGTACACAACAACGAAGCTGTAGCACCTTAACGAGCGATCCACCTCACAGATACCCTTAAAAGAAATCAAACCCAGGTATTGCACCCAAGGCAAGAGAACTAGCCATCTAGTCACAAGGGTTGTTACAAAATTGTTCATGTTGAAAGGTGGATTTGCCTATACATATTTTCTTTTCGCAGTAACCTTCAAATAGAGGGAATGATTTCAGGAGTGCTTTTATAAGTTCAGTAATTTAAGACAAGAAACTAATTGTACCTAAGAAAATTGCCGTATCTACTAGTTATAAAAGAACTATCAAATTTCAACAAATTCTAACAAAATACATCATAATAGTTTTTTCATCTTACGTGAAAGACCCTGTATATATATATATATATATATATATATATATATATATATATATTCGAACAATCACGTTTCAAAACGCCCTGATTTAGAAACTATAGGACCTATCCCAAGCGGTTTAAGGAATTACACAAGAACTAGTATGCGTTCTATCTAAATATCCATGTTTAACTATCCTCCGTTATCGGCGAAACGAACTGTAAAAAGGAAGTTGAGGTATAGGGATACTCCTTTAAGTACTAACGGTGCGTTAATTTCGCTGGTACCGGTGAATTCTGAAACATGGATATTTAGACAGACCGCATAATAGTTCCTCTGTAATTCCTTAAATCGCTTGGGATAGACCGTATAGTTTCTAAGCCAGGCCGTTTTGAAACTTGATTTTTCGAATATTCGGCGTTGTATAACTCTGAAAGGAGACGTATTTCGACACATGTTTATTAGAACTTTTTCCTTCCATTTCATATAAGGAATCACCTCCCAAAGTTTTCGGTGGAGTTACCTACAACCCTATATAGATATAGATATAGATATATTCCCTTTATTTACTTTTTGTTAACTTCAACTAGACTTATAAATATCTCGTTTTAAGAATATATAAATATAAATAAGTAAATAAATACTTACGAGCGACATTCTTCTGATCTGGACATCCATTATTCCAGCTGATTTATTCAAAAACAATTCACGTTCTGCAACCGAAGAGTATGGTCTGTCGTTGACTTCAATATCATTATCATAATATAATTACCGCATCTCATACTGAGGAACCAATATCATCCACTGTTACAATAGTTGATACGAAGGATAAAAGACTTTAGAATGATGTATGATGGATAATACTTACCTAGTTTCTGGTCCTTTTTCCTGTGCATTCATCTTTGTAGAATTGTCTAGTCCATCTTTGCCAAGAGTGCTGGCACATTCATTACCTTGAACAGCATTATTTTTGTTATTCGATGTAAGTTTAGATTGAGATTCACTACTATCACCAGCTGATTCATCATTTATTACAGAAGACATGTCTTTTAGAGAGCAAGGCACTTGACTTTCCCCTTTTAAGGCAATGTTATTCTTATCATTTGGTTGTTTACAAGTACCTTCTCCCACTGATTCCAGTTTTAGATTAATAGTGTCCTGTAATACATTCAAGATGTCAAGAACACCAGAATTTTCCTTCTCACTATGCGAAGGATTCAACACACAGGTATCTGTACTAGAACCTATTTCACCCATTTCGACTTTTATATTGTTTGCCGCTTCATACCTTCCAGGAACACGTAACACACTAGTGGTCAATTCACAGATGCTTGGTTTCTGTTCACTATTTAATACTTCTAACTGTGAGCTATAGTTTTCACTCACAGAACTTGAAGGATCGGATGCAAATCTACATGCAGAGAGTCCATCATACGAGCTCTCATTCTTCAAATGACTCTGTTTGACGAGATTCGTAATTAACTGTTCAAATGATTCAACACACCCAGGACTATCATCATTGATTCCTCCACTTGGACTCTGTAAATATATAAGTAAATTATTTCAATATCTTTTCTTTACTTCTAATGTAACTATTTTCACGTTGAAATGTAATTAATTATATTTCCAAAATCCACAAAATCCTCATTTGCAATAATCTAAATTTAAGCGACAAATAAACAAAACTCAACTTTTATAATTGGTTACTGAGAGTATGGACAAATAATAATAATTCATGTGAATAATGATTCTTTCATGTGTTTGTTTAGTCTATGTTACTTTTCAGTATCACATATGGAGTCGCATACATGAAAAACAAATCAAAAGACCTTACGGTTCTGCTACCAAATATATTGCATGTCGCTTGTCTGTAATATACTCTACATATATTTGCAGAGGAAGTGAATTCTTATTTTCGCGATCTTGATCTTGTGTCAAATGTGAAAAAGGTATTTCTGAAAGTCCTCACGCGAACCAGTTATCTTAAGCAAAACAGACCCTGAATTTGCGCTGCCACACCACATCACGTTAACGAGAAAGATAAATAGATTACAGCTGCTCTCTGCTATGCTCGGTTTGAATCAGTCAAAAGAATCTTTGATACTTTTGATTACGATGATGTGTTCTCAAATAAAGTTGCTCAGCTTACTTAAGACGAATTCCTTCAGAATGATTTAGCTTTTATTGCTATATATTTTGTTAAACTGGTAAACACTATTACTAACCTTGACAAAAAGAACGATCTTAAAAATATGCGTAATTGGCAAAAGTGTGATTGTATTGTTAAGGTCTAATCCAGGTCAGGAAAAACAAGAACATTCTGTGTGTTATGGAAGATGATCCAATTGTGACATTGACATAAATCCTTCAAAAATTAGTTCCCTTAGGCAGGTTCCAATGACTTCTGCAGATAAAGACAAATTATTTTCACAACTGAAACATATTTCTGACATACTGAATATTTTACGTATTTGTTATTTCACAAAACAAAACATCAACTGACTTCCTTGAAGTGAAACAGACCTGCTGCTGATGGTGTACAATAAATTTATTTTAATAATTTGGATGCATTCAATTTTTCTGAACTGCTAATGTAAGTGCGTATAAATGAAGTGTGACAATGTACTTCCGTTTAGCATTTTGTGTCGTTCCTTTTTATAAGTAAGAGTGAAGAATGATTATATGAATTTATTTCATCAGCTGTCGCTCCTTACACGTTCCACAATTTCCAAGTTTCCAGCAATATTAAGTGGTAAGTATTATCGACAAAATTAGTTGTATTTATTTCATTCTATCTAAATCATTTATTTGATTATTATATAAACTGTACTGTAGTTTTTCAATGTTTTACCATAAGTTTATAAATTCCCTTTTCATTGTTTAGACATTTCTGCTCCTTTATTTCGCAATCCTATGTGTCATTTTTGGCTATTTTGCCATCAATTCCGTGTTTTAGTAATGACTTCAAGCTACAGTGTTACTATTTAAAAAAAAAATCCTATTTTAGATGCAATATTCCACATACCATATAACAACCGATATATAAAAAAAATCATATTCTGATCATCTCTATTTGATTTCACTTCACTTCATTTCACTTACCATATTTACCTCAGAATCTGACGGTTCTGCTTTCACATTTGTCAACATGTTATGGCACTTCAGACGGAATACATGCAATTTTTCTAATGATTCAAGGCAGTCCATACAAACATCATTAGAGAACGCATCATCTACTGATACCTGTCGAATATAAGAGAGGGGGAGGGGTTCAATATGCAATATTTTTCTATTTATAATTATTTTCTTAATAAGCAATTTCTGTACCTGCAGTACAACTACTTATTAGCAAGAGATGTTACAAAATTTGTAAACATAAACTACATATACTTACATAGAAATACTTAACAGATATTAATGAAAACAAGAAAACAAAATCCACACCCACATCCAGATTCTGCATTCCAAAATGGCACCCACCTATACGGTTCACAGCTACTTTCTGTTCCTGAAACATTTCTCCTCTTTTCTCCCTACCTTTTCGCTTTCCTACGTTATGGAGCTTAAAGAACAGGTTTTCAACCCACTACGTAGTGCAGGCTGCATTAACAATTTCAATAATGGTCATGAACAACTACGCGGAATTTATGATTACCCACAAGACGAAACAAGACGGAATTTTCGTGACAAGATATGAGACGAGCAGTATTGCCCACGATACAAAATTTAAAGCTATCTCGCCTCGAGGAAGCGTCTTGAAAGTGGAGTTTCATCTAGAAAAATATATCTGTTTTTATTGGAAAAGCTCTGTCTCGTCTCGTATCTCGAAACGAAAATTCAGTCTCGTCTCGTTTCGTAGGCAAGACTAGATAAGAGACAGAGCTCTTCAAATGGAAACATATACACTTCTCGAGACGATACAGAAATTTCATGACAATAAATAAGACGAAACAAAGCTCTCTCAAAACACACACTTGCCGACACAAGGCATTACTTTCACAACACTTTTCGACACGAAACAGAATTTTCGTAACATGATCAGGAGACGAGATAGAGATCTTTCAACAGAAATACTCTTCCCAATACATCATTTTCGCGACACCTTTTCGAGATGAGACAGCTTTATCTCTTGTCTCATAGCCAATCCTAATGGCACTTCAAAATTTTTCCATTCCATATTTTCCGGCAAAGAATTTGCTTCATCTCGCCAGTCGCTTTATGATTTATTTTATTTTATTTATTGAAACTATTACATACAGCATTAGGCATCTAAAAGTACCACCTGAAATACCACAGAAGCGAGAAACGCTAGCGATATACGGTTTGCAGTAAACAGCAACATCAAATGGGACTCGACAGACGAAGATATGATGTGGTAGAAACAATATCAACGAATGGGGCATCACGATCGAAGTGAATTTTTTGTAGTGGAACGATGCACAAAAACATAGATGAGCATACGCGGAGAAACACAACGCCATTTGTCTCATGCTTCAACGGAGATATGACCATGGATTCTCATGGTTGTAAACAGAAAGAAAAGTGAACCATTTGACCGCCAATATTCCGGTATGCATGCCACCTGAGATATCTGAAAGAGAGTTCTTGACGCGGAGCAAGTTGCGACTGCCGAGCCATGAGATCGTACTAGTTCATAGCAGCAGTCGTAGTGGTAAGAATAAAGACCGTAGTATTTACAAACGCAGAAAAAACCGACACAATCCTGATTTATGGCGAATGTAGGTGGAATGCCTCAGAAGTCTGCCATGTGTACGCAGAGAGATACCAGGACAGACGGCAGCCATCCCATTCTTTTGGTAAGCTCTTTGTGGAATTACACCGGGAGTGTAACACCGCGACAACGTATGCGGAATAAGCCAATTACAGGTGAGGTAGGTGCAACAAATGTTCTAGCCGCTGCTACTGTAAATCCAAACATTACCTCCTGGATGTGTGGATTACACAAGGTTAAGTGTTGTCACCCACATTAAGTTCTACTTTTCCAAATAGAACTACGTCAGATTATTACATATTTCAAATTTACATGTAAACCGAAAACACAATACCATACTTGTCATGGAGTGTTCTACGCTAAGGTCTTTCAATATCACAATCATCGATATTGGAATCTCATGCTCGTAGATCGGCCACATGATCTGCTCCTGAAAATACTGCGAATTTATTTTGCAGTTCTTCGCCACCCTACGAATCTTCAGTTTAGCTCGGTAACAGTAGTCAGTAACGACCATGAACCCTTTTGGGAAGGATTCTTTACAGACACAGACCCACCTTCTGAAGTTCTTGGCGCCTTTCTCTCGGTATATGATGGGTCTCGGTTTGCCGCAGTCGGAAAGATAAATCCATGCTTCATCGAGCATTACGACGTACATCCACCTTTGTTTTGCCAGATGCCGTTCGTACAACTTCCGGGCATTACACTTTTGTTCCTTTTGGTGGGCATCCATGAGAAGATGGCCGCGAGCTTTCACGACTTTTTCCACCTTGAGTGACGGTGTAAAGTCCGGCTAACAGTCCCCAAAGACACGTCAAGACGATTAGCCATACACCTTTGTGTTGGCGGATTTTCTTGCATTGCCATTTTGTGAAGTTTCCTCTGCATGGTGGAGGTGGCCTTAGTGCATTCCCGCTTCCTATTTTCTGTTTCACCTTATGAAGAATATAAAACGGAAATACGTCAGACGCGTCAAACCAGTGTAGCCAGTAGCAGAAAGTGCACTTTTCTGTCAGAAAAGATTAAAAACATGTGCATATAGTCTCGTACAACAAGGTTACGGTTGCCTCTATTCGTGGAACAAGTGGGAAGTGAAAGACAAAGGTCACTTTATGTAGATATTTATAACAGTATCTTTAATTAAATAACTTAATAGTGTGTGTAATACAATTTTCTGTATGGCCAAACGGCAAAGCAGAATGAAAAGATTTTCGGTTTGTATTAGACCTCAATGTCAATTGAGATTGTTATCATATTACTTTGATTATGACACTATACCAAGAAAGAAAAAAAAAGAGTATTTCACTAGCCACTCAACTTAGAAAGCTGAAATTCGCCTTTTCTTTTCTTTTTTCTTTTAATAAGCAGATAGCCTTGCAATTTTAGTTGTTTATAATTCCCTTCCGATTCTACACCCTTCTAACATTCAATTTTCTTACACACTCCTTGATAGAAAAGGAATGCAATTCTATCTTCAAATCCAATTCTATCAATCAGTATCATACAGCGCCGTAACTTAGATTTTTTTCTGAGGGGGGCAATTATTAATACGCGTATTTGGGCACCCTAGAAAAATTGTTTTTCTAATTCTTGGGGCCCCTCTTTCCATCTTTATCTTACACTTTATGGCTCCCCCGGAGCCTGAGGGTACTCCTGCACCGCAAGGTCTGCTGGGCCGTTAGTACGCCCCTGGCTCCATTCCATACATGACAATTTAATTAAGGGGACAATATTGACAAACCTCAAAGCTATACGAATAAATATTATTTCTAGGACACCCAATAGTAGACATTTTTTTTTACTGAAATGAGCCCACGACTTATTTTATTAATCTTTTGTGTGCTGTTTTGTTTATGTAATGTAGTGAACTTGTTTGATGCTTCATTTATAATTTCATGTTCATATCGTATATCTAGTAAGAAAATTTGTCTTAAAATGGGCCCCCCTTCAAACGGCGGGGAGCTTCCCTGGTAGGGCAGTTGCCCCTCCTGCCCCCCTTCACAAGTTACGGCCCTGGTATCATATGTTTATTAAAAATGTTAGGTTTGCTGATTTATTAGTAGAAAAACGAGCCGGTTTAAAACCAAAAATGGTTTTGGTGAATTCAGTTAGTGACGGAATTTAAAATGTTTTCCAAGATTGTGGTAAAAACAAATTAAACTGTAGAGTTGACTCGCGTGACAGTTTACAAATTGTTCGAGTGTCCAGCATAGCTAGTACGTTCAGCTAGCACAATAATATAAGTACTTGCAACCCTAACTGTAACCGATGACAAAAGAAAAAGCATGACGCAAGTAAGATTGACAAATTTACTCTCACTTAAATATCAGAGTATCGAAAAACTTTTTAAAATGTAGAAACTTTTGCAGCAGATAAACAAAGAACTGATTGTTAGCAAGACTGCTTTGTTGATTGACAGCAGACTGATTGTTAGAATAACAATAGAGGTATGCAAACTCATTCTTTATCAGTTAAACTTCTTACGATAGGGTAAGTTTGGCAACATGAGCTCAGTTGTTGCCACGTCGCTGGTCGTCGGAAGCGCTACGCATGACAGTTTTCATTCATTTTGATTTGTGCTAGCTCAGTGAATTTTTGGTGCGCGTATCTTCTGTTTTGTTTTATTTTGTATATTTTTCTTGTTATAGTTACTTCGTGTGTTATCTATTTTATTATTAGTGTTGTTAGTAGTTAATTTTTTAACTGCTATAGTGCTTTTTTTTTGAGAGAGAGAGAGAGAGAGAGAGAGAGAGAATGACTGAAAATTCCCCACATTGTTATAAGAAGCAAAGAAAGAAAGGGAAACCTCGTTCTACTGGTGAGAAAACAATGTTATTAAACGTGTATTCATATTTTCGAAACCAGGCAGTGAAGGGGGGTATTGAAACTGTTTCAGAAGCACTGAGGAAGACCTCTGAAGCAACATTAGTGGGAATCACAACTATATCGAAAGTGCGTCAGGAATTCGATCGCACTAAAGGAAAAGTTTCTACTCCACGCAAGAAAAGACCAAGCGACAATAAAAATACAAGGCTGGAGAAATATGACTCTTTTACCCAAGCAGCAATACGCCGCAAAATTCATAAAATGTATAGGGACAATGAGCTTCCTTCTTTGCGGAAAATTCATTGTATTATTGCAGAGGACGACGACCTGCCTATTTATCGACGTTGCATCGCCTTCTACTTGACATGGGATTCAGCTTTATGTCTCGTAAGCGCCAATCTCTGTTGATTGAGAGAGAGGATATTATCGCATGGAGGCATCGATATTTGAAGAATAATAAGCAACGGAGGCAAGAAGGTAAGTGCATTGTTTATACTGACGAAACCTGGGTCAACGCTGGTTACACAAAGTCAAAGGCATGGCATGATATTACTATCAAAACAGCTAACCAAGCTTGGAGAGAAGGTTTGTCCTCAGGCGTAAAGGCAATTTCTGGAAAGGGGGATGGAGGGTAATAGTTATTCATGCAATGACTGAGAGTGGGTTAATTCCTGGAGCTGACCTCGTTTTTCGCGGCACAAAAACAGGTGATTATCACGGAGAATTAGATTCAGAAAAATATGAACAATATTTCCAAGAAAAACTCCCTCCGAATGTACCACCAAATTCCGTGATTGTAATTGACAATGCTCCCACACACTCAGTAAAGGACGAAAAAATCCCAACGAAATCATATAGTAAAAAAGAAATTGTGGAGTGGTTAAAAACTAAAGGTGTTGAATGTGATTCAAACTGGAACAAATTTGAATAGAAATGTTAAATAAGGTTGCTTTCTCCTATAGACTAGACCGTATTGCAAAGGAAGCCGGACACGAAGTACTTCGTCTGCCCCCTTATCATTGTGAACTCTCTCCTATTGAACTTGTGTGGAGTAAAGTTAAGGGCCATGTTGCTTCAGAAAATAAAACATTTAAATTGTCTGACGTTCAGATTTTGCTCGAGGAAGGGATAAAAAAAAAAAAAAATAGTTCAGAAGACTGTAAAAACTATTTTGAACACATTAAAAAAAATTGAGAAGGAAATGTGGGATGCAGATGGACTGATCGAAATTGTACATGACAGACTCATTATAGATTTAAATAGTGATTCAGAAAGTGAAAGTGACGAAGAAGCAGTCAACAGTTTCAATGAAGATCAGGACATGGACCTGGATGAAGACGATTTGGGTGTTTCTTGCCTCCGAGAGTAAATTACGTATGGTAAGTACTTACACTTATTATTATTATTATTATTATTATTATTTTATTACTATTATTATTATTATTATTATTATTATTATTATTATTATTATTATTATTATTATTATTATTATTATTACTGAGTCGCTTACCGCTGCGCTGCTTGGTTTATGTTCTTGTTTTTTTCTCTCTCTCTCTCAAATCGGCGTCCTAATACTCATTATAAGTGGCAACGTCGCGCTCGTTGAACGTCATTTCCGTTTTATATTCTTTATAAAGTGAAACAGAGAGTAGGCAACTTCGTTGGTGATCCAAATGGTGAAGCTTCGTTGACCTTGTACTTTTTAATAACATTTTTTATTCCACTTAAACTGATGTTGCAACCATTCTTCTTGCACTGCTTTCTAATGACAGAAACACTAAAATGGGCGTCATAAAGAGCTGCAACATAGCCTTCCCAAAACCGGCTTAGTTTGGACGACATTTTGGTCACAAAGCGGAAACCCACACACTTGGAAACAAATTTAACACAACACTCACAACAATGGTCCTGTTTTGTGTGTTATTGTCATCCGCGCGGAAAAACAACTCCGTTCCCAGGAAGCCACTGCACAACACTGCAGGACGCCACGCCATTCTGCCCGGGAGGGGGAAGGAACGAAATCGGCCAAACGTCGGCTGAACATCCTCTGTATTTAAGCACCTCTACGAAATAAAGGCTTTCGAAAGCAAGTCAAATTTTTAATCCCTTGTTACTTTGTTTGTATTCACTCAAAATTAGTCTCAGCAGATCATAGTATTATACACTAAAGTATTTTGGACGTGCATTGCCTACCTGCCTCATTTGCGTTATTATTGACGTAGAGGCCATCAAAATTTAGATGTTTGTAGCGTTCTTAGTTTACAACACTAAGTGACAAGTGTTATATTGTATGCTTTGGATTTACATGTACATTTGAAATATGTAATAATCAAATGTTGCGCAACTGTGGATTGACAACAGTGTCAACCGTGTATCAGTGTGGTATCTGCATAACAATTATTATAAAGGATATCAGGGTAACAAAGTCTTCATGTAAAAGTAAAGTTAAATCGATTTTTATGTGACAAAGAATGTTTAGAAAAGTGCTGGATATTATGATGTTAATATCGGATGTTCAATATTACATTTTGGTTTTATTGAATAGTTTTTCTTATTGCTGGATGTAATGCTTTTGTATTTGAGATTTAGTTTTTGATTGTTGGTTAGTTTAGAATTCAACATACCCTTTCAAGAACGAGCTTGTATGAGACATACTTCCAATTTAATGTGTGGTCCAATCCATATATGCTCTCTCCAGGAATCGAACCTTGCTCTTAGGTACCAAAGGTGGGAAAGCTGATTACTTACTTACTCACGAAGGAGTCATTTTGATGTTTGTCAGAGAGTACTCGATATTACTGAAGTAATAGATAATATATATTTTGGAAGTCTAAACTACTTTCCGTTTTATAAACTGAGTTAGGGTGCAATAATGTAGTTCTCGGGCTAGTGACTGCGCAGGCATGTATTGAAAATAGTTTATACGAACTTAAAACTCTGATCAAATTAAACAAGACTTGTTTAGATTTATTACCTTCGTGTTTTGTGGGGAATAGCGAATACTGTACTAATATTGCAATAAAGAAAATATAAGTGAGTATAGTGTTGTAAAAAAAACGGTCTTTTTTCTGTGAAGTTTTTTTCAATAAAAAACATCGTTCTTATTCATGTTTTTTTTTCAAATGTCTGTTTTTTTTCTGGCAACTATTATTTATTGATTTATGTTGCAGATTATTGAAATAATCAACAGAACTTGAGTCGAAGCCCTCGTAACTTACAAATCGTTTGTTTCTTTGTACCTATACGAGCAAAATTGTGTGATTATTCCTTTCGGACCAAGGTTATTTTTAGCGTTTTCCAACATTTTTAGTTTGTGACTTATTGCTCAAAAAAACATTCATTCGATTGATATGGTTAAGGCCTTGTTTTTTAGAAAATTGATGTGGCTATTTTTTGGTGTAAGTTGCATTGCAGTGTTGCCAATGGGTGGGAAATAATTGACGAAAATGTAGGGGTGAAAATTTACAAAAAATTCCCTAACCGAATTTCATTTTTTTTTTTTTTTTTTTTTTTTTTTTGTTATCTAGCACCACTGCTGCTATATGGGTTCAAGTCACCTAAAAACTTCTTTGGTGTGTTGACAAGGTACAGTGAAATCCTGAAGTCTCTTGCTTCCATTCAAAGGGGGAAGAAAAAATTCTCTCTCATCATACATATAAAATTTCGACACTTTTTACGCCTCAGAAGCAAAAATCAACAGATATACCGGGGCTACAGCTTCTCTAATTATCCTATTGAAACTTTTTATGGTGCGTTCTGTAGGGCAAAGAGGAAGCTTTCAGGTAGTGTTACGTTTGTTTCAATGTAGCCAGCAAGAGGGCAATAATAGAAGGGAAAAGGGAAATTTTCCGAATTTCTCACCTAAAATTGGGAATTAATTGTTTTGGCTAAAAACACTGCCATCAGACAGACGAAAACCATCTGAAAATAAACCTTAGTACTCCAATAATATATCCTACAAGTATCATGGCGGTATCTAACAAAGCAAGCATGAAATTTTTTTAAAAAAAAATATCTCATTCTATCTCAGAAATTCACCATTTTCTTACCATTTCCAGAACATGGTTTATTATAAACCTCAACTGTACTTCTCCTAATTATCCTATTGAAACTTTCTATAGTGTGTTGTGTAGGGCAAAAACGGGACTTCCAGATACTGGTACGTTTGTTCCGATGTAACCAACAAGAGGGAAATAATAGACAAAACATATAATTTTCCCAAAATTTCCCCCTAAAATCTGGAATTAAAATTTTCTGTAGCTGACAACACTGCTACCAGACAGACGCAAACTATCTTAAATTAAACATTGGTACACCACTAATATATCCTACAAGTATTATGGCGATATTTAAGGAACAAAAGCTTCTAATTACCAAAAATATATTACGGTAAACATAAAAGGTAAAATCTAGAAAAATCAAGGTTTAGAACCTAAATACGAATTTTTCGTGCGCCCCCTAATTACCCCATTGTAACGATCTGTACTTGCGTTTGTTAAGTAAGGACAAATGTTCGATTGGCGTAAGTTGACTTGCACTCGGACGTATAGGTGCGGATTTATAAACAAAAATCTCGAATTTTTTGCCCAAATTTAGGGAAGTTTTAATTTCCCTAATTAGTAACACTACGTGCAGGCCCGTCCAATTGATGTCAACAGTTAGGTATCCATCCGAGGTATCTATCTGGCAAATCTTAAGGAGGTCTTTCTACAACGAAGGAAGCTACAAGGAAAAAAGTAAAGGAAATTTGAAATTAGAAAATTCTCTAATTTTTGACTGGGGTGAAATTTGAGAAGGAAATTCGACACCAGAAGAAAAAGAAATTAATATGATAAACTATGGGCCAACCATATTTGGCAAGAATAATATCCCGATATCTTAATTAGTGTCCACACAGGAGTGGATTAAAAAAATGACACACCCGTGTGTGTCACTTTGGCCACCTAGTGTACATTTGATTACAGTTTTTTGACTATTAACCCGTGTTGTGGTTGTAGTTATAGTCTCGACTAATAATAATATCGTTGTTGTAAACAATAACTTTATAAGGAAAATTTTCTCCCTTTTTACATCTTAGTTCTAACACTGTTCGTGATAAATGCAGGGTGTTTCAAAAGGAATTTCGGGGTTTTAAGTCTTCGTAGTAATTATTACATTTTACGTACAATTATAAGCAATGCATCAAGTAAAAGCGCACCTCAAACAGTCTTTGCTACAAGTGTTCGATGTAAGATTCATTCGTCACACGGTACACATCTAGTCGATAGGCGAGAAAGGCCCATAAACTTTCCGCCATATAGCTCAAAACACATTCAATTTAGGGGAGTCTCGTTTCAACTGTATCATCTCCAGAGGATTTGCTGACGGCCAGATGCAAATGCAAACATTATGAGTGTTCACGTTAGCTCTTAGGTGAAATGTCGATTTATCACTAAAGACGACACGATCCAGAAAATCTTCATTGTTATGCAGAAATATTTCACTTGCGAAATTGGCACGTAAACCGTAGTTTGTAGGCTTTAGACCTGTAGCAACTGCAAACGATAAGGACGTAGTTGCAAGTGTCTCCTTAATATTCTTCACACAGACGGTTGTACTGTACAGATTCAGTCTTTATTAAAACACAAAAAGCTTTCTGCTCTCTAGTCTCCATCTTTGCTACTTGCTCTTTCTAATGGCAAACAGAAGAAACAATGCATGTGCATGCGTGCGTACAAAACTGTTTGAGTTGCTCTTTCATTTGATATAATATTTATAATTGTAAGTTAATTGTAATAGATACTTCAAAGTTTCAAAACCCTAATATTAATTTTGAAATACCCTGCATTACTTCAAATTGAGTCATCCTATATTTATTTCATGTATATACATATCATTAGGGCCGGCCCTAGGCAATTTGTCGCTCCGTGAAATGGCATAATATGCCGCCTCCCCCTTTCTCCAGAACGAACAAATCTTAAAAGTCATGATTTTAAGTATGCTATTCCAGCATGAACAACGAAGGGGAGGGTAAGTGTAGTCGCACTCAGAAAGGCTTAAATGCTTACTGAAAATGATATCCCGTTGTGTGTGTTTCTTTTAAAAAATATTTATCTACTATGTTTGTGAAAGATAAAGAAAACATACCTGCAGAACAAAGATGGTAATCCTTTTTATAGAATTTAATATCGAGCTTCAATCTCAATGTATCGGTTTGCAATTCCAGTATTGCAAACCGATACATTGCAGTTTGCACGAATTCCAGTTTGTAATTCCAATCTTTATTTCTTGATTTTTCTTCTACATCTATTAACATTAAAAAAAAAAAATTGTTTCTATCTTCAATGATAAGGAACTTGTTTCTGACAAAAACAAGACTACTTGTCATATCAAAACTGTGATAACTTACTAAATGGAACAGATATTCGCTACTATTCGAGAATTGAATTCGTGCATTTGAAAACAAGCAATTTGTGCTCGGATTGATTCGACCATTTGCTTTAGCATTGTCTATGTGACCTTTAACTAATGCAACCTAAACATAATTTATGAATGTAGTATTGAAATAGGTCAGCTTAGTAAATGTAACTACCATCTTCATGAAGTCTGTTTCCGATAAGAAATATTTAATTTAAATAATATACTTATAACTAGAGACCGGATGTTAGGCAAAATGCTATTCTTTAATGCTAAAGATATGATCAAAAATAACGTTTTAAAGTTTATATAGGGGATTATAGTTTCGATTTAAGCCATTTTTTTTGCCTATTTTGCCCCTCACTGCCTAAATAATTGCTTTAGTGCCTAATGTTGCGTATTCTATGCATTTACTTTGAAATAAGATTTAATTGGAAAAAATATATAATTTATATACTGTAAATACACAAGCACTACATACGCTACAAATAAAGCAATTATTTAGTGCCTATAAATTATGAAATACATATGAAGCTTCCTTTTTTACATATAGAATGAAAGAAGACATTAACAAACAGGTATGTTACTATATTCTTTGAACTATTTCTGACAAATCTATTTTTTAAATTGTATTGAGTATTTATCTTCATTATTTCTAGTTACATTTTAGTGCCTATTTTCCAAGTTTTAATGCCTAACCATCCGGCCTCTACTTATAACAGATTTTGCCGGACCCTCCAAACTTGCCGCTCCATGCAAATGCACATATGGTAGAGCCGGCTCTGCATATCATATATATCTCGTCGACAAATTATTTATATATGATATTTAGAAAAATACTATTAGGCAGATTAGTATTAGTTTTTACCTTTAGACAAGTTAGACATTATTTTCCACATATTAAAGGCCTGCTTTCACGAAAAAACAAAATTTTATTTCTACTTTTATTTCTTAGTTGATATTGATGAAAACTGCTGAAACCCGAATTGTTAATAGGTATGGTACACATGTAAATTGTAAAATATTTGTAGCGTGTCAGTATCTAGCGTTTAATTTATATTGCATTTTACGGTGATTACACCTACATAAAAATATTTCATACTTAAATAGACGTAAGATGCATTACAAATGACTATTTGAAAAAAAACGAAATTTAGAAAAAAAACGAGAGGTAATGTTTTTTTTTTTTAAAAAAAACATACATTTCTGAAAAAATACGAACGGTTTTTTTTCTATTTACAACACTAAGTGAGTAATAACGATCCAGTGGATTGGTTCGACACAAGATAGAATCTAATTAACAAGTTTCGTTTCTTCGGTGATGGGCCTTCGGAATTAGTTGTATTTTCTCGTAAGTATTCCATTTCTTACTGCAGTCTTGCCAAAAACCCGTCGCGCGAAGTTTATCTTCCTTCACCAAGCTCTCGCCACTATATGCCTGCAACGCTGTTACGTGACTGTATTATCATAACGGTGCACGTTTCACAGATTCAGCTTCTGTCTTTAGATCACTTTTACTGTTATTTCAGTCCATTCGTATCTAATGAAGCAACATGCGAAAGAAAGAAAAAATTATCCTTTCTTCTTATGCTTTAAGCAATGACTCTTTCGAAATTATTCATATCTACAAGGAATTCATTGAGTATAGGAATTACATAGGATGGACGAATACTATTATTACAGTTCAAGAAAATCCGATGAACTCCCTGGTGGCTAGATGTTAGCGTACGAGTCTTCGGCGTGGGAGACCCTGGTTCGATTTTCAGTGGGAGCTCAAGTAGTTCTGATCCCACATTAACCTGCAGGTCAATGCCTACACAGCCTCGACACTAAATGGGACGTTGAACTCCAAATCAACCAACCAAAAGGACACGGTGGCTCAGTGGTAGAGCGCTTACCTCTGGTGCGTAGGGTCCCTGGTTCGATTCACGGCCAAGTAAGTTTGTGGTGGACAACACCGTGTTCGTGGGTTTTGTCGCGGAAACCACGTTTCCTCTCATTTTCTCATTCCACCAATTCTTCCATCATCATTCACTTGCTTGAATCATTGTCTCCCTTACTTTAACCAGCGAAGTAACTACGCTAGTTATCGTCCGGAACAAGAACTCGCCTTAGCGCCCCCCTGACCAACCAAACCGAAACATTTCCTCAAATATTTGCCCAATTTTGCGCACTCCCAATCCGTCGCCTGGGTCACAAGCGCCGTTTGCCCTCTTCCCTAGTTACGTCACTGGGCTTAACAGACACAATTGTGGGGCATTAAACTCAAAGTTTTAATTTAATGTTTTTTTCCCAACTCAACCAACCAAGAATACCCGATGGCGTAAAATACGGATACATTCCAACCTTAGTACAACTTAATATTTGATTGGTAATTAAAAAGTTAGTGAAAAATTTAGCGGAGCTACAATATTTGTTATACATTTCTTCCCTGTAAGTGAAATTTTAATGTACAAATATTATACACTGATAACACACAATATAATACAGAGAAAATCAGTAAAAATATGCCGATTGGAAGAAAATAATATAACAGAATACAGTGAAAAGTACTTACTGTAATATTTAAACATAATTGAATCTTGGTAGTTATATTCACACTTTCTCCAGAGATATTGAATATATTAATCTTGTTGTTCTTTTCTTCCGCACAAAGTCGACATATATTATTCTGTAAAGTAAAAGAAAAAGATCTACAGTGAAATCTATTTGTGTTGGCCTTTAATTCCACTGGAAACTGAACTACTTAGACAGGTAAACCACTTACAGAAAGCCATACGCATATTTTGAAATAAAACACTAATACTGACTGCTAATGTACTTCTTATAATCTTATTGAATAACTATATAAAAACATAGAACTATTAAGCAGAAATAATAATAAGAAGAATATATGAAAAAGAGAAATAATGCATTTTATGGATGTATAAACTTCCGAACACTGAATTTATTGGTATAAATTCAATACTTATTTCCTTAACCCTTTTCGCCTACTTCGTTCAGCTGCAAATTTGCAATTGTTATCTGTTAACAACCGGCAAATTTGCAATTGTTATCTGTTTCCAACGATGTGGTCATGATCCAATTTCCTGTGCCTTTGTTGAAGCAAACAGTGAGCGGTAAAACAGTGGAAAAGTTGAAGTTGCAGGATGCAACTAGTTCTTAGGCGAGTTGAATTATGCAAACGATAGAAGTCCAAGCTAAAAATAATCATGTGAGGGCAATTCATGCAGTCATTCATCAATCAACCAGCGGCGTGCCGTCAAGGGGACTAGCCTAGTCCCCTGGCATTTTAATTAAAATATTTTGTGATAAATATATACTAAAGAAAACGAAAACATTGTTTGTATTTCTCTATTTTCGTAAAATAACACTATTTCAGTTGTTCTGACACAACTATAGTCAGCGCCCGTGTGCTGGGTGCGACAGCGAAGTGGAGATCGGAAACGCTCGGGTTTTAATCGGCTTTTCTCGGGGAAGGGAACAGGGTCCAGCCGCTAGTCCTCATATTATGTTGTCTAAGCTCTAAGCACGGGCGTTCTGTCGTAAGCGAATTTAATGCTCGTTTGCTTTTTACAGTTAATAGTTTTAACGCTATTAAATTTACAGTATTAATCTTGACACTTTAAGAAATGTAGTGAAATGTGAACTTTTTAGATTATCAATATATTTTGCAAATGACTCGAAGAATAAAGTATGGAAGGGGACTCGTCTGAGAAATCGAGTCCCTTGCAGCAAAGCGATGGCGCAAACAGTGATATTACTTCAATTGGTATAGGGGACAGTAGGAGTGGGGATCGACCGTTTCAGTCTTGTATTCTGGACCATTGGATTCCTTAATTTTCAAGGAATGCAAAAATAATAACCAGTGGTAGAACAACTCCAAGCATTTCCATTTAAACAAAAATGAAATATTATATACATAATATCAAAACGGATTATTTTGCTTCTTCGAAATAGTTAAGTACATGTAAGACAAGAAACAAACTGTATTGCTGGCCTTGTATTCTGTTCCACATAGAAAAGGACGTGTGGAAGAATGATGGCTTTTGTGACATGAACAATTTTTACAAACCCAAGTTGCGCCAAGAAAAATGTTATTCACACCTGTCCACAATAACTAAATTGAAAACTTTCGGGAAACCAGAATTGATTTTCAATTGAGCAAGCAATGCAGAAGTTAATTCAAACCGAGAACTAATGAACCGATTGATTTATTCCTCTTGTTTTATGGCTAAACAAGAGCTATCATTTAGAAGTCATAACAAACAGGAAGATTCTGTGAATTAGGGAAATTATATTGAAGTAATTCAGTTACTTTCTAAGTACGACACTAAATGGACTTGCAGGGGCGCGCGAATAAAATTTTCTAAGGAGGGGTCCATCTCCATGGTTGCTATGTTCCGTCTTGTATTTAATATACGTGGTTTGATATATTACGTATACATTTTCGTGAGCCAGAGGAGGTCCGGGCCCCACCCTGCCCTCTCGTTCGGGCGCCCATGTTGACTTGTCATCTTCACAGCATAGGAGTGTTTAAAGGAACATCAAACAGAATTCAGAATTATATTATTAAATGTGTTGGTGGGTAATTCTGGATAAAATTAAGTCAGAAATAAACAATACACTTCTTACAGCAATAATGTTGGACAAAACTACGGACATTGCAAAGATCTCTCAACATTCAATCGGTACGTGAAAGACGGCAATTCATGAAAGATTTATTTGTTTTGCAGATGTTACTAGTGATTGTACTGCGACTGCTTTAAGTGAGCATGCTTTCCAAATTCTCTCTCATTTTAATTGTAAGCAAAAGCTTGTAGCATTAGGCTATGGATGGATCTGCCACATTTGCTGGACATTTGAACGGTTTACAATCTTTTGTGAAAAGGTGTTTGAGTGCACTCACCATACACTGCTATCATCACAGACTCAATCTCGTTGTTCCACAGTCTGTTAATCACATCAAGGAATGTAAAATATTTTTTTAGAATAAGTGGCATTCCCATTCCAAATTTCTTTTCATATTCATCGAAACGCTGTAACGCGCTTGCTGAATCAGAAGTAACTAAGCGATTTCCAACGGTTGCCACTATAATATGGAATTACAATTCCAAAATTGTGAATGCAGTAAATGAAAATCAAATAGAACTCTTACGGTGTTCTGAGAACATTGTAGAAGATTCAGATAATTGCGACACCGAAGCTTTCATGACTACAAAAAAGAAAAAAAGAAAAAATGTGTGAGTTATCACTGAAGGATTTCGATTTTGCATTTCGGATTTTGTAACATTATTATTTTATTATTTTATAATAAAACGTTGCTTTGCTCAGCATTTGTATTTTAGTGTAAGGTAATGAATATACCAAAGCTAGTATGAATCAGATAGTTACAAAATCCACTATAAACAGTAGATTACAAAATGATACTATAATGTAAATGCACTAATATTGGGTGAAGAGAGGGGACTCAAGGCCTGAGCAGCATAAGGCAGGATCTTCACAGAGCTCCGAAGCAAGCTAGATGGAGTGGATTTTAGGATCCCCAATGCTACGTGCAAGCAGTGAGGGGGTTAAGAGTCGCAGAGCTTCAAGCAAGCTAAGAGGGCAGATGGAAGCCAAGAGTTCCGAAGCAAACTAGAAGCTTTGGGATAGGTATCTCCTAGAGCTTGAAAGCAAGCTAAAGAGGGATGACCAGTCGCAGACTGATGTCTTTTTATAGAATCCTCTCGGTTATATAGGTGGTCCAAGTGAGGCGATGGCGCTGCTGTTCCGTCGTTGTCATGTGACCAGTGGTGTTGCTGCTGTTCCTGTCGTCTGCAGCCATAATATTCCATACTAAAGCACAAATGATTGGTGTTTACAAATAGAAGCGCATGTTGGGTGTTTGTAAATACAACCTTGCAGGACATTATGTTTGCTTGCCTGTTGCTTTTATTCGATTTTATTTCGCTTTGGCTTAAACACAAAAGCTTATTTCTGCTTAGCGCAAGCTGTAGTGCGGGCAACCCACGCTTCACTTGCGAGACGCTTTTCTTTAGATTGAAGTAAAAAGCCAGCGCGCGTTCTATTTTCAGTTGTTCTCAAAAACTACGTGACGCTGACCTCTTAACTTTCGGCGACAAGGTAGTGTTCGCGTTGTTAGCGTCTTGTTAGCATTCAGCTGGAATAAAGAACAAACTTAATTATTTTTTTAATTGTGCCGTCTAGTACTCTAGTACTCTAGTCCCACGTACCTATAATGTCGCTCTTTATTTCCTCATATTTCGGTAACCATGATACATAACGAATTGTAGTATTTATGTATAAAGCATAAATGTGTACATAGATGGCAGCAGATCCTACTTATTTCGCGAAAGAATACAGAACTGTTGCAGATATTTCAATATAAACTTCAAGTTTAACTTACAGTATAAACTTTATCTCAACGCTATGTTTAAAGTATAAACATTTTTCTGCGTTTTTATATAAAAAGGTAGAAATTTCAAGTACTCGCGGCTAATATAAAACATATTAGATATTTGTAAGAAGCAACGGCGCGTTGCTTGTCACAACTAAACCGTAACAATTATGCTTATTTTGATGTTTTGCAGAAGCGGATCGGAGACTTAGGTTCTTTCACGGTTGTGCATTTGCTTCAATAATTGGGAAGGTGAGGGGACAATATATTGTAGCATAGGTTTAGTCAGACGGTTAAATTATACGGATTTCATACTGTTTTATCTAAATTCGCTTACTGCAAGCTTCCATATAACTTGTTTGGCGTGTGTTTCGCTTGGAATAAGCTTAATAAAGCTTGCCATTGATGAGAATACGCTTATACTTGACTTGCGTTTGAGATAATTTGATTTGTGTTTAACTTGTGAAGACAAGCTTGTCGCAAGCCTTGCCCAGATGTAACTAAGTAGCTTCCACAAGCTTGCATCAAGCTAATTGGCTTGCTTAGTATAGCTTGCGGCAAGCTAATTGACCTTGCAACAGCAAGTTTGTGACAACTTGCAGCAAGTTTAAATTGCTGTCTGGGTGATATTCTCGATGCTAAAAGCTCCTTTAAAACTAAAAAAAAATTCAGTTAAAAACATATCAATGCAATGTAGAAAAATGTAGATGTCACGGCGATGATAGAACGTCATATTCATTTTCATTAGCTTAATAATAATATCACCATTTGATATGAAAGCTGAATTACTTTGTTCTCAAGATATTTGAAATGGTGACTCTCATACCAGAATAGTTCAAGCATGAGCAGTAAATTGCAAAAGTTGCAAAGATACGGTACATTTGTATTTATAATCGGAAACATCTTTAAGCTTTTAGCTCGTTTATTTTCTTTCTTTCTCAACGGAAGGGAGAGAGGCTATAATTTAATAAAATATAATAATGTTAAATTGTGGAAACCAAAATTAAACTGCGGGAAACGCTAGTAGCAAGTAACGTAAGAACTATATTCATATAATAACTTTGTAGTGTCCTCGTATATATCCCCCCTTCCTCCTCGACCGAAAAAAAAAATCGGAGTGTGTAGTTGACTAAATATTCTATCCAAAATTTCAACGTTAACTGCGTAACGAAGATAAGTAGAAACTACACCCATATATTACCACATCAATTATATAAACACAGTGTTGTTTCTGTCTGTGCCTTATCCTTTATCTTATATTTTTGTTCACACAACTCACTTGATGTTGTAAGTAAATTATAAACTAGCATATTTATTTGCTGATATCTGTAATAAATGCATTCTGAGTCCGTGCAATGTAAAAATTATGAGTTAATATAAAGGTTACTGCAGAATGTGTTTATCATCCTGATGTGAACACTATCATACCGGTGTGTTTGCATCGACCACGGCGTATTCTCCAATGAAATTTTTAAACAATCCTATTGTTTTGCCACAGATATATATTACCTTTATGAAAAAAACAACAATACAGCACATTGTGCTTTCTATTTATTCTTATTTTAATTACGTAAACAGTTAGATATAACATTCACCTTAAATTTTTCATAAGCGCAATATGCTGTATTGTTGTTCTTTCATAATGTAAGAAAGTAATCGCGCCAAGAGACTGTCTTTTATCTGGTGTGCAAATGGAACATCAGTACCGGTATCTCTTATGTTTAAACATTTTATATTCAGTGTTTTAACAGCTGTTTAGCTTAGCGTCATGTCTACAAAGGAAGAACATTTTGCTATTTTTCACAGATCCAAATAGCTCTGCAGACACAGATAAGTCATTCTTTCATATTATTTTATATTTAGTTTGTTTTCCCTGGAAGATACCAGGCCTTTACTTTGTATTGTTTTTTATAGTCGGAACGTTTAAATAGTAAATACTTCATACGCAATACTTTTCTTTTTACATTCAATATATAAAGAATATATTGTAAGGATCCCCACATCACAACAAAAGCACATGTCAATACAACACGTGTTCTTGATTACAAACAATGAAGCCGACGAGAAGTCAAAACGGAAGACACGAAATCAAGACGGCGGAGCCCGAGGAGCCTTCTATAAAACGCAGCCTGAGTAGGACCAGCTATCAGTCGACCAACTGATCAACTAACCAACACCTGCTCCGAGGTCGCATTGGACTAGGGATACACCAGTCCTTAACCCGAGGTCGCATTGGACTAGCCATCCTCACCACAACCAAAACACACCCCTCCTTTGAGTGGTCAACAAGAAGAAAAGACCCTATTTATTCTTTTTAAATGAAAGACATTGTACTTAGGAGTTTTATATTAAGTTGGTGAAGGGGAAAATGACTCGCCCGGACCGTTATTTTGTCTCTGCCTATAGAATCACTGCATGGTGATATGCTTCGGGAGTTTTCTACGGGGCGCTCTTTTTATTAATTTTTTAACAAGCACTAAACTAAAGAGGTCAATATCAAAATTTATCTAAATCTCGCTATCTCTCTTTCCTTTTTTCTTTACCTTTCCTGAGTGTGATTTTATGTCGGAAACGAGGTCTGGTAAACAGACATATAAGTCAAAAGACAACAATAATACAAACATGACAGAGGGTGCATCTCATATATCTTTTAACATGCCTCATCTTACGAAATATTCAGGACACGTGCATGAGGACACAGAAAGATTTTTCATGTTGTTCGACCATATGGCAACCATGCAATCATGGTCACCAGCTACAAAGAAGGAAATCTTACCAATATACTTGAAGGACACGGCATTAGATCTAGTGTTACATCTTAAAAACCAAAACCAATTCAGAACGATGTCTTATGAAACTTTAAAATCTAAATTAGTTGCACTAAGTAGACCAAAGATTCCATCATACAAGGCGGAACAGGAACTATTCCAAATCCAAAAAGGAACAGATGAACCCATAGATTCGTATTTTCTGCGTAAACTCCGAGCGATTAGACAGTTAATACCAGATGCGTCAGAAGAACAAAAGATCCATTTCTCTCTAGGATTACAGAGATTTTCTTAACAAGATCGCGTTAGAAAGATTTGAAACAGTAGACGCCTTACAAACAAAACTGAACACCTTAGAAGCCGCCAATGACCTTTTGCGGAGAAGAGAGCATGCAGAGCTATCACAAACATTGCACACGCTATACGGCCAAAACTCTATATTTAACCCACACAATCTATCGTACATATTACCAACTGAACCAAAAAGAACGTATTCTACACAACAATCATACCACCATACCTATCCTATACAGACGCAGCCTGTCATGCAACCAATGCACAGTTACGTACCTGCATCTCAACAGCAATTTAATACCTATCAATCGAATCCATCTTTAAAGACCTCTCAATCATCAGTACCTAATCTACAAGAACTATTATAATATGAGTCAAGAACCGAAGACCGTGCCCCATCACGAGCAAAATCCTCCACTACATGATCTATCTACCTTGGCCAATAAAATGACAGAATTGACATTAGTGATAGCGCAGTCATGCTATGGCAATCAACCAAAGAATAGAAATCACGGATATAAAAAGAGAAATAATCAATACCGTAACAAAGGGAAGAAAAAGCAGGGACAAGCCCAGAACAGTCAGCACGCCACACCTGCGGAGGATCAAATATTAGTATGCTCGATATGTCGAAAGCGCGGGCACGGAGCCTCCATTTGTTATAAACATCCAAAAAACGTGTACGGCAGCCCCTTGGCAAGGGGGCCGACAGTTAACATCATCCGAAACATGAGGAACAGCAAACAGAAATTAGTGAGCACAATGACACAACTTACGAAATCCCTGTGATAGAAAAACAATCAGAACAATTAGCAAAAAGACGCGAAAACATCACTCTAGAAGACAAAAATAATAGATCGAACATAACAATTAAAACTAAATTAGGAACTCGAAACGCAATAATTGATACAGGAAGCACGGTTTCCTTATGGCCTTTAGAATCTTTGCCATCCGGAACAGATTTAATTCCATTTCAGACAATAGTGAAAGGAATTTCAGGAAGGAATATTAGTTTAAAGCAAATAGCACTAATAACACTTAAATTAGGACAAACAACATTCAGTCATAACTTTCGAATAGTTAATAGGACGATGCCAACAAATTTAGGAATTGACTTTCTCCAACGTACCTATTCCACGATTGACTTAAACAAGAATATAATTTCTTTCTTCAAACGTCCACGGAAGCCTCAGTCACCAGCTGAAAACAAGGAAGATACACTGTCAGCTTTTACAACTCGCATTGTAATGCAATCACATCAAGACTGTTTATACGTGACTGGGCAGATAACACTTCCTCCTCGTTCACACACGTTCATTCAAGTGACAGGGAAAAAAACACCTGATGCAGAATTCCTGTACGCATCATTGCTTCCTGGAATACTCGAGAAACATAGATTAAGTGCTCTTGACCAAAAGATGGACGTAAGCAAAATGACAATTTTAATTTCAAATCCTAATAGTAACAGCGTTACTATAAAGAGGAATACCCCAGTGGCGGTTCTAGAGGAAGGGAATAAAATATCTTTTAACGCTCTAGAAACACCACATTTTCTAGAAAAAGCGTACCAGTTTACAACAAAAGAAGAGACTGAAGAACGGTGTTAAAATACACCGAAAAACTTTTCAATAAAGAGCTCTTTGACGTCAACCCCAACTTAGCCAAAAAGCAAAAACAAACAGTTTATGAATTATTGTTTAAGTATAGGGATGTTTTTACGTATGCCCCTGACTATATTTTATATTTTAGGGGATATGTACATAAGATTAGGATTTCTAAGTCTACTGTATTTCACGACCGTTCCCCACCAATACCAATTTATATACGGGATCAGGTAGATAAACAAATTCAAGAACACATTAATGCAAAAATAATTAGACCCACAGAGAACAATGAATTCTGTTCTCCACTTCTGGTGCTCCGCAAACCTAACACACAAGAATTTCGGATGGTTCTCAATTTACGGAGATGTAACAGCTATACCAAGTATCTCTTCGTTCCATTTCAATCTACAGAAGACGTTTTAAGCTCTATAAAAAGAAAAACCATCACAACAAGTATTGAACTTTCTAGTTCTTATCACAAAATTTTGCTGCATCCTAACAGCCGTAAATACATGACCTTCGAGCTCAATCATAACAGAAAATCATACGAATTTTTAAGGTGCACGATGGGCTATCGGACCTCAAGTCAAGGGCTCAGTATCGCAACGAGGATGATTTTAGAAGGACTACCCGATACGATTACCAGTTTTGCGGATGATATAATTTGCAGCGCTTACAGCTTTCTACAGCAGTAACAGGATTTAGAATTACTATTTAAAAAGCTTAGAAAACATTATTTTCGTGCATCCCACAAGAAAACATTTAGGTTACCAAGAGCTTCACGTGTTAGGACACCTCGTTAGTGGAAAAGCTATTAAAATATCACCTAAAATAGCAAGGAAAATAAGAAATTTCAACTAGTCAACTACAAAACGGATTCTCAAAAGTTTTATTGGGTTGTGTACATATCTTAGAGCACACATCAAAGATTTCACAATAAAAATGAACCATTCCAATTAGTAACTTTCAAATCTAAGTTTAAATGGACAAAGGAGCATGATATTGTGTTTGAACAATTGAAAGAAGACATACTACAGGCTCCTCCATACTCTCATTTCGACGATTCTCTAGAAATTCGCGTGTATAGCGACAGTAGTCAGATTCAAATAGGAGGCATACTCGCTTGTTATGAACAAAACACTTACACAGAGTAGGTAGTTGCCTACTGTTCCAGAAGACTGAAGAAAACCGAACAGAAAGCTAATATTTGGCAAAAATAATTATACACGCTCATATATACCTTGCGGAAATTTAGTTACAGTAGAGCGTCGATTATCCGAACGTCGGTCAACCGAACGACCGCTTAACCGAACTGTGTACTCGCTCGCACCTGTTACTTACCCACCCTACCGTCCATCATCCCCCTCACTCCCAAACCAAGTTTCCCACAGTAGTCGCCGCACTGAGCCACCGCTGGCGGAACATTGCTTCTAATGGGGCCTTCATAAGGCGCTGCTGACCGGCCAAGCCGCCAGTCGCTGTGTTTCAACAATCAGCACACTTCTTTTTATGAATAAATTTACTGTACAGTACTTCTTTTTGGCAAATAAACATGTACAGTTCGATTATCCGAACAAACCAGTTTTCCGAACACCCATGTCCCCCAATTACTTCGGATAATCGACGCTCTACTGTACTTTTCACTAAATAGAAAATTCCATCTCTATGTGGATGCCAAATGTACAGCTACGTTGGATACACAACCGATAAAGTTGGGAAGTATACCAGATGCAAATTATTCCTAGCCGACTATGATTTCAATATTCAGTATTTGCCAGGGTCCAAACATCCTGCAGACATAATTAGTAGGCTTGAACAAACAAAAGACATCATGAAGGAAGAGAATGACGAAATTAGCGAAGAAAAAGGTGAAGATTATCATGTCTTTAGATTAAATAGTCTTCAAGTTAATACATTACAAGCAGAAAATAACAACCTTGTACCAAACAGAGCAAAAGAACAACGCAAAGACAATTACAAGGACATCATCTGTCTTACAGGGAAAGGAACCTGACAAGATTTCCAGTTAGATCGGCAAGATTTTTTTCTCTCAAAGACGGCATATTATACAGGAAACAAAATCATCCTGATTATGGTTTATTACATCTTTTATGTATACCCAAGACGCTAGCCAACTTATGGTTTACAACCTTTCACCGCCAAGCAACGATCTCTACTTTGGGTTTACAAAAACATATAAAATCGCTATAAAGAAATTTTATATGCCGCACTTTAAGAACTACCTTGCTCACAAAATACGCAGCACGTGCCCGGATTGTCAGAGATTAAAAAAAGCTACCAGAAAAGTATATGATGAACTGGGTTCATTACTCATTACCAAGCAAAGAGGGACGAAATAAATACATATTAGTAGCCACAGAATTAGCTACACGTTGTGTTATTGCAAAGACAGTGAACACAATAAATACCGAAAATATAGAGAATTTTTTAGAATATGACATCATTCTAAAATTCGGATAATCTAAAACACTGTAATGGGATCAACATCCAGTCCATGGAGTTACTCGTTCACAACACCTGGCAAGGAAGTATGATTTCGCCCATAAATATTCACCAGCATATAATTACGCTTCGATTGGATTGATAGAACAAATCAACAAAATTATACAAAATTGTCTCAAATTTTTTGTTCAAGAGCATCATACGGATTGGGAGAAATAGCTACCACACGTTATTTTCGGCATTAATACTTACATACAAGGTGGGACCAAATATTCAGCTAGCTTCTTATTATTTGGATACGAACCTAGGATCCCGAAAGAATGCATGCTAGAATCTACACAGCACATACAAGTTGACAAGGATAACTTAATTGCTATTAGGAAGAAAGTGCAAGCTAACCTGGAATAGGCATATATCAAACAAAAGAAGTTTTATAACAAACGCCACAAACGGACACCCTACAACCCAGGAGACCTTGTTCTAGTATATTTCCCTACAAGATTCGCCTACCCGAACATTTTACCATTCATTATGAATGGCCGGCAAGAATTTTAGAGAAGCTTAATCCAAATTTATACCGTGTGGAATTACCTCCTAAATTCAGGAACAGAATTCAAGAAATTGCGGTGGACCGTTGAAGCCATTTTACGAATATCAAACTGAGGGCATATAAATTTAAGACCTAGAGACAAATAGAAAAAAAATACAATTACACTTACCCAATAAATACTAAAATGTATAATCCTTTTTTCGTTTAGGAACTTCTTATTAAGCCACACCGTAATATGGCTCCTCCTCCTATCACGAGTAGTCCGTCTATATTCTCAAAAAATTGGTCACTAGCTTTTCTAATTTTCGCTCTTTTATCTTTTTGAGGTATCTCAATCCACTTATGAACTTTCTGCAATGTATCTTTTTCACTTTATTTTTCTTTAAAGCCTTGTATACCTTTTTAATAAGCCGAACAGTCACTTCGACCATTTTTCTCGCAATACTAAACCAATATAATAAAATATTGCTTTTTCTTTCTTTCGTAGGATGAATCGGATAGCTAGATCAGCGATTTGCATCTGCATGCTTCTAAGTTCTACAACCTTTGGTAATGAACTCATATTCCGACAGATGGGACTCACAGTTGGTTATTTATTAACTATTAACCAATTATTAACTATGATGACAAAGAATTTGTACCGTATCGCCTGCATTTACTTCTTTGCAGTCCGACTCAAAAATGAATCATGTTCCGGATATGAACATTTAATCAAATTATTGCATTAAAAGAAAGCACAATTTATTAATAAAATTAAAACTAATCCCATGTGATTTTAGAGAAGGATGTTCACATAGACACAACAGAATGATATTTAGTCTTCTAATGGGGCTCACAAACCTAGCATTTAGTGGATATTTGCTATATGAAGTCCATAAATTAAAAGAACTCTATAAACCTTCTTAAATGTCAGACGGAACACCTTAATTCACAGATTCAGGAAATTAAAGAACGCAAGTTTCGACTAACCCACATCGTCTCTAACTTCACAGTAGCAATCGAAAAACTGGTTTCTCAAACACATCATGAGATTTTACAATTAATGTGTACCATAGCAACAAATGAGCGATTTTTGATTACTCTCTTAAACTTTCAGTTTATAGAGCAACATTTCGACTTAATAATACAAAGCATATTGGATAACAGAATTATTGACGCACTAATTAAGTCAACTCTTGCTAATAATATTATACAGGGTAACGCAAATTTAAGAGGCAGGGACTTTTTTTTTTTATCAAACTTCCAAGGCATATCTCGTATCTTTTGATCCAAAGAAAGCAAATTTAGATATCATATTACGAATTCCCATCATACGAGACAGTAATTATCATTTTCTACGTAAAATATTTAATAGTGGATTGTTGACAGACTCTTCTTATCTCCGTCAACAAACCCCAGAATTTGCTATGTGGACGTCGGCAGGGATTTTTTAATTCGATGTTTCACTTGGACAAACACACCGCATGATAGAAATCTGTAAATTTCAAACTCAAGCAAGATCACAGAAAACGGATTGCTTACATAATCTCATCTTACGAAATATAACAGCCAACTGCCACATTAAACCTTCGTTATCAAAAGCAGAATAATTTTATTTGTATACTCCAACGAGACTTCTACTAACAACAAGGAAAGTAGTACGAATAGCTCACCAAAGAAACCATATAGTTGTCACAGGTGAAACGGATCACAACTCTTAACTAATTTCTTTACATATAATGATTATGAATATATTCAGAGATCCTCAACTGACTAACCAGACATACGGCCAATTTCACAATAGAACACCGCACACTTCCTATCGATTATAATTTTAATTTTACTTTCAACCTACAAAATATTCAACAAACTGTGACATCTCCTCAAGCTTTACTTCAGCAAGGACGAAGCAATTTACCGAATTATTTTTCCGAATTACATTTACACCATTCTTTTCCTTGGACCACTCTCATTATTTCTTGTATTTTATTCATTCTTCTCCTTACTATAGGAATAACTTTACATTTCTTATATAAACATTTAAAAGAACACCAACACTAAAACCATCATTTCCTTTCCAGAAATACGTTCCAGGTTCTAATACCGATAATTCTCCTCGTCTTGGCTCTAATAATAATAATTTATTTGGACCTCATCTTTTATAAGACCCGTTACAAAAAAAAAAAAAAAAAAAAAAAAAAAAAAAAAAAAAAAAAAAAAAACACTTAACTAATCGACTAGACATATCTTTACCATTAGAAAGACTTAACTCACCGGCGCCTACTACTAAAGTTGAGATTCCACCGATACAAACTACAAATACAGGATGTAACGTAAACATAGATACCAATTTAAACTAACTATTAGTGAACTAGTATATGTTAGCTATTTTCGTATTTATTAACTACAGTGATGACACTTCTGGCCACTCTGAGGAAAATGATACAGACTACTTTGATCGTGCTTAGATGGGACAGAACCATAGTGTTATCACCATTACATATACATATCACAAATTTTCAGCTAGTAATTTTACAGTGTATTATAGTGTTTACAGTGTCTTTTACAGTCTTTCCAAGTGTATCAGTGTTGTGGTACAAATGACTTTCATTAATGACAAAAGTGTATCTTTGTCAAAAATAATCTTGCAGATTATTTTTTTTTCAGTATGGGGGGTGTAAGGATCCCCATATCACAACAAAAGCACATGTCAATACAACATGTGTTCTTGATTACAAACTATGAATCAAAACGAAAGACACAAAATCAAGACCGCGGAGCCCGAGGAGGAACGAACCACCAAGAGGCCTTCTATAAAAACGCAGCCTGAAGAGGACCAGCTATCAGTCGACCAACTATTAAGTAACCAACACCTGCTCCGAGGTCGCATTGGATTACGCGTACACCTTTTCTTAACCCGAGTCGCATTGGACTAGCGATCCTCACTACAACCAAAACCTCACGAAGCTGCCTTGGACTGACGGGGTTTTCCTTCAAGACTCTCCAAAACCTTGCAGGTGCCTTGAAGACTGCTTTGAGAGAAGGGGCACCATGCTAAATACCAATCTCCTTTACCTGGTCAACAAGAAAAGACACTATTTATTCTTTGAAAATCAAAGACATTGCACTTACGAATTTTATAATAAATTGGTGAAGGGGAAAGAGACTCGCCCGGACCGTTATTTTGTCTTTACCTATGAAATTATTAGAATATGTTACATAGTTTGGTGCCGGGAGTGATCGGGAAAACAAATTAATTTACAAGGTAAGTATCAATGAGCTCATATCAAAACCTACCGTAAAATTTCACTCAGAGGAAGAAAGTCCCACAGAAAGACTACACACAAAAAAGCAGCTGCGTTTTTGAAGTGGAATTAACCAAAATGACAGATTGAAATGTCGCGCATCCATGTCGCCAATTGCACAATACGTTCAGTACCACAAATTCACCAATTTATCTCAAACTGCCTGTTAATAATAAAAAGTCACACCAATTTATCTCAAACTGCCTGTTAATAATAAAAAGTCAATAACAACAATGTGGGTACATACTAAACCTAAGGGTAAGTCCTACAGTAAGGTGAACCTTGACGGCAGCCATCCTGAAATCCGCCATCTTGAATGCAGGTCAAGTTTTGTAAATAGGAATAGGGCAATATGATACATGATTTTGGGCTAGAATTTAAGCAGAAAAACAATGGTAGTAATAGTTTTAAGCTACGTGTATTTGGTGAAAAGTTACAGGCATATTTATTGTGTATGTTTCCATGTGCACAACTCCCGAATGAAGCAGCTGTCCAACAATTTGTAAAATACAAAAATATAGGAAACACCCTCTATATTTTCCCAATTTGTCCCAAATGTTGTTGAGCAAAGCTACACACTTGTAGGAGATTAGTCGGCAAATTTGGTCCAAATTGGTTGAATATGGGCGGAAATACAAGCCGAACAAAATGAAAATTCCATTCGAAAAGTACAAAATAGTTTAAACACCATGTAGATGTTTTCTGATGATTTGTTTGAAGTTATGGTGGTCACAACTAAATACTTTTGAAAGACTACTCTGAAAATTTGGTTTAAATCGGTTGAATAAGAGCGGAGATAGACCAGATAATACGAAAATTTGGCCAAAATCGCTGATAACAAAATCCTTATATTAAGTGCTGTATGTGCAATTTTCCTCTGATCTGTCTCAAATTTTAGTAACGTTTAGTTACAAATTTTAATTATATTTCAATAGCGACAACTTATTTTTGGCAAGCTGCTTGAATTCATAGTAGAATTCATTCTACAAGAAGGTTGTTTTCATCACCAACTAGCTCATCCAGCGGCAGTGTCGAAGAATCAAAGTATGAATCAAGAGCCCAAAGAGTACCGACATCTCAACGTAAGAAGCTCAAATAACGTATCATTTAACGTCGCAGACCTACGTTTCTTTGTTAGATATGATGGATATAACAGCAGAATTACCGCCAAATGATTTCTTCAAAAGTTTGAAGCTCAAGTCAGATTACAGGATATCTCTGAAGAGCAATACCTGGACGTTATAGCGCACCTGCTAGATAGTTCCGCGCTAAGCTGGTTCGACTTGGAACAACATTAATTTCCTAAAATGGACACGTCGTTGATTGATTTTTGTATCCGTAAATTCATTAGTATGAAGGAACTTCAACCCCAATTATCTGACCCCATGCTTCTTGCAGGCTTACGTCGTCTATTACCATATAAGCATCAACGAGCCATTCTGGGGATAGTATAAACGACTTCATTGCAGCTCTAAGCAATATAGAAAATTGTTAAACTCACCTTAACAAATATTATGTAGGACGGAGTAACGATTATATTCAAGCCCGCAATAATTTCACGAGGAACCACGGAACTAATAACTTGAATGGAAACTACGCAATGAGAAATATTCGATCTTCAATCACAAACACCTCTAGATCTGAAAACTCTCGGGGACGACCTAACAGAGATAATACTTGAAGAAAAGCACCTAGCCAAGGAAGGAGACATAACGAGAGAATTGAAAGAAGCTCAGAAAAAGATATACAATGGCGGGATAATTCGCAATACAGCGGAAGCCAGGATACCCAGGTCTTGAAACTAAGAGGAACGAAGATACAAGTCAAGCAAGCGGACTTAGCCGACGGGGAAGAGCAAACTCAAGGCAACGTATGCAGGAGGAAGAAAATTCAGGGGGATATAGCGTCCCTGGAAGAAATGCAACTTATTTTGTGCGGAGACATCCTGGCAATCAAACTCATTATGAAACTAATTTAAACTCATAAGTTGTGCTCTTAAGGGCCAAAGACGCACAATAGGCAATAGAGAACAAGGCCCAAGCATTGAAGCCAACACTTGTATACAGGATGGAAAAGAAAGTAACGAAACTAATTGTGAATCTACTTTTAATCAATCGAAAGATGAATATCCATCCGTATTATTATTATTATTATTATTATTTTTTTTTAATCAACAACTACTATATATTCAACTTCCCGTGAATGGTATTATTCGAAAGACATTGTTGGACACTGGAGCCAACAAATCAATTCTGAGCTTCGATGCATGGAAATCGAAAGATATTTATGCACCCGCACTTGAGCATTGTAACAGGATGACGTTATTACATTTCACAGGTACAACCAAGCGTAAAGTGAAAGGAAAAACTGTCATCCCAATCAACTGAACAGGACATTGGATACCAGTAGTTGTTGTGGATTTATTGAATAAGCAACTCATCTTAGGAATGGACTTCTTAACACAAATGAGAACCATCTTAAACTTACAAGAGAGTACAGTGCAATTCACTAATCCGAATGTCCAAATAATAATGGATCTTATATCGTCATTCTAGTAGTATTATTGATGAGAGTGAAGAAGTCAACGCCCGTGACGTTAGTGCACAGAATGTAATACAAGCTCACTATATGTCAAATCTGGATCGAACACAGTGGGAACGTCAAAAAGAAGTCGCAACAAATAGACCATTGAAGATTGATGCGCCGATCGACATTGAAATCGAAAATAATCACATGGAATGGAATGGATCTTCCATAACTGAAATGAAAGATGATTTGATAGACGAGGTTCTATATCAATCCAATCAACTGAAAGAAAAGGAAAGAAAGCTATTTACGAGTATAGGGATTTATTCTCAGAAAAGCCTGACAGATGCACAGTATTTGAATACGACTTGGGAATCATTGTAAAGGATCCAATTATTCAAAAACAATATTCTATTCCTGTCGCATATCGAGAAGAAATAGAAAAACACATTGAGACGATGCCAGATCATGGAAACATAGAACTGTCCATCTCACCGCATCACAGTCCTGTGTTGGCAGTTCCGAAATGTAATGGAAAGCCCAGGATATGCATAGATTATAGATCAGTCAACCCATACATATCTTTGCAACAAGTTAAATCAGGGAAGATCAACGACTTATTAGCACGTTTTCAGGGTAATCCCTATGTATCGACCCTAGACTTTGTAGGATCTTACTGGCAAGTTGGACTTCAAGATTCATGCAGGCCTTATATAGCATTTTCCTTCAATGGACAACTCTTCCAGTTTCGCCCCGTTCCTTTGGCAATAAAAAATGGATCAACAGCAATTAATGCGTGCCTTCAAATTATATTGGGACCAAGACTAAAGTCCAAAATTGTAAGTTACATTTATGATCTTTGTATTTTAGGGAAAACATTTGAAGAACACCTTAATGTACTGCGAGAAGTATTCCAAAAACTACAAACAGCCAATATGACATTCAATCTCGACAAATGCGAATTCTGCAAAACACCGATCAAATTCTTGGGACACACAACAACCCCTGAAGGGATAAGCAAGGATATGGAGGCTTTTAAACCAATTCTAAAACACCCTGTTCCAACCAAGACAAAGGAAATCCAACAGTTCCTCGGATTCATTAACTGGCACTCTAAGTTAATCTCTACTGTAGCAATTACTGCTAAATCACTATATGAACTTCTTAAAAAACAGAAATGGAAGTGGGCGAGCTATTGCCAAGAAAGCTTTTATCAATTAAAGAAATTAATCGCTGACGATGTTTTGTTAACATACCCAAAGCTTGGACAAATGTTTTACGTCCAATGTGATGGGTCAAAAGCCAGAATTGGGTGCATATTACTTCAAAAAGAAGATAGAAGGAAGCAAGTGATCGAGTATTACAGCCCCACTCTATCTACACATGAAAGAAATTACTGTTTCAGAAATTGAAAGCCCAGCGGTAGTAGCAGCAATCAGCAAGTGATGACATTATCTTATAGGAGTTAAGTTCAAACAAATAGTAGATCACGAAAATGATATGGCTCAAACGAGTACGTAGCTGGAACGCTAGACTACATAGATGGGCAACTGAATTGCAAAGATTCGATTATGAAATTGAATATTGTAAAGATGAAGAAAATACCGCAGCTAATGCCCTTTCTTGAACCTTTCCATTAACTGAAAAAGAAATTGTCCGGGTTCACTTCACCAAATCAATGTTATCTGAGAGCCGGATAGTGCGGAGAGAAAAGATCCCGAACTGTCACCTATCATAAAGTACGTGGAAGAAGGTCAACCATCGGAGAAAATAAGGAAGAGAAGCTGGGACAAATTCTACAAAATAGAAAATGGAATATTGTTGGTCAAGGATTATCATGACGAAACTTTTTAAAAGATATTCCTCCTCTCTTCTTTGGTGAAAACTTCTTGAACGTTGTCACGATCATTTTGGACATTCACAATAGTCTCACAATCACTTCAGTGGAAAATCATCAGAACCGACATCAAGAATTTTGAAAGACTGCGTTACGTGTATAAAAACAAAGGAAAATGGAAGCCACATCAAAACCTCTATCATACCATAGAGATAGATGGCCCACGAAAGTTAGTCTTAATTGATTTTATGAGACCGTATTGTGCAAGTAAAAACAATGAGAGGTATGTGCTTACAGTATTGGACGGATACACTAGGTATTACATGAAACTAGGTCTAGAGGATTACATGAAACATCTAGGAAGGCCCAAAGCCATCGTCTAAGATAAGGGACCACAATTTACTAGTAAACTGTACCTACGAAGACTATGTGAATATAGAGTAAAGGTCAAACATGTCACCAGATATCATCGCCAAGCTAATCTTGTGAAGAGAATCCATGCGGAAATCGTCACTCATCGGATTATATTGTCACAACGATCACGAAATTTGGTCCAAAGAATAGAAAAATCACTGAATTTGTTAAATTACTCTGTGTCAGAATGTTTGGGTCTATCCCTTGCAGAGCTATTCCTAACTATTCGTACCGAAGTCTTACTTGTTAAACAGTTTGGAATTAACCTACAACCGAATACTGAAGATGGCGTAGATTGGAACCACTAGTTGATCCTAGCATACACCAAACAGACCAATCTAATCAAAAGGAGGAATGAGAAATATAATTTACGGCAATCGCATCGAGATACCATTAATGAACAAGGTCGTCTGTTCGTCAAACAACACAATCTTAGCAGCATGATTAATTTCAAAGTTGCGAAATTCTGCGATATCTATCAAGGCCCTTACTATTCCAGCAAAAAAATTAATGAAAGACTTGCGGAACTTTTAGATCCAAAGGTCGACAAAAGTTGTGGTATAGAAAACGTTGATAATCTGAAGTGAAACCAAAGCCCCAGCACTAGACGGCAATGGATAGAACTGGACAACACGTCAACAGTACCATTTGGGAGGAGATTGCATGCAAGAATTCCACATCCCCAAATGAGATGAACAAGACAGGCAATGCATAAGAACCGGAGGATAATGAACAAGCAAGAACAAATAACGAAAAAATTGTATTTGTATGAATTTTACTTATGTCAGTGTAAAATCAATACTATAACGGACTTCTTAGTGATTTATTTCTTCCCTAATTGGATCTAGCAAAATACTATAGTTCTTTAATGCTATTGCATTTGTGTTCACCAGGGTTCTTGAACGTTAACAACTGTATTTTTAACTATTAATTCCCTTTTCCGGGATCCATCTTATGTCACAGATATATATATATTACCTTTGTATTTATTCTTATTTTAATTACGTAAACAGTTAGATATAACATTCACATTTAATTTTTCATGAGCGCAGTATGCTGTATTGTTGTTTTTTCATGTGAGAAAGTACTCCCGCCATGAGACTGTCTTTTGTCTGGTGTGTAAATGGAACACTTAGACATTTTATATTCAGTGTTTTAACAACTGTTTAGCTTAGTGTCGTCTCTACAAAGGAAGAACATTTTACTATTTTCTACAGATCCACATAGCTCTGCAGACACAAATAAGTTATTCTTTCATTTTATTTAGTTTGTTTATTATACCAGGCCTTTGACTCTGTATTGTTTTTATAGCCGGAACGTTTAAATAATAAATACTTCATACGCAATACTTTTCTTTCTATATTCAATATACAAAGAATATATGTTACAGTTTATAAATTACTTTTTACTCTTAAGTTTAGTTAAGTTTAACTAACGAAATATTTTTGAATTTGTCTTTCCCATATCGTTTTATGATTTACGAATATATTAACCTAACGAGTTTATAGTGAATTACCTACAAGTATTCTGATTACCAAAGGATGACGTACTGCTCGTAGCATCTCTGATACGTTTCTATCCTAGCTTTAATATCTCTTTTGGCATACTATTATATAAGTTCCATTGCAGTTGTATGTAGGCTTGTAGATGTTAAAGAGTAATTGAATATTACGAATTAGTGTTTACGTCTCATGACTTGTGGAACTCAGAAAAAGAAATGTGCAAACTACATTTAAAATTATTGCAAATACTGAAGCTGCTGGGAACTTAAAATCTCTACTTTAGTGTAATGGAAATTTATCTTATGTCACTTTGAAATTTTCTTTTTCCTATTTTTTTATAAATATATTCAATCTCATCACAACGTAACTATTTCTATCGAGTTTCAATTTTGTAGCCTTTATTTTGGCCGAAGCAAAAAAAAAAAAAAAAAAAAAAAAAAACCTTGGTATATCTGGATTCAAAGTCGACTAAATGATCTGCGTTTGATTGCTCCTCCTACAAAATATATTACTCTCACTTGGTTGGATTAAAACTTCATTTATCATACCTTCAATGCAGTTTATACTCTATTTGCAAATAGTATGTTGCCTAAAGAAATTAAACTATAAAAGCATGCAAAAATAAATTTACCTGGGAACCTCTGGCGTCGTTGATTATTTTTCTCTGAGCAATCTGACATGTTTGTTGGAAAGTATCCACTTGATTTAATTGGTCCAAACATGACTTACATATATATTTCGACCACGGATCACTCTGATACACCTGCAACGAACAAGCCTAAGTTAAAACGCCAGTTAATTCAAACACATACAAATATACACAAAACCAGATAAAAATGCAGGAACTTCGAAAAAAAGGAAGTCGAATAGATGGCTATCTATAGGTACTTATGTGTAATATTAGCGACGATCTGAAATATAAACACGAGATGAAAGGATAGAATTTACACAAGAAATGCTCAACAACACGAAAGCGTACTTCTGTTGCTCGCTGAATAAAGTATTACAACGAATTCTTCATAAGGTTTCTACCCAGCGATGTATTATCCGAAGAAGAAGAAAATAATAATAATAATAATAATAATAATAATAATAATAATAATAATAATAATAATAATAATAATAATAATAATAATAATAATAATAATAATAATGGATATGAAAAAGCGGCTAGAAACTTTCGAAATTTAGGTACGTAAAATAATAAGGGAAACTAGATTGAACGGAAAATCGGTAGGGAAATATTACGAATAGCTACAGAAAAGAGAATAACATTATTTAAAAAGAAATATGTTTTCAGAAAAATGATGAGGTATGATGAAAAGAAAAAACAAGGGAAGACATTATTACTGGCAGAAGGTTTTAAAAACATAACTGCTACGTCAGATAAAGAGGATAGCTGCAGATTGTAGAAGACATTATATTTTGAGAGATGTGACGGAAGCTACGGTGAAAAGAAAAATGGGACAGAATTAATATTTATTACGTCAAGATAAAGAGACTGCATGAGGAATGTAGAAAAGATTGTAATTTAAGAAAAACGTGACAGAAGTTACGGTTTAAAAAAACAAGAGAAACGCTTATTACTGACGGTAGATAATTAAACCAGTAACACTTATGTCAAGACAAAGAGCTTACCTGAGAACTGTAGTGCATGGCAGAATCTGGAATAATTAAGCATATTTACTTTCCAAATAGTATGTCCCTTATAGTACAAAAATTAACAGTATATTCGAAAATTTGAGAATATTGTAAAGATTACTGTATGAAAGTAAATGCTGAAGATAGGAAAGTTATGATAACTGAGAAGAATTATGTACAACCAAGAAGTTGACGGATACAAGTAGAGCAAGTTAAGGGCACTATTATTATTAAAGATCTGAAAGTGAACATATTATAAGTACCAAAAATAGAAACGTCGAAAATATCTTAGAAGCTGGGAATTATATTTAAAGAGTTGAAAATTGAGGCAGAGAAAAGGTGTATCAAATGATTTGTGAGGTATATTGTAATATGTGGAAGAGAAATGTCGACATTACGTAAAACCACTAGGCACATTCGAAATGTGGTTATGGAGAAAATAAGAATTTACCTGAGTTTAAAGAAAAACCAGTATGTGAGTATTAGAAAAACAGAATAACTTTCTCTTTTTCTAAAAAAAAATAAATAAAAATATTGTAGTTTTGAAAAGAAAAACGATATAAGACATTTAAGCAGAAGCTGTCTTACCCGGTATGATTCCAAAGTTGAACCTTGAATCTGAAAACAAGGGTTTGTCGAGAAGGTTCTAAAGAACAGGTTTCAAGTCTTTGCCTGGAAATGATCTCACCCCTTCAGATGGAGAAATATATAGAGCAGCTGGAACTATATGTCCTATATATCAAAGTGCTCCGCATAATAGATTAAGAATATAATATGCACTACCCAATGATATCCTATATCAAGGTAATAAAATCAAAACTGATTATTTCACTATACATATAATACATTAGAGGACCTGTAAAGCTGTGAAAACCGTATCGATAATATCCAGTTAACAGTAAGTCATATGGTATCACAACTAATGTGACTCATTATTACGACTAGATGTGACACATTCGGTGTATTTCAATTTCTATATTTTCCTTGATTTCACCAATATACGTTGTCAGATCCGTACGTTCCTTATATATTCGTCAACTGCTCGTCTACAGGAGTTGTTTGATGGGTCTCACGGTACAAAAACGTTCATAGATTCTGAGTTACTAATTGGATGCAAACTAGTCGTGGTGGTAATTTAAGCTCATTTACTCCAACAGAAAAGCTCTTTCTTTGTATCTACATAGAGCCGATTGGTCGCCCTTCAGGGTTTAAGCCCTCTCGCCAAGACAAGATTTGGATAATTAGAGGGAAGAAGGCTCCGGCTGGATGTTGTTCTGGAAAGACAGTGCTCACAGGACTTGGCCTTTGGTTTTAAGGTGTGAGGGCCACGTAACTCACACTTTTTCGAAGTTACTGGAAGTTGGACATATTTGGATCTTCCATGCGCCTCATCCAGGAGTCGCTTGAACTCCTCACCTCGGGTATATTATTTTGGTTTTATTACCGTGATATAATTGGGTAGTGCATATTATATTCTTAATCTACTAGTTATGCGGAACACTTAAATATATAGAACATAGACTGTAGGTCCAACTATATATTTCTAGTATTCTATATATTTCCATCCCTGAAGGGGTGGGATCACTTCTGGTAGAGCAGCTCAAACCTCTTTCAGAACTTGCTCGACAAACTATTTCAGGAGATATAAAGGTTGTCCCCAGATTTATGGTTCAACTTTGGAATTATCCCGGGTTAGCGGTAAAAGCTTTGTTATCATGATAAGAGGGATTAAAGAGAGTAAATGAAATGAAAAAAACTCATGAGAGAAATATATTGACGTGCAATAAAAATGTCGAGTATCCTGTAAATGATGCTTACCTCCCTTTTCTTTATATATCGACATTTCTGAATGGTTCAAAAAGGAAACCTTAATGAAAAATATTTATTCAGTATTTGCTTTCACTATTTTCTAGATTTCATTGCACTAGTTGTAACAAGCGAAGCCATAGCAAGATGAAGTAGCTTGAATAGGTAACTGTCGAATGTAAGCACGCTAAATCACACAGAATGTTTGCAAACAGATAGAAACAGGTTCTTTTTATGGTTTTACTTTCTAATCTAACTTTCTACTTATATTTGCTTAATGAAGTTACATTTTTACTTTCGAGCGACTATAGGAGAGAAGAATGTATTGTGATAGCGAAAAAAATCGAACTCGAGATTCTAACTGATTTACGTTTCATGATCATTACAAACCGAAAAAGTAATTTATTGACGTCTGTCCATCTACTTGGCTGGCCGGCCGTTCGTCCCTATGTAAATGTGTTCATTTGCCTAGAGACTGTTGAACGTATCCACACCAAATTTTAATTTTAAGGTATTTAAAGGATTTTCGAGGTGTTTTCCAGATTCTTTTTCATACCCCTCAAATTAAGAGTAGCTTAATAAGAGGTGAAAAATGAGTTTTTTTTTCGACCAGGGTGGATTGATTTAAATCAGTCTGATTTAAATCACGATTTTAATCAAGATTTAAATCACTTGATTTTTTTAATAAAAATCGTTGATTTAAATCAAATTCCAAAATGAATTAATTTAAAGTGAAAGTAAATAAAATCCCGTTTCTCTTCTGTTATTTCGATTATGGAAGATAATAATCATAATATTTGGTCTAGGAATTAATTCGTGCGGGTGGACAAGAGATGGCGCAACGAACAGAGCGTCCCACAGTTCCGTGTATCCACACATGTGTTGCAAACCCCTGTCATCGCGTATCGTTCGTAGTATAGGGCAGTGGATTAAAGCGTCAACAACACCAGTTTGTAGTTAAGTGAACATGGCGCAATTTGTGCCTGATAAAGTGTTTTTGCGGGGTGTCCTGCTGCATTACTTTAACATGCAGAAAAGTGCGACTGAAAGTCATCGTATTTTGGTGGAAGTGTATGGTGACCATGCTCTAGCTGAGCGAACGTGTCAGAAGTGGTTTGCACGGTTTAGAAGTGGTGATTTCGGCTTGGCAGACCAAGAGCGAGCTGGACAGCCAAAAAAATTTCAAGACGAAGAATTGACAGCATTGCTCGAGCAGGATTCGTGTCAAACGCAGGAACAACTTGCAGCAGCATTAGGCGTTGATCAAACAACAGTCTCCAAACGCTTGAAAGCCATGGGAATGATTCAAAAGATGTCACATTGGGTTCCACATGAATTGAAAGACAGAGACGTTGAAAGACGAAAAACCATTTGCGAATTGCTGCTTCAACGACAGAGCAGAAAGGGGTTTCTGCATCGAATTATTACGGGTGATGAGAAGTGGATCCATTACGAGAACCCTAAACGAAAAAAGGCCTGGGTGAAACCAGGTGAACCAGGTCCATCACAACCAAAACGAGATATTCACTGTGCAAAGGTTATGCTGTGCATATGGTGGGATATGAAAGGTGTGGTGTACTATGAGCTGCTGCAACCGGGTGAAACTATGAATGGAGAACGTTATCGACGACAATTAATGCGTTTGAAGCAAGCTCTGGCCAGAACACGACTAGAATGGGAGAACAGACATGATAAACTTATTGTTCAACATGATAACGCTCGCCCACATGTCGCAAAACCGGTCAAAACCTATTTAGAAAATGTCGGATGGGAAGTTTTACCCCACCCGCCGTATTCACCAGACGTTGCTCCTTCGGACTACTACTTGTTCGATTGCATGAACAACGATTTGATTGGACAGCGGTTTACTTCTTCAGAAGATATCGAAACATGGGTCTCTGACTGGATCGCTTCCAAGGATGAGGACTTCTTTCGCCACGGAATCCGTACATTGCCTGACAGATGGGCGAAAGTGGTGGCTAGCGATGGACAATATTTTTCTTAAGGTATTTATGTATTTTGTGTTTGTACTACAGCTTCAATGTGTGCGTACCAACCGCACGAATTAATTCCTAGACCAAATACAATGAGACTCAAATGTATGTAAGCACAGTATGAAAACGAGTATCATGTAGGGAACGATCAGGGAAAATCCCGTTTGAACGGGTTACGGGTGAACCCTGCTTTCTTCTCTTTGTAACACAGGGTTTTAAAATATCTATTCCAACGGTGAAATCACATGGACATTTAAGATGAAAACTCTTTTGTGTCGACGTCTATTTGTTTGTTTCCAGATAATAGGGGCGTATTTAGAGGGGTCCGATCTCCTCTCCGAAACAAACAAACAAACAAAAAAATTAGATTTTAAAATTTTGGGCGAAATTTATGTACTAAATACATAGAAGTTCCTCGGGATCGTAATACGACAAATTTTGGATGCGTTAAAATATCGAATAATACTTTTGATAAAGTGGATACCGTACTTGATCCCATTGCAGAACATGCCGCGATCTGCGATGTGATCGCAGAAAATTTGCCGCGCCTGTGCAGGAAAAATTGTCAGAGGAAATAAAATAGCCAACAGAAAAGTATAAAAACGTGCCTGCTATGTAAAGATGTCTTAAATGCACGGACAACTCGCATTTGAACTGTTTTTCACGTCACATAAAGCATATTTTAAACAATCACAAGTGTTTCTTCTTCTGGGACTGATCATCTTGATTTTTTTATTTTGGAATTCCTGCAGGGAATTCGTGTTATTATTCAGTTCAAAATCTCTTATCGTCGCGAATTGTGTCGAGCAATTTGAAGCTTTAAAATATATAAAACGATAATTATGCCTGTTGTGCTGTATGGTTGTGAAAAATGGTCGCTTACGCTAAGGGAAGAACGCAGACTGAAACTAATTGAGAATAAAATCCTGAAACGAATATTCGGAACCAAAAGGAACGGAAATGAGGAATGGCGAAAACTTCATGATGAGGAACTGCATAATTTATACCATTCACCAAATATTGTTAGGGTCATTAAATCTTGGAGGCTCAGGTAGGCAGGACATGTAGCGAGAATGGAAGAAAGTAGGAACGCATTCAAAGTTTTAACTGGAAGTCCAATCGGAAAACGACCATTAGGAAGGCCTAGGCGCAGATGTGAGGACAATATTAAGTTGCATCTCGCAGAAATAGGAATACAAAGTAAAAACTGGATCCAGTTGACTAAGGACAGAAGTTAGTGGAGAGCTTTTGTGAACATGGCATTGAACCTCCGGGTTCCATAGGTCATAGAGTGAGTTAGTTAATTTTAAGCAAAATTTACGTACTTTATATGTATTTCCTGCCGCTAGCTAGTTCCAATTGTTTAAAAATATGCCCCTGCCAAATATCAGTAACTTTCGTGAAAAGAAAAGTGTCATGTTGATATATATTGTTGTACTTTTTCCTTAATGCTTAAGAAACATTGTTTGGGATTGAAATAGGTTAACGATTGGGAATTAATTCAAAATTAAAACCCAATACTTTCACTTAAATGACATAATTAACATTTAATACTAATTCTTAATGTTTTTTCTTCAGTTTGCGACTTGTATTATACGAAGAAAAAGATTTGATTTAAATAAAAAAAATCGATTTAAATTAAAAAAATCAACAAAAATGATTTTTTTGAAAAAAAAATCATGATTTTTTTCCACCCTAAAAATAACTCTAATGATTTAATTAATATTTCATATATCTATATTTCATTAGCAACCCTATATTGTGGTACACGTCATTTCTCTGAGAAAATATCTACGAGGGGATGAAACCTTAAATAGTTCTCTTTTGGCGTTCAGCAGACCTCCGAAACTATACGCGTAGCACCCTGGTTCCTCTTGAACCCTAGTTGTAGATAGGACGGGATTTTGAAAAAATACGTATTCTAAGGCACGAAGGGTTTAAATAGTTTGTGTGTGTGTGTGTGTGTGTGTGTGTGTTCACGAGATCTCCGAAAATACAAATCGTAGATTCTTGAAATTTTATACAGAAGCTTTTCTTGCACCCTAAGCTCCAGATAAGACGGGATTTTGCGAAACACGAATTCTACGGGGAATGTAGTGGACTTGGATGACTTTTTGCCCAGCACCAATCTCCGAAACCATTAGACATAGAACCTTACATTCTTGTATAAATATTCTCCTTTTGCCCTAGGCTGCAAATAAGACAGTTTGGGGAATTGTGTACCCTGATGGGGGAATGAGGCTTAAATGTTTTTTTTTTTCGTGTTCGCCAGATTTCTCATACTACTACAGCTAAAACCTTGAAGTTGTATACAAATGTACTACTTACACCCATTGCATACCATAGCAGGATGGAATCTTAAATACTTTTATTTAATTATTTATGTATTTATTTATTCTATTGATTATTATTATTATTATTATTATTATTATTATTATTATTATTATTATTATTATTATTACGAGAAATGATCAATTTCTAACCAGAATTTATTTTATCCTGGTGTTGCTGTGCGTAGCTTGGCGTCCATGTCCCATCCTGTGATAGGGTAGTCCTGACACTTTTCTGCGACAACGGGCACTTGAGGAGTGCCGAGTCTCAGGCAGTGCCGATGAATGATAGCAGCCAGCCTAGCAATGTGGAGCTGGCGGCCCCAGCGGAGCAGTGCTGTATCATCAAGTTCCTTCTCAAGGAAGGCGTGAAACATGCTGAAATCTTCAGAAGATTAAGTGCGCAATATGGCGAAGAAACTCTCAGTCGCAAGTGTAGAGTAATATTCAAAATTCAAGGCGGGAAGAGAATCCGTTCTACACGTGGCCCGTACTTTACGCTGAGCTACTGCAGTCAACGAAGTGAATATTCGTCGGGTAGAGCAGCTCATTCCGAGTAATTGACACATCCGTGTGAGATAGTTGAATGCGAAAACAAACATCAGAGTGGGAAGTGTGGAAACGATCATCCACAAATACCTGCACTTCCCGAAAATCACAACCAGATGGGTCCCAAAAATGCTCATCTGGTCTCAGCATATGCAGCGATTTCAGAAGCAGCGAAGGTGAGAGCTTTTCCCCCTGAAAGATAATCACCTATGATGCGAGACTGGTGCATCAATACACTCCGGAGTCAAAGCGCTCCAGCACTAAGTGGTCATCCAGACTCGCCGAAAAAAAAAATCAAGACACAAGCGTCCAATGGCAAAGTGATGCTGACGGTATTCTGGGACAAAGACAGGGTAATATACACGGATTTCCTGGAACGCGGGGTCACAGTCAATGCAACATACTACAGCAACATCCTCTGGACCAAAGTCAAAGAGGCTTTGAGAAAGAAACGGCCACAGACGGTGAAGAAGGCATGATCATCTTGCATGACAACGAATGTTCTCATACGATCCCGACAACGGTTACAGCTATCACCAAACTTAATCGGGAGATCCTATACCATCCCCCGTATAGCTCCGATTTGTCGCCTTGCGACTTCCATCTTTTTGATTCCCTAAAGGAACACATTTATATTTAAAATTTATGCAAGAAATAGAGTACCAAACGATCTAATCAAATTAAATTAGGAAGATGAAGCTCGGTATATAAACTACTCATTAAAAGTAGATATGTATTCCAACAGTTTAGAAAATTTCCGCTTAAAGGGACATTTCCGATATTTTTCCGCTATTCAAACGTTCTGTGCCGTTTGTGATCGCATCACGTAAAAGCGATTTAGAAGTTTAATATGAATTCTGGAACACAGTATATACCTCGAGCCAGGTTTTTGCTATGTTACTTTTATTTTTCCTGTATCTTCAGGAAATTAGGAATGGTTCACAATTTACGCAAAAAATAGAGTACATTACGAGTAAATCAAGTTACAAAAATAAAACAGCATATAAACTTTGAATTACAGATACGTTGTGACACAACGTTTACTAAACCTCTGGATTACGAGGGGGGGGGGGGTCCATATTTTTGGCCACAATGAAACTGACGTTGTCTATTTGATTTACAACTCGAGAAAACAGCTGAACCGTCTAAAATTACCTTTGGAACTTACTTAGTATCTATGTCAAGCTTGATTTCAACCACGCCACTTCGACTGAAGAGCGTGCCCTAATGGAGATAAGATAGGTATTTTTAAAATATATGTTAAAAAGTAGAGTATCTTACGGCTTTTTACCATTACACTTTCATTGAAATGCGTATCCTAAGGGACAAGAGAGTTCAAATACTTTCAATACAACAGTACTTTCCATGTGAAGGACAGGCATTTGTTAGCATATCATTAAAATTAAAAGGACGTTGTCTGCTATAATAGTAAAATGTGTAAACTAATTCAAGTAAAGTTTTGAACATACATAGTACCTGCCTTGGACTGCTTTTGTCATCTCAATTTATTAAAATATACGTCGCCTAAGAGTATTTCACAAGCTTCTCACACTAGCAAAGTGAAACTTTGTATATGACCTCCTTATTAAGAGCAAGTGAACACATGCCCCAACGTTTTTGCAAATTCCGTTTTTAAGGGCAAGTACACTTTTCATTTTGTTTTCAATATATATAAAGGATATCGAGGTTGTCTGTCTCATCATCAAAACGGACAACACCTTTCAAATGAATTTTTGAATATAGTTAGTATTTGGCTTGAGCCTGGCTTTTATCATGTTATTTTGTAGTAAAATGCGTATTCTAAAGAGGAGAGGGGCTTGAAAATTAATGCCAAAAATAGAAATGAAATGAAATCTTTCAGTTTAAAGTTCCACGATTATGTTCTTTAGAATAAAAGAGACGATGATTAAGACAAGTGAATGATGATGGACGAGTTGGTAGAATGAGAATGTCTTAGGAAACGAGACTACCCGAGAAAACAAAGGGACACAATGTTGTCCACCACAAACTTACTTGCCCGAGGATCGAGCCACGGACATCACGCGCCAGAGGTAAGCGCTCTACCACAGAGCCATCGTGCCCCTCTAATGCCAAAAATAAAATATCACAAGAGCTCCTCAAATCAGCGAAACTGAACTGGGTGTATAAGCTTATCATTAAAAATGAGTGAATGCTTACCCCTGCCTTTCTCCAAATTCTGAGTTTAACGACGAAAGGGTTTCTTCACATTCAAACTGACGATGTATCCAGTGATGCCCACCCCCCCTTATGTCTACGACGCACCCCCCCCCCCCAATTGTCTATCCGTAGGTGTTCTTCCATGAAAAAAAATCTTCTTTTCGATTAATTTTACCCCCCTCATCAAACATATTTATATAGATTTTAACTCCCCCAAAATATTTCAATGACGCAGTTTGCGTCATAGCCCCCCCTTGTGGGCACCCCTGATGTATCTATTATCGGCTGAACCACTTAAACCTAACTTTTGAACATAGTACTATTCTCGAATCGGCTATTTAACATTCACTTTTATTAGTGTTCTGAGATCAAGATGTACGCGAAAAATATGGTGTCTCACTAACCCCTTAAGTTTGACAGAGGAAACTCACTACATAAACTCGATAGTAAAAATAAGTTGACACATGTCCCAGTTTAAGATGTGTTGAGGATCTAGCCTTGGGTTCGACTCCCATTGGACCCGCACCGAAGGAAAACTTTATTTATATTTTTTTTATTGCATCAATGTAGTATCAAAGCTCTTCTGTAATCAGTGGCCAGGGCCGGCGCGAGGGGAGGTCGAGCCGTGCCACCGCCCAGGGCGGCACGTCTAGTGGGCGGCAAAATTTGAAAAAGAAAAGAATACTATTAAAATATAATGCTTCGTAATAGGCCCACATGGAAAAATAAAATTGTGTTCCCTGAGAATGTAATTAAAATTATTTCACTCACATTCAGGAAATTACTCACGAAATTCAGAGCATTACCCCTCATTTTCAATTATCAAACTACTAGCCACAGGTATCTCGTTCAAGATTTCCCTTGCAGCAGCGTAGATAAGATTTTCAGCTAGGGCGGATAAGATTGTCAAGTGTCTTTTATATTTTTTCTATTCAGCAATATTCTAACGCTCCACTCCAAATACGCAAAAGGTACACTCCCATTTGAGACAGGCCGTTCTAGCCTACAGTACCTAGAGACATTTAGGTTCTAGCAGGAAGTTTTTAACCAATTTACAAATTGTTCATTATCATGTCTTATCAACAATATATATATAAAATTGTTTTTATATTTAAGCAATACAAATCATGGCCGAACACATTAAAAGAACCATGGGAGGGCAAAATAAATACCACCATTACTAAGGAAAAGATGTCCAAAACTTTTTTATTCCTATTCTTAGTGAGTAAATTGAAAGCAAAATACTGTTTTTGTTGAGAGCTGCAACATATTATACTATAGTGCTAGACCGTACACCAGATATTTCTGGTACAGAGCAAAGGATCGTTCGTTTTGTACAAATTACATACAATAATGGAGAATGGCTTATAAAAATTTGCGAACACTTTCTTGGTTTCGTACCAGTAAAAGACATCACTGGTCTAGCTAGAACTGACAGAAGTAATAATTAAACAGCTAAAAGAAATGAACTTCTATCGAAGATATGAAGGGCCAAACATATGACAATAGTTCCAATATGAAAAGCAAAAATAAATTCCCAAGCCTTCTATGTTCCTTTACTAAAATTTGTCGTTAATGGTACAGCCACATCTCAGTCCACCGTTTTTTTTTCTTTGTTTTTTTTTTTTTCCATAGCTAAAAGAAAAGTTTATGACTTCTTTTCTGCGTCAGTTCAACGTTGGGCCATAGTAAAGGAACATATGTATTAACAGCCTCACTTTAAAACCATTCAGCACTACAAGTTGGGAGAGTCGAGTTGATGCTCTGACTCCACTTAGATATCAAATAGAGGTTTATGATACCATACTTCAAATAAGTAACGACATAGTAGATAGAATGATCGCCCATGATGCTCTGTGTATAGCAAACCAGCTGCGTGGCTTTACTTTCTTTACTCACTCGTTATGTGGTATGACTTTTCACTCCACATAAACATAGTAAACAAAAGTATCCAAAGCATTGATTCTCATGTGTTTGATCCAGTAGGGTTTCTTTAAAACAAATCTGAGAACTTTCAGAGGAGCAGAAATGATGCAAAGTTTCAATCTTACTTAGTTGATGAGATGGAGTTGTCATCAGCATTAGATATGGATGATCCATGGATAGGTAATACAGTGCAAGCTCGAAGTCGAAAGAAGAGACAGTTTCAATAGAAAGCAGAAGATGAAGCTATTGAAGATCCACAAACAAGATGCAAGATCGATTTTTATTGCAAACTTCTAGACATGATTGTGTTAGATTTAAGAGAAAGGTTTGGGCAACTTAAACATCACAGCGAGTATTTCGATTTTCTTTACGATATAAGTAATCTGAACGATATGCCACCTGAACTTTTGTCTGAAAAGTGCCTGCATTTTAATACGCCAAGAATTGAAAGATATTAACCCCAGTGATTTGAAAGACGAACTGAAACTATTAACCGCTATAATTAAGCCTAAAAGTTCACCAAAAGAGACTAAAATTAATTAAGGAATATTACTTTGCTCCCTATGTCAGTGTTGCAGTTATGATTTTGTTTACCCTACCAATAACCGCGGCAAGTAGAGAAAGAAATTTTTCGAAACTTACTCTAAGCTTATTAAAAGCTATCTACGTTCTTCACGTTTAAGTGGTCTAGTGATGATATCAATGGAACATTAATTGGCTGAAACATTGGACTACGCGAATGTGATAAAGGAATTTGATCATATCAAAGCAAGAAAAGTTTTTTCAATTAAAGTGTGTTAAATTTGTGTATTTCTATTGTGTTTTAGTACATTATAAGTCTTAAGCTAATTATTTACTTTTGCCGTAATATTTGATTCACTATATTATCTTTTTGCTCCATACTCTATTAGAAACACCTTTTGATATAAAATAAGCTTAAAAATTAAAATTCTTAGTCGGAATAAAGCATATATTTAAAAAAAAAAAACTGTATGTCCTGCTGTATATCACGCACAGGGAAATCGAGCATACTGAATTTTGTCATGTATGGAGTCGTTTAAATACTACGTAAGCATTTGAGAGAGGTAGTTCAATTTTTTGTTTACTTTACCTTTTCATACAGGTTTTTAAATATGGTATCTTAAGCGCGCCATAGACGCACGCACTTGCATTACCAACATGTATGAAAGGTTTCTTTCATCCTGCATCTTGAAAGAATTTTTTGCCCACACACGTACCAACGTGCTGTCCAACATACTGAAAGTAGTTTGAGAAATGTGGAGGACGAGGAAACGCGTGCTTTTTCTTTCTGCAACTGCACGACCTTGGCATGCGACGGAGGAGAGAGTCACGTGATTTCTTCCGCTGTCGTGATTGGCGGACCTAAATATAAAACAGCCACCTTGCATGAACGAGCCCATACACGGTAAACATGCATGCAGAACGGCAAAAACATCAAACATGTTTTCAGAAGATTTTGAAAACTTTCAACATGAATGAACGAGGCCATACACGATCAACTTGCCTGTGGTTTTATCATTTTTCATACAAGTCGGGCTGTTTCTTCAGGCATGTGTTTACGTGTATGGGCCGCTTTACTTTTCCTTAATACCTACCTGGGCGGTCTTCTGTGAAAATAAGGTTTGTGGATTAAAGGGGCGGCATTTGAAAGTACCGCCCAGGGCGGCAAAACTGCTAGCGCCGGCCCTGTCAGTGGCAAGGCTGTAGTATCAAGGTAAGAGCATTTTGTATAATTTTCTTTTTCTGTCATTAAACTTGGCACATGAAGCAAACGTCCTATGAGTCCCTCACCTTTCCCTTTAATCTTCCGCTTATGCTTTATTTTGCCGTTCATTGACAAACATGATGAAATGCTGAGTTCTGTCTGCCGCCTCTTGCTTTCGTGATCAGCAACGAGGAAGACAATATTTTACTTAGGTTTGTATCTTCCGTGTTTTCTTCAAGAGTAAGAGGTTTTCTGTTTTCTGCCAGAACATCGAGTTTTTGCCGGGTTCGATTTTGATCTTTGAGGATCTTGAGGACATCGCCACGAAAGAAGACATCTGTACCGTTGACATCAAGTGTGACGTCAGGTCGATGTGTAAGATGTGGGAGGCGTCTAGATGAACGTCTTTGGCCATATTTGGAATATCATGCAACGAGAAGGTGGAACCCGGAAAAACGCAACTTGAACAAAACTGGGGGGCCGAGGCTCCTCGGGGAGGAAGGAGCCCAGACCGTCATGGAGGTGATAACTACGAGATTTGAGCAGAACATGGATTATTCACAACAGCTGAAGGTAATATACCTTTCCGGCAAGGCAGAACTTATACACCAGACAGTATAAACGCATCCCTTATTACCGTTACTTCTTTTGCTCTACCATCCCCTTTCTAAAGTTTGCTGTGCTATTCTAAAATTAACAGTGTGGATATACAGGGTGTCTACTAAATGTTCATTTTCAAATTCCATGTTTTATCAAGGTTTTCAAGGTTTATTTTTCCTTTTTTTCCAGGTCTATTCAGTAGAGTGACATTTATTGTAACATGTATAAGTTAATGCAATTTTATATAGTTCTTAACAAAAACTGATTATAATTAGAGAATGCATATGGCAAGTGATAGTTTTTTTTAAATGACAATATGAAAAGAAAAAAACTGACTGAAATGTAGGTTCTCAAAACCTTTTACACAAGAACATGTTTAATTAAAATATCCCCTACCAGAAGGCCGGTTGAGGAAAATGTGCAGTAGCTTTAAATATCCTAATGTAGGAATACTATACAGGGGTGAACCTTAATTAAACCGACAAATTGCGGAAAATGATTCTCGGCATCCAAACAAGAAAGAAAAATGCTCTTTAACTCTTCTCTAGGGCGCATAGTTTCCGTGCTAAAAGGTGCCAAAAGTGTGGAAAAATGAACTTCCGACGCCTATATTTCCAAAATTATCCAAAGTAAAGAGTGCTGATTAAAATCTCACAAAGGAAATCATATGTTCAGAACAGATAAGACTTCCTTAAAGAGATATTAAGCTGCACTCTCTACGTTGGACAGGTTTGGAAATATAGGCCTCGGAAGTTCATTTTTCCATACTTTCGGCACCTTGTAGCTCCAAAACTATGTACCGTAGAGAAAAGTTAGAGGATTTTTTTTCTTGTTTCGGGCTCGGGAATCACCTCCCGAAGTTTATCGGTTTAGTTTAGGTTCACCCTGTATAATAGTAAATTTTCGTCAAAAACATTACTTCAAATAAACTAATATTATGGTAGTAGCACGTGACTGTTGATGAACAATGGCAAAAATTGCGAGAAAATAACTTACTCACCGCTAAGTTATGGAATAAAATACCACAACAATATTTTACTACAAGCACTCCCCTTTAAAGTACTCTTGTGGTATTTTATGCTAAGTACTGGTAGGACTTAGCGATGAGTAAGCTATTTCCTGCCATTTTTGTCAAATTAGTATTAGTTTAGAAGTAAAAAGAAAATGATCATATATAATACAAATTCTTAACATATTGTTAAACGTTACTGCACTTTCTTCTTGGATGGAGACTGGCCATCAGTTATATTTTATTTAAAAATGTATTGTAACATGAAAGTTTAAAAAAACTAAAAATGTTATGGAACCAGGCACATTATATGAACAAATATAGACAACAACTTTCACAGTGAACAGTTTTTGACATTTAACTTCTAGAATTCAACATCTCTTTTAACTTTTTCACCTGTTCTTCCAACGCATCTACTTCTGCTTCGGCGTCAGTTAGTATTCTTTTCTTCTTTAATTCCTACTCTTTTATTTTCTTCTTAATATCTTTCTTTTCTCGAGCTGCTTTGTCTTCTTTTTCACCACGGTCTTTCAGATATTCATTTCTTCTGCTTGATGCATTCCTCACACACTGGATCACACTCTTTGTGATATTCATATTACGTATGCCACCAGCAACACGCACAGCATCCAACACACCTCTCTGGACAATCAAGCACTCCTCTTGGAGATTTTCAACAATGCACTCTTTGCTAATGGAGAAACTCCTTTCCACTGCTGCGTTGCTATGGAAAAGTACACATACCTTATGCATGAATGTTTCAAAGGCATTGGAGATACCTTTACTTAACAGATCATGGAGAAAAACGTCTAATCTGTCATTTTTGTAACTGAAATTTGATAGTTTTCGTGCTGTATCTTGGTCTGCACAAAATTTTAAATATTCCCGTTTCACCATATCAGCATCTACAGGTGTTATTTGCTCCTTCTCGTCAAATGTCTCCAGGGCGAGTGTGATACGTGATTCACGAAGGATTTCGTTGTTCATAGTTTCTGGAGACAAGCAATTTGCAGCTCCTTTACTTTTTCCGGTGATACACCTTTCGGTCATCGGGAATGGTGTTCACTGCGACATCCGCGGGCTTGGACTCCTGTTAAAAAGCTTCGACACAGATGTATAAGCGGAATGTGTTCCAGACCTGTCTACTACTCTTGCTATAGAAACATGTAAACAAATGTCTTCACAAAGCAGCAAATAAGCTTGATTCATACTATGCAAATAAGCAGCAACTACAGAGAAAGCTTGTGGCTTGTATGCCAGTATCCTCTCAGTGTAAGACATAAACTTAATAGATCATGAAATTTAACTTTTTCAATTACCTTACTCTCATCATCGGGAACTAATTTAGCTCTTTTTGTAGTCACTGTTATTCACAACGACCATGCCAAACAAATAAAATCTTATTCAGTCTCTTCTTGTACCCTCAACATACTTTCCAAAAACATTCACCGCCTGCACTCTGCTCACGTCTGTCTGTCTTTTTCAACGTCTCCACTGAATAAGTTATTATTGGCTTTTAACTTATGCTGTAGTATATAACTGTCTTGCATTTTACAAAAATATGCTTATTCCATACCAATCCCAAAAACAATATTTTAAAAACAATTTTAAAACTTCCAGGTTCCTCATCCAATTCCAGGCTATTTCCAGGTTTTCCAAGTCCAAAAGTAAATTCCAGGCTAATTCCAGGTTTTCAAGGTTTTCCAGGTCAGTAGACACCCTGATATATACGGTTTTGGAATATATTATTTTGAAAATAGAGCATTTCAATGATTAAATGTTGTATCAAAGTATAATAATGAAATGTTGTCATATAGTGTAAACACGTGTTTGTGTTTATTTGTTTACGTTAATAATTTGTAAATGCGTTAAATGTTATGTTTTGTTATGGCTAGACGCTAAGTCGTCAGTTTGTATGTTGTTATGATTTGCAATGTTTTGGTTGAAAAATTAAAATGTCATCAAGATGTAATGCTGTAACAGTGACACACTTTGACTGTGGCATAACTGTCAGGTTTGCAGAAATTTGTTGGTCTAAAAATTTGATCACGATGTAATTTGGGTAAAACCAATGTTTTACCAATAGCTAAAATATACAAAAAGTCAACAACATAAATTCCAGAATGTCTGGAAACTAAAAATAAAAACCTATGGTCCGAAAGGATTTAATCAGAAGTAAAGTATCAACAAAAAAAAACACTTGTACTCTTATCACAGTAATTAATCAACTGTAAGTCCAGTCCAGGAGTAGATCTAGGAAGATCTAACATTATCCAGTACAACCATTAACTTAAATTATGGTTAAACAATAGTCGGTGAACATAGACTATTCGCAGCACGAACTATTCATCGTGGTTAAACTTCAAATCCAATCCAGGCAGTCATCTATTAGCAAGGTATGTGTATCTCAGCTATGTTCAAGTTATTCATGACTAACTTCTTAAATGCTTACAATATGTAATCTAATGCGTTATACACAATCTACGTTAACAACATTAATACATAATATTCATAAAATACAAATATTTAAATAAAAGTTAAATTTATGTGGTTTTCTTCTATTCCCACTTCAAACCTACTCATTACAAATGGTAAGTAGTAGCAATCTTCAACCATCAGACATTAATTTATCCCCATGCAATTTAGGCACGACGGTTGGAGGTTGTTATGGTGGAGATGCTGGCTGACTAACTTCTTAAATGCTTACAATATGTAATCTAATACGTTATACACAATCTACGTTAACAACATTAATACATAATATTCATAAAATACAAATATTTAAATAAAAGTTAAATTTATGTGGTTTTCTTCTATTCCCACTTCAAACCTACTCATTACAAATGGTAAGTAGTAGCAATCTTCAACCATCAGACATTAATTTATCCCCATGCAATTTAGGCACGACGGTTGGAGGTTGTTATGGTGGAGATGCTGGCTGACTAACTTCTTAAATGCTTACAATATGTAATCTAATACGTTATACACAATCTACGTTAACAACATTAATACATAATATTCATAAAATACAAATATTTAAATAAAAGTTAAATTTATGTGGTTTTCTTCTATTCCCACTTCAAACCTACTCATTACAAATGGTAAGTAGTAGCAATCTTCAACCATCAGACATTAATTTATCCCCATGCAATTTAGGCACGACGGTTGGAGGTTGTTATGGTGGAGATGCTGGCTGACTAACTTCTTAAATGCTTACAATATGTAATCTAATACGTTATACACAATCTACGTTAACAACATTAATACATAATATTCATAAAATACAAATATTTAAATAAAAGTTAAATTTATGTGGTTTTCTTCTATTCCCACTTCAAACCTACTCATTACAAATGGTAAGTAGTAGCAATCTTCAACCATCAGACATTAATTTATCCCCATGCAATTTAGGCACGACGGTTGGAGGTTGTTATGGTGGAGATGCTGGCTGACTAACTTCTTAAATGCTTACAATATGTAATCTAATACGTTATACACAATCTACGTTAACAACATTAATACATAATATTCATAAAATACAAATATTTAAATAAAAGTTAAATTTATGTGGTTTTCTTCTATTCCCACTTCAAACCTACTCATTACAAATGGTAAGTAGTAGCAATCTTCAACCATCAGACATTAATTTATCCCCATGCAATTTAGGCACGACGGTTGGAGGTTGTTATGGTGGAGATGCTGGCTGACTAACTTCTTAAATGCTTACAATATGTAATCTAATACGTTATACACAATCTACGTTAACAACATTAATACATAATATTCATAAAATACAAATATTTAAATAAAAGTTAAATTTATGTGGTTTTCTTCTATTCCCACTTCAAACCTACTCATTACAAATGGTAAGTAGTAGCAATCTTCAACCATCAGACATTAATTTATCCCCATGCAATTTAGGCACGACGGTTGGAGGTTGTTATGGTGGAGATGCTGGCTGACTAACTTCTTAAATGCTTACAATATGTAATCTAATACGTTATACACAATCTACGTTAACAACATTAATACATAATATTCATAAAATACAAATATTTAAATAAAAGTTAAATTTATGTGGTTTTCTTCTATTCCCACTTCAAACCTACTCATTACAAATGGTAAGTAGTAGCAATCTTCAACCATCAGACATTAATTTATCCCCATGCAATTTAGGCACGACGGTTGGAGGTTGTTATGGTGGAGATGCTGGCTGACTAACTTCTTAAATGCTTACAATATGTAATCTAATACGTTATACACAATCTACGTTAACAACATTAATACATAATATTCATAAAATACAAATATTTAAATAAAAGTTAAATTTATGTGGTTTTCTTCTATTCCCACTTCAAACCTACTCATTACAAATGGTAAGTAGTAGCAATCTTCAACCATCAGACATTAATTTATCCCCATGCAATTTAGGCACGACGGTTGGAGGTTGTTATGGTGGAGATGCTGGCTGACTAACTTCTTAAATGCTTACAATATGTAATCTAATACGTTATACACAATCTACGTTAACAACATTAATACATAATATTCATAAAATACAAATATTTAAATAAAAGTTAAATTTATGTGGTTTTCTTCTATTCCCACTTCAAACCTACTCATTACAAATGGTAAGTAGTAGCAATCTTCAACCATCACACATTAATTTATCCCCATGCAATTTAGGCACGACGGTTGGAGGTTGTTATGGTGGAGATGCTGGCTGACTAACTTCTTAAATGCTTACAATATGTAATCTAATACGTTATACACAATCTACGTTAACAACATTAATACATAATATTCATAAAATACAAATATTTAAATAAAAGTTAAATTTATGTGGTTTTCTTCTATTCCCACTTCAAACCTACTCATTACAAATGGTAAGTAGTAGCAATCTTCAACCATCAGACATTAATTTATCCCCATGCAATTTAGGCACGACGGTTGGAGGTTGTTATGGTGGAGATGCTGGCTGACTAACTTCTTAAATGCTTACAATATGTAATCTAATACGTTATACACAATCTACGTTAACAACATTAATACATAATATTCATAAAATACAAATATTTAAATAAAAGTTAAATTTATGTGGTTTTCTTCTATTCCCACTTCAAACCTACTCATTACAAATGGTAAGTAGTAGCAATCTTCAACCATCACACATTAATTTATCCCCATGCAATTTAGGCACGACGGTTGGAGGTTGTTAACAGTTTGTGTTTTATTTCAAAATTGAAATATAACCAGGGTTTGAAAAAACCCGGGTATTTTTTAAAAAACCAACCCACCTGTGCCCATGTGGGTTTTTTCGGGTATTTTCGGGTTTAATTGGGTTTTATCGGGTTTAATTGTTTTTTTTCGAAATATTTCAATGTCTTTGGGGTAAAAATGTTAAAATATGATTTACATTTCAAGATTGTCATTGCCACAACTTGCAACATTTTTCTATTCTCTGCTGTTTTGAAAAAATGGCCTCCATTTTGAAAATTTTTATTGGATAGCCGAAAAAAATCTGTACAGCAAATTTAGAATGTCTCGTGCTTCTATCCTCAAAATTTGAACTTAAAAAGTCCGAAAATTGTATCCTGTAGCATGGATACACGCTATTTTGAATAATGGCCGCCATTTTGAAATTTTATGCCGCCAAAATATATATAGCTAATTTAATCTCTCGAGCTTTTACTCTGAAAATTTCAACTTGAAAGACCGAAAACTGCCCTTTGTAGCGTGGATATCCGCCATTTTTTTAAAGAGCCATTTTGTAATTTTACGTTCGTATGCCGCCAAAATCTACGCAGATTAGAGTGTCTCCAGTTTGTATCCTGAAAATTTAAAAGACCGAACGTTGAACACTGTGTAGTATAGGCAGACAAACGAACAAATGTAGATCACCCCAGGAGCCTGAGTGACGTTCGGCAAATATGAATACCAAATAGCTATATTAATTTGAAACAAAGACATAATTCATCAAAATGTCTTAAATGAAATAAATATTTTTCAACGTAAAATAAATGGTTTTATTGTTGAAGATCACTTTCGATGCTTTGTGCGTTCAATTACGGGAATTTCCCGAGCACTTGTTGCAAGACGGTTCTTTTCTAGTGTTTGCCAACTATGGAAAGTAGAAAAACCGCACCCCCGCAAAATTCCCTATGATATAGGTCTAAGTGTAATGTATCTCTGTTCGAACTCCCTCCCCCATGGGAAGGAAAATACTATCGTGAACAAAAATGCATTAGCACCTGTATTCTGCATATCCTTAGTACATTCAATAATAAGCTTAATGCTATAAATTAGGAATGGCCAAAATTTTCCGGATTCCGGAAATTTCACTTTCCGGATTTCGGAAAATTCCAGAATTCAGAAATTTTTCCGAATTCCAGAATTGGCCATCCTTACTATAAATGAGAAACTGAAATCGGCATTGATCTTTTTTTTTTTTTTTTTTATCACCACTTCTTTAAAATTATCGAAACAAATGAATAAATTAATCTTTACGTGACAATTTTGGATTTGGAAAATGAAATTTATTCTTTAAACTTACACATCAACTACAGGAAATTGCTTTAAGAAGTCCTTTTTTTACTCTCAATAAATGTATAAAGTTCATTACAAATAAATTTCAAATTTTCCGTTATACAGTCCCTGTCATCTCTTCAAAATTATGTAAGCAGATGAACAAAATATATTAGATGGTGAAAGGTGAGTTTTGGATTTACAGAATGAAAGTTACTTTTTAAATCTATACTTTGAACTAGACACGAGTTTGAAAAAAACGGTCATAAATGGGCTGGTAAGAAGTTTGCACCGATCACCGGCTTTAATCAAAATAACAGCAATATTTCCGGCCAGGTCGGTGAAAAACCAACCCTATTCTTTTTCGAAAATTAATTTAAAACAATTAACAAAGATAGGCCTATAATTCATACTTTATAAAATAAATGTTTCAAAATTTTATAAATGAAATTAAATATCTTCCAGCGTAAAATAAATAGTTTTATTGTTGAAGTATTCACTTCCGATGCTTTGCGCATTCAATTGCGGGAATTTCCCGAACACTTCTTTCACGACAGGTTTTCCCTGAAAATGCAGCTTGCTTTACTGTACATCGAAAACTACTTCAATTAATACTGAAGTTTGAATTCAGCACTTGAAATAGTAAGAGTTACATAGTCTTGGGAGCTCCGAGCATTAAGCTTCTTAATTTTGACAAGAAATTTATGCTATTGCTGGTGTTGATTCTACAGAATGCTTATTTGAAGTGTAGCAACAAATGACTGTTGTTGGAAAACCAAATTTTACTGAATACTTTTGTTACCACCAAAGGTAAGAAATAATACTAATAGTTTTACTAATGTATTTACATATTTACTGTTAGTACCGGCACCTATGACCTTAAATCCGTCAACGTATAAGAGAACGTCTCTCGGCGGCGCCGAGTCAGCAAGCACACTATTCACGGAAAGTATTTTTCTAAAATATAGAATTGCTTATTTTACTTCAAATAGGCTATAAGCATAATCCACACATTAATTTGTTCTATAATTATCTCAAGCTAAGGGAAGTTTTTATTCATTCATTCAGTTTATTCAGAACTTTATAAAGGTCTTATGTTGAATGTTGTTGTCTACCTTAAAGTGAGAGCATTTAATTCGTCCAAAGAAAGTTCAAAATCTGATAAAAATAACTTTCAATGTGATCACCTTAGTTGTACCAATAATATACTAACAAAAAGCTCAAAAACCCAGGTGGATTTTAAGACGGGTTTTTTCAGGTGGGTCCAACCCGAAAAAACCCGCTGGATTTTTTCGGGCTGGCCCACTTGGGCAAACCCTGAATGTAACTGGTTAAGGTAAAATGAGTTATTGACTAACGTATTAGAATTACAGATTGGCATGTAGTTCGTCTATTATGAGAAGTATTTATAACTGCATTACACGAAATGTTAGGATTTCATGTACCATTCCGACATTCATCCCGTGGCAATATTAGTATCTTTGCCACAAAATCCAGCTGGACATCCCAGAATTCCAGTCACGTTTCATGGAAAATTATACAAAATGCTCTAAGAGCCTTGATACTACATTGATGTAATAAAAAAAAAATAAAGTTTTCCTTCGGTGCGGGTCCAATGGAAGTCGTACCCAAGGCTGGATTCCAACACATGGAAGAAACATTTTGAGTGGAAGTCTGATGAAGACACAGTTAGTGTGTTGAAACTGTGATTTTTTTTTTCATTCATATTATCGCACAGTTTTGTTCAGTGTGTTATTGCGTTGAAGAAATATTTAAAGGCCTAAACCAAAAAAAAAAAAAAAAAAAGAAAAGAAAAAAGAAAAAGAAAAAAAAACTCATTAGTCTCAGGATCTGCCACTGGCAGAATATTTAATAATAATAATAATATTCATAAAATAGTGGATACCACTCATTCTAGCTTTGGAACTTCTTGTATAAATTAAAATACAAATTCTGACCAAAGTATATAATAAGTAATAAATAATAGCGTTACAGTTTCGGCAAATTAACTTTGCCTTCATCAGACACGTCAGGATAGTGTGTCTGATGAAGGCAAAGTTAATTTGCCGAAACTGTAACGCTATTATTTATGAGTTAATATATGCTTTGGTCAGAATTTGTATTTTAATTTATGCAAAAAAAAAAAAAAAAAAATAGTGGAGTAAGAAAACAATTTAAAATGAATTTTTGAACATAGTTAACACTTGAGTCAACTTGAGCGTTCATCATTTCACTTCGATCAAAATATATATGGTAAGGAAGTAAAAGGGTTTAAATATACCTGACAATTTTTTACTTAAAAATTTCCTTTTCTTACAAAGAAAGGGCCTAGTAAATTATATATGACAAAAAATTATCCAAATATATATGACATATACCTGTCAATTTTTTACTTAAAAATTCCCTTTTCTTACAAAGAAAGGGCCTATTAAAATATACATGACAAAAAATTACACAAAAAGTTAAAGAAAATGCAGTTCACCTACAAGATATAGAACGTCCTACACGGTGGAAACATACAGATGTTTTCCAACCTTTGCTACTCGCTCCTGATTTTTAACCAGACGTATCCGATGTAAGAAAATGTCGCCCAATCCAACATTTCAAAAAGTACTTTCTTATATATATATATATATATATACAGTGAAACCTCCCTTAGCGGACACCTCTATAATACGGACAGATTTTTTTGTTCCGGCAAAAATATATGTTCTCTTACGGAAGAAAACCCTCCCTTTTACGGACACTCTCAGATACGGATGCGGACAGTACTCTTTTCCCCCAAACGTTTCAATAAGCACTTCATAACGGACAGGAATTATTCTCGATTCTGCGATATATTACAGTAGACAGAAAAGTCTGTTCCCTACAAGTGTTTCTATCATGAGTCTAAACCTGGTGTACCATCAAACAGAACAGTTTCTAGCTAAACTTGAATTTTTTTTTTTTTTTTTCTGCCCGCAATAAACTGCTTTCTGGTGGAAATACTAGAAAAGCTTCAATAAGCAATAACACTCATGCGGGGTCAGTCGTATGGCCAAGGAATCAATGTGAAAGATCTTCCCTTCCCTAACAAATTTAGTTCTTTTTCCTCTGGGCCTTGCATCTTTTCAGACAATTTCATAGATGACAAAACAAACATTGTTGGCTTTACAATAACATTTTCAATGAGCAATGTTTCCTCTCTTACTTTTTTTTTTTTTTTTTTTCCGAAAAGCAACATTTTTCTTTTACTTATGATACTGGAACAAGTCTGAGTTGGAGTTTTCTCGGTTTCCTTTTTCACTTTCTTTAAGGAGATATTCTTTGTAATTGGGCCTGGGTCAATAAACATATGCACTCCCAATAACTTTCCTTTTCATCCATTCCGCCAACGAAGACACCGCGCCATACACAAACACACACATATGTTTCTTTCGCAACCGTACTGAGGATTCTCAGAGGATATTTGCAAATGAGTTTTATTACCCTTGTAAAGGAAAACACATGCCTTTTTCGCTAAACAAAAGAGTTTAGCCCGTTAGTTGGTTCCTAACGCATCTTTTGACAAGGTTTACGGGGTGATGACATGTACTTAAGGAAATTATCATACACGCATTATCTTTTGCAGTATATGAATATATTAACAATCCCCAGCAATAATATTATTTAACAGAAATGAATTTCTCCTTCATCCTTCCCAGTAATTAAAATACTGTACGTACTCATATTGAATTTTAAGGAATTTACGCCCATACATAATGTATTTACTATATATTATTGCATACAATTACTGTTGTGAGAAGCAAATTTCTGTAACCTCTCTGTAACGGACATCTCTCAATAACGGACAAAAATTCATGTCTCATTGGGGTCCGTTATTCACAGCTTTCACTATATATATATATATATAAACGGACTAACACAGTATATCATGTTAAGACTGGTAAGATCTTAAACGCTACGCCTGACGAGATCAAAAAAATATTTGGAGTTATAGTTATGATGTATTTGAAATATCCTGGGCAGTGAATGTACTGGGCTAGAGGAACAAGGATTTCAGCAATTGCAGACTGCATGTCACGCAACAGATTCACACTCCTTAGAAATAATGTGAAAGTTGTAGATGATTTAGCTGGTCCGGAGATCCCAAAAGAAAATGACACTTAGTGGAAAGTTATATCTTGTACGAGAAGGGTGTCTGTCAAATGCTGGAACTAAAACAGGATCAATAGATGAGCAAATAGTTTCATTCTGGGTTCATGTCAAGATGAGTCAGTACATTAGGGGTAAACCAAACCCCTATCTGAAGGTATTTGTTGCATGTTTGCTCGAGGGACTCCCGTTAAACTTTTTCTTCTACAAAGACAAAGGGGATATCACTTTATAAAGATAATCCTGAAATGAAGAATCTCACCATGGGTGAAAAAGCTATTATGAAACTAACTTCATCTCTTCCGGAAGGTGTACAATACATATGAATCGATTTTTTACGTCCATTACACGCCTTGATTTAATTCATTCGGAAGACAAGATAAAAGGAATGGTACCATAAGAAAAGGAAATATTCCCCTAGCTGTACGTTTGAAACATGACAGGGAATTGCAGTACCTAGGTGGATCAATTGATCAGGTGGTTAGAAATGATGGACAAATATGTAAAACAAAATGGTTTAATAACAAGCCTGTGCTATTGGCATCTCCTTACCATTGGATGAGTGTAAGAGATGGTGTACGAAAGAGAAAAAGTATGTGACTGTCCAGAGGCCAAAAATTGTAAAAAAACAAAAAAAAAAAAAAAAAAAAAAGTTACAATTCCGAAATGGGAGGTGTTGATCTTTTGGACAGAGTTATCTTATACTACAGAATTCGAACAAGAACGAGGAAATGGACAATCAGAGTTATTACGCATCTCTATGAGGCGAGATGAAACAGTAAGAAACACATCTAGAAAAAACAGATTACAGTTTCTCGACTTTAAAATGTCTCTTCGTAGAATCCCTCTTCCAGGGTACAATGAAAATGAAGGACTATGGAGACATAGACAGACAGAGACAGAGAATGAAACCGATGATGAAAGTGAAATAACAAGAAATCTACGTAAACGACAAGCAACAAGTCCCCATCCCTCAGTTGAGTTCAAGAAGAAAGGTTCTCTTCATATGCCAGAAATTATGAAAAGCGAAGCACATAGATGTCGACTTCCTGGATGTAAGAGCAATAAAGCCAGAGTTCTATGCAAGGTATATAACTTTCACTTGTGCCTGATAGCTACTAGGAATTGTTTCAAGGAGTGCCACAGCACAATGTAATTATTAAGAACAATATATGTAAATGTAGATGAAAAGATTAAATTTCACGGATATAACAAAAGTTTATTGTACACATTTTAAATGCATATCTATAATTATGTATGTTTTTTTATAATTTACAGCCTTTTGTAACCCTTGTAATAATATATTATGTTTATAATAAAAGAATGATAGAGTAGTTGGAATAAACTTTGACTTATTCTTTAAAAAATACTCTCACAAAAAATTAGCTCGCGAGGTTCAATGTTATTTCTACTGGGAACATTCAATTAAAACACTAAGAAAAATCTGAGTTGATATTTTTTTCTTGAATTGACTTTTACATTCGCTCTTCATCTAAGGAATGCATTTTTGATGACAAAATTCATTTTGGTCTTCTGTTGGGTCTCAGAAAGCTACAGAAAGCCGAAAAGCTCTCAACTTGCAATTCGCAAAGCAAGAAGCTACTCTTCTTCTACTTATGGAAAATATTACAGTTGGTGTGGCTCCGATGCTGAAAAGGAGCATAGAAAAAAAAAGAAAAAAAAGAAAAAAAAGAGTAACCAATCAGAAGAAAGATATCTTAGCCGTTGTATGTATATACGATTGTACAGTTATACTGTATCACATAGTGTCTGATGAAGCCAAAGAGTTAGTTGGCGAAACTGTAATACATGTTGAATTTTAATGAAAATATATAGTTTTGCTCACCAAATAATTAGTTCATATTTATTTATACTTTGTTTGCTTCATTACATTTATAGATTTGTTTTTGCTCAGTAGGCCCCCTCTTTTGTTTCACATAGCCTCAGCTCTCAAAGGAAAAAAAAAATGAAATCTTTGAGTTTTACGTCCCACAGTTATGCCGGTTAGGCTAAAGGAGACGGTGAGGATGAGAGATGAGTGAAATGGTGGAATGAATAAAGTGGGAGGAAACGGGAGAACCCCGAGAAAACCCACGAGCACGGTGTTTGTCCACCACAAAGTTCACTTGGCGAGGGCTGGGATCGAACCCGAGACCCCAAGCACCAGAGGTGAACGCTCTACCACTGAACCATCGTGTCCCCAGCTCTCAAAGGGAAATTAAACGCCAACCAGAGAAATTAACAGATTCATGTTCGAAGCAGTTTTTTTTTAACATTTAGAAGAACTTAAAATGAAATGCATATTTCGGTACAAAGTCGGATCAAAGTCTAGATATTGTAGGTATCACATCATTATACTACTTGTAAAACTAAGGCCGAATGTGAAAAACTAGTAATCAGAATAACTAGTCACGGGATTTAAGCAAAACATCTCTTGTTAATGAGGCGAGATCAATTATTTCCTTAAATATTTTTTCCAAGGTGTAGATTAAATAATGACCTGTCTACTGTCGTGATCCGAGATGTGTTTTTGATTTTGCTTATTTTGATCGAGTGCTTGGAGTTTAGTGTACATTTTCAACACCGAGGTTATATGGAATGTTACCTACAGTTGTGAAATTCGAACCATCATAATGAGTTAAAATTCAAAGCTGTTCCACCGCGAATGGAATCCGGAACCCCGTGACCAAAGACGCCCACCCAAGCCACTAGACCACGCTTGAATAAGCTTATTATTTCTTTAGCACCTTATGATTAAGCTCCGAAGCTAAGGGAAGCGGTGACGATAAAAATGAAAGAAATGGTGGGAATAAGAAAGTGGGGGGAAAACAGGAGAACTCAGAGAAAACCCACGCATACGGGTTTGTCCACTACAAAATATTATTAGTAGTCAGAAATGTATAATATTTTTGTATTTCCTTATAAAGCTTTAGGAATACAAGTGTGTCTGCTACATAATATCTGGACTTGTTAATTATTCTTTCGTTTAATAAGACAAAATACACAAACACATACAAAAGTTCAAAAACCAGGGTTTGCCCAAGTGGGCTCGGCCCGAAAAAAACCTGAAAAAAAAACCACCTTAAACCCCACTTTTGTTTTTGAGCTTTTTGTTAGTATATTATTGGTACAACTAAGGTGATCACAATAAAAGTGATTTATATCAGATTTTGGACTTTCCTTGGGCGAATTAGATACTTTCACGTTAAGGTATACAACATCATTCAAGATAAGACCTTTATAAAGTTCTGAATGCACTGAATGAATGAATGAATAATAATAATAATAATAATAATAATAATAATAATAATAATAATAATAATAATAATAATAAAAACTTACCTTAGATTGAGATAATTATAGAAGAAATTAATGTATGGATTATGCTTATAGCCCGTTTGAAGTAAAACATGCAATTTTATATTTTAGAAAATACTCTCCGTGAATACTGTGCTCGCCGACACGGCGACGCCGAGGGACATTATCCCTCATACGTTGGACGGGTTGAAGACCATAGGTGCCGGTACTACCAGTAAACATGTGCATGAATAAAACTATTAGTATTATTTTTTGTTACCTTTCATGGTAATACAAGTATTCTTCAGTAAAATTAGGTTTTCAACAACAGTTTAGTTCAGTTATTTGTTGCTCTCTTAAAATAAGCGTTCTGTAGAATGAACACCAGCAATAGCGTAAAAAATCTTGTCAAATTTAAGAAGCTTAATGCTCGGAGTTCCGAATACTACGTAACGCTTACTATTTCAAATGCTGAATTCAAACTTCCGTACTGGTGAAAGTTTTGATGTACAGTAAGTATATATATATATATAAACCTGCATTTTTGGGGCAAAAACACGTCGCGAAAGAAGTGCTCGGGAAATTCCCGCAATTGAACGCAGAAGCATCGGAAATGAATACATCAACAATAAAACTGTTTATTTTACGCTGGAAGATATTTAATTTCATTTAAGATATTCTGAAACATTTACTTTATAAAATATGAATCATATCTTTGTTAATTGTTTTAAATTAATTTTCTGGAAAGAACCGTCTTGCAACAAGTGCTCGGGAAATTCCCGTATTGAACGCACGAAGTATCGGAAGTGAACTTCAACAATAAAACCAGTTATTTTACACTGGAAAGCATTTATGTCGTATGACATTTTGAAACATTTATTTTATCAAACATGAAATATATCTTTGTTTTAAATTAATATACTTGGTGTTCATATTTGGCGAATGTCACTGAGGTTCCTGGGATGATTCCATCTACATTTATTTGTTCGTCTGCCTGTACCACACACCGGCCTGTATCCATGGGGAGCTAGAGCCCCTCCCCCTAAATTTTTGCTGGCCTCCTAAAATTTTCACGGTAGGCTTGCAAATGAACTATAATGAGGTAGTAAACTATAATATGATTGAATCGGCCTCCACTACATTTTTGGGCTGGCTACGGACCTGACCACACATACTACAGGGTATCACTTTCGGTCTTTTAAGTTTAAATTTTCAGGGTACAAGCACGAAACACACTAAATTTCCTGTATAGATTTAGGCGGCACACCAACGAAAATTTTAAAATGGCGGCCATCCTTTTCTTCAAAATAGCGGATATCCACGCTACAAACCGCAATTTTTTACCTTTTAAGTCGACATTTTCAGAGTAGAAGCACGAGACACTCTAAATTAGCTGTATATACTTTGGCGGCATTCTAACGTAAAATTTCAAAATGGCGGCCAGTTTTTCAAAACAGCAGTGAATAGAAAATTGTTGCAAGTTGTGACAAGAAACTCTTCAAATATAAATCACATTTTAACACTTACACCACAAAAACATTGAAATATTTCGAAAAACCCAACTAAACCCGAAAAAACCCATATGGGACCAGGTGGGTTGTTTTTTTTTAAATGGGTTTTTTCAAACCCTGTCAAAAACTCACTTCAAACGTTTAACTGCTTTCTAGTGATGACGTAAGAAGTAACGTCGATTTCATTCTTATTCATCTAGATTTACCGAGGCGAAATGTTGGGGAAATATCTAATTTACAGAGTGATGCAGAAAGAGCTATCTGCCATGAAAACAATACCAGCATTTATTATTTAAAAGAAGCAAAGAATGCCTAAATTGAACAGTTAACTTTTTTGAAATCAAACTATTACGTAAAATCAGCGTTTAACTGCTATTATTACCAGTATTTTTAAAAATATTTATATGAACTTGGGCGTTTGAATACACATCGGTATTCTGTATATGCCACTGATGTATGTATTTGCTTGACATTTCACTTACACGGGATGTTTAAGTGTCGAGATCGATCAGTTAGTTGGTTAGAAATTTAACGTTCTTCTCTCATGTCAGTACTGACGTTACATGAAAGTGGGCCAACAACTTAACGCAAAATCCAAGTCAGATGAGCTAACAACAAGAATCGAACCAGGTCGTATGCTAACCAATAGCCGCGAGGCAGCTGTTTGATCATAATTAAGTATATGACAATACACCAAGCGTATTAAGTGTATAGGGTAGCACAAATCCTGGTGACACCTACGTGCGACCCAACATATGTGGTCGCATCGAGCTTATTTGCATAAAAACATCTGATACTAGCATCTTTGTAGTAACTTGACTTGAACCTTTATTCACAAATAATAATTATTCAGAAATGAAAGAATAATATTATAACATCTTTGTATAATTTTCTAGAGACACAAGACTACCTAGTAAACCTGCGAATGCTTCTAAGATGGTTTTAGTTCTTACTTAGTTTGCCAGCTAAGTCAATAAAATCATAATTAAATTAATTATTCTTTCAGAATCGGGAACGTATCGACAACAGAAAATACTACACCAAGTGATATTTTCTAAGTGACAAAATTTTGCAAGACGTATAAAAATATTGAACTCAAAGCTGGCAGCTCAAAAAGTCAGAGAAATATTTTCTTGTCAACTCTCCGTTCATCATTAGCCTTGTTCGATTGTCAGTTGCTCTCTTAATCACTTGTGAGATTTGTTCCATATTGATCAGAATATTGCAAAGTCTCCATACTTTATTGGAAAATTCGAAATGAGCTGAGACAGACAATTTCGAGACAACACGGTGTTTTCTGCAGACAAGACATCTAAAGGGCCTATCCGGTTTGCCATAAGAACCAGACTGTATCAAGTGATTAGGTCAAAAGTCAGGTTGCGTGCTAAATCGAATCTGGAGATTTAAAATCCAGACGTGAGATATTTCAACCACGTAACCTCCGCGTGAGGTGCTCTCGGTAATTCGCAGAATGTTGTATTCATATTTACCTTACATGTTATACATCATTTTTAAGTTCTTCATTATGTCTTTACAATAAGCTTTCAATTAGCCATCTTCTTATTATAGTTCTTGAGATATGTGGACGACTTTATTTATTTTTTATTTATTTATTTATTTATTTATTTTAGTGATTTCCCATTGACGTTAATGTTTATGTTTCGTGAGTTTTTGACTATATTCCATCCATGTTGGGACAATTCTCTGTTGGAATATAGAACCTAGCCATCTCCCTCCTTTTCATTGCTTTTCCATTGAAATTAATGTTAATTGTTTACTACTACTACTACTACGACGACGACGATGATGATGACAACAACGTAGTTACTTGTGGAAGTTTTCATATATTGCGATTATATTAGCAATTTCTTTTTGTTTCGTACAGGAAATAAGTTTATTTCTATGAAAGAACAGTAACAAACGGGGAACGCCCGCATATAGCATTAGAAGTTAATAGTAACTAGTTAATTAAAACAATAGTAGAAACACATTGCAGGATAGTTTTAGGAAGCTCATAGTTTTCGTGTTTATGGAAAATGGCACTGCTCTTATTCCAATGCATGATACCAATATCTCGAGCCAAGACAAGTGGCGTCGTCCTGTAATCTAGCTCTTGAAGGCAGAATAAAATGGTAGGGAACGGCATAGGTTGTGATGTTTGATCGTGCATGATAATCAACACACCTATCAACTGCATCGAATTCAAGGCCCGATCATAGCTTTATAGGCATGTTTTATCGTCAACTATTTTATAATATCTAATAATCTAACGGGAAAATTTATAAACTTCCCAGACGAAACCACACGAACAAGAGAAATATAATTTATAAAATAAAACTCCTACCTCATATTGTAAACTTCTGGTCAGCTTTAAATAAATTAACTGCGCCATTCCTTCTTTTCCAAAGATATCTATGCATTCCATACGGCGGCCAGAACACAGGCGACACGTTTTCCAATCCATTGTGTACTCTGTAAGGGAAAATAAAGATTTAAGCAAATAACAATTTGTTAGTTCACATCTCTCATCTATTTTTACATAAAACTATTCAATAAACAACATATTATTGTGCCAGTGTTATAGATTTACTTTCTTTTATCTTAAAAATTTAAATTAAATAAAATCACAGATCTTGGATGTAGACGCCAAATTGATAAAACTCCCTAAGTTTAGAAAAAAAATTAATCTCACCATCTCCATGGTAACAAATTTTGGCTGAAGACTCCAAATTGATAAAAGCTATATTTTGCAGTTTTATATATATTCAATGTTTATATTCAACGCATTCTAACTCTTTTCCCAGATTCTAACCAAAGTAGTAACCGCTTGTGAAGAATTTATAATCTACAGAATAAGACACTATTCTATTATATATATATTGTAATATCCCATGTGATGATGTAAACAAACAATTTCACATGTCAGTGTTTACAAACACCACCACGTGGTTCGGCAAGAAGACTTCACACCAGAGGGACCAATCACTTGCAGACGACGGCTTCTAGCCCCTCCCACGGAGCAGAAGACGACATCGGAGCAGCAGCGCCACCGCCACCCATGGAACCCTATAAATTGGATGGACAAAGGCAAATCAGTATCACTTTTTTGGTGACCCTCCTCTAGTCTGCTTCGGGACTTTAGGGGTAACCTCACCCCAGGACCTCTAGTCTGCTTCGGGACTACACCTATCCTTTCTCCTGGGTTAGCCTGCTCATGGCTCAGACTGGGAATCCTAACCTCAGCCGCTTAGCCTGCTTCGGGGCTCTGTTGGCCAATTAACCTACCCACTGCTTGCTTCGGAGCTTTGGGCACCTTATTCCACTCCGCTTAGCCTGCACGGGGCTCTGCAGAGATCCTGTCTGCGACCTTACGGTCAAAGACCACCTATAATTAACCTTTGATATTAGAAAGATTAATTTGTACAGTATTTTGTGGTAATAGTTTTTATAGAGAAATTTTATAATAAAATTGGTAGTGGGAGATCGATTGCGGACACTCTTTTTATTAACGCTCTACCTATACCTATATGGGACAAACCTTCCAAATGTAGGGACAAAGTTTTACATGGTAGAGGCTTTGACCGGCTCAGTATCGATCTGAATACTCCCCTACCGGACAGTATTTTTTATTAAGTTGACAGTGAACTCTTTTTTAAGGTATGTGATTTTCTTAAGTGTACAATTAGTGAAATTAGTAACTCGTACTTGATTTTATTTTAGTGCATGCCTCATACTAGTACAGAAAAGGACACTTTTCCGGAGGACGGTGCAAATATAGAGCAGAATTCGCGCCCTTCTTTTAATAAACCACACCTCACTAAATATTCGGGACACGTTACGGAAGACCCAGTGATGAAAATTTTCCGATTCATAAAATCATATTCCACGTATTCCTACATCGTTTGTTTTCCAGAAAATTTTCCGATTCATAAAATCATAGTCCACGTATTCCTACATCGTTGTTTTCCAGAAAATTTTCCGATTCTTAAAATCATACTCCACGTATTCCTACATCGTTGTTTTCCAGAAAATTTTCCGATTCCTAAAATCTTAATCCACGTATTCCTACATCGTTGTTTTCCAGAAAATTTTCCGACTCTTAAAATTATACTCCACGTATTCCTACATCGTTGTTTTCCAGAAAATTTTCCGATTCATAAAATCACACTCCACGTATTTCTACATCGTTGTTTTCCAGAAAAAATCAGGAAAATTTTCCGATTCATAAAATCATACTGCATTTATTCCTACACCGTTGTTTAGCCGTAAAATTTATTTGTATTAAATATTGTCTGAAAAAAAGTTTTATGAAGTTAAAATGTAATGGTTCTTCATTTCTGCAAAAATGTTTCAAAAACGTCAATGTGTTCTTCCCTCAAAATTCACTTTTGATCTTACAAAATCATATTTCGTAAGACGAAGTTTTCACATAGCTCTACTACTTTTCTGGATTTACAATCTTCCAACATATATAAATAAGTAGAGATAATATAAAGTAACTACTGTAAATGTTTGACTACCCAACATTAAAGCTTAAGTAACTCATGAAAACAAATACTGAACATTTTCTGCAAATAAACATTTATTTATTCATATATTCATTCAGAAGAGATAGTAAAATGTAACTATGTAACTAAAAGCTTGTGTAGTTGTTCTTCTATTAAAATAAAAAAAATTAAAAAGCTGCGCTATTAGTGCTGCGTTCTAGAAGCAACAAGTAATTTCGTTTTAATTTACAAAATAAAAATATTTATTTTTGTTATATATGTACTTGTTCTAATGAATAGTTATTATTTTTAATACATTTTATACATAATAATTGTAGTTTTACAATACAAAATATAAACTATAAGATATTGATTATCAAAACTCCAATATTTACCTAAAGTAACTCACCAAATATTGAAAATATTATGGAAATTAACATTTACTCATTACATTAAAAAGTTGTTTTACTTTTTGCTTCAAAATGATGAAAATTTTCCGACTCATAAAAAGTTCTTCAATTTTTCCATAGAAGACAGAAAATATTTCGATTCATGAAAAATTGTTTCACTTGTTCCTACATAGTACTGAAAATTGTCTGAGCTACGAAAATTTTCAGATTCTTTAAACGGTCTTTCACTTTTTAACATTTCTGTACATAAATTCAATCCATTTTATGATTACTGAGGCATTGTTACTTGATTATTGATATATTTTTTGGAACGGAAAATTTTCCGGGAAAATATAGCGGAAAATTTTCCACCTCACATCACTAGGAAGACCCCGATAGATTCGTTATGCTTTTTGACCACCTTGCGTTATTATATTCTTGGAATGCTGAGAAAAAGAAAGAACTGTTATCAATGTATTTACAAGACATGGCGCTCGATTTAGTACTAGAATTAAAGGCCCAGAACCAGTTAGATGCACTTAATTACGAACAATTAAAGGATAAATTAGTTGACTTGAGTAGACCGAAATTACCGGCATATCGGGCGGAATTTGAAATATTTCAAGTCCAACAAGGTGAAAACGAGCCAATAGATGCGTATTTTCTCAGAAAATTAGGGTCATTAGACAAGTACTGCCTCAGGCCACCGAGGAGCAGAAAATAAATTATTTATCCTTAGGTTTAAAGAAAAACTTTTAGCAAAAAATTGCGTTAGAAACATTTACAACTGCTCAGGCCTTACAAACAGATTTACATAATCATATTAATTATGTTCTTAATGCTGACATTTTAGTATCAATTTTCGTCATCTTAGTATCAATTCTTGTCTCCAATCCGGTAATCAGGATTTTCAAAGTTTCCAGAAGTGGACCCCCACCAATTTCGATTGTCGGTATACTTTTCATCATTCTATCTTACTTGCTAGCAGCACTTGCACCTTCAATAACTTCATCGGTTAAATCTCTTTCTCCCTGTGTCTGACAGTTTAAACAATACCAGCTACCATCATTTCATTTCAATGTTTCAAGTTTTTCCGACGATAATTGTACACAATTTGTACGGAACCAATTTCCACAACATTCACAATTTATGGATATGCTATAATTTGAATCCCTTGTACCTTCACAACAACTATGATTTTCAGGTTCATGTTGATCTACACTCGACTTACTAAATCTCATATTTTCATATGATATCGGCTACACATTCCAAACCTCTCCAACAAAATCTCCACCAATGAATATTTAACAATACCTCATTTGTATAAGTAATAACTATAAATTCTACCAATGGTAATACACACTTTTGTTATAATTGTAAGTATTATACTAATCCTAAAGCTGAAAGTCGCCAAATTGATAATATATTTTTTTATCTTAAAAATTTAAATTATATAAACTCACAGATCTTGGATGTAGTCGCCAAATTGATAAAACTCTAAGTTTAGAAAAAAAATAAATAAACTTACCATCTCCATGGTAACGAATTTTAATTAGAGACTACAAATTGATAAAAGCCATATTTTGCAAAGTAGTAACCACTTGTGAAGAATTTATAACCTCCAGAATAAGGCATCATTCTATTATATATATATTAAATTTTTATAAAATTGTAATTTAACTGATTCATAAGACTCAATTAGAATGTTCAATTTTTATATTGTTGACCCTCTTTATTGTTTTCAGGTAACAGAATACAAATGAGAATTTAACATTCTGAATAAGATGGATGACAGAATGAATATCATTTAAATGAGGAGAAAATATTTACATAAGATTTTACAATATTATTCGCAGGATCCCTCTCCTTTATACATATATAATGTGTGTGTGTGTGTGTGTGTATGTGTGTGTGTGTGTAATTTTCACAACAAGAATTCCACTACTTTTTTGTAGTGAAATAACAACATTAAACCTTAACTTTGCTTGTTTGCATTGAAAAAAACAAAAGAAAAGTGAAAAGAAAAAAATCTATCTTCTCTGTTTAAAGTACCTCATTGCAGTAACATACGCAACACATCTACTATATTCTAGATTGATCGTCTTCCGTTAGGGTTATCTCGAAACTAATCATAAACAAAATGGCACACATCAAATTACAATCCTCCTCTTTTAACAACATTGCATTTCATGACTCCTCATGACTCTAATTAACACTTAAGCTGTCTCGTTGAATGTATTGGTTAAATGAGCGATAACATTCCCTTTACTACATTATTCCACAATCACACGCCTTCCCAATTTCAGAATTAGAACGAACTAGTGGCAGATATGAGGCATCGCTCTGTATGGCCATAGCATTGAATATCCAATTCAGCCACAAAACCAAATATGATGAAGTAATAAAATATGAAATATGTACAAGTGGACATGCATACACTACAAAAAAAAAAAAAAAAAAAAAAAACTACCGGACAGCAACTTAAAGTTAAATGACAACACGTATCACTTGTTGCGAGGAGAATTACAGAAACAAAGATTGAAAACAAAGGTTGAAGTGCCCAAGAAAGAAAGAAAGATAAAAATCCATTTGATATAACAGATCAGTCTCTCACGAATAAGTGCAACAAGCTGATGCCGTAAGCGCATCTACAAATGAAGTAACTATTCTACCGTTTGATATCATAAACCAAATCCTTTTTACATGACTGATTCAAAATTTTAAAAAATTAAACAAAAAATATGCTTAAGGTTCCAGACTTAATTTAATTTCTGGACTTCCCACGCTCATAAATACGATTTAAGCTATTTCAGAAGAAGGAAACATGGGAACGGAAGTTATGCAAGGTTTCCATAGCAACGGAAGTTATGCGAAATCGCTATCATTGTTCTAGAAAATTCTAACATTATATTAGTAGAAAGATAATCAGAGAATGTCGGAGATGCCGTGCACAGTTTAACCCACAAGTATCCATTACTGTCAACACACAAATAGAATACTAAACACTGTTACTCGAAGTTACTTCAGTAAAGATTATTATTATTATTATGGCAGCGTTGAAGTCGCCATCTTGGTTTTAGCTATTTCGAATCTGCGTGTCTAAAAATTTAAGTAAAATTTGGGTTACCTGAGGTGCTGAGGTTTTCTTGTAGCTTACACACTGTCGATCAGCTTCGGGATTCCACCAAATTTCACTCCCATGCGGAATTGATGCCTATAACGATATCGTTATATCAACCTTTTAACCAACCCTCGAATTTCCAATGCCAATTCTTAGAACTAACGCCTAGCCAGTCGATATTCACAGAAGAGCGAAACAATGGAATTTTTCTACCCAGAAGGTGCCTCTATCATCAAGACATTTCAGCACCTCTCGCCGGACCGTATTTGGGAAGGTATTTGTTTGTTCCCTCACTCACACCCACGCAAAGCTGAATTTCTAAGCAACAGCAGTGGATCATATGTCATAATGTGCATTTTCGCAAATAATTATTAATTATTTACACTATTATGTGAGTCAATATGATTAATGTACTCTCAATCAAGGATAATTAATCAATTATTTCTTATTATCGAAGCAGTTATATAAAAACTTAATGTTTTGTGCGAACTATTTTTTATGCTAATAACGTATCAATGAGCCTCCATTGTGTTAACGAAGAGAGCAGCCAGGACTTGGCGCGAGAGTGCAATTTGGACATCCAAAGAGATGAGAGCACTCGACGAACACTCCTATTTTAAACTAGCGTTAAATACAAGTGCCATAAGTTTTATTACAATTTTTCGTATTAAGCTTACCAGTAACGTGTAGACATGAAAAGGCCTCTAACATATCTAAGTTACCATCACCAACAAAATAATGCAACGGGATTGACTGTGCTAGTCACAATGGAACTAGCATGTGGGAGAAGCAAAAGGATCCCAAAACCTGTGGATGGATTTTTCATTTTTGTGAGCAATGCTTGTGTTTGCCGGTCAACTAACTTTCGTAACCGTGAATACGCGCGCGGAAATATTAATATTCGGTCGTCGCGTAATACGGGGCCACATCATTGCAATTTGAAAAGGTATCTTAGTGCTGATAAAATGTAAAGTGCCACAATATGTGAAAAGTTTAAAATATACATATTAATTATATTTTTGTGTGAATTAATTAACATACAAGTGACGTAAAAAGTGCATGTTATATAATAATATTTTGTGTTAGAGCATACGTATTATGCATGTATTTTATTTATTATGTTTGCAGTTTCAGCAGTGCAACAGGTTGATATTGTTTTGCATGAAATACAACGGAAATATACGTCGCACCCAGCGTTCCCCGAACACTGACCGTATACTGGGTAACCACGAACGGAACAATCAGTTGATTCAGCTGAGGTGAATACAGGGAGTAATCACGAACACGATACATGTTAATAGTCCATGGTTCGAATCCTGAGTTTCACCAGTTTAGTTCTTAGTTGGTTAATGTTTACTTATAGGTTGGTATTTCATAGTCCAAAATTCTGTTTTCTTACATGAATCAGTATAAGGACGTTTTCGGATCAAACCCGATACCATTAAATCTGTATACTCAAATGATAGCCCATAGGAACGAACCTCAGTACAGTCATATATGGTTATATATGGCTTATCCCGCTACTTTATCGCTACTTTATCGCTTTGGGCAGGAATTCCTCCCCTCAGGTACACCTTGTCTCAAAAAGGTTGAGCGTATTCTTTATTGCTGTTTCGGGGCAAAAATTTTCTAAGCCCAACTTCAGGTATCTTCGGAAAAAAGTAAACCAGGTTCGAACCTCGAAGCCATCCTTTGCAATCGGGAAAAATTTTGCAGATGTGTTTTTCATTTTTTAAATATAATAAGACTTGTTACCAATTGTATATATAAAAAAAAAACATTGATTGAAATACTTAATGATACAATATTTCGAAACTTTGTATTAATGTCAGCACATGCTTGTTTGTCATTTAGCTCTCCATACGTAATGGAACATTTAGATACGTAAACGAATCTTTCCATATGTAAAAGAATGCTGAAAGTTAAGAGATAGAACATAAGTCTCGCCTGAGTACTAAAATAAAAGTCAAAGTAGAACAAAAACAGCGTTTGCAGTGGATATGAATATCATAATTATCTAGAGAGCCGCTATACATCGCTAGGGCATCTTCCGAAGAGTGCTTGTGTTAGCTCAGCGGTAAGCCGTTGGATTTCAAATCGTAAGGTTAAGAGTTCGGTTCCCATCTGAGTCAATTTTTATTTTATGAAATTCTATTTTCCGCAATGCATGAAAAATTATATAAAAAAATTACATTAAAAACATTAGTTATATATATATATATATATATATATATATATATGAGAATGTTAAATACAAATTAAGAAAATCGTTTAATAAATAAATTATGTAGTGTATTTATTTGGAACTATTTGTCATATAAAAGTTACTTCTCAACATTCATATTGCAGCATGTCATTTATGTTCTTGAAAAATTATCCGAGGCATAAAAAGAGGGTATAAACAGAGAATCTAAAGTCGGAACGCTCGCAAGAAATTCATGAACCCCATAGGTCACGTGAACAGACTGGAATTGTCCTTATGAAGCATGCCACAGCAGAAAGTCTTTACATAGATTTTCAATTCAATACCTGATATATGGTTTTGCAATGTGGAAGTGGTGATGCCTGGGTCGCTCACTCTGTATTTATATATAATTATAAAAGTGGATGTATGTGTGTGTTTCAACATAATCCTGATACGTCTAGAGCAATTTTAACAATATTTCTTACAGACTGGAAAAGAGTACTGTCGGGATACATATCAAAAATGCTAGAAAAGGATCGATATTAGTAACGAATCCATAGTTTCGTGGTCGCTTAGGTAAATAGTTCTACTTTCAATTCAAGTTTAATTAACCTCCCATTAGCACCCAGGGTGATTACGTACCGACATAAAAGTAAAGAAATCAACCGATATTACAGCGTGAGCAAAGAAACAGTACTTGATTTTAAAGTGCCATATAATTAACATTTAATTGAATATTTACATGAAATTTAGTACAGAGCTCAGTAAACTCAAAGTATTTTCCCATCTATCTTTTCAGAATCCTAGTTCTGACCAGGGCAGCTAGAGGGCAGTAACATCGAAAATGGCGTTCACCCCACAGCAACGAAGCTGGTGCGTTTACAATTTGCAAAAACAAGAAGTTTTGTGAGAGTGCAGCGTGATTTCAAACGACAATTTAATGCTGATCCAACCACACACAAAAAATCCATTGTGTAGTGCCATAGAACGTTTATTGAGATGAGGTGCATTTGTGATCAAAGAAAAGGACATTCAGGGCGACGTCCAGTCTCCGAGGATACTGTGGAGCGCGTAAGAGCAGCCTTCGTACACTGATTAACCAATAGATGTAATAATTTTTTAACCTCTTATACACAAAAGTAAGTACTTTTATTTAAAAAAATACACAAATAACTAACAAAATTGTATGTAGTATTTTTACTTCATAATATCACACAACCTCTTTTTGAAACAATGAGAGAAATATATTTATATGATAATCTTAAAGGCTGCACATCAAGAGCTTGGTTTCGGGTAGTTCTGCACATTCTTGAAACTTTTTAGTCTTAACTTTCAATACATTTTATGGATATTTCGAACAAATTTTTCATTCATTGATCACATATGTAATAATCTGTTACCACCTATCAGATGCTTCGGATCTGCAAAATCGGTAAAATTCCGAATTCTATAATGCACTGACTTTTCTTAAGCTTGTCTAGAATCGAGCAAGTACCGAATTTTCTGTTCATGGTTCATATGCGTAATAGACCGTTCGTCTGATCGTGTCGTTTCCTAGGCTTATAACCACCATCACGGTTTACCCAGTCCTGAAGGTTTCTGAATTTTTAACGGCAGGAATTCAACTTTTCTGTTTAAAAATAACCATGGAATACATTTAAGAAGAGTGGAAAGAATCAGTCACTGTTTCAATTCATAAGAAAGGCGACAAAATTTATTGTAATAATTAGCGAGGCATTTCTTTTAACATTATATTAACAAGACTGATTCCATACGCCGATGAAATTATTAGAGATTATCAGTGTGGATTTAGGGAAATCGATCAACTATCGACCAGATATTTACTATTCAATAAATACTCGACAAGAAATGGGAATATATTACCCAGTACATCAGCTCTTGATTGATGTAATAAGATTTACAACTCGGATAGGAAGGAAGTATTGTACAATTCTTACAGAATTCGGTAGTAAGACTATTCATGGCTTTCGATTGATTTTTTTTTAACAAAAGAGACACTGACCAAAGCTTAAAACCCAGTTTATTTTAAATTATAATTTGTAACTAATAATTTGTAAGATTTTTTTCGACAGTGTCTGAAGAAGGATATGCTAGATATCCGAAACAGTTACAAATTATAATTTAAAATAAACTGGGTTTTAAGCTTTGGTCAGTGTTTCTTTTGTTTAAAAAAAAAAAAACGAATTTGGAATACCGAAAAAGCTAGTTAGATTAATTAAAATGTGTTTAAATGAATCCCAGAGTAAAGTGCGAGTAGAAAAATTCTTGTCCATGAGCTTCAACATCGAGAATGGTCTGAAACAAGGAGATGTGTTATCGCCATAATTATTCAGCATTGTTCCGGAGTACGCTATAAGGAAAATTAATGATAGCAACCAGGCCCTAGAGCTGAATGGTATTCACCAGGTTATGGCGTATGCGAATGATATAAATTTAATAGGGGATGATAGGAGAACAATAGGAAGAAATGTATAGGCCTTACTAAACGCTTGCAGCGACATTGGTTTAGAAGTAAATGCAGACAAAACTAAATGGCAGTTCACCGGGATCGTAATACGGCAAATTGTGGATGCGTTAAAATATCAAATAATACTTTCGACAAAGTGGATACTTTCAAATATCTAGGATCAATATTACCAGACCAAAATCATATCCACAAAGAAATTAAATGTCGACTGAAATCAGGAAATCCGTGTTATTCAGTTCAAAATGTCTTGTCGTCGCGAATTCTGTCGAGGAATTTAAAGCTTAAAATACATAAAACGATAATCATGCCTATTGTTCTGTATGGTTGTGAAACATGGTCGCTTACGATGAGGGAAGAACGCAGACTGAAAGTATTTGAAAATAAAATCCTGAGACGAATATTCGGACCCAAGAGGAACGGGAATGGGGGAAACTTCATAACGAAGAACTGCATAATTTATACGGTTTACTAAACATCATTATGGTCATCACGTCTAGGAGGCTTAGGTGGGCAGGTCATGCAGACAGAATGGAAGAAGGTAGGAACTCTTTCAAAGTTTTAACTGGAAATTCAATCGGAAAACGTCCATTAGGAAAACCTAGGGGCAGATGGGAGGACAATATTAAGATGGATCTTGTAGAAATAGGAATACAAAATAAAAAGTGGATCCAGTTGGCTAAGAATAGAGAGCTTTTGTGAACGCGGCATTGAACCTTCGGATTCCGTAAGCCATATATAGAGAGAATATATTTAAGTTAAGCACAGCTGCAGAACAACCATGAGTGAGTTGTTAGTTTTTGCACTTCTATCGGAAAGTCCGGGAATCAACCCCGAATACGAGCATTTTGACAAAAGTTTTTCTTCATGCAATCTGTGAATGTAGAGATAGTGCGTGTACTGTGAATCCTGGCCGACTTCCTTTATCGTTTTTAAATCGTTATTACTACTAATTACCAGCATTGACGGATTTACCAAGGGGGTTAGGGTGGGGATGTCTTACAGGTTGAAGCCTGTACTCCGAAATTACGGAATTTCTAAAATAATCAGAATATTTGTTATGCCTTTACTCATAAACTTCAAGCTCTCCTCAAATAAAAATTAGGTATTTTTAGAAAAACTAAACATTAATATGGAAAAACCTCCCAAAATACTTTTCTAAATCCGCCACTGATTATCAGTATAAAATGCTCTTCAAGGTTGTATCCGGGAGATTATTGCTGAATACAAACAAAACGAAATATTAGTTATGCCTATACTCATAAACTTTAAGCTCCTCCCAAATGAAAATTAGGAAATTTTAGAAAAAACAAACATTAAGCAGAGAAACACCTCCCAAAATACTTTTCTGAATCCACTACTGATTATTTCTATAAAACTGTATGCAAGGTTGTATACGGAAGATTATTGCTAAATCTTTGCACAGCTACAGTATAACAAAAATGTGGAAGTACGCTCTGACAAATATATTGACAAACGTACGCTCTGACGGATATATTGAAAAACATAAGTTTAACTTATGTGCTAGAAGCTAGAGTAGGGCTACTAATCTCTAAGAAATGAAACACGGATGACTAAAAAGAAATGACGTAGAGAATAAAAAACGTCGATAACTCAGAAGTTAAAATAAAGTTAAATATCCTTTACAATTGCCCTCAAATACTACGTACTGTATGTTTACTTTAATTCATAAAACATGTGTTCCATCCATCCTGATAGTGAATTCCAGAGGAAAATATAATATTTAGGTCATGAAATCTTATTTAACTTTAGAGTATACTATAAGAAAGCTATTCAAATAGAAAAGTCATGAAAATGAAAAAAGCCAAAATTTCCAAAATTCTCGTTTTTTTCCCCAAAAAAGCTGTCTTTTTATGTGCAAAAAACCATCGATTGAAAAAAAGCCGGCTTTTTGCATCTCTACTCAGGAGAGACTTATGTTCTATGTCTTAACTTTCAGCATTCTTTTACATATGGAAAGATTCGTTTACGTATCTGAATGTTCCATTAGGTATGGAGAGCTGAATGACAAACAAGCATGTGCTGACATTAATACAAAGTTTCGAAATACTGTATCATTAAGTATTTCAATCAATGTTGCTTTTTTTTATACAATTGGTAACAAGTCTTATTATGTTTAAAAGAAGAAAAACACATCTTCAAACTTTTTCTAGATTGCAAAGGTTGGCTTCGAGGTTCGAACCTGGTTTACTTTTTTCCGACGTTAAAATTTTCGCCTTGAAACAGCAATAAAGAATGCGCTCAACCTTTTTGAGACAAGGTGTATTTGACAGTAAAATTTGAGTCGTACAGTTGAAAACATTGCTGCATTACAAACACAATGAGGTACGAACTATGATCCTACAATAAAGACTCTAGAGCTTATTGAATTACAATACATTAGTAGTGATTAGGAAAAAAATGGGTCCGGAAAAAATAGTAAATGAATTCTAGTACCAAGACTATTAACCCCAGTATCATGGTTCATACCTCGTCTTGTTCGGAATGACGCAAAGTTTCTTTTTGGTAACATTCGCATGTTACCAAAAAAATCCTTTTTCCCACTTTGGGCAAGAACTGTATTGCCTTAGGTACATATTAGGGAAATTTGACTGGTACAGTTGCAAACACTGCTCCATTCCGAACAAAACGAGGTATGAACCATGATTCTATACGATAAATTGTCTCGATGCAATAGCTGCTTCACTGAAAGTCTAAAATTTACCTTAAAAAGTGGAAATCTCAAAAAGGTTAAAGTTCATTTTTTTTTCATATTTTCGGCAGCCTATAACTTCGTAAGGTAGCATTTGTACATCCAGGTTGGTCTATACTTTTTGTCTCATCTTGGTGTCAGGAATCATCTCCCCTAACGTCGGTGCTGTTTTGAAACACCTGTATATACAGGGTGAGGCAGAGGTCTGGATATACCCCTATAAAAGTCGAACGGCGTGAGAACGCTATGGGATACTATGGGTGGGGACGCAACTTGTAGGAGCTATCGTGCCAACGGCGGCCATCATGAAATCCGACATCTTGAATTTGGGTTAGTTTTTCAAATGGGAAAGGGGTTATTTCGGACATTACATTATACTGCCTTTTTCGGGGGAATACACCTGTGCAATCCATTTTGCGATATCTTTATTCGAGTAGGAGTTATGACTTGTTAAAGTTTAAAATTTGCAAGGAGGTGATCAATTTTCTTTAGTTGCAGGTAATCCACAATGGCACCTACATGGAAGAACGCTATTGCATTGAAATTGTGTTAATGAGTGGTGGGCGAAGTACCAGAGTGATTCCTGCTGACTTCAATGAACGGCGTCATAAGAGAAATAACACTTCACACATGACAGTTTCCAAGTTATTGGACAAATTTCGTGCAACATGTTCTGTGGCGGACAAGCCACGCAGTGGACGTACAAGAACAGCCACCGACGAGTAGGCTGCAACAGCAATTGTGGCATCGGTTGTGAGAAATTAACATCGCAGTACGCGCCGGTTATCAGCAATATCCGGTGTCAGTCAGCGTCAGCACACACACACCAATAGAACCCGTAGAAGTTACAGTTGCAACATCATCTTTCGAAGGATGACCCTGATCGGCGGTTACAGTTTGCAGAATGGGCTCTGGATCAGTGAGACAGTAATCCAAACTTCATACAAAGGTTATTCAGTGGTGAAGCTAATTTTTGTGCAAGGTGAGGTAATGAAACAGAATCACCGTTACTGGTCAGATGCAAACCACTCGTGGATGGATCCCTGTAAAGATGCTGGTGGTGGAAAAGTGATAGAACCTTGAATGGGGAGAGGTATCTTAACATGCTCCGTGATTGTGTGTTTCCAACGTTGTTGAATCCGCAGGGTGATTCCCAAACCTCTTTCGAACAGGATGGTGCACCTCCCCACTACGCTACTCATTTCACAGTTTCCAGGCAGGACGGCTTCTAAGGAATAGCCACCACGGTCACCTGATCTCACATCTCCTGACTATTATCTATGAGATCATTTGAAATCAATTGTGTATGTGGTAAAAATCAACAATGTAACCCATCTCTGCCGGCGGATTGAAAAGGTGTTTCCTGACTCCGCTGACCCACAGAGCTGCAATATGTGTAACAGGACTGGCAAAAAAGACCCGATTGTGTATCCACAGGTCCCCTTTCCCATTGAGTTGCAATAAAGACAAAAAAAACAACGTGCACTGCAGGGCTCTAACCCGCCTTAACTCGCTAACGCTCGCTCGGCAAAACTATGTGAATTAAATATTAAACTCTGGTACAGGAAAGAAAAACCTTACTGCTAATCTATATGAGGGCACCTGTGTCCTAGAACCTTCCCATTCTTTTACGATTTGCGTACAAATACCGCATCCGGGCGTACGTATAACAACTAAAAAGCAAAAACGCAAAACAACCTATGCTAGGTGGCCACTAAAAACACGAATACTATATAACCGCGTAAGGGTGCATTCCAAAGCTGGGGGCCCGAGCGTCAGCGAGGAGTAGAGAATACGTGTTGGTTGTGGCAATGATATAAGTTTTAATAACACTTGTCATGGTTTCGTACTAGTAGCGCTCCACTTGTAAACATAAAATACAGCTTCTGTACACCGTACAGAAATAAACCGCAGTTTAAAATATTCCCTAATACAGTAATTTTTCATATGCACTCACTTATATTATCCGTCGTAAAGCACTTGTAATGATTTTACACTAGTAACCCTACACTTGTAAACATAAAATACGTATGTATTACTTTGTATTTAATTCTATCGTTTGCAGAAATTTGTTCTTTATAAATATTATTTTTCATACAAAGTATTAAATTATATCTGCAAATCTTCCAAAATGTGGTGCGCCAAAAGTAAACCGCCGCACCGAAATATATTTTTTTCAACGATTAATTCGAGTGGTGCGCTAAAAGTAAACCTGCACGAATTTGTCAACAATTATTTCTAATGACCCTTTGATTCGTGTCATTCTTAAATTTAACCTGTACGAACATTTTCACTCACCTTGCTATACGCTGTAAGTTTTTCCTGCGTATGTTTGGTCTTGAAGTAATGTTACTCTTACGCTCTTAATGTAAAAACTACCTCTGTATGATCGATCACTTTGTTACTTTAACTAAATATTCCCCTCCGAAATAAAGGAAACACCCGCTTTTTCTCACAAACAATTCAACAAAACAGCTTTTGTTGCTCGCTCCGCGGGCACCAGCTTTTGTTGTTATTTTGATAGGTGAATGCAGTGTTGCCAAAGAGATGGCACAAAAAGCGCCAAACGAGAAACGAAAAGACCCACTTTGGAAGTAATGTTGCTGATAATAATAATAATAATAATAATAATAATAATAATAATAATAATAATAATAATAATAATAATAATAATAATAATAATAATAATGTCATTATTTTTCAACACAATTAACACTGCAAAGTAGTTACGATGTATGAATTTTCAAAGTGCATAAAAATTAAAGGTTAACAAAAGGAAGAAAAAAACACTAACATCCGTTTCACATTAACTCACGCTTCTACGGCTAATTTGCCGTACCGGTACCAAATTTAATTGTGCTTTGCAAAAATTTAAACGACATTGAAGGTTAGAATTGCTTTCCGTTACAGTGCTGAAGGAACAGAAAACAAATTGGAATTGTAAAGGGGTGGTCATGCAATATATTTGAGCAGCGCTGATTAAAATAAACAACATATATAAATTAATTATATTCGATTACAGAATGTATAGTTAATCCCAGCCCAAAATTGCTGTTAGTTCGTGTCACCAAATTATCATTTAAAAGCACACAAAAAAGTACCAATCGGAAAAATGTCCTTTTGTCCCTATGTTGGATTCCGAATCCACTATCTTTAGCAACCTTTGTTCCAGGTTGGCAGCAGTGAGTCAATAAAGCAAGAAAAAGCGGGAGAAAGAAATTGTCGATTGAAAGAAATTTGCAGCGTTGCCAAAATAAAGATAATTATGATATCATACAATAATCTTGACGCGTGTTGAATCAGTAATGGTGAAAACGTACGAAAAATTCGAAAGGAAAACAATTTGTTTTTCAGAAAAGGAGACTATAGATTTTGAACAAAAAAGACGATGGGTTCTGCAAAAGAGACTATGGGCTATGTGACAAATTTGTTTCAAATCCAAAGACAACCGCTCTAAAAAAAAAAAAAAAAAAAAGTAAATAATGAGTAAATTAAGATTATTAGATTAGTAATTTGAATATATTTCGATTACCCTGTTAATTCTAGTTTTTAGTGCTTGAAAACCCTAAAAGCAGTTTAATGTTACGCTTCTAATGCTTTCACGGATATAAAAGTCTTTTCCAGAAATGCTATTATTATTTCGTACGGTACTGCCACCCGTGGAAATGCTGCCTCCCGTGGATACGGGCCTATCTGAAGGGGAGAAAGAATGTAAATAAACTTACGTCTGTATACTTAGAACACTATTTCATGTGAGGTTGTTGAAAAGAAAAAGCTGAAGTTTTAATTAAAGTAACAACAAAATGAATTTATGTCAATATTCCTCTTGTTTAGGCTCCAAAAATCCTGGACGCCAGAAAGTCAAGGCGATTGGATACAGGAGTCTGGGTCCTAAGTAACTTAAATCAAAAATAAAATTGTGAAGGCCCATGTATGAAATTGAATTATTATGGTGCCTAGTTTTGTGAACCGGCACCTAGGTCACAAGAAATATTCTCAAGCGCTTATCTTGTTTATGATGGTCTGTCGGCATTCTGTCTGCCTCTATTCGCTACAGCTTTCTTCAGTTTCAAACCACCGCGGTGACCACAAAAACACTTCCCTTGTAGAAATATAGTAATAAAATAAAGCGCTATATAATACGATTCTTGTAGCATTAAGATAAGAATAGTTGTAGCAATGGTATGGGGTGAGAAATTGCTAATATGCAGAGTAAATAATAGAAAAAATGAAAGGATGTAATAAGATATGAATATTTTTACAGGGATTAAGAGCTTTTTGTTGGCCTAGATATTCTGAATCTGCGCATGAACTGATATAGTGCTTAGGCTATAATGTTTTGGGGTAAAAAAAAAAAAAAAACAGTAAAGTAATCCTGCTTAAGTGATAGAACATTACAAATGACCATTAACGTATTTCAAACTAGGAGAATAGGTCTTATTAACAAGTTACGTTTATATACAGTAAGCGTATTACCTATTTTGCCATTTTTTTCCTTTCATTACTCTACTAAATGTATTTGTGGTTTACAGTAAGAAACTGTAATATGAAAAGATTCCCTCAAGCTTCCAATGCGACAGTGTTGGGCAAATTTCAATTGAATTAACAAATTAACAATTAATCTGTAAATTTAATTGTTAATTGCAATTAACAATTGAAGTAAGTAATGGTTAATTGTTAATTGCAGTTGGCCATTAATAATGGAGAATCAATTGCAATTAATCAATTGATTGAAAATAATTGCAGTGGAAAGTAATTGCAATTGAATTCAGTCATTCAATTCCAATTGAAATCAATTGGCAATTAATTCAATTGCAATTGATTTCCACAGCAATTACTTTCAATTGATTGATCAATTGCAATTGATTTTCACTGATTAATTTTCAACACTGTAGCTCAGAGAGGACGTGGGACAATGAAAACTTTAGCCACGACCAATTGACTCACCACCCATCGTGACTCACGACCCACCGTGACCCACTCTGACCCACCACCCACCATGAACCACTCTCACCCACTGTGACCCACAGACCCACCAAAACCTATTGTCATCAACTCTGACCCATGATTCACGCTCTCTTCTCTACTGACTAAAGAGTTTAAACTTGTAATAAAACAAGCCTATGAAATTATCACTCATCAGAGTTTGAATTTCTACGATCAATCGCTCAAGCACCGCTCTATTACAATAACGGCGGATCTGACCTTTCTAATATAAATAAAATAAAGAGTTTGTTTGCATCTGTCTGTCTATCTTTGTGCGGTCTGTGGACCAGATGAGTGGACCGAATCTTTTCAAAATTTGGTCACGGGTAGCTTGGTTTAGGCCCCAGATCAAGACGAAGAGATTTTTTTTTTTTCAAATTCGAACTAAGAGTGTCTCAGGGGGACGTTTTCCGGGACCGGCCTAGGGACCAGACAAGTTGACCGAGAGTAACCAAATTTTGGTCACGGGTACCTTGGTCCAGGTCCCACATCAAGGCAAAGCGTTTTTGACAAAATTCGAACCAGGGGATCTCAGGGAGGCGTTTACCGAGATATGTAAAAGTAGTAAAAAATGGCCGATATTAGTGTCGATTTCATAGTTTTCGCGGTCGCTGAGATCAATGGTGAAACTCCGATCGCATTAACTTCCAAATTCACCCTATTCGGCTGCGGGCCGGGGGTCAACGGGGAGGGGGGAGGGATACCGAAACGTAAAATTAATTCAAAATGATCGATATTAGTGTCAAATCCATATTTTTCACGGTCGCTGAGATCAATGGTGACACTACCATTAGCGATGACTTTCGAATTCTTCCACCGTTGTATGTGGGCCTTAGGTCACCAGAGGGGGGAATTCCGAGACATGTAAAAATAATCGAAAATGACCGATATTAATGTCAAATTCATAGTTTTCGGGGTCGCTGAGCTCAATGGTGAAACTCACGACCGCATTTACTTTCACATTTAGCTCCCATTAGCTAAGGAACGGAGGCATTATAAAGACGATCAAGCGATATGTAAAAAGAATCCTTAATGACTGATAGTAGTGTCAAATTCGTAGTTTTCGCGGTCACTGAGATCAATGGTGATACTTTCATTAACGATGATTTTCAAATTTAGCCACCATTGTATGCTGGCCGGGAGTCACCGGGGGTGGAGAATTGCGAGACATGTAAAAATAATGGAAAATGACCGATATTAGTGTCAAATCCATAGTTTTCGCTGTCGCTGAGATGAGTGGTGATACTTCCACAGGCGTTGACTTCTAAATGCAGCCCCCATCGGCTGCGGGCCAAAGGCGTTGTTTTTTGGAAACTGGAACCACAGGATCATAGGGGCTTTTACCGGGATATGTAAAAAGTAGTAGAAAATGGCAGATGTTAGTGTCACATTCATAGTTTTCGCGGTATCCGCTGGGAGCCAGAGGAGATTTTTTTCACAATTTGAACCAAGGGGGTCTGAGGGGGCGCTCACCGGGACATGTAAAAGTAGTAGAAAATGACCAATATTTGTGCCGAATCCATATTTATCGGGGTTGCTCAGATGTGTAGTGACACTACCCGATAGTGTTTACGTTCAAATTCAGCCCCCATCGGCCTTCCAAATGAAAACACATGTACGTTGTTGGATATATATTCACACAAAATATATCCAATTTTAGAAATGTTTCTTAGTTGTTCTCCCGTTGTTCAGTTTGTTTACATTGATATTTTATCTGATCCGTGCGAAGAACGGGCATAACAGCTAGTACGAAATGGTAAAGTGTTTGTCATAGAGCAAATTAGAATGAATTCAATTATATAGGTAATTATTATAATTATCATTGATAATTATTTCCTTGCTACCGTTTTCTAAGCCTATTTCCACGTTTTGTGAATCAATGGTAGTGGGTCAAAATGGGCATTCAATGTGGGAAGAAAAATGACCCACTATCCCACCAGTATCCCACAATCGCTTTTTTCGCATTGTTTAGTGCATGTTTTGTACCGTTTCTGCGCATATTTTCACGATTTGTACGCCACCGAAAGTGGGTCAAAGAGGACCTACAAATATGGCAGAAAAAGACATATTCATCCCACATTCAAGGACCATTTTGACCCACTTCTACTGATGCACAAAGCAGCACAAATCATGCAAAAAAAAAAAAATGTGAAGGAAACGACATCGACATTCGATGGTGACGGAACAGCATTAAGTTATTCCGCTATACTTGTAGACCATTTTGGCCCATTTTTCTTGTCGCACTAAAGTGGAAATAGGAGCACAAAACGGTACAAAACAGGCACTGTACGATGCGAAAGAAACGACCTCCAAATTCGATAGTGACGGAACAATGGCTCTTTTTCCTCACATCTTGATGGACCATTTTGACGCATTTCTGGTGATGCTCAAAACGTGGAAGTAGGCCAACAGAACGGTACAAAATACACATTAAACGATGTGAAGAAATCGTCCTCCAAATTCGTTGGTGGTGGAACAGCATTAACTTGTTTCGTTATATTCATAGGTCCATTTTGAACCACTTCCGGTGACGCACAAAACGTACAAAACAGGCACTAAACGATGCGAAAGAAAAGCCCCGAAATTTGATAGTGGCGGAAAGGTGAGCCATTTAACTCCCTCTTTAAAGGCCCATTTAACTCACCTCGGGTGATGCAGAAGACGAGAAATAGATGCAGAAATTTCTTTTCTTTTTTTTTATAAAAAAAGGTACTAAGCGATGCGAAAGAAACGATCTAGAAATTCGATAGTGTCGGAACAGTAGGTCATTTTTGTCACACCTTGGAAGCTAATCTTGATACACATCTGGTGACGCACAAAACCTGGAAATGGAGCACAAAACGACACAAAACAGGAATTAGTCAATGCGAAAGAAGGACTTCGAAATTCGGTAGTGGTGGAGCAGTGAGTCATTTAACTCCCACTTTGAAGGCCCGTTTAACTCACTTCCGGTGACTCACAAGACGAGGAAGTAGGCACAGAAAACTTTTTTAAAAATAGTCACTAAACGATGCGAAAGAAACGACCTAGAAATTCGATAGTGGCGAAACAGTAAGTCATTTTCTTCACACTTTGGAGGCCCATTTTGACACACTTCTGGTGACGCACAAAACGTGGAAACAGAGGCACGAAACATTCACTAGTCGATGCGAAAAGAAGGACCTCGAAATTCGGTAGTGGCGGAGCAGTGGGTCATTTTCGTCCCACCTTCGAGGCCCATTTTGACCCTCTTCCAGTGAAGCACAAAACGTCGAAATAAGCGCACATAAAGGTACGCGATGTGAAATTAACGAGCTCGAAATTCGATAGTGGCAGAACTGAAAATGAAATTAAATCTTTGTTTTACGTTTCACGGTTATGCCTAACAGACTAAAGGAGACGGTGATGATGAGAGATGAGTGAAATGGTGGAATGAAGAAAGAAGGAGGAAACGGGAGAACCCCGAGAAAACCCACGAGTACGGTGTTTGTCCACCACAAATTCCACACGGCGCGAGTTGGGATCGAACCAGGTACCCCAAGCATCGGAGGTAAACGCTCTACCACTGAGCTACCGCGTCCCCCAGTGCCGGAACTCTTGGTCATTTTCGTCTCATCTTGTAAGCCCATTTTGACCCACTTCCGGTGACGCACAAAACGTGGAAATAGGGGCACGAAACGGCACGAAACATTCACTAGTCGATGCGAAAGGAAGGACCTTGAAATTCGGTAGTGGCGGAGCAGTGGGTCATTTTCGTCCTACCTTCGAGGCCCATTTTGACCCTGTTCCAGTGACGCACAAAACGTCGAAATAGGCGCACAAAAAGGTACGCGATGTGAAATTAACGGCCTCGAAATTCGATAGTGGCGGAACTCTTGGTCATTTTCGTCCCATCTTGAAAGCCCATTTTGACCCACTTCCGATGACGCACAAAACGTGGAAATAGGGGCACGAAACGGCATGAAATATTCACTAGTCGATGCGAAAGGAAGGACCTCGAAATTCGGTAGTGGCGGAGCAGTGGGTCATTTTCGTCCTACCTTTGAGGCCCATTTTGACCCTCTTCCAGTGACGCACAAAACGTCGAAATAGGCGCACAAAAGGGTACGCGATGTGAAATTAACGACCTCGAAATTCGATAGTGGCGAAACTCTTGGTCATTTTCGTCTCATCTTGGAAGCCCATTTTGACCCACTTCCGGTGACGCACAAAACGTGAAAATACGCGCTCAAAACGGCAAGAAACTGGCACTAAACGATGCGAAAGAAGCAACCTCGAAATTCGTTAGTGACGAAACTGATTCATTTTCGTCCCACCTTGGCGACTCATTATAACCCACTTCCCATGACGCACAAAACGTGGAAGTAGACACACAAAACGGCACAAAACGATGTGAAGGCAACAACCTCGAAATTTATTGGTGGCGGAACAGCAATAACTTGTTCCGCCATATTGGTAGGCCCATTTTGACCCACTTCCGGTGATGCACAAAATGTAGGAATAGGCTCACAAAGCGACACAAAACACGCACAAAAGATGCAAAAAAAGTACCTCGAAATTCGTTGGTGGCGGAACAAGTTAACGACGCCGTGAGCACCAATATAAGTATACCATCAAGGCTGAGAACTGCACGGTCTAATTTTTTTGGCCAAATTAGAAGCTCAACCGGAATAGTGATGTCCGGCTCGACTCGGTTCAACTGAGCGAACAGCTTGAGCTGTCTTGGTTGAGATGACCCATCGACTGGGCTCTATTAAGCCAATGGCTTGAGCCGGCTTGGTAGGGACAAGTCATCGACTCTGCTCGATTGGAGCCAATGGCTCGAACCAGATCCGTTGAAACGAGTCCATAGGCTGGGTTCGAATCAGCTCAACTGAGCCGATGACTCGAACCGGCTCGGTTGGGGTAAGCAATCAGGTCGGTTAGGTTCAGCTCGTGAGCCACCGGCTCGAGCTGGCTCGGTTGGATGAGCTGTTGGCTCGGCTCACTTCTCTGTTCGGCTCGATAAGTTAATGAGCTGTGAGAGAGGCGCTTGAGTCGTTAACAACCCTAAACCCGGGTCGAGCAGTTTTGAACATGTTTGGCTGGAGTCCTATAACTTTTAACAATTTTTGGCTCGAGCCCGAGTACTTGCTCCTTCTCAACTCAAACCTAGAACCTCGTGACCGATGTCTTTGCCTCTTGAAGATTTCTTGACGACCGAGATCGACAGTCAACTAATTTTTATATTCAGATACAAACCGCCTATATTCCATGTTTATACACGGTGTTATAATAATAATTAGTTATAGTAGTAGTAGTAGTATCATGGATAATTATATTGTCTATGTAGGATACTTGAAGAGAGTAGTACTTGGAACTACACAAAGGATTTAGCTCGAATTGGCTCGTTTTCTCTCGACTCGACTGGAAACTCGATCCGAATTGAGACGAGTTGGATGAAATTTTTCGAGCCGAGTTCTCGAGTCGAGCTCAAAGATGTCTGCTTCGAGTCCAGTCGAGTTTTAAAGAAAACTCGCTCGAACTCGCTTGTGCCCATCCCTATTGTATACATGACGGGCATATAGAGTTCTTTCGAGGGGGATAGAATCATAAATATAATATATTTAAAAAATGCTTCGTTTCACGGCCTTCTTTCCAGGGGGGGGGGACGAAGGGATGGTAGTTATCCAGCATTTCTTATAAGTACCTTTTTTGAAATATGTAAAACAGTAACAAGTGGACAACACAATATACACATATCTTCTTATCTTCAGTTTTAATTGCTGATTTCAATTGCAATTAACAATTACAATTACAAGTTTTAATTGTCAATTGCAATTAACAATTAAATGTTTCAATTGCACTCTTTGCGATTGACAATTAACAATTAAAAGTTTCAATTGCCTGGTGACCAATTAACAATTAACAATTGACGAAAAATTAATTGCAAATTTTATGATTGAATTCAATTGCAATTGAAATTAATTGTCAATTACAAATTGAAATCAATTGCAATTGATTTTCAGAGCAATTACTTTCAATTGATTGATCAATTGCAATTGATTTCAATTGATTTTGCCCAACACTGCAATGCGACTCTCAGAGCGATACGGACCTGACATCACGCCAAAACCCTAGTCTGTGCTGCCGTGACGAAAGCAGCTCACTTTCCCATTTTTTGAAGCGTTGTATCTCCGTAACGAGGAAATATTTGTTTTAGATTTTCGGTATGTGGTATATTGAAGACTAGTTCTGCACTATGGTGTCTTTAAATTACAACCTTTAGTCAAAAAGGAAATTTCCATTGTGATGTTGCAGTAACTAGTTGGCAATAATGTTACGAACATTGCTAATTCCAACGGTAACAGCTATATTTGTACTACTAAAATATTATTATCGTTATCTGTCCTACAGATATACATGAATTACATTATATAACCTATTTCATTCTAAGAATTAATTATATAATTGATTAAGAAATTCGTTTCTTTCAAATCGAGATACGAGAATCCCATGACAAATTCCTAAAAAAAAAAATAAATAAATAAAAATAAAAATAAAAATAAAAATAAAAATAAAAATAAAAATAAAAATAAAAATAAAAATAAAAATAAAATAAAAATGTTTTAAAAGCATATTTTACCAGACTTTTCTGAAGTCAACCAAGCATTCAGAATTGCAATATATATTCTTTGTGGAGTGTATTTTATTAAGAGTCGGACAAAAGCCCAATCTAGCTTTCCAAAGGTAGGACAAAAGCCCACCAAAGTTTGCTTAATTAGGACAAAGGCTCACTAGATATTTCACAAGTGAACACTAAATACCGACTATATATGATAAGAATGCAGACAGTTACTATATTTCACAATGTGTTTTGATAGAGTTGATATGTATAAGGCAAAAAAAAAAAAAAAAAAAAAAAAACGCTAAATCACTAATGTAATATGCAACACAATACGTTTGAAGAAATCAATAAATAATAATCATTTAAGGGTGTAGCCTACAAACTTTTCTAGGGAAGTAGGCTTTTGAACATATTAAAAGCAAACCGAAGGTATATATCGAAATTAAGAAAGCTTCAATAAGACAATAAATATATATATATATATATATATATATATATATATATATATATATATATATATATATATATATATATATATATATATATATATATATATTACACACGTACATAAATACAGGGTTTTCATAAAGTATGGACGGATTTAATTTGCTTATAATTTACATAAAAATGCTCATATTGAAATCAAATAAAGTGCAAACGGTAGCGGAAGGATTAAATTTTTACCTGTAATCTGCACCAGCTCAATTCATTCACCGCCACACCTCCAACTGGGCGCCATTTACGTCCACACATTCGCGTAGGCGGCACTGGAATGGTGGCGGCCTCCCACTTCGAGGACGGTCCAGGACGCTTCCTGTCTTCAAGAACTTAGCATGCCACTCTCGGTCGGTGCCGACTTTTTGAACTCTTTGGTGAATTTTCGACACACCAGAATTGGTGATTTTAGCTCTGCGTACCACAGAACACATTGCGTACCACAGAAGATAAGAAACTGACTCTTGCCCTCCCTCTCCCTCTCTCAACGTGTTCAGAGTTACCGCTTATCTAACAGTGTTGCCAACTAAAAATTTAATCCTTCCGCTACCGTTTGCACTTTATTTGATTTCATTATGAGCATCTTTATGAAAATTATAAGCAAATTAAATCCGTCCAGACTTTATGAAAACCCTGTACATTTATTATTATTATTATTATTATTATTATTATTATTATTATTATTATTATTATTATTATTATTATTATTATTATTATTATTATTATATTTTCAGTTTGTTACCTTTTTGAAACCTGGATCTTGACAGTGCGTGAATTTAAAACTACAGCTTGTGGGAAATCTATGAATAAGTTAGTCATAAGAAATCGGAACCTGTTTATGGAAGTTCATGTGACTGTGTTTATCTTCTGTACTCTTATATAAAAGAGTTAAGATGAGTAACTTTCTGGACATACTACCACAAGTAGAGTCGTTAAATTTTAATTTTAAAAAATTATTTTCTTACGAAAGTAGGATATAAGAAAGAATTTATGGAAATATGTACAGTAAAAGCTCCTTATTCGCTCTTCCTTCATTCGCGTTTTCACTAATCGCGGATTATAAAAATGCGACCCAATTGCTTTATTCGCGGCTAAAGATTTCTTTATTCGCGGATCTAATCAGTACGTACATACAGAATAATAAAAAGGATTCCAATAGGTATGCAACCCAATATCTTTTGTAAACGCCGTCAAATGGACTAATAAAATGTAAAATAGGCCTTATTACAACTTTGCCTAAAGTATGTTGTTAAATGATATCGCCGCTGTATTGGTTTGGACTTTGACATAAGCCGCCTTCGCCGCGATCGGTGTTTTGGAGAATGTAAACAAACAGAATGAAAGCAACCTTATTATTCAATGAAAAAAGTATTTTTTTTAAATGCCGCCACATTATTAGACGTTCCGCCCTTTGGTAACCCGCTTTGTGTGTTTTATTGTTTCGTCTTTCCATTCGTTACAAAAATTGTGATCGAGTAACACGTCTCTACCGCTGTCTTCCTAATTTATACAGTAATGTCAACTAAAAAAAAATGAGAAACGAGTTTCGACACGAAAAATATCTATGTTACCGCTTAAAGTGAAAATAGAAATACTTGATTGTTTACGCCTTGGAGAGTCGTTTGTATCCATATCACGCTCACTCAATGTCAACGAATCAACTCTACGATCGATAAAAAAATCCGAAGATAAAATAAGTCGTCTGTAGCTTCAACTTCACTGTCAGCAAAAATTGTTCGTGATCCAGCAATAGAAAAAATGGAAGTGGCGTTCTCATTATGGATCGAAGACCGCAACCAAAAAGGGTGCCCCTGAGTGGTCCGATGGTCCGGGAGAAGGCAAAGCGTCTTTACGCTCATTTTAAAAAACCTTATGGTAGTTGTAGTGGTGAATGTACAGATGGAGGATTTCAAGCATTGGAAGGTTGGTGCAATAAATTTAAGGTGAGACAATCATTGCATAACATTAAAATCGTTGGAGAAGCTGCATCTGCAGACACTGCTGCAGCAGAACGATATCCAGAAGAATTTGCAAACTTAGTAGCTGATGGAGGATACAAACCTGAGCACGTATTTAATGCAGACGAAACTGCACTGTTTTGGAAGAGAATGCCAAACAAAACATTCATTTCTAAAAGCGAAAAGTCTGCTCCTCGATTTAAGGCAGCAAAGGATAGAGTTACACTGCTGCTATGTTCTAATGCATCTGGGGATTGTGTCATTAAACCACTGATGCTGTACAGATCGTTAAATCCTCGGGCTTTAAAAAATCAAAACAAGGACGACCTGCCAGTGTTTTGGCGTGCTAATAAGAAAGCGTGGGTTACAAGCGCTATTTTTTGTGACTGGTTCCGGAATTGTTTTGTTTCTGAAGTTGAAACTTTTTTTAAAAAAATAGAATTTAGACTTTAAAGCAGTTCTAGTTTTGGACAATGCACCAGGTCATCCTCGCGAACTTGAAACTATGCATCCAAATATAAAAGTGACATTTTTACCTCCCAACACGACGGCTTTGCTTCAACCTATGGACCAAGGAGTAATCCAGGCCTTTAAGCTCTATTACATTAGACGAACCTTCAAAATCGTATTGGATAATATGGAATGTAATCCTGAAATGAATTTTATGGAATGCTGGAAGAAATTTGACATAGCAAAATGCATCGTAAACAAAAGAATCATTGGAAGAACTGAAGCCACACAGCTTGAAGTCAGCTGGAAAAAACTGTGGTCTGCTCTGACTGCGGAAAATGACGAAGAATGTGTGCAAATTCAAACTTTGACTGCAAACATAGCCGAAATTTTGAATGGAATAGGACGAGATGGGTTCGAACAGATAGAATCAAGTGACATTCAGGAATTGCTTGAATCGCAAGATGAAGATTTGACTGAAACCGACTTGAAGGAAATGTTAAATTCACATCCCATTGAAGAAGAGGCTTCAACAAGCACTGGAAACGTGACATTTACTTTGAAAAATCTTAATGAAGGTTTAAGAATGGCAATGAGCTTTGCGATTTCTTTATGAAAATTGATCCGTCTATGGAACGAAGTCTTATTTTTAAGAGGCAAATTGCTAATGCCAGTGCTGAATATCAGTCTGAAATGAAGGATCTTTTAAAAACTGCCAAGCAAGAAAAAATTACAAAATTCTTCAAACCATTGCCTAAGCCTGAAGATAATAATTAATCAATATGGTCAAAAACTTCAATTACAGTAAATTGATTCTTTTATATATGTATTTGCTTTTTTATTTTGTCACCTAGGAACGTATCCCCTATAATCCGATATAAATTACCATTCCGTATTCACGGTTTCTGTATTCGCGGCATATTTATGGAACATATACCCCGCGAATAAAGAGCTTTTACTGTATCGTAAAAAGGGTGGGGTAAGATTGTTTTAAAGGGTAGTGTATCTCGGGAATCTCTGAAGCTAGTAAAATGAAGCTTGGCATATAAACTTTCCACTATAAAACAAACAAGCAAAAAAAACTGGAAATTCGACACATAAAAGGGAAAGAACAAAAGGTGATCTTTCTTTAATGTTCGAATTCCCCATTACTTTTTCAGAAAATATTGTAAAATTCTCTCAGTTTATGTAAGATAGAGCAATTATCATACACGGGAATTTGGACTTTCCCATCACCTTTTATTATAAAAGGTCTTCTTAAATAGAGAAATATATTACAATAGGCAGTTCCTCTAATAATTTTATAATATAAATATTTATAAAGTAAAGGATTTGCTTAAGCTGGATGCGTGAAATTCGGTATTTCAACTTTTAACTATAAGTAATAAAACATGTTTCAGCGTCTTGAAAATTACATTTGTAAGAAGGAAGGAGGAGCAATTTCTATAGTATTAAAATTTCCCACTGCTTATGAGAATTGGGCAGGAAACTTTTCTTTAGGTCTGGGTTCGTCCACTTAAGCAAATGGGAGTACAAATTGGATGATTAATTAGGTTCTTTAATTATTTTAACATGACGTAATTTGATTTTTTAAAAAGTGTTTCTTTGACATCTATTATAAACATTATTAATTTGCTGTAATTATTAAACATAGACTAACCCCCACTTGGGGGGCCAAGAGTTTGTTTTGGGTGTTAAGCCATCATTTGCCGTCTGTGGCATAACCTTAGATTTTAACTTCACGTACAATTAAGGCTCAGGTCTCAAAAATGTAGACTATCTTAAATATATTATTATTATTATTATTATTATTATTATTATTATTAGTAGTAGTAGTAGTAGTAGTAGTAGTAGTAGTAGTAGTAGTAGTAGTAGTAGTAGTAGTAGTAATAATAATAGTTAATTTCAACGGTAACAGCTATGTTAGTAATACCAAAACTATTGTTAATAATGGTGACGAGTAAAGAGTAGTTAATTATGATTATGTCAACTATTTGCTACGGAAAAAGTTTAATATGATAAATATATGTGTAAAAATAATTTACTTAAAATCAGCACAAAGAAAACAAAATTTATGACACATATAACTAAAACACATTATGTTACTAATACGAGGTTAATGGTGTGGAAATAGAAAAAACAGACATTATGAAATATCTGAGAGTCACATTTGATAGGTTAATATTTTTCACCACACAAATGCTATTATGCAAACAGCAAGAAATAACAATAAGCTTTATTTATTTATTATTTCAGAACGATAGAATATGTATTTATACAAATTAATTGTAAGAAATAAACTAGAATATGATTCTGTAATATGAAACAGTATAGGTATCTAAAACGTTGACTAACAGATTGACAGTATTCTTGGCATGGACGCGATGGTAGCGCCACAAGGGATTTTTAGGTCCAGTGCCGTTTAGGACTTGTACCGCTAAATAATTTTTAGGTCATATGCCGTTTAGGACTTGTACCACGAAATGATTTTTAGGTCTTGTGTCGTTTAGGACTAGTGTCGCGTCCCCTAATCATCCACGTAATATGTGCACCTTTCGCTCGCAGGCCAGCAGCAATGTGGTTAGGACTAGAAACAAGACGTTAGAAGTTTTGTGAATGCATGGTGCACCACCTTTGCATCCACAATTTTCATACGAGGTGATATCAAAAAATTTCGAGACTAGTTCTGTAACACTCCAAAAGATGGCAGCGCAAGACTTCATGCACAGGTATAGGTACAGGTACCACCGACCTTGATAAGTCAGTGTACCAAGAAACACCATCCTGTATGCAACGGGTACTGTGCTGCTGATACTATTCGGACCACGTGTGTTACTACGTCTGCGATTTCATCATTAACAGAAATTGGAAAAACGCGTGAAAAAGTAATTCTGTGTGAAACTGATCGAATCCGTCCCAGGGACGCTTGACATAATTCGCCAAGTGTACCGCGATGCTGTAATGAGTCGCTTAAGGTATTTTGACTCGCACGCGCGTTTCAAGAACGGGAGAACATCATTGGAAGACGACGAGACATCAGGACTATCTTCAACGACAAAAATACCGGAAAATGTCGAAACCATTCGGCAACTCGTGTATAAAGTTTGTCGGGGAATAATCCATAACATTGCTGCCATTGTCAGTGTGTCATACGGAACAGTGCAGGCAATCCTCACGTGTGATTTGAACATACGCCTTGTTGCTGCCAAGCTCATCCCCAGGCTGCTGAGCCAAGAGCAGAAGGAACACCGTATCGAAGTCTACCAAGATCTCTGTCAACGTTGTGTGGATGATCCGTCCTGTAGTATCCCTAGTTGTGCTATTTATCAAGATATAATGTACCAACTCTTTAGTTTCAACACTAGGAATTTTGTAATTATATACATTGATAATATACTGACATTTTCAGACACTTTAGATCACCATTTTGAACATTTAGAGCGAGTTTTCAGAATTCTCTTGAATGCAAATCTTTCCTTGAATCTAAAGAAGTGTAAATTCTTTAAAAAAAAAAAAAAAAAAAAATTACATTTTTAGGTCATGTTGTCAGTGGAAAACATGTTAAGGTTGACCCAAAACTGAATGAAGCAATTCGTAACTTCCCCGTACCACGTATTAAAAAGTAGTTAAGAAAATCTTTAGGTATTGCTGTGTGGAAAAAAGTTCATAAATAACATTACTTCTACTGCTAATCCATTGTTTGATCTCATAAAGAACGAAGGGAAATTTGGGATGACCGAGAAAGCTTTGGAATCTTTCTATATTCTCAGAAGGTTGTTGAGTTCCCCTCCTGCTACCTAATTTTGAATTACCGTTCCATCTATTTACAGATGCAAATTCCGAGAGTTTAGCCGGATATGTTTTTCAAATCACTGATGACGAAGATGATGTGAAAGTAATAACATATGCCAGTCGCCGGATTAAACCACACGAATTGTCTATGTCAATGTGTCAGTTGCAACTTCTTAGTGTTGTTTATATATGTGAATATTTTGCTTGCTATATTACAGGTAGACCTACCATAGTATATACAGATAACAAAGCCGTTACACATGCATTTACTGTTAAAAATTTAGATGTATGCACTACTAAGTTACTACTTAGATTACAACATTTTGATCTAAAATTTGTTAACATCGACGGAAAGCTCAATTTTCTAGCAGACACTTTGTCAAGGTATCCTCCAGAAGAAAATGGACTGACAAAAGAATTTAATGTGAATTTTGTATTTCAGGAAAGTGAGTTATTTTTCACTGCTCGACCCGGTTTTAGGATTGTCAACAGCTCGAGCGGCTCTGCTCAAAATTCATTCTCTATCATGCCGAACTGAGAAGTAAGCCGATTCAACAGTTCACCTAACACAGCTAATTCGAGCCGATGACTCACCTGAACCGAGTCGGTGGCTCATCCCAACAGAGCGGGCTCTAGCTATTCGCTCAGTTGAACCAAGCCGAGCCGGTTTTGACATCACTATCCGGGTTGGGCTTCTGCAGGTCTCAGCCTTGACGGTAAGAACTACAATATATACCTTGATAGTAATAACCACACAGAACGACAATTGAAGCTGTCTCGTTATAAAAGACTATTGCCGTCTCGTTATCGAGACGAGACGAGATGTGAGCAGTGTCCCCAGTCGTGAGCAACACTAAAAGTATTCCACATTGCTGCTTACATTTCTCAAGGCTTTCGTTTTTCAATCCAATCAGGCCATGATTTCAAAACGAGTTAAAATGAGCTGAACGAGCGAGCCACTTATCAAAATCGACTCGACTCGAATTCTACTCGAGGTTCGAGTCGAGTCGAGCTAAAGCTTGATTCGTGTCCATCCCTACCCATGGATGACCATATAAAAGTTCCCCAAATCATAATGAAGCCAGTACTGACCTTTTACCATCTAACTGTGCACGTCTCGAGCAGTTATTCTCCTGAAAGACAGCAGACTATGACAAGGCTATCGGTGATGATGGAATCGTGATTCATCGGATTACAACGTTGTGCCATTTCTGTGCGGTCTGATGATGATGGGGACGTGGTCATTAAAATCTGTCATCGATGCTGCCGTGCAGTTAGCATTGGTATGCCAGGGATGCGCACAAGTCTTGTTGAGTCGAGATTTAAGCCTATCTCCCGACTCGAAAATGTCCCGACTCGAAAATATGTTTCTGTCTCGACTCGACTCGAATTCGAGACAAGACGTCTCGAAATTCGAGTCGAGACAAAATATACGAGTTAAAATATACGCATACACCAGCCAGAACATTATGACTACCTTCCTAATTGTCAGTATGTCCACCTTTGGCACGGATAACAACGGCGACGCGTCTTGGCATGCAGGGCCGGCCGATTGGACTGATTGCACCCAATCGGGCCACGCGCCTACAGGGGCCCCGCGCTAGTGAAGTCTAATCTGCTCCCCAGTGATGGTATAACAGCATATTAGACCCCAGAGCAAACAAGTGTTTTGTGGTTCCTATGACTAAATTTTACTCCTAATACGTTTATCTGCTCGCGAGGTCCGCAATGCTTACGAGGCCCCGCCAAGTGGCTATGATACCGTTAAGATGGCTCTGCTACTTTCGGTTTTCAAGTACCACAACAATTTATAGCATTACAGGTGCATCCATGGACTCCCCAAGGGAGGGTATAGTCTCTCCCTAACGAGTAAATGAATAGTTTGTGTTAAGTTTCCGGGTATAAGCAAATATTTTCTGAATTTAATGCTACGGTAGTTTACTTTTTACGTTTACAACTTCTGTTGTAAAATTAGATATTATGACCAGAGAGTATTATTCTGCATACCCCAACATCTCTAACATTCCCCGAAATTTCCTTACACACACCCTTGGGCGTAAATATATTGCTTTCTTTGAGTTTGTGTAAACATATATATCATTATTGTAGGTGCACGCCATCTCTTATTTTGAACACCCAACCAAGTAAAAGTTCCTGACATTCTTACTGATAATATCATGTGATACTATCGTGAATACCGAAATGATATCAAATAAATGGTATCAGCCTCAGTGCGACTACCCTGCGTATCCTTTTTCTTATTGTAGCTACTAGCAGCGTTCACCCCGCTTCGCTGCGGTCACCCCGGAACGCAATAAACTTTGTTACTTAGATAATTTTTACTTTTTCGCTTTCAAGTGATATGATAAAAACCATAGAAGATTGCAGTAAATGTTAACATTATATCGCCTGTCATTTATGTTAACCCGCCCCGCTTCGCTGCGGTCACCCCCGAACGCAATAAACTTTGTTACTTAGATAATTTTTACTTTTTCGCTTTCAAGTGATATGATAAAAACCATTATAACGCCTGTCATTTATGTTAACCCGCCGAGTGACACGGTCATGCGGGTTGCATATAAATACGTTTATTTTTATACCTATGATGAACTAACAAAGGATTTGTACGTAATGGACACCTGAATGGTCAATTATCTCAAGACACTGGTAATTGAAAATTAAAGTGATATGATAAAAACCATCTAGGGTCCAAATCCTAATAACCCCCCAAAAATAAAAGAAATTGGTTCAGCCGTATTAGCGTGATGGGCGGACAAAGGATTTGTACGTTCTCTTTTATATATATAGAAGATAGATATTAAAAATACAAAACCAGAGGACAAACTTTGCCACGAAAAATGCCGTGGATGTATTTGAAAAAAGATGAAATCAGCAAAACCCAATGCATAGTAATGCGTACTACAAAGGTGGTTGCTTATGAAGGTTTGTCTTCTAACTCGAAGAATTTAATGGAAAATATGTCATCCATCTTCCATCAGTTCCTTAAGGTTTGTGATCTCATCACCATTTCATTTTGTCTGCAGACGATAACCAGTGGTGGCGATTAAAGTTAAAGGTTGGGGGAGGAGGCAAGACATGATCTGAATATTTGTATATCAATGTTAGTTTTCCTGGTTATTTCTAACACTTCGTTTGATGAAAGGTTGTATAACTAATAGGGAACTATCTTTTTCAGTTAAATACCGTATATCGTATTTCATATTTCATTAAGTAAATTGACAAGAACGCAAGTAGGTACCGGTAGTAGACTTTGTACTTTTAAAGAACGAAGGTTTAAGAAGATATTTGATTCCTTGACCATGAACATCTTAAAATTCTGTCTGGAATATTGTGTGATCAGATTATTTAATAACAAATTTGCAAAACATAAATAGAAAGGATAATATTAATCATGGTAATGATTAATGAGGCTGGTTTTGCAAAAGTTATGCTGAAACTGAGGATTAATGAACAACTCAATTTTTAATTCCACACATGCTATTAATGTTATTATTCTTAGAAAATGAAAGACAGTAAATACTACAAGCACATGCTACGACATTTAAAGAAATATTTGCTTTTGCAGCTTCCCAAAACATGTCTGTTGCCATTAGGTGCAGTTTTCACTTTCTTGGAACACATCAAAACATAATACTTAGAATCACTCCACACTCCAATCATACAAAATAATTCTAAAAACTTAAAATTCTCTAAATTTAATTGTATATACATTCGTACACCCCTAAACACACCACTTCACTCGTATATTACACTGCAAAACAATGGAGAATATAGAAGTTATTTCTCATTACTCTCTTTTTAATTAATATGCCTTACTGAGCTTCTTCGTGGCTAAGCGGTTAACGTACCCCCTTTGACGTGGGAAACTCGGGTTCGATTTCCGGCTCATGTGGTTGGGATTCCACGTTAATCAGTATGTCCACGTCTCATATAGCCTCGCTGCTGAAAGGGACGTTAAACTAAAAACAAACAAATTAAATCAAAATATTCCTTACTATTAGAAACAAGAAAAGACATTTAGGAACTGTCAATTTTTGTGCAATTAAAGAAGAACTTGTGAAAGACTTCTTTTTTGCGAAATGTTCTATCAATTAGTTTCAAAGCGGCTGACTAACATGTCGAGCCCTTTTAAGAAGAAACGAAAGTAGGCTGGAATTGTTATGCTCCAATAGGTTAATTTTAGGTTCTTTTCCCTGCCAATAGACTGGAATAGTGATGTCGTCATTTCCTTCCCGTTACCATGGTGATTGCCATGTTTTTTTCTATACAAACGCGTGAAGCTAATGGAACTGAAGAGCTTATTTCTAAAAGCTCCACATCCCCAAGTAATACGGTAGAAATCGAATAGTTAATGTAAGCACAATTATCATGTAATCCACCATAGGAAGCAATTATACGCAATATAAACTCCCTAACGTGTAGATTGACAAAGCTGTAAAAATATATGATTTTTAAAAAAGAAAAAAAGTCTTTTAGAATAATGTTAACTCTATTGGGGCATTTACACCTCTAATGTCTACTCTTTATAATGGGAGTGCACAATATTATTTCTAAGTACACATTACAAAAAAAAGAAAAAGAAAAGGCTAGCCTTTACAAATATTCAATCCAGACCATCAGTGGATATAGGTAACATCTTTTCTTATATTCTCTATCAACTTTTTTTTTAAAAAAAAAAAAACATTTAGAAAACGTACAATAATTACACATCCAATTATGAATGGTACAGTATATATTTTTAACAACTGTTAAACAATAATCCTCTTCAAATTTGCAATAGTATATCATACTCATATTATTGAATCAAAAAATTTCCGATTTAAAGTTAATATCTGATTATGAACAAAGTGAGTACGCTTTAAAGTTTAATTTAACCTGAAAATAAAGAGATTCTCAAAATATACATCAGAGGGAAAATTTCACAAGACATGTGAACTCGCTAATTTCAGTATCAATGCTTGTCATGCACGTAACATTGTTTAACATATTTCTTTTCTAATTACCTTTTCTACCCTTTTTTCTGTTTCAATCATTAGAAATATTTAAAAAAAAAAGTATTTGTTCCACTCTAATGTTTGCAGTTCCGAAATATTTCATTACTGTTTTCGTTTTGCAAATAGGCTCTTTAGGTATTTAGGCTACTTGTTGTTTAGAAAATAAAATGGCGATCACCATGGCAACGAGAAGGATGTGACGTCACACTATTTCAGTCTATTAAAACACAATTCCTGTAGCTTTCTTAACTCCACGGGAAGACAACCAATACTATTCACGCAACGGCAAATATTATATGCCACCATTTTTTCTATGAACCAGTAATGCATACAAAAACTTCACATTTCCAAATAAAACTATATACATTAATGGGTTACTTGAAAAAAGTGGGGGGGAATTGCCGTCTTTGCTCCCGTAATCGCCACCCATGTCGATAATGATTTCAAGCTGATAACACCTTTCATAAGTAGCTACCTTCGATGTTCTCACTAGCGTAGATTAGGTTTTCCTGACTTGAATTCTTTTCAAAAAGATACAGTTTTTAAAAAAACTTTGAACCAACAAATTCGTATTAATGTGCGTTTCATTATGTCTTACAAATATAAACTTATGGAAACAGAGATTTCAACATTGTATTTCGCGTAAAATTCTAGCCCAATTTGATATATTGCATGATCCCCTTAATATTTAAAAACATCGAGCGAATTACAAGATGACCGATTTCAAAATGGCGGCCATGATAAGCATACCCTCAAATAGGTGTCTACTTCCTCCCGGTATCGGTTAATGTGTTTTAATTCTTCATCACTTTTCCCGTTTAACAAATAAAATGAAATTTTCAAACTTGAAACACATTGTTATAACTAGAGACCGGATGTTAGTTTCAATTTAAGCCAATTTTTATTTTGCCTATTTTGCCTATTTCGCCCCTCCCTGCCTCCTACTCCGGAAAACTTTTTTTTTTGTCAATGTGGAGACTGAAAGCGCAAATTTAGGTTTTATTCTAGCAACTTTTAAAAATTTTGGGGCTTGGGAGTCCAGATCCCCGGAAACTCCCCCTGGATACGCAACTGCATACAATGAAAAAATTAATACAGTTTGATAGACAAAAGCAACTATTACGCTTCTCACAAGGGACTTATATAAGTGAATAAATAAAGAAAAGGTGCTACTAAAATAAGCAAAACTGCAAATAATTAAATCAATCAAACTACATAATAACACTTAAAGTTGCAATATGTTATATCTGACTTCATTGGGACAGTTAGAAGATTATCAGAACGTTAACTTCGCTACGGGCCACAATCTCAATCTATACTGAATCTATCCTCATATTCTTCATTAAGGCTAGAGTTTAATGGTCCCACTCGGTACCCAATGCTATAAATTTTAAAAGCTATCACTTGACTCACGGAATGAAAAAAAAATTACTTAAATAACATAATACAAGAACACAACCAGGAAAATGTCATTGAATCTCAATACTTACTAAGCCTTAGTAATTATTAAAGAAAGTATGCGTTCGAGTGCAATAGACCCATCTGGTACTGGTAGTTCTAGGGTTAAAAGTGTATCCTTGTATGGATATGTAGATGGAGGGAATACTAGTTCTTGCCGAATTTCTTTAACTACTTGCGATATATTCCATTATTTTCAAACTAGGGTTTAAAATGTGATTGATTGCGTTTAGGACGGCTTATAACACTGAAAGGAGTCGCTTTATGACATGTTTATTAGAAAGTTTTATTTTCATTTGATATAAAGAATTACCCAGCAAATTTTGGCAGCTGAATTTTTTGACATCCTGTATTTACGATTGGAAATGAAGTTATGCAATGTGCATAAATAATTGCTGTTTTCCATGCAGTAGTATTTGCATTAAGGTGCGTGTAATTATTATTATTTAAAACTATATAAATTTTAAAATAACACTTGCACATGAATTCACATCTATATATGAAAATCTCATAGGTGATATGGTAATGTTCTTAAGTCGTAATTAAATTGTAGGTAATTACGGGAGTTCTTATGTTGACATAACCAGAGCAACAGCACATGACGTCACTTAATGACGTCACTAACCTTGAGAACTTCATGCGCAGTGTATCCATAAGCAAGGCAGCTCTGCTGACAGCATTACGGCTGAGGTAATATGCCAAGGTGGATTATAATTTAAGACATACCTGGAATTTGTTCGTGTACTGGTGGACAATAAAAAAAAGTCATTATATTGTTACAGCCGTTGTGTGAGTTGCGTTTTACATTCAGCAAACGAACAAGATTATACACAAACAATGCACTGAATAATGCGTAAATAATTGCGAATTGTCCCATCAAAGGCGGGAAGAACGCCGGGATTTTTTTTAAAGAAATCTCATTTCGTGCTGCGCACTGATACATGTATCAAGATTGAAGTTTCAGGTTTCCTCAGTTATGTTCTATTTTGTAAGTGTACTGACATTCATGATATATCAATTTCTTTTAGCACCAAATGAACTCTTGTAGGTTTAGTAAGTGTTTTGGAGTGGCAGAAACGGGATTAAAAATAAGTGGACATTTTTAAAATTACACTTTACAGGTAAAATCTATTAATTCAGAACAAAAGATAAATGTTTAAGGAATTTATTTATAAAGGCGCAGAACATGTAAGTCATCTATAAACATAAATACAGCAATAAGATGTTGCTTTAATTTCTATGAAACTCCATAAGGGCGTTATTCCAGGGTTGCAAACTAATGTACAAGGGACTTGAAATATGACTATTTAGCTGCCCTGAACCTACCCTAACCTAGCCCGAACTACTGCTACCGTACTCTACTGCTACTAATATACTATTATTACTACTACTACTACTCAACTACTACCACTACTGACTTACTATACTACTACTACTGCTACTAGCCTATTACTATACTATCATTGCTACTACCAGACCCGAAACCAGCTACAAATGTTTGAGGGGGCCGTGAATATGTTAGGAGGGCAAGTCATTAAAACATATCTTATAAATATCTAAATTGTGTTTTTGTATTAATAATAAAATTTTGTATTGAAGTGTGGAGGAGGGGCCGCGGTGGCTCAGTGGAGGAGCGTTCACCTCTGGTGCTTGGGGTCCCGGGTTCAATCCCAGCCCTCGCCAAGTGAACTTTGTGGACAAACACCGTGTGCGTGGGTTTTCTCGGGGTTTTCCTGTTTCCTCCCACTTTCTTCATTCCACCATTTCATTCAATACTCATCATCACCGTCTCCTTTAGCCTAACCGGCATAATCGTGGGACGTAAAACTCAAAGATTTCATTTCATTTTTTTGAAGTCTGGAGGGGCCACAAAAAGTTTAGGGAGGCACCCCCTAGCCCCCCTCTGGTTGCGGGCCTGGCTACTACGAACATACTACTACTGGCTTACTACTACTATACTATCATTACTACTATTACTAATATTAAGTGTGCACCCATAAAATTTTTTTAATGTAATTTTTTAACAATTATCTGTTATAGTGCTCCTGAATTTTACCTGTTCCTGGTGGATTACTGGCACACGCCAAAAGGCGTGATGGCACTATTTTCATCAAGAAATGTGAGTTTCAAAGTAATATGAATTTGTCCACGTATTCTTGATCTGAACTGCGGAAACTGCACTATCCCAATTTAAGGATGCGCACTAACAGTGATGTAATAATGTAATTATGCAGCCTGTACCTAAGCTACATAAGGTTTACGTTTACGTACCCACTGGCTCAACTTTTCAAGTATTTCGTTTTATTAGCTTATCGACGTCGACCATACCCTAGACGCCGCATGCACAACGTCGCACATAGTACGAACTATTCGCACTATCAAAGTAGGCGAATCCCTTATCGACAATTTTCGCATTTACTACTGCCTTAAAAAGGGGAAGGTCATTAAGCGGCATGAATTCCCGCCTATATCTGTGTTCTTTTGTGGAATTTCATGCACAACATTTATTAATGGATTTATCAAGAAATATTGAAACCATAAGTTTAGCACCCACATAATTCCAGATATTTCTTACACGCCTACGTTTTATAGTCTCCTCAGCAGGCAAGGAAGATTTCGCAGAGCTAGACAATCCTCGCACACTTTCGGAATATACGACAGACGGAGCATCTCGAGAAATATTAACAATGTCCTTCATAACTTGCAGGGTTTGGCAGACCTAAAAATATATTTAAAAATAAGAAAACCATTAATTAAGTACTAATGTAAAAGTACTTTAAGTTATTTAAGTACGTGCTAGTTAAAAAGAAAAATAAAAAAAACACGTTCAAGGATAATTATGATTTAGCGTTAATCTAGAAAATAGATTATTCGCATTCGACATAAAACTAATGGGAAACATGTTGGATATACATAAAAAATATCAATTACCTCATTCAAATTACTTAATTAAGTATAAGCTAGTTAAAAAGTTACAGAAACAAAAACTTTCAAAGATAATTATCATTCAGCGTTAAACTAGAAAATAAGTTATTTACATTCAGCATAAAACTAATGGGATACATTTTGGAAATACATACAAAAGTATCACTCACCTCAATTTGTGTATCCTCTGATCTATGGTTATGCAGGACTGTCTTCAACACACGCGTTATTTCCTGATTCGTTGTTAGTGATCCTCTGCAGTGTTCTTTTCGTTTTCGAACGCAACAAAAATTTTGTATTTAAAATAAAAGAAAATCCTCCCCGGTAATTTTGACTGTCAAGTGGGATAATGTCCTAGTACAATTTTCTGGTAGGGGGGATTATGTCCGACAAAATTTTTGTAGGGGGGGGATTTTATCCTTTCGGAACGAAAAACCTTAGGGGAATTATGTCCGGGGGGATTTCATCCGAATATCAGAAAAAAACCATGTGGCCCCCGCTGACTTCACCTAATACATTTCTGTGAAAGTACAGTAGGAAAGTTGAGAATTGAGTTTCATATTTTATTTTATGATGATGATTGTATCTTCAATATTCTTTATAGATAGCCAGTTGAGATTTTGATCAGAGTGGAGGCTCCTGACTTCCCGGACACCCGGGGCTACAGCCCTCTAAGCCCCCTCCTTAATCCGGCCATGAGTAAAAGTAATAATAGTAGTAGTAACGGGTTAGAAGCCCCGCAGAGGTTGGTTGGGTTCTGTTCTCGACATAAAATGGGCAAATTAAAGCCTTGTCCAAATTTTTCTTCACATTTCACAATCTATGGATCCGTATAGTTTATAGCATAAACGGTTGAGACTATTTTCGATAATTGTTAGAGTGGTTGTTTTGTCTTGACATACGAATTACTTGTGCTGTATGTACCAATTTTATGTTGTCGCTCTGGCCAGCTAAAGGCAAGGATTTGCTCAAACCATATGACAGTGAACATAAACGAACACGAAGTGAAGATGAAGCGTGTGTGAATTGTAAAGGGAAATGGGATTTAGCAAGTGACTAAAAGACTACTTGAAATATATATATCCCGAAGTAAATTGTCCGTTAATGAAACTGTTACATGAAATGACGTGTAGTTATCAAGTATATAGAAAATGACTTCGAATGGATTTTTAATTGCTAATAGAATTAACTCAGATGCATTACGTGTGAGACAATGATTTCATCTGTAGTATACATATCTGTCATCAGTATCCCATAATATAATTTATTTCTGTTTTATCTAATTTCATAATGGCTTCACCGTGTAGTGAAATAGTTGGTGATATAGAAGATTTGATATCAACTCAAGATATCACTCCCAAAGACAGGTACAGAAATAAGAAGTCTGTGTCATGTCGCCCGAAACAGGTTAAAACAGCACTTACGGAGGAATATCCAGTGCCAGTAGCGGATAGCTATATTCCAGGTACTCAAAGTGTTTATGTGAAAACATGGGGTTGTGCTCATAACAATTCAGATAGCGAATACATGGCAGGACAACTTGCAGCGTATGGCTTTAAAATAACTAATGATAAAGAAGAAGCCGATTTATGGTTGTTAAACAGCTGTACTGTGAAGAGTCCTGCCGAAGATCATTTTAGAAATGAAATTCGTGCTGGACGTGAGAAGGGAAAGTTTATCGTTGTAGCCGGTTGCGTACCACAAGGAGCTCCTAGATCAGAATTTATTCAAGGATTAAGTGTAATAGGAGTGCAACAAATTGATAGAGTTATTGAAGTGGTCGAGGAAACACTTAAGGGACATACCGTACGGTTATTTGGCCAGAAGAAAGATCACGGGAAGAAAATGGGTGGTGCATCGTTATTGCTACCAAAAGTAAGGAAGAACCCACTGATTGAAATAATACCAATTAACACAGGCTGTTTAAATCAGTGCACCTACTGTAAAACTAAACATGCTCGTGGCGAACTAGGAAGTTACCCACCCCAAGAAATAGTAGAACGTGCGAAACAGTCATTTTCGGAAGGAGTATGTGAATTGTGGCTTACTTCAGAGGATACTGGTGCTTATGGACGAGACATTGGTGTTACTCTTCCAGAACTTTTGTGGCAGTTAGTTGACGTTATACCTGATGGGTGTATGATGCGTATTGGAATGACAAATCCACCTTATATATTGGAACACTTGGAGGAAATTGCAAAAATATTAAACAGTCCACGTGTGTATTCATTTTTACATATACCTGTGCAATCGGGTAGTGATGCGGTTCTTGGAGACATGAAAAGAGAGTATTGCGTTAAAGAATTCGAGCATGTTGTTGATTTTTTGCGAAACAAAGTGCCTGGTATTACTATTGCAACGGACATAATTTGTGGTTTCCCAACAGAAACTGAACAAGATTTCGAAGAAACCATGGCTTTGTGCAGGAAATACAAATTCCCTAATCTGTTTATTAATCAATTTTATCCCCGTCCCGGAACGCCAGCAGCACGTATGACGCGTATTTCCACTAAAGAAGTGAAAAGGCGTTCGAAGCAGTTATCGGAGTTCTTTAACACATATTTCCCTTATGAACATAAGATTGGAGAGGTACAAGAGATACTAGTTACTGAAGAATCGCATGACAAGTGTCACTACGTGGGACATAATAAATTTTACGAACAGGTTCTTATTCCAAAAGAAGATAACTTTCTCGGCAAAGTAGTGACGGTAAAAATACTGTCAGCAGGGAAGCACTCAATGATGGCGACACCATTGGTTGAAAAACCTATGGTTTCACCTTCGTTAAATACGCCTTTGCCACTAGGGCAAGTATCAGGAATACAAATTAAGGATCAGCAATCCTCGAGCATGTCTCTTATATCGTACAGTATGATTGGAGTAATTGTTGCCCTTTTGGCTCGTGTACTTTGGATAATCTGGTGTACATGATATAGTTTAAGCTGATTTGTAGTTTTTATCATGCACAATATAATTTTGAAAGTGTTGCAGGTTGTTTCTAGATTAAAATGCCTTTACTATCTATACTGCTAGTGATTTTGGTTGATAAGGTGGAGAAAAATACGAATATTCGATGAACGATAAAATGAAAATACCTGTCTTACGCCAGCATTGTGTAAATAGAGAAACAAGCGTATTTTCTGTGAGATTCATTGTGTTGTATCTGCTACAGCAATTTCCCCCATTTTCTCCAAGTGAAATATGAATATTTAATTCTTAACCTTCCTCAACTGAAAATATGCATCATTCACATAAAAAGAAAAATTGATGCATTTTCTTCATTAAAAATTGGAAAAAAGGTGTATAAGTTTTGAGAATTTGTTAGAATTTGATTTATTTATGAAATGTTTCTACAGATTTATGCCATTTTCTTTATCAACAGTATTGTGTGACTTGCAGACAAATCACTATGCTTCTTAACATAACGTCTTGCATTTTAGTAGTGCAAGGGTAGATTGAATTAAAATTGACAGTTGCTTTTTAGGTAAATGCTTAGCAGAGGGGGTCCAGAAGTACATAAGAAAAATGCAAAATTTACAGGAGAAATAGAAGATGCAAGTACTTAAACCTAATATAACCTAACCAAATCTAAACTAACGTAATAATAATAGGGATAAGCGAAATTCTATTTTTTTTTTTTTCGAAAATTATGCTGGACCCCTGCACTAACATAGTGTAACATAAGCTAACCTAATGTAAACAGAAACTACCGAAATTCTAACCTATATATAAGAAAAAGGAGCTGGACTTCTGCTAAACATTGTCCGCCTTTTATGTGATTCGTGCAGTAGGATTCCCCTAACGATGCACAAGGAAAAAATAAAAAAAAAACAATTAATCTACATCTTTACACTGACTTCTAGAATCTGATACAGACCTAATAGTTCAATAAGCAGGAAAAAACAGTTTTAATACGTACAAACTATTTACATGATGTAATGAATATGTATTATTGACGCAATTTAGGTTAGTTCCCAATATTTTTAAATTTGTCACACACACCTTTGGAAGTCAGATAATATGGATAAACGTCTGCGATATTTCGAAAACTGATATTCCGCTTTTCTTCCGACATGAAATTAATTTCCTAAAATACAGTATCTCAAAAATAAAATCTATATTATAAAATTGAAAGTGGTTATGTTTGTGACTATTAAGCTTTTGAACCACCCGACCGATCTCCATCAAATGTTCAACATTCATGAAATTCTGGCCTGGGGATGTTTTTATCATTTCACTTTGACGGTAGAACTGGGAGGGGGGAGGGGAGGAGGAATTACAAAAAAATAAATAAAACTTTATAACTCTTCAACCAGACGACCAATCTCGATCAAATTTTCAGTATAGATGAGGTTCGTGCCTGAGATGGTTTTTATCATTTCATTTTGACGAAGCAACGTAGGGACGATAAGGAGGGGGAGATATACAAAAATCAATATTTATGAAAATAAAAGTGACTATGTTTGTTCGTGAGTCAACTCTTGAACTACCCGATCGGTCTCAATCAAATTCTCAAGGTGCATGAGATTCTAACCTGGGATTTTTTTTTATTTCCCTTGGACGGTAGCTCTTAGGGAGGGGAGAGGGGAAATATATGAAAATTAATAAAACTTAATAGCTCTTGAATTACACTCTTGATCGAACTTTCAACATAGATAAGATTCGGGTGTGGAATGTTTTTGTCATTTCACTTTGACGGTGCAACGTAGGGGAGGGGGAGATATATATGTAAAAAATAAATAAATAAAAATAAAAGTGACTGTCTTTGTGACTTCATCACGCTTATACCACCCGACCCGATCTTAATCAAATTTTCGACATAGATGAGATTCGGACCTGGGGTGTATTTTATGATATCGCTTTGACGGTAGAACTTACGGGAAAGTGGAACGGAGAGGAGAAATATTTAAAATTTAATAACTCTTGGACCACCTAACCGATCTCGATCAAATTTTCAATATAAATGAGGTTCGGGCCTGGGATAGTATTTATCTATTTACTTTGACGATAGAACTTACGGGGTGGGTGGGGTGAGGAACGAGTTAAAAAAAAAAAAATCTTAATAACTCTTGAACCAAACGATCAGTCCCGATCAAATTTTTAACATGGATGAGTTTCGGGCCTGAGATGTTTTTTTATGATTTCACTTTGACGGTAGAACTTAAAGGAGGGGGACATACATAAAAATAAATAAAAGTTATAGGATAAGATTCATTTAGATAAATAACAAGCGCTGTTGCGTTCGGTGCGACAAATTGGACCGATCACTTCGTTCTTAACGTAACATAATAAGTAATCGGTGAATTCAGTTGTGGAAACTCTCATACGCATCATTTCATTTCATTGAATATAGGAAAACTAGAGTTCAGTAGTCTATAAATTTTTATCTAGTACACATGAATTTTCTAACAAACTTTCGCAGTATTGGATATGTATCATAGTTATTTGTAAATTAGCGTATGTTGATTTTATCAGTATGTTTCACCATATTAATGGTAACACTTGTAAAAGTGCCTCAGAAAATGATGATTCATCATTTCTAAATAATTTTTATTTACAATAATGAATCAGAAATTGTAAATTGTTACTTTTCTTACAACAGCCTATCTCTTCCTATGGCGGACCGATATATCGCGGGGTCTGGAGCGAACACCACTCTTGGTCCACCCACGGGACAGCTCTATCTAGCAGGGCCGGCGCTAGCAGTTTTGCCGCCTTTAGCGGTACTTTCACATGCCGCTCCTCTAATCCGCAAACTTTATTTTTACGTTGAAGTGTCACGAAAATGTAAGGTGCACCATTTAAAAACATGCATGAAATGGGGAAAGTAAACAAAAAATTGAACTACCTCTCTCGAGTGTTTATGTAATATTTAAACAACTCCATATATGACACAATATTCAGTATACTCGATTTCGCTGTATATTTGTGATAGACAGCAACACATACAGAAAATAGATATATATTTTTAAATAAATTTTCATCACGAATGAGAATTTTAATTTCTAAGCCAATTTGTATCAAAGAGGTTCCCAACAGTACGGATCATGAAGATATTATGACAAAACTAAATAATTAGCCTAAGCCTTATAATGTACTAAACACAATAGAGGTACAGAAATTTAACATACCTTAATTGGAAGGAACTTTTCTTGCTTTGATATGAGCAAATTCCTTTATCACATTCACGTAGACCAATGTTTCAGCCAATTCGTGTTCTATTGATATCATCGCTAGACCACATCGCTCAAGCGTGTTTCAGACATAGAAGAACGTAGATAGTTTTTATCGCTAGACCACTCAAGCGTATTTCAGACGTGAAAGAACGTAGATAGTTTTTAATTAGCTTAAGTTTCGAGAAACTTTTTTCTCCACTCGCCACTGTTATCGATAAGGTTAACAAAATCCTAAGTGCAATACTGACATTGGGGACAAAGTCATGTTCCTTACTTAATTTTTACGTCTCTTTTGGTAAACTTTTAGGCTTAATTATAGCGGATAACACTTTCAGTTCGTCTTTCAAATCACTGGGGTTAAGGGGCCAGACTACTAAATACTTTTCAAAAGCTAACAATTTTTCTTTTACCCATTTTTGTAAGTGAAAAGAGATAATGAAATGTAATTTACCACAATAATAGATAATGATATTCTGCACCAGAAAATACAAATCGGAAGAATTTTCATTGTTGTCATCCATAGAAATTACAGTGTGACCAGAATTTGAATTACCCAAAAATCTAGGTTCAGACAGCAACTAGAAAAATAAACTCAACGGTAATTGATGACTTATAATGCTGCCTTTGTTCCTTGTTATCTACTTTTTAAATAATATTTGTATTTATTTTGTAACACTCGCTCTGAATTATGTTTCCTGACTAAGTAAGTTCTTCATTTAAATGTAATTCTTTTGATTCATCTTCATTTTGAGGATGTTAAGAACTTTTTCGTCACAATTTGGGTCTTTAGAAAGACGTGAAGAAGAAGGTGTGTTACTGTCTAACAGAAAGTGCTCGCTCTGAATTGTGTTCCCTGACCTTCATTTAAATGTAATTCTTTTAACTCATCTTTATTTTGAGAAATATTCAGAATTTTTTCTAAAGATAATCACAGTCCTTTATCACTAAGTTCTTTTTCTACACTAAGTGAAAATCTTATATACGCCGGTGCAAGGGAAATATTGAACGAGATACCTATGGCTAGTAGTTTGGTATTTGAAAATGAGGGGGAATGCTCTGAATTTCCTGAGCGTGAGTGAAGTAAGTTCAGTTAGATTCTCAGGTGAACACAATTTTATTTTTCCATGTGGGCCTATTATGAAGCATTATATTTTGATAGCGTTCTTTTCTTTTTCAAATTTTGCTGCCCTGGGCGGTGGCACGGCTCGACACCCCCCGTCGCGTCGGCCCTGCTACCTAATCAAATTAGAGTCTTTCAAGACCTGCAAAACACAATCCACAGATGCAACTAATTCAGTGTTTGGCAACACCTCTTCCAAAATAGATCCGTCAAGAACCTCAGATGATTTCGTTTGTTGACAACCTAGAAATCAAGAAAGTTTATTTTTAGTATAATACATATTTCTGCAGAGTCTAATCAGTGTATCAAGAATACCGACCTCATGGCAAATGCGCTAAGATTTTACCACTGTACGAAAGTTAGCACATGGGTGTACCTACTGCATGGTATGGGTTAAGTTGGTTTAAATTTTAAAAATAAGAGACAATACTTATAATTAACAAATTCTTTGTGTCATAAATATTACTTATAAGTTTATATTTACATCATTAAATAATTCGCGGAGTCTGTTGAAACTTGCCAAAAGACTAGTAGATTTAAACTGAATGACTGTGGGACTGAAAAGTGAAAAAGAACGAGATAGATAAATAACTTACTGGAAGTTCAACTGTTTGATATGGCGTCCGAATACTTAAAAAGTAAAGGGGAACCGTGTACGAATTGAATATTTTCCCCAGGGAGGATGAATTCACCCGTACACGCAGCCATCACAAACCAGCCCTTCGTAGTTTACACGTGTAACTACTACTTTATAATATATGGTTGTACTGAGCTTCACAGGCAAACACACTTACTTTTATGATGTATATATGGTGTACACCACGTGGAGAAGTGGTGTGTGATGTGATATTTTCTCAATATTGAAGCGTATAGATTTCAACTATAGGCGCAACAGGATATTTTCCGGGGGGCGAAATTATCTTTTTAACTCAATTGATGGATACCATCATTCAAAATACTTAGCATTGCATGCAGCATCAGGCTGAATATAATTATTACTGAAAAAGTATGAAACATCACATGGAGGAGAGAAGTAGATTAAAATCTTACGGATGTATTAGACTGAATTTTGTTACTCTAAATCATTTAGTAAATGTTGATTTTAAAAGTATACTATTGTCACCAGAAGAGCCTATAAATGTTAACCTTTTTCGAATATCCAGGGAGGGGCAATTGCCCCCTTGCCCTTCTCTGTGGGCGCCCATGATTTCAAGTATTTCCGGTTGTAATAGTTTCCGGTGAAGTCGAAATAATACATCGTTCAATAAGTCCCGGCACTAAGAAAACAACATTTGTTTCGCAAAATTCATTTTTATTCATCAACATAATCACCTTCAAGAGCAATACAATCATTCCAACGCTTTTCTAACTTTTCAATACCATGGTTGTAAAACGATTTGTCCTTGTCCTCAAAATAAGCTTCAGTTGCAGCAATGACTTCTTCCTCATTCGAGCCAAATACTTTTCCCTAGAGCACACTTTTTGAGATCAGCAAACAGCCAGTAGTCGCTGGGGGCTAGATCTGGAGAGTATGGTGGGTGGGGGAAGCAAATTGAAGCCCAACTCGTTCAATTTTTTCATTGTTTCAATTGACTTGTGGCACGGTGCGTTGTCTTGATGAACGATGATTTTTTCTTCTTCATGTGCTTTTTTTTTGGGGGGGGGGATTTCGTCTTCAATAGCATCAGTAACTCAACGTAATATTCGCTATTGATAGATTTTCCCTTTTCAAGGTAGTCGATGTAAATTATACCTTGCGCATCCCAAAAAACTGACGCCATGACTTTGCCAGCTGACTTAGGCTTTGGACGGCTTTCACTGGCTGCACGCCACTCAGCTGACTGCCGCTTCGACTCCGGAGTGTCGACTCGTTGTTGCTTTTGTTCCATTGTGAGCAAACGCGGCATCGCTTTGGAAAAGACTTTTTTCATGTTCAACGTTTCGTGTAAAATCGTACACACACTTTCAGTTGATATGTTTACCATCTCAGCAATCTCACGAACTTTCACTTTGTGGTCATCCATCACGATTTTCAAAACTTGTTTTACATTCTTCGGAGTTACTGCTTCATTTGGCCTACCTGAGCGTTCCGCATCATTTGTATCCGTGCGACCGCGCTTAAAATCAGCATACCACCGGCAAATGGTTGTTTTCGACGGAGCAGAGTTTGAATAACATTTTTCAATCCATTACTGAGCTTGCACGATATTTTTTTCACATTAAATAACAATGTTTATCAACACACAAAAATTCGTTTGAGTCCATTTTTTCCACAAATGTACAAGTAGTGTCACTTTCACCACAGTAGCTTTCCTGTTTATGGTCCGATTGACGTGAAAATCAGACACGTGTTATTTGAAGGTTAGTTCTTTCGAGGGACGCTTTATTGATTGCAGGAAACAACTTCTTACTATCTATGACCGCTATAGCGATCACCATTAAAACCAGAACTAGTCGATTTTCCGCCATACAGGAGGTCCCCCGTCAATAAATACACTGGAAAAAATAAACATTTTAACCCATTTTAGTAACAATTTAGTAGCAACTATCTACTCTTTAAAAAAATGCTAAGATTATTAATTTCCTTGGTGTTTGGGAAATTGTCCGATACAAACGGCAATCAATTAGCGACTTTTTTAAAGCATGACTTCTTCTGAAGAAGGGAACGAGGAAATGAATCAAAAACTGTGAACTAAGAAGAGCAGAATAGTTAAAATAAAATAAAAGTAGCCAGGGAGATTTGAACCAGGTTCAAAATATTTGAATTCCAACAGAAAGAAACAACACGCACGGCTAGCGAAACACAGTATAAGATCGTCTTTCAGTTATATTGAAAGCGAGGGAACTTCTTAAATCCCTCTTTTACAATTTTTTTTGGGGGGGGGGGGGGGTATAAAAAGCGTGTGTGTTTTCTTTAACCAAACAAAATTTTCTGCATTTGCCAAGTACTATTTTGCTCTTAAATTCAACATTGAATTAAGTAATGGAATAGAACCTGAATATTCCAAACAGTAAAGAGCAAGCTGTGTTCGAAACTTTTTTTTTCTTTTCTTTTTTTTTTTTTTTAAATAATGACTTCCCTCGAGTGTGCTCTTCCCAAACTCACACTTTTAAGGGACTTATTAAACATGAAGCGCGCAATTCTGTTTGGGGAAGTGTACATTGTAGTTTTTATAAGATGATTTCAGTGGAGTTACTAATTGATACTGTAGGATGCATATTTGAAGCATCCTATTTTTGACTTATTTATTTCACAAAACGTACCGAATTACTTTTCCAAAAAATTACATTTTACAAGTTCAGAGAACGTTAAACAGAAGAAATGTAAAGAAGAAATACTCGAAACACAGCAAATGTTGTATTAATTTGTAGTTTAAAATAGTTAGTCTATTGCAGTGGTATTGAACATTTATCTTTTCGCACACCTAAAACGATACTTTTCCACTTAAAGCGTGATCCCAGATTTAAGCAGACCTTAATTCAAATTATAAATAAGTAATAAACTTGTTACCAAACTTTTTGTGGTCCTGAAGAAAATATCCCATTTTTCGGAACGTTTAACAAGAACCGTAGAAGCTTATAACATATGCAGCAAAGAGGTCTTCACATGCTTGAAGCTTCGTCTTCACTTATCTTAATTTATTTTAAACTTATTCTATTTTTAACCTGGCAACTTCTTTTGATAGCTCACTATATTTTTGAGGACTATTCTGAGTATACAATCATCTTTTATATGAATTAAGCTTAGCTTCAGTGCACTTGACATTAAAAGAATATACCTATAACAATTCACATTCTTTTGCAAGTAAATAGAAGTATTATATTCAGTTTTTCACACCATCTTCAGTATCTCGTCTTATGCACTATGGAATTGAAACTAGTATCTTTTATCCGTATGCATCTCTGATTATTAAATTTAGTAGCAGTCAGAATTCCTGTGAAATTTGGTATAACCAGAAAAATTATAATTTAATAAATCATTTGATTATATTTTATGCAATTTTGTCAATAAATATATGTGAAACCAAAAATGAGCAATTTAATTTTTGTTGATGTAATTAATTTAAGATGATCGTGTCTCATTTCTTACCAATATTTCCTTTTTCAGTGTTTAATTTTGGATTTTTCTTTTTGTACTAATTAAAAAGCTTCAAAAACATTCCTTTCAGTGAGTATTTTGGCCCTCCGGAAAACCTTGAAAACTTAAGATGTATGTTTAGTTTCATGTAAATGCTTGGATATCGTAGAGGTAGTAGCTTTATCTTCTTAGGACTTCCTCAAGTATTCTTCTATTCTAGCGTTGATTTTTTTGGTTAAATATATATGAGTATCTAAGCAGGAATAAATCATAGATACGTAGAGATAAATGATATGGCAACATTATATACTAGTTTAAATGTCATAGTACATGAGGTGTTAGACGGAAGAAAGTGTAAGGAACTATCAAAATATTTTTATTTAAGCAAAAGAAAATAAATTGTAATAGATATATTCTTTTAGTGTTAAGTGTGTCTACACTAAACTTAATTTATAGCAACAATTTTAGGAAAACCAAAAATGGTTCAAAAGATTGTGATCTTGGCCAATAATTAGTTTTTGGATCAGGGGCCACAAAATTTTTGAACGGGCCCTAAATCCAGTTTTCGTATTTTGTACGAGAATAAGCACATCATAGTGAGTTAACTGATAGTTTGGGTTCGCCTACACTATATGTAGTTCTTCAGGTATGAGGCCTACAAGAAATAATTTTAACAGCACAGTTCCTACTATACTGCGTTCAAATCCTTCACCCGAATGTTATGTATATTCTCTTTTATCTATTGATTATTTTCCATCAATTTGTTTCCTTCTTCATGCTGTAGTTGAATCATACATTTTTACTAGAACGAAATCTTTCTTACTTACCTTGTCAGTTAAGTCTGACAATCATTACTTTTGTCATCTGTAAAATATTACTTTCTCAGTCTGTTGCTTTCTTAGAATACTTTCAAACATTATATCAGCGTTTTCATTACACGAATAGAGAGAGAGAGAGAGTATTCTGTAATTTCTACTTTAGATTTTTTCTAATTTCCCTCCCTATTACATAGTACTCACTTCCTACTATTTGAATACTTTGTTTGTCATAATGTTCTGATTTGTTTTGCTTTTGTCCAGTAGTCTTTCTCAAGTCATCTTCCTTCAAGGGATTGAATAGAGAACATTTTACCTTCGAAAATTTTTTTTCTTGTGAACGACCGATGGTAACAGACTTGTTAAAATAGTATTTAGTTTGCCATTGCTTTCCACACCGCAGTATTTTAGGCGTTACGATTGCTTTTATTCACCATACTTGGGACTAGCAGCAAGTTCTAGTGTGTCAATTACCGTGATTTCGCTAATATGACTACCGAAAAACTGTCTTCTCAGGACATTCTTCACTGGCTATTTCACTTCAACTAGTTATGCATGGTTGTTTCTTATGGTAATTAATCAGACCCAACATAACTCCAAATGTTACTATAGCACGCAAGTGCCTTCGGAAAGTGGTCTATCGGGAAGATTTTATTTAAGCTGTAATATATTGAAGTTGTCTTTTCTATCCCACCTAGACACCTAGGAAGAAGTTGTTAATTCATACCACCAAAAATTAAACAGTACGCAGCAACGTTGAGCGTAGGTTCTTTTCAAATACATGTTTATTGCGAAGTTGTAATGTATGTGAATAGAATTTCGCGAACTTGGGATATTAATTAGCTTGATCGAATCATGATTATACTGAAGAAATTTCCTTCATTTGCCAGACTTGTTTATATTTCTTAATTTAACTGAAAGAGTGGCTTAAAATTTTGTTTCTTTTCGTCATCTAGGTCGCAAATAACTTAAAACTAAAAAGACCACGATTGATCGCAGTACTGATTGGGATCAGTTTTATTAGAATCTACGGAAGTATATGCTTCCAGTTTATTGATGTTACTTACTCTGGAGGCGAGTTATGTGTACACGACGTTGGAATCGAAACCACAGTGAAATAGTGAAGTGGGTTTGTTAATTCACCTTACTGAATCATTTTCGTGAACAACTCATGTTCATAATTAACCAATTAATTGAACTAAGTAGGGTCAAAAGATTTGAAATCAAGTCTCAAAAGATTTTTATTTTATTTTATTTATTTATTTACTTTTTTGGAAAGGTCAATAACAAAGTTAATTTGACTCTGTGTCTCACGAAGGTTTATTAAGGTGAGCAGATGGCGCACGTCCAATCAATCATTCATAGCATTTAGGTTCCAAGTTTCATTACTTCTGACCCTAGAACAGTGTTCGAAGTGGAAAAAAAGCAGAGACGGTATGTTTTATTGTGATTTTGACTCACCGTACTGGCTATTTAAATATTGTCTTGATCACTGAAAAACCAGAGACGGTATGTCCTCATCACTGAAAAACCAGAGGCGGTATGGCATATCACCGCACACCGTCTCACTTCGACCACTGCCCTAGAACCTAGACCATTACCTCTTTATTCAAGTAGTTTTGTAGCTGTCCTACGTTGTTGTGGCAACACTGAAATTCTCTTGTCCATAGCTGGGTTTACCTACTAGCATTAGTAGCAATGCTTGTAATTTTACAATGATGCATGTTTGTACAGCGGGGGACACTTCTAAATGGTACAGCCATATGGAGATTTACGGCTAAGGTGTACCATTTAGAAGTGTCCCCCGCTGTACAAGTATATACGAAATTAGCCTATAATTTTTGTGGATCATTATTTGCTTATAAGTTGAAAATTGTGGTTCAATCCAAAATAAGTTACCTGGATGCCAGAAGTAACTGGCGCATAAGTACTAAATAGTAGGTCTGAATACCAAAAGAAAGCTTTTCTATGACCGAACATGATTAGCGGGTACATATGACCCAAATTCGGTGGAAATAAGGAAGAGGGAGGGGAGACAAAGCCCAAATAAAGTTGATTTTCATTTGTCTATACAGCTTTTACGAATTTGAGAGTTTCGTCAGCATTTCGTTCTTTAGCTAAAGAAGATAGGATGAAGCTTTTTCCTTATATTATCAATTACCAAAGAACTCGTACATACCGTGTGTGTCAAAGTACACGAGTTTAACTGAACCGAAAATTTATAGCTAAAATTCATTGCTTAGCATTGAGTAAGACCTATTGAATAGACGAAAGACAATGAAAAAAACAATACCAAAGTGGTATTAATTTTATTGATAATACACATACCTTACAATATTAAATGTAAGTTAGCTTAAATGGTGTATGTTCATTGTTGTAATGAATTTCGCACATAATACTAATCAGTAGTCGCACACTTGAGTTAAGGTAAGTGACTCAGTGTAGAACGCTTACCTCTGATGTGATCACTTATCATGTGAGTTTGTAGTCCGTGGGTGTTCTCAAAGTTCTCCCTTTCTTATTTCACCAAGTCCTACATAATCATTCAGTTTCGTTAATCATATGTCTCCAGCGTGAAGGGCATAATTGTGGAATGTTCAACTAATATTTAAATTTCACTTGTAACAATGTAAGACAAGTTGAGAAAACCAACCACGAGTAGATAAAACTGAAACACTTGGAACTTGTATCCCCAACTTTCTTTCCTGTTTAAGTTATTATCCTCAATATATTTCGGTTGTCTCTGAGACCATTGTCAATTACTGGTGTGTTGCAAGCAGGATTCTATGTATGATTACATTGCTGTGTCACTCAAACTCTGTTAAAAAAAACAAACAAACAAAAAAAAAAACGAGTATTTAGTGGTACGCTCCTGTCAAACGTATTCACCACTTCTGAGTTTTAATGTAAACTAACTTGTTGCTTTAACTTGTTTGCGTACTTTCTTATGTCCAATCGCTGTTGGTTGATTAAACCCGTTTTAGAGCTTGCAAAATTGTAGAATAAGTATCACATACCCACTATTTAGTAAAAGCGATAATATGTCAATTGAGTCCTTTGTTTGAAAACTGCTATGTACAATATTCATACTACTTTCTATAATAAAATAGGCTTACCCTAGTTGATATGAACTTCGGATCTCTTGTTAATATATATATATATAATCGTCGCAGTAATTATATATATATTTGGTCTAGGAATTAATTCGTGCGGTTGGTACGCACACATTGAAGCTGTAGTACAAACACAAAATACATAAATACCTTAAGAAAAATATTGTCCATCGCTAGCCACCACTTTCGCCCATCTGTCAGGCAATGTACGGATTCCGTGGCGAAAGAAGTCCTCATCCTTGGAAGCGATCCAGTCAGAGACCCATGTTTCCGTATCTTCTGAAGAAGTAAACCGCTGTCCAATCAAATCGTTGTTCATGCAATCGAACAAGTAGTAGTCCGAAGGAGCAACGTCTGGTGAATACGGCGGGTGGGGTAAAACTTCCCATCCGACATTTTCTAAATAGGTTTTGACCGGTTTTGCGACATGTGGGCGAGCGTTATCATGTTGAACAATAAGTTTATCATGTCTGTTCTCCCATTCTGGTCGTGTTCTGGCCAGAGCTTGCTTCAAACGCATTAATTGTCGTCGATAACGTTCTCCATTCATAGTTTCACCCGGTTGCAGCAGCTCATAGTACACCACACCTTTCATATCCCACCATATGCACAGCATAACCTTTGCACAGTGAATATCTCGTTTTGCTTGTGATGGACCTGGTTCACCTGGTTTCACCCAGGCCTTTTTTCGTTTAGGGTTCTCGTAATGGATCCACTTCTCATCACCCGTAATAATTCGATGCAGAAACCCCTTTCTGCTCTGTCGTTGAAGCAGCAATTCGCAAATGGTTTTTCGTCTTTCAACGTCTCTGTCTTTCAATTCATGTGGAACCCAATGTGACATCTTTTGAATCATTCCCATGGCTTTCAGGCGTTTAGAGACTGTTGTTTGATCAACGCCTAATGCTGCTGCAAGTTGTTCCTGCGTTTGACACGAATCCTGCTCGAGCAATGCTGTCAATTCTTCGTCTTGAAATTTTTTTGGCTGTCCAGCTCGCTCTTGGTCTGCCAAGCCGAAATCACCACTTCTAAACAGTGCAAACCACTTCTGACACGTTCGCTCAGCTAGAGCATGGTCACCATACACTTCCACCAAAATACGATGACTTTCAGTCGCACTTTTCTGCATGTTAAAGTAATGCAGCAGGACACCCCGCAAAAACACTTTATCAGGCACAAATTGCGCCATGTTCACTTAACTACAAACTGGTGTTGTTGACGCTTTAATCCACTGCCCTATACTACGAACGATACACGATGACAGGGGTTTGCAACACATGTGTGGATACACGGAACTGTGGGACGCTCCGTTCGTTGCGCCATCTCTTGTCCACCCGCACGAATTAATTCCTAGACCAAATATATTCAGAAAACGTTTTTCCGAACTTTGGCTTCCATCCTGGTTCGATTGTCTTCCACATGGATTCATGCAGCGTATTGCTTTTGTGACAAACACTACATAGACATGACCAAAGAAGCATCAAGAGGAGGATTAGAGAACATGTAAGGAAAGCGAGATTAGAGGATCAGGACTGGGCAGACATTTACAAGTATCAAGTCATGAAGTAAGCAGAGTCAAGGTCCTGCACTCGTGCCCGAAGAACATAGACAGGAATGTTTCTGAATCTTTCATCGTCCGAAGGAAAAGACCAAAACTGAACGTAAACACAACTAAATGCATTTATTTTTTTCAAGTGTAAATATTGTACATTAAAATTTTAACAGACGAACAAGCCAGTGGTTTTTCATAAAGGTACATAGATAGAGTTGATATGCCAACATGATCTTCGTTACCAGATGGGAAGCCGAAGTTTGGAAAGATTTTCTACGGAATAAAAGAAAAGGAAATTATCATTATTGTACCCATTATAAAACTAAACCAAAAATGCCAAAGATCAAATAATCTGGGGCAAGACTTTCATTATAGAAAGAAGCAAGTACAAAATGTGAATATTGTACATAGAATTTTTCAAATACAAAATGCCTCTACTGATATTTTAGCGATTTGAGTGCACAACGGGTAAGTAATACTTATTTACAATTTTGCAAGCCTTAACATGGGTTTAATCAGTCAACGACTGGATATAATGAAGTAGGCAAAGAAGTTAAGGCAACAGGTTTGTTTTGTATTAAAACTCAGAAGTTGAGTGTATCACTGAATACACGGTGGTGATTTTTTTCTAATTACAGGTCTGGAGGGACACACTAACATAATCATACATAAATTCCTGCTTGCGACACCAGCGCTTGACAATAGTTTCAGCGAGAACTGAAATATAATGGGGATAACGACTTAAATACACAAGGAAGTTGGGGGTACAAAGTAAGATTTTGAGTTTATACCTACCTAAGACCACAACTTAGTAACCACCTGTAGGTAAGATTGTGGAGCGGCTACGCTCTGTAGTGTGTTCGTTGGAATTTCTGCTCTTGAACGAACTAATTGGATTCTCTGGTTGACTTGTCAAGCTAGATTCCAAAACATCAATTTCTTTTCTTCTCCCTTTAATTAATGTAAACTCCTTTGTTATGGTTGTGACTTGTTTACTTTCTTTAAAAACCCGTTGCTGGGCAGTTAATCCATCTTTTGTACCCTACGTACTATTGAGCAAAATCACATATATTCGATTGGATGAAAGATACTGATAAGCTAAAGACGTCTATCTGAGTTGTTTCTTTCCCAGCATTTTTAGGCTGTTCTGTCACGGATGTTCACCAATATCATTGTTAAACTTTTGTCCGTAATGGTACTTCTAGTTCAATATTCTTCAAAAGAAATTGAATAAACAGAAAAAAAGAAAGAATCAAAACTAAATTGTGATTAATTAATGATTTCTTTATCTGTAAAACTGCTGTGTAATTCTGTCTTTGCAATCGTTGCCAAACACTGAAGTCAGCTAGGTTTCGCAATTCAACATGTAAAATCATGCATTGGCAAATATGAAAAAAAAAAAAAAAAAAAAAAAAAAAAGTGGATTTCAAAGGTACACGTCTTTACGTATTCTACCTCGCCTCAAGTCTAGTATCAAAACTACTATTATTATAGGTCTGCACGGGTATAAAATATCGCATCCGCAGCATCTCTATCTGCATCTGCAGATAATTAGGTAGCGAATATATACAACTTACATATTCTATAATAGTCATGATTTCAAAAATATTTTTAAACACATTTTAAATAGCTACGAGTATTGAAAAGAGCAATGAAAGGACAACTCTCTCGTGTTATTTCTTGTCCTTTCGCTGTCACTGAGTCACAAGTTTCAAACACACTTCTTTTGATTTTATTTATTTTTCAACAGGTTTTAAAACTGTTAATTCAAAACAAATGTTTTCTAAGTGTTCTTTCGACCATCATCACAAATTTCATAGCATTTTTTTAGGTAGGGAAAAGAAGTAGAAAACCATATCTACAACTTTATCCGCTATCCGCACAGAAAAGAAATATATATATATATATATATATCCGCAGATACCCATTTTGATGCGGATATCCGCATCCGCGCAGACCTCTATTATTTTCCAAAGTCGTGGTAGTAGCACCGAAGACCGAACAGAAAGAACACCTTGTTATTAGTGTGTACTATATCAATCATCAAAACTACATCAATAATAATCATCATCTAGATCCTGCTTGTTTCATATTTGTCAATGCCTAGTCATGAGTCAATACTTGAGAAGTTTCAAATAGACAACTAAACTGAAAAATTACACACATTAAAAACATTCCCCACAAATCTTATTCTTTCATTGCAATATTAATAATAATAATAATAATGATCATTAATATTGGTGTACATAATTATCAATGTCTGAATTACTGAAAAAGTTGGTTATTGCTGTGATACCTCTTGCATACGTTCCGTTTTATGTAAATCATAGATAACTCATAGCATAACTGCATGATGGAGGTACCTTCGGAATAGCCAAAATACAAAAGAACGTTTTAACACTTTTTTTTTTCTGTTACTTCTTTCTCAGGACTACTGTTTGTATGGGCGATGTATACAAAAAACGGAACTCAGTGTTTCATACTATCTGTGCCTCTTCTACGTCTCTGCCGTACGGTTTTTGAATCTCAAAGAAAAGGAATGTTTACTTTAAAAAATGCAATGTTAGACGATTTGAATGTTATTAAAATTAATAATAATTGCATAATGGAGCAATTGTTACAAAATCTAGGCATTCTAAAAGCATCCAAAATTATATATATATAAAATATGGTGCAATTGTTAACATTCAATTTTTATGTTCTGTAAGGTGGTAAATTATGGAGAAATCACTACTGTAATGTCAGGCATGAGAAGCAGCCTGTAACACAGCTAGTGCACAAGCAATTGGAATTACAGAACTTCTAATCATTCTTCAAAATAGTCGGAACAAAATCCCATTGGTTATCTAATGCCAAAGTTTGTAAATTACACATTGTGTAACAATGAAACCGAAAAACTGCGTGTTTACTTCGTCTCGTAGAAACTGGAATAGAGTTGCAGTATCACCAAATCCAGTTAGTGTAAAATTAGAAATTGATATAGGGTGCGTTTTAATGAAATTCCTGTCCAGTCACAGTTTTATGTGATCCTGTTAAACCTGGTTGCTTGCATTGTATATCACTCCTGCTCTAGAACTGAAATTTTCTGAAAATCTCGATTGTACGAAAGTTGTAAAACTTTACAAAAGACATTTCCCCATTGTCATCACACCGGGCTGCATTAAAACATTCTGGAAATTTCATTAAAACTGCACTTTATGTTAAAGATGATGTAAGAAAGCACCTAGCTTACAATTTTGCACTAATTGATTTTGAAAAAGGTAAAGCCAAAGATTTAGTCCAGTCAAAAGCAACCAGAACACAGTGAATACAGTTTTACTCTTGATTAATATCAGTACATATCAATAAGTTAGAATAATTATGAAACTATTATATAGCTATAAAGGTAACCAAGAATGTTCTGTCGCTTTTTGTGGAATCTATATTCAATTGGCCCTCACATCGTGAGTTGAATGCGAATGGAGATAAGGCGAAGGTCAGTTGTTGGTATGGGTATATCCAATATACTACCTGGTTGGGACAGTTCAGTTACTCCATATTGCATAAGGATAGAATGAACGTGGGACCTCCACATAGCGTCGTAAGGGCGTGTATGCTGTACGAGTTCAAACAGATCAAACGCCGCTGCAGCGAGGCGGAAGATATGCCAGGTCTTTGGTGAGGGTGTCATGATTACGCGGACAGTGCAGCGGTGGTGTAACAAGGTTAAGACGAAACACTCGAAAACGCACCACGTGTGCTGCCTCATCTGAGGAAGGAGCCATTTCTGGACAGGATGTTGACATGAGATAAGAATGGGTCCTGTACGAAGCTCCACGGTGCTGTCATCATTGGTTAGCATCCCATGAACCGGTTCCAAAACAGCCGAAACCAGCACTGCACCAGAAGATCCTCCTGTGTGTTTGGTGGACTTTTCGCGGCATCGAAAATTGCTACCAGTTGGTTAGACCATCAATGCAACTGTGTACTGTCACCAGTTGATCCGTGTTAAAAAAAAAACTAAAAACTCTGGAGCCCTTCTGAATCGCCAAGGGTTCATCCTGTTACAGGACAGCGCGAAGCCCCACGTGGCTAGGATGACCCGGGACACCATTCTACGCTTTGAATGGGAAACACTATTACATCCGCTATACTTCCCGCACATTGCACCATCCGATTATCACCTCTTCCTTTCCTTGGACAATCCCCTTGAGGACGCCAGTTTAAATCCGTAATAGAGGTGCAAAATGCACTCGGTTACCTTCTTCGCTTCACGGCCCACCAAGTTCTATCGCGATGGAATCCATAGCCTTCGAGGACGTTGGCAGAAGGTCGTCGATGCTGATGGGGACTATTGTTGATCTTGCGGGTACATGTTAGGTGACATATCGATGTTCAAAGGTGGTGGGTGAAAAAGCGATAGAACTTTCGTGGTTACCTTTATAGAATATTATATTTTAGCAGCAAACAAACAAAATTTATTCCAAAAAACACCATCTCAAACTTTTATGTAAAATCGTTGATGCAGTGAGGTAATATTTTATTCGAAGATAAAATTAGGCGACAGATTTTTATATTCGAAATCACTCTCGAGTTGTTGCACCTGGTCATGCGCCTTAACCTCTTAAATGTCAATGATGACTCAACTCTCTATTAGAATTTCGCTTTTATTTGCAGTGTGACGACTACGGTCGTCATATGTTCTAAGAAATTCAGGTATTTTGGGCGGATCCTCAGTTCAGCGATGAAAACTGTAATTTTTCTCCAATTTATCTGCCAGATGGCAGAATCCTAGATACGATAGTTTTTGTTTACAGCTTATTGTTGTGGATGAGACAATTTTCTTTCCCGTGGCGTTTCGGAATAATTTAGACAAAATAGCTAAGAAAGTTCTTCCAGATACTACTATTTCAAAAATGCTTAGTGACAATGATTTGTCTGGCGATGATGATAATAATTTTTTTGGAAGTAGAAGGGAATCTGTCACTGAAATTTGTGATACCAGCGAGTCTGACAGTGAAACTTTGCAAGTAGAAACGACTCGTAGAAAAGGTGGCGCTCAAGGAAATGGTGTTCAGTGAAGTTCTTCAGGAAATGTTAGGCCTAATTTTCCTTTTCGGGAAGTAAGTGGTGTGAATTTTGATGTTGATGAAGAAGACAATCAAAATCCTTTGTTTTACTTCAGACAATATTTCGATGATAACATATTTCAACGTATTTCTAATGAGCAGGCCTTGAAAAATCCACTCGCCAGTGGCGAGTAAAGTCACGACCTTCTCAATCACAAGGCCATTGGGCTACATTTAGGTTCAGCCGTGACGTCACAACGAGTAGGTACAAACAAAGACGACAGATTCCTGCGAGGGTGAACGACACTTGCGTGGTTAGTTAAACAGTGAGCGCGTCGTTTGAAAGTGTATGCGGTGGCGTTAAGTGAATTCTTATTTTAAGTGTTTATTTTTGTTTTATTTAAGTGTTTTAAGTGTTCATAATTTGAAGGCAAAAGTGCATTTTACTTGTTGTGTCCCGAATTGTAAAGGAATTACGGAAACGGTCCTAAAGTTTCTGTTTCCAGTTGAAGACAACCTACGAGAAAAATGGCTCCGTAAAATGTACAAAAAGTCACCCAATCCAGCAGGGTAAGGTTGTATTTTTTTTTTTTTTTCAGGATAATTCATAAGAAGGATTCTTAAGATATAATCTAAAAGAATTGTATTTTTATTTATTTGTTTAGTTAGTTTTTAAGTACGATATTAACTTACTTCTTTGCAGGATTATTTACCAAAAAAAAAAAAAAATCAGATTTTTTGTGTGCTTAAAATAGATAGAATTTGAGCAAATTCAATAATTCAGGAACTAGCCTATATATAGTAATATCATATAGTCTTCTCTGGAAGTAGGCAACAGTACGATATATTGACATATTCCTCGGATTCAATGATGATAATTATATTTAAGTCCTACCAGATCAATAAATCAGTACCCTGAATCAGTACCATACGTAATTATAGTTTAATTATAGAATTTGTTTACTGTATCAATGGCAAAAACGCCAAACATGTATCTGCGAGTATCAACAATGTCTATGGTTGTAAAAAAAAAAAAAAAAAAAAAAAAAAAATTAAAAAGAATGGTAATTCATTTTATATTCATGTTTGGGCATTCACAATTGACAGACAGCAGCAATATTTGTTTATCATACATTAATTATAAAAAGAAGTAAAAGAATCAAATATGATAAGGAGCCTGTATCTTCTTCGAAACAAGCTTCAGTAATTTAGCCTATGTGGTTAAGAGGGTCAGTGAGTTGAAATGTGTTTATTTCGATAGACCTACTTCATTTGTAGAACGAATTCAGGATGCGAAATCCTGATGGGAGAACGAAAGATATTTACCTTCACTTAATAGTTTTGGTTTAAATTCCACACCCATTAGCAAGTTATTGGTGCTGGGTAGGGGAATGAATAAAATTACACAATTGTCAGTAGTATGAAAATTAATTACAGTAATTCATATGTAATTAACGGGTGAACTAGTGATATGGGAAGTCAGTGGTGTACGCAAAATTCACGAAGAAAATGGCTCAAACATTAAAGAAAGACAAAAAGCAACTAGGGTTATTATGATCTGACAACGTTGTATACATAATTCCACATTATGTAATAATTACGAATGTTCATATATGTGATCTTTGTAAAAGCATTCCAATGGAAAGTTTTTTCTTTCAGTCCTACACACAAATTCGATTGTGATGATTTCGCACTGTCCGTGCTAATTGTTAAGTGTTGGTTACAGAATGTAATTTTATTGACTCCTCCGATTTCAGTTATCTTCGTCCTAGCTGTTGGTTCAGTGGCTAATGCGTGAACCTTTTGTGCATCAGGTCTCGGGTTCAAATTCCACCCTCAACTGTAGATCTACTGTCCTCGTCTCATACAGACTCGGTGCTGAAAAAGTATGGTTTTGTTTGATTTGGTTTGTCTCTCTCCCAGTTACATAATCAATTACAGAAGGCTTTCTCAAAACATATTTGAAGATCTCTCAACAATTACAATTGAGCAACAAAATTTAGCAGATTATTTCTTCTGTATCAAGACCGGGAATTACTTTAGGAGACGAGACGGAATAGTTCTTCGTAAATCGAGACGAGACGAGAATCCTACAAAACATTGAGAAAGATTTTCTACTCTCGTGGTCCACGAAGAGTGCAATATAACAACATTTAAATCATATTGATTATTGAAGTATATTATGTAATCGCTTACGTATCTTCAAATGTTGTTGAATGCTCTTCATTGTGTTCGTACAATCACTTTAATAATTTATGAATTTTTACTATGAATCGTGTAATACTAAAACACTGAGATCTAAGACTTGAGTGAACCAGTGTTGCCCATGAGACTTGACCAAATATTTTGTCCCGAAGATGAGACGAGAATTGTCATTTTTGTAGGCTCGTCTCTAATTTGAACATACACTTTTCGTCTCGTTTCCCAGAAATTTCTGTATCGCGGACAACATTACTCTTGAGCTTCTCCAAGTACTAAATTTCTCAGTCACCTTTCGTATCACTTGTTAAATTCAGCTTATCTTTAAAATACAGTATTATTTCTTCCTAATCAACTTTTCCTTTTCCTTTTTTTTTTTTTTTTTTAAAGTTTCGTCTCGCAAACGTGAGGACTGTATCTTGCAATACGCCAAAAACATTTTCTTAAATGCAAATAGCTATTAATAACAAGCTGAAGTAGTAAACGCGTTTGATCACCGTATCTCCTGGGTGACGTGGAAGCGGAGAATAATAATAATAATAATAATAATAATAATAATAATAATAATAATAATAAAGAGGAAGAAGAATTAGTCACAGTAGTAGTGCGACTTTTATTTCCTTGGTATAACAACATTAATTTGCAACAGGTTCGTGGCACCCCAGTGGTAGAGCACTCACCTCTGGGGCATGGGGTCTCTGGTTCGATCCCAGCTCTCTCGAAGTGAGCTTTATAGTGAACAAATATCGCATGGGTGAGTGTCTTGGAGTTCTCCCATTTTCTTTACTCCACCATTTCGTTCATTATCACCATCACCGCCTCCCTTAGACTAGGATCATAATTGTTAGTTAAAAACAAATGCAACTAATCCCTAGCAAGCACAAACCACACCTAAAAAATAAAACAAAACAACATATGCGTGCACGCCAGTAATACATTTAAATGTGTTTCTAATTGCAAAATATGCTCTCGAAAGATTTTCATGAATATTTTCTCCATGCGCTCTAACATGATACAAAGATTTTGGAAAAAAATGTAGTTTTAAATGTTTCTAACCTATTATTCTGTTAAAATTTCGATATCAGAAGTATAATATTTAATAATAATTTTCTTGATAATAAGTTTCTTATTTCCATTATCCTCTCAATAATAACAGTCTTAATTTGAATATGATCAAAGTTCTATGTCTCTCTGTCTCTTCGTATTTCTTCTTAGCACTCAATGCATATCGCTTGAAATTACTTTCTCTCTCTCTCTCTCTCTCTCTCTCTCTCTCTCTCTATATATATATATATATATATATATATATATATATATATATATATATATATATATATATATATATATATATATATATATATACACTTTGAAAACCATTTTTGTAATACAACTTGTTTTTAGCTCACGTGTAGAGTTGCTCAACTCTGCCCGACACACTGCGCCTGCCTGTCCCTACTTTGTGTGACGTCACTCGCTACGACGAAGGCCTTCTCTCTTCCGAGGGTAGTGGTAAAGTCCGATCAATCAAAAACGTGAATTCAAGAATGAATAGCTGATATCACTCTTTTTTTTCTCTGTTAGAGACATGTGAATAAAGTAAAAATGTATTGATATGTTTACTGTGTCGCAAAGTGATTTTTGATTATTTGTATAAACACGATTGACTGCAAAATGGTCTGGCTAGTAGATTGTTTGGCTGGTGAGTATTGTAAGCAAGATTTTCCAAGCCCTGCTAATGAAACTAATCAATACACCGATTAGTTCTTTCATGCACATCCAAATCTCAAGCCGAAGCCTTGCGCCCGGGACTGGGTTCCTACAACCCCTGAAGAAATGAAACTTCTTATAGCTCTTCTAATACTTCAAAATATTGTCAAAAACCTGAGCTCTATGACCTGTACTTCAGTCGAAGAGAATCTGTGGCCACCTCCTTTTTCCAAAAGTTACTCCTCTGTGGCCTAGGAAAGTAATGAGTGAAAAGGGTTTTCATGATAGTCAGGGTTCCTATTGGCCAGAGAAGTCAGGGAAAACTCAGAGAAAATGGTACAGGTCAGGAAAACTCAGGGAAAAAGACTTGAAAGTCAGGGAAATTTTATAAAATATATATTTTATAGATATATTTATTATTAATACATACAAAGATATATATTACGGTTCCAACTACCCAAACACCCCCTGTCAAACTGAATTGTTCTTAAATTAGCACATGATTTACTGACCAAAGGCTACACTATCTACTTGGATAATTGGTATACTAGTGTTGAATTAGCAGAGACTAGTGATGTGAGGTGGAAATTTTTCCGTTCTAAAAAAAAATATCAGTAATCAAGTGACAATTCCTCAGCAATCATAAAATTTTTTGAATTCATGTATAGAAAGTTAAAAAGTGAAAGATCGTTTAAAGAATCTGAAAATTTTCATGGCTTAGAAAATTTTCAGTACTGTGTAGGAACAAGTGAAACAATTTTTCACGAATCGAAATATTTTCTGTCTTATATGTAAAAACTGAAGAACTATTTATGAGTCGGAAAATTTTCATAATTTTGAAGCAAAAAGTAAAACAACTTTTTGTGAATCGGGAAGTTTTATTTATTACTCTGTAGAGACAAGTGAAAGGAATTTTCATAGATCGGAAAATTTTCATCACGATGTAGGAACAAGTGGATAAAAGCTTTTCATAAGCCGGACAATTTTGGATATTATGTATCCTGATGTTTAGTGGAAAATTTTCCACTATATTTAATTAAACCTAGAGCTACAAAATTGAATTTCTGTAGAGGAAAGTTAGTCACCAACAAATTGTAACTTTCCAATTAGCTTTCGGGAACCGGAAAATTTTCTAATATTTCAAGTTGGGAAGTAAAACTATACAGTGTTTCTCTCTCTCTTCCTCTGCGAGCTCCTTCGTTGCTAAGTGGTTAGCATACGCGCCTTGGCATGGAAGACCCGGCTTCGATTCCCAGTGGGAGCTCATGTAATTCGGATTCCACGTTAATCAGCTGGTCCCGTCTTATATAGTCTCGCTGCTGAAAGGGATGTTAAAATCAACTCAATTCAACTCTCTCTTACTCTCTCTCTGTATATATATATATATATATAAAGTGCAGATAATATACATCGAATTCGTCGAGCACAAATATCCCATTCTACTATTTAAAATATCAATTTATTAAAAGTCATGAATATTTTCCGATTCATGAAGACATACTCCACTTATTCCTACATCGTTGTTTAGCCGTAAAATTTATTGGTAATAAATAATGTCTTCATGAAGTGAAAATCTAACGATTCTTCATTTCAAGAATGTTTCAAAAACTTAAATGCGTTCTTCCCTCAGAATCCACCTTTGATCTTACAATATTAGATTTCGTCAGTTTAATACCCATAAGACGGTTTTCTTATAGCTTTTATAGATTTACATACTGCAACATTTATAAATAAGTAAATATAATATAAAGTGCCTACTGTAAATTTTTGACTACCCAAAATTCGAGTTTAAGTAACTCATGAACGAAAATACTAACCATTTTCTGGAAATAAACATTTATTTATTCATATATTCATTCAGAAGAGAAAGTCAAATGTAACTAATAAGGAAGCTGATTTGTGTAGTTGTTCTTCCAATAAAAGAAACATAAAAAGCTGCACTATTAGCGCTGCGTTCTAAAAGCAAAAAGTAATTTCATTTTAATTTACAAAATAAAAACAGTTCTTTGATATAAACTACGGGACAAGAATAAACGACTATGATCACCATTAGTTTCAATGGTGTTTTTGGTCGTTTATTCTTGTCCCGTACTTATTTATATATATATATATATATATATTTGTTTCATCGAATCGTCATTATTTCTAATACATTTTTATACATAATAATGGAAGTTTTACAACAAATATCTGCTCTAAGATGTTGATTATACAAAATTCCAAAGTTGAAATTAACGATTTACGAGTGTTAAACACAATAAAATAATTTTTTCTTATTTTCTGTTACAAAAGTAATCTTCACAAGGTACTTTTATGTAGTTATTTCATTACATAGGCAGGCCTACATGTGAAGAAATAGTGGAATTTTTGTTTCTAAAGTTGATAAATTGACAAAGGTTTCTTTTCAATTTTTTGTTACATTTGTAATGGACCCGTCGGGTCTCCATTGCAGTATAAAATTATTTTTCTTTGTATACGCCCTTATTGTTTACCGTTACCATTTCAAGGGCATATTAGTTATTGTTAATATTGCATTCATGCCATTATTTCTGTAATTTTGTTATATATAAGTTAATGTTGGGTTATATTTAATCTGCGCCACCGGTGTATTGGCGTTAATGGCCGAGAACTTATAGCCAGTTATCTTCTTTTTCCTCTGTTAAATTGATATTTTCTGTTGTTTATATTATTAGTGATTGAAATAGAAATAGTAGTGTTGATCAAGAAAACATGAATTTGTTGTATTAGTTTAAAGAGTCTGGAATCCGTGAGGATTCCGTAACTGGAATGTCTTCTCTCCTGTTTATAAATAATATCTTTCACACCAGGATTAATAGAACATCTTAGAAGTTAATTACAAATAACAATTCGGATACCTGTACAGATATGATAGTGTAGTCGTTTTATTATTATTGTGTATGCCATGTCAAATGATTAGGTTTGCTTCCTGTGATTAAATGATCATCCTTCTGCTATTGCAAAACTGAGTCACTACAAGTAATATAAATGTTATTGATATACATATATATGATGAAACACGACGATTTAAAAGGACTAAATATGCATTGGAATACGAAGATATTAGTAAATAAATGTTAATTCGCTGATGCGCCTGCTCCATCCGGACGCACCACCTCGCTACCGTTCGGTACCCCCTATTGCCCTCCCGCTCGGACTCGATTAGATCTTCCGATGTGGAATTAAACGTTGATTTAGTGAAATCTGTACCAGATGTTGAGAAAGATTCTGCATGTGGAAGTAATATAGAAGCGCTTAGAGATGTAATGGCACAAGAGACTTTAGCATCGTACTCTACTGATGATTAGGTTTAGGAATACTCTGATAATTAGGTTTCCTATAGGTTTAGGAATAATATTCCTATAGTTTATTTTGTAAACTCTCTTGTAAGACTTAACACTGATAGAATAAAATAAAATGGAAGTTGTTGCGCATTTCAGCCCAGAAACTATGCGAGCTTTAAATTCAACAGAAACAAATGACAATCGAGGTAGGCCTATTAAAGAAAGTGATAAATGTGAGTGTACTTCATCTGAAATTTTGAGTATATTGTATGAAGAGTTGTGTGCCTTAAAAAGTGAAGTGGATTATTTGAAAACCGAAAATGCTGAACTACGATTTAATGTAAAACAAGTAAGTGAAGAGGTTAAGTTTGCAGTGCAAGGTGTTACTCAAGAAGTGAAGTCGCAGGCAGCATGTAGTAGCAGTAATGTAAATAAAACTAAAAGATTGAAAAATAGTGAGGCCAAAACAAAGGATGTGTTGAAAACCAAATACTCAATTCCAGTGAAAAACCGGTATGAGCTACTGAACATCGAAGTGACAACAAATCAAAATCGAAAAGTAAAAAGTGTGCAAGGCAAACAAGAAACGGTACACATACCTATGAAAACAATGCATGAGGAAAAACGTCACCCTAGACAGAAGAATAGCAAACAAAGTGGAAATAAGAAAATATTAATTCTAGGGGACAGTCATGCCAGAAACACAGCGGTTCTGTTAAAAGACGTATTAAGCAACAGTTATGAAGTGTCATGTATCACGAAGCCGGGTGCCACCATGAGTGAAACAATGAGAGACTGTGGTTCACTATGCAAGGATATGAGTATGAAAGACACACTAATAATCATTGGCGGGGGGAACGATGTTGCACGTGGTGAGGGTAACAAAGCTGTGGTAAATCAGTACAAGTGTCTAAATATGTTAAATAACACTAACGTAATTGTAGCAGGTATTCCACATAGACATGACTTAGACGGTAACTCCTGTGTTAATGTACATTTAAAACAAACAAACAGCAAAATTTCCAAAATATGCAAAGGTTATTGTAATGTAAGGTACGTTGATTTGGGCTCTATGGAAAGGGATAATTTTACTACGCACGGACTACATTTGAACAACACTGGAAAACGTTCAATGTGTAATAACTTTGCTGAACTTGTAGAATCATCATCTATAGTCTCGACAAGCGTCATCCCTTTACCATGGCAAGCATCGTTAGACAATAATGAAAGTCTAGCACCTGTAGTAAGAGACAGTAGCAATAACGTATGCAAGACCCTTGATACATACTCCAATATTAACGTAGAGTGTGGTAGTGTAGGAGTAGATCATATTGATAGGATTAGCTTAATACAAAGGGCAAGTAGTTCAATCTATAAAGCAGAAGATTGTAATAACATAACTGAAAATGCTCAAAAGATAGAACGACGGAAGAGAATGCGTAAGATGTTATCCGATGATTTTTTATGGTAGGAAATACTGACTTTTTACACCTTCTTTTTCATAATGTGCAAGGTTTAGGGAACAAAATTGATCTTCTGGAGGTATTGTTGGAAAGCGACTTCTCAAATGTACAGCTTCTTTGTATATGTGAGCACTGGTTAGATGCAAATATCGTTAATATGGTTAGTTTAAACGGTTTTAATATTATTACTCACTACTCTCGTACAATAAAAAGTCGAGGTGGTGTCGCAATTTTTGCTCGCTCTTATATACATGCAACTGAGATTGACGTTCGGAATTTTTGCGTCGAAATGCATTGTGAGGTAGTCGCATCAAAACTTAAAGAGTTAAATATTTGTATTGTGTGTATCTATAGGACCCCTTCTGGTGATTTAGGAATTTTCTTTAAAAATTTTGAGAAACTTCTAGTGAACTTACGTAGAAAATTTAGTAGTGTAGTTATCTGTGGGGAAACATAGATTGGTTAAAGAATTCAACTGATAAATCTAAGTTTCAAGATATGTTAAATTTATATGAACTACAAACTATTATTAACGTACCTACTCGTCAAGGAAAGACAGCTATCGACCAAATTATTATTCCAAAAAATAATCTTAAATGTTTGTTTGAAGTTACTGAACTTGGATTTTCTGATCATGAAGCCATTTATTGTAGAATACCTACCGAGAAAATAGTGAAGGGAAGTCCGAAACCGATAACGAGAACAACCAGATTATTTTCAACGGAAAATATAAATTATTTTTGATTTCTGTTATCTCGTGAATCTTGGAATCCCTTGTACGACTTACCTAGTACTAATGACAAATTCAATTATTTTGTTGATGTTTTCTTACATAATTTTAACATAGCATTTCCATTACAGTTACGGAAAGATCTTAATAACATGAAAAAGTGGGTCACGCAAGGAATAAAAGTTTCAAAGCAAAAGCTTATATTTTATCATAAACTTAAGAAAACCTGTGTTAATTTACCAGCTAAAGTTATTTCCCATATAAAAACATACAAAAGAATATATCAGAATGTTATTCGAACAGCCAAAAGAATTCACAATGACACTATAATACACTGATATAAAAACAAAATGAAAGGTGCGTGGAACGTAATAAACAATTCATCAAAGACTGTTCCAATGCGCGAAATATCACAAGTTAATTATGGAAATAATTCTTTTGCTGATCCTGCTGCCTTTACTGAAGTCTTTAATCAGTATTTTCTTAATACGAATTTACCACCTGGAAAGTTGGATCTCGCTGTAGAGTCAAATATTCTATGCAACAAACATAGTATGTATGTAACTCCGGTAACTGAAGAAGAATTGTTGGACTGTATCAAAAGGCTTTCTAGTACCCGTTCTGCAGGTATAGATGAAGTCCCATCCCTAATTATAAAAAAGAGTGCGCATTCAATAGTGAAACAACTATGCTTTCTTGTAAATGTATCATTTGAATCAGGCGTTTTCCCCGACAGATTGAAGACTGCAAAAGTTATACCTTTGCACAAAAAAGGAAATACTTATGATGTTCAAAACTATAGGCCTGTTTCTATTTTGTCTGTTTTCTCGAAGATTTTTGAATCACTAATGTTCTCGCGCTTGAGAAATTTTATATCCTGCCATTACCTAATCTCGTCTTCTCAACATGGTTTCCAAAAAAACAAATCAATTGATACAGCGTTGTTTAACTTTATTAAAGAGGTTTCTACAGTACTTGATAAGGGAAAATATGCAGTAGGTTTATTTGTTGATTTCTCCAAGGCATTCGACAGTGTTCAACATTCTCTTCTACTGGCAAAACTCCAGAAATATGGTATTAGGGGTGTAGTACATGAATGGTTTCGCTCGTACCTGACAAACAGAAAACAAGTAGTAAAAATATAAAAAATAATTAACAATAAACAAGTCACATTTTCATCCACAACTGCTACTATCTCTGCTGGTGTTCCTCAAGGCTCAATTCTTGGGCCAATTCTTTTTTTATTTTACATAAATGATCTTGTTCAATATATGTATCCCCAACATATTGTACTATATGCTGACGATGTAAATGTCATAGTAACAGCGGACAATACAGTTGAACTAGAAAGTAAATTAAAACAAACTGTGGAGCGTTTGATAAAATGGACATCTCAGTATCAACTACTGATAAATGCAAAGAAAACAAAAGCACTAAATTTTCATTACTCATGTACACCTCGAACAGTACCACCCATTGTGATAAATTCAACTGATGTAGACTATTCAAAATCCACTAAATTTTTAGGTGTAACAATAAGCAATAGGCTTACATGGGATGCACATATTACTGAGCTAAACAGCAAATTAAGTCGTATCTGTTTTGTCATTTATAGACTACGTGGTTCAGTGTCAAAAGAAACTTTGCTGTTATTGTACTATGGTAAGTTTCAATCATTGTTAAATTACGGAATAATTTTCTGGGGAGCCTCCTATTCCAGTGTTACTACTTTTCGTCTACAGAAAAAGGCAATAAGATCTATTTTTAATCTATCACCAAGGTCCTCATGCAAAAGGGTCTTTCAGTCAAATAAAATTTTAACTGTGCCTTGTCTGTACATATACAAAAGTATCATATATGTAAAGAAAAATGAAAGTAGTTTTCTTCATGTTGACGATGTACATTCATACAACACACGACAAAAGAATAACATATTCACAGCATACCAAAACTATGCGTGCACCAAAAGAAGTGTTCTTCCTATGTCCGCTAAGTTGTTTAATAAGCTCCCAAGTTATTTGAAGAATATCAAAAACATACGAAATTTCAAAAATGAACTATTTAATTTTTTGTGTAACAAAATGTATTATCATATTAATGAATACTTGGGTGATAGTTTGTAAAATAATGTAAATCAATTATATTGAAATGTCTTATTATTATTTGACAAGTCCTATGTACTGGTCTCTGACCAATAATGTACGACATGGATGAATAAACAATGAATGAATAATTATGTGTATTGGTGGATGAAACAGGAATGCTATTACGTACATAACTCACATGTTAATGTTGATGAATTTGGATATATGGATGTGTACACTATCATAATCACACTGGCATAAGCGTCTTGATTGTAACCGATATGACGAGACGACAACTGTTTGTTTGTTATATATAGTAACAGAATTAAAACTAGTCAACATTCTACAGTTGTATTTAATTCCTATTCTCATCTTATGGAACGCATTGTGTATTTATTCCTGATGTGTTTATGTCCTGTTTCTTTCCTTGTAAGCCTGTCCTACGTTGGCAACGAATCAGCACTCGGAAGTCCGATGCTTTAATGTTTATCTCAATTGTTATTGTGGGATTGCCTGCGCCATACCAGAACGGTGTAAGAAAGGGCACTACACATTTTAAATATTGGAATGGGATATTTGTTCTCTACGAACTCGATGTATGTTCCCTGCACTTCACACACACATACACATATATATATAGTAAGAGAGAGAGAGAAACGCTATATGTTTTTACTTCCCAACTTGAAATATTAGAAAATTGTCTGGTTTCCGAAAGCTAATTGGAAAATTATAATTTATTGCTGTCTAACTTTCCTCTACAGGAACTGAATTTTATAGCTGAAGGTGCAGTTAAATATAGTGGAAAATTTTCCACCAAACATCACTATACATAATATTCAAAATGTCCGGATAATGAAAAGTCTTTTCACTTGTTTCTATATCGTGATGTAAATTTTCCGATTCAAGAAAATTCGTTTCACTTGTTTCTACAGAGCAATAAAACTTTCCGATTCACAAAAAGTTGTTTTTCTTTTTGCTTCAAAATGTTGAAAATTTTCCGACTCATAAAAAGTTCTTTAATTTTTCCATACAAGAGAGAAAATATTACGATTCATGAAAAATTATTTCATTTGTTCCTGCATAGTACTGAAAATTGTCTGAACCATGAACATTTTCAGATTCTTTACACGATCTTTCACTTTTTAACATTTCTATACATGAATTCAATCAATTTTATAAATACTGAGGAATTGTTACTTGATCACTGATATTTGTTAAGAACGGAAAATTTTCCTTAAAAATATAAAAGAAAATTTTCCACCTCACATCATGGCTAAACAACGATATAGGAATAAGTGGAGTATGTTTTTATGAATCGGAAAATTTTCATCAGCTCGCTTCAAGGACAAGCTGATGATTTTGCGATGATGTGATAAGCGGGAAGTTACAATGGTAACTGCAACCCATGATGACTCGATGGTTGAAGTGGAAACCCACAATTGGACTGAATTTAAACCTTAGGAGAGTCTACCGAAGAAGAAATTTCGAACGACACATTTAGCTGGAAAGGGTATGAGTACAGCGTTCTGAGATAGGAAAGGCATTATCCTAATCAACTGACTGGAAAGTGGAGCCACGATTAACAGTGCAGCGTATGTGGGGACCTTCAGATGCTTAGGTCATGTCATTCAAAGGAAGCGGCCAAGAAAATGAGCGAAAGAACTGCTTCTGCAACATAATAATACGCGGCGTCTTAACACCAGTCGGGAAATCACTGATGTCATTGATCAACTAGAGTGTGCAATGCTGCTTCGCCCTCCCTACTCTTCGAACTTGGCTCCGAGCAATTGCCACCTGTTAAGAGACAATGAAAAAACCTCTGCGTGGTCGTCGGTTTGCAGATACTCATGAACTTGCTGTTCAAAGATGGGTGCGTGGAACTCCAAACGATTAGTTCCAGGAGGATCTTCTGAAGTTGACACACTGCTGCAAAAGTGTATAAAAATAAAGGAAGATTATATTGAGAAGGTGGACACATCAGTTGTTATTTAACCTGTATGAATATGTCTGACAGTGAGAAAGGTGTACAACATTATAGTACGCCCCTGGTATTTGCATCAATTTGTAACGTTATTTCTTCTGCTACGTTACATTCCCTGATTCCAAATGTATATATTGAATATTTATACAGATCACGAGATTATCATGAATTACACAACACAGTTTGCACTTATATATATTCACTTTCAACACATTAAAATATTATACATTCAATCATTACAAGCAGTGCTTAAAGTGACATCAGATGAGGTGACGGTATGGAACAAATATGACCACTTAGAGCAGCAATTTTGAGAGAACGCTAAAGAGTATAGCTACTCCTGACATTTTTGCACCATTTTTGACATGAAAAATCTATAGAAAGAGAGACAGAGAGGACTTACCCATTATTATCAGCCTCAACAGAAATAAATATTTATAAAATGATTTTGCTTGAGCATATCAGCGATCTGAATGTGGAAGAATACGGATGGTACCTTTATTTAAACATCGCATTTACAGTAACATAGTGATCCAACGCAGCCCTTAAGTGTATTAAAATCAGAAAACAATAGTGCTGCCATCGTGTCGGAATCTGACGAAATATATTTTTAAAAATGTACTTACAACACACCATTTAAACTAATAAAAGGATTTTCACAAAAGTGTGGCTTCTCCACTTGTTGCCCCGAGCCCTTGATATGTGTCCATGTGCTTTTTCGTCTGTTTTTCAAGGCTTTGTAGGCACTCTTGTCTCGTCTTTAGTATGTAGTATTTAATGAATCTTTCCAATCTCATTTCCATTTTCAAAATGCTTCTGGCCTCGTCTCGCGATCAACACTAATTTTCTTACAATTAAAAACACAGAAGTCCAGACAATGTGAAAATTTTTAATTTAAAAAAAGAGTCCGGTCAATCCCAAAGGCAGATCCTGGTTAAAAATTTTACGCGGGCGGTACTATGGTAGTTAGAATTTTTTTTGAGTGTGTCTGTGTGTGTGTAGGAGGGGGGGTAGGAATTGCTCGCACAAATGTTGAAAAAACCAAGAGCACAGATTCTACCATTGAATAGGGTGATAGGAAACTGTTATTTCTTTCGAAGCAGTAGCAACGAAGTATTTGATATTACAAACATAATTTTTGACCCAATGTTAACGTCGTACTCATTTCTATATGTGAAATCTTTTTTTCTACACGCATATTACAATTTAAATCAGTTATTTTTACCGGTATGTCATACCGGCAGATCTTCTAACTTTGGGATGCATAACCGACTCACTTTAAGCACTGATTGATTACAAGATGGCTCCTCGTTCTATCTATCTTTTTTTTAGTTACCATAACAACGACACCAAGCAGATAAACAAGTTGTCTTAGCAACGAAATTAAGAAAATATCTCAATATGATACAAACATTTAAATTATTTCTTTATTTTTCTTCTTCTTCTTAATTGCTTGTGCCTTTAAAATAACACTTTTGCCCGTAAATATAAACAATACTTAGTAAGTACATACAAATTATACATTATCGTTGTATGTATGGCTCCCGAACTATGGGACTTCTTTAAATCGATCACAATTAAAGAAAGAATCCTGGACCGTTAAACATTTCATATACAATAGTTACTTTACTTTTTGAATAGCATTCATATATATCTATCTATCTATCTATCTATATATATATATATATATATATATATATATATATACAAATTACAGTTCATAAAATTATATATTTTCATTTTATCTCAATATCATTCTTATATTTATTCAATACTCAATTTTATTTTAATTCTATGAAATTATCCATGAGAAAGACATATTCAAAATGTGGTAAGTTCGTTTGTTATTTTTAGGTCCTAAATAAATTATTTTAATGCAATGCCATTTATACTCGTTAACAATAAAGTTGATGTGAGTTAAAATACAATCTATTTGGGCATATTTAACATAAATTTGATAGACAATATTTGTATTGATGCTTAGATGTAATTGCATAGAATTCAGAAGAAGTACGAATTAAATGAACAATAACAATATTCAATCATAACAATATTCAAAGTGAAACGAAACAAAAACTAATTAATATCACAGAAAGAATAATCACACTATATTATTTGTTGCTATCATTTAAAGGATTTGAAGCATTGTCATTTAAGTTTAAATCAATGTTCTTATATTCTTGTGAATAAATTGCTGACGTGGCTTTAACCCATTCCCGTCAACCACATTTAGGTTAAGTTGACATTGTCAAAAGATTCGATTAGATTGCATTGAATAGCACAATCTTGAGTACAGTCATGTATATTGTTTACTTTATCGCCTCTGTGGCCAAGTCGGAAGAGCACGCAGCTAGTAATCCAAAGGTTGGTAGTTCGCGCCCACTGTAGGGTAGCCTTACATTTTTTTTTTTTACTTGTTTAAAGTGTTTTTAGACTCACCTTATTGTAAACACATTACGCGTATTGGCGATTTAACATATTTTGGGGGAGTAATTTTGTGGTTCATTGACGCTTACGGCATGGAGAACACCTAGAACATACTACGCATGTTTCCCAGGCACATGTCAGGCATGTGCCTAGGGGCGGATATAGACTGTGACTATCACTTGCCATCCATGTGATTTCTTTCTCAGAAGTATATAAGGCACATACTGGTTACATCCCCATGTACCTGAGGGAACATGATAGGCATATGCCTGCTATGTAATTGTGCTGTTAGGGCCGTGGTTGAAATTTATCGGCACCTTGTAGAGGTTTACGGAGAAACTAATGTCTAGTCAGCATGTCGCAGAATGATGTCGAAAGTTTGTGGCTGGTAGAGAAAACGTCACCGACGAGGAACGTAGTGACCGACCAAGTACGGCATCAACAAATTTGAATACAGCTCGCGTGGAGGAGCTGAGTCAGGACAACAGAAGGATCACGTTACGGTATCTGATGGCAGAATTGGAAATGTCGTTCGAAAGCGTTCGTCACATTGTGCACGATATTCTGCAGTACATAAAAGTTTGTGCCCGATGGATTTCCGTGCAATCTGTACAACCAGCACAAGGAGAAGCGCAATGGAACGTCTGCAACTTTTGGAACAATTCTTCTATGAAAGGAACTGTTTTCTTCACCGTATTGTCACAGTTGGCGAAACAAGACCCACCATTACACCCTATAGTAAGCGGTCATCAAAGAAGGGGAAACACCCATCCTCTTCAAAGACAAAGAAGTTTAAGGTGATGCCATCTGCCGGGAAGGTGATGGTCACAGTGGTTTGAGACAGCGTCGATGTCATATTGGAGTTTTTGGAAAGAGGACATATAATCATTGCTGACCGATACTGCGAGACCTTAAGATAATTGCGGGAAGCAATCAGGAGGAAACGGCCAGGACTTCTCATTGAGGGCGTCATCTATCTTTACGACAAGACGCGACCGCATACAGCCCAAAGGATCACCATGCTCTTAATGCATTTCGTTGAGACATCATCGACCACCCTCCCTACAGCCTGGACGTCGCTCCAAGCGACTTTCACCTGTTCTCACGCTTGAAGGAACACCTAGCAGTCCGTCGCTTCGTTTCAGACGAGGAGGTGAAACACCGTGACAATGTGACTGAAAACGCAAAGATTTTACCAGGAGGGAATCTTCAAACTCATTCTACGATGCAACAAGTGCATCAACCGATATGGACACTATTTTGAAAAATAACCTATATGTCGAATAATATCTGTTGCCTGTATTTTAATGAAATCTTTGAGTTCTACGTGCCACGGTTATGCCGGCAAGGCTAAGAAAGAGTGTGATGATGAGAAATGAGTGAAATGCTGGAATGAAGAAAGTGGGAGGAAACGAGAGAATCCCGTGAAAACCCACGCACGTGGTGTTTGTCCACCACAAAGTCTATTTGGCGCGAGCTGGGCTGTTGCCTGTATTGGTTGTGTGAAATAATATATACATTTTTCACTGCAAGCTTTGTAACATTACTTTCTGATCACTTCTCCTATATACAGTGCATCTTTAACTTTGATAAATTAGTACGGCACACATCTCTGTGCTGCAATCGGATCATCTATATATCGTAGCATCGAATGAGACAGGTGCTGGATGTGTTCCTCAAGAATCGACTGCCTCGTTATTTGTATGAGAATCAACAAGACATCGGTGCTGATTACTGGAGAGCAGTGCAAACAAGGCAATTACCAACTGTATACTACGGATGGCCAAAAATTTCCGGATTCGGATTTCCCGGACCCAGTGAGATCCGGATCCGGATCTTGCCGGATTCGGACCTAGATCCGGATCTCTGATCTGGATCCGAAATTCGGATTTCGGACCTGGGTTTGGATCTCGGATCTGGATCGGAAATTCGAATCTCAGATCTTGATTCGTATCCAAACCTACATCTGAAATTGTGATGATAAAATTGAATATCTAAAATTCGTCAAAACTTTTTTTCAGATTTACTAATATAGTAGGTTGCTGTGCTTTTAAATGTTTCCATAACATGTTTGCGCTATCTTTGTTCTTTATTTTATTTTAACCTTGCAATATTTACATGTTGCACTTTCTGTCGAAGTCTCTTTAGTAAAATGTTTCCAAGTTTGAATTCTTCCCATTTCAGAGTATACTGAATTGTTTGAAAACTTAAATAAATGGTAACAAATTCTTCTGTTTAGCTCCTCTTCGAAACTTAATGTTAGCTTCACATTGAAAATATTAATTTATTCTTAGAAAATAAACTTTCTTATTTCCTCATATACAAATGAAATATCTTTTAGACAAGACCCTTCTAATCGCAGGAATACTGGACAAAACAAACTCTTTATTAATAGTAGTTTCTGACTCACTAATGTCCAACCATCAACAAATGTAATAATGGATATCTTTCACTTCGAAGGTACAACAAAAAAATATAGACTGGTTGGCGTGGAACAACAGTAGATTTTTAAACATACACACGAGAATTTCAGGAGAGCGATATGGTTCTGCAGTATTATTAGTAATAATAAAAGTGTTCGTTATATGACTTTATTATCTAGCTTATGGCTTGCCCTTCTGAGGTCAGGAATTTGTTGAAGGCGTAAATATAAGAGATTTCTGTTATTTTTTTCTTCACCCTCCAGGTTTCTTTAATCATACATTGCAGGACGTAACCAAAACATCCATGCGTCGTATCATTGAAGTGTTTTGTGTTTTGTATATTAAAGTGTTCAAAAATATTTAACATATTCGCATTTGTTCACGTGATCTCAGGTTCAATTCTCGGTGGGAACATACATGAGAAAATTGAAAGCTGAAACAATATGAAAATAGTATTTAAAAGTCAGGAAATTGGTATTAAAACTTTAGCTATCTATTGGGACTGTAAGGCTGTAGTTAAATTAACCCACACGTTTCGTAAAGATATATTACGTCATTATTGTTTATTTATTTACTATAAGCTACCAGATACATCCTCAGAGGCCACTTTACACTGTAGTAATCAATAGATGAAAACATTGGAAAAGGAATGAAAGGAAGGTCTCCAGAGCCTTAGATCAAGGTACTAACCTAGCATTTGCCCAGTATAACTGAGGAACAACCCTGGAAAATCCTCAGTCAGGATGGCTGGTCTCCGAATTCGAACCCGATATTATCCAGTTGCGAAGCAAGAATCCTAACAAGTAGCCTGAGCTCGTTCCGTATTATTATTATTTAATTAATGTTCTAAAAATTAGTGCAAATTAAACCCTACTTTCTTTATTGCTGATGTTATAGTTATAAACCTACATGAGACATCAGTCCCCCATTAAATAGGCTTGCTCAAGGAAGAATACCAGAACTGGAATTTAGGAAGCGGGGGTGAAGAGATTAATGTGGATGAGGAAACTATGTATGATGCAAAAACTGAGTAATTATGACTTCATCACAGATATATTCACTTACATACGTCAATTAATATTTTTCTGATACAGGGCACTCTCACTTTCTATAGTGGCAGGAAAATGGTCCGCTTTTGTAAACGAACACACTAAGCACGTGCGTATAGGCGCAATGTCCGTGCAAAGAAACAGGCAAAATTTAAAAAAAAAAAGTAAAGCTAGGGGAAAATGATAAAACGCCCTCCAACTTAAAAAAAAGCTAAAAATAACTAAACTTGGAGCTACGAAAGAAAACAAGTAGCTAGCTCTGAGTTTCGCAAACTAGTTGAAAAGAAAATATTGGATAAAATTTAATAATAAAGAAGGCATTTATGATAATTAAAACAAACTAAATTCTTGGCACGACAGTCCTTTGGTTCCTACCAGCGGGCTTGCGTTCAAAGTGGGGATGTGTAGTCAACGCATCGACACCCGAAGTCTCTAATGCCGACTTTCTAAACTGGAGTCCACTACCTCTTACTTAAGATAACTCCCCAATTGTCCTCACGATGCTGGGTCAACATCGAAATTGTTGAGTGCCTCTCCGGAAATTAAACCCATGACCACGGGCACCGAAAGCACGCGCTAACCACTGTTTTTTATATATAAAAAGGTAACAGCTTTTTATCAGATTATTTAACCTGTTGAATGCTTTGCACGGATTACACTGTAACCATTATGACACCACACAGACATAGAAGTAAACAAGGACAGTTAAAAACACATATACCCGAAGCGTGATTTGAATCCAAGACATTCACAGCAAACGATCCACGACCTAATGCCGCAGACCACTCGACTATAGCTATCGGGTTTTCTAGGCTAATCCGTAGCACATTTAAAGTAACTGATTATTTTAAAAGTTCCTTCTAAATACTGACAATCTAAGTCTTATGTATGAAATATTTCCTGCGATAATACCATACACTCTCCGTTTTCTATAGACGAAAAGCTATAGTTACCCACATTATGTAATACAGAAATAAGTTCTGATTCTCTAATACCTGTTGATGGTGATAGTCAAGGTTCACCGAAGCATGATCCCAAACCCAAACTGAGATATTGATGTCACTGGAACGCCTGAAAAATCATTGTGGGTAAGTGAATTGCCCACTTGTCAGGATGAAGGGCGCTTGTGATGTGAAATGTGGGGTTGTCAGAGGTACTACTTATAATAATTGGATTTATAATATTCTGTGTTGCAGTAAACCCTCTTCAAGAAGATAACTGTTAATCTTAGCTTTGAAAATGTTACATAAGGAGTTTCATTGGTATCATTAGGTTGCATATAAATCTCTTTATTCCGGAATTATCGGATTTATTTTAACGCTTAACTTTCACATCTTTTCTGATTTACGAATATTTAAATCACAATTATCCCCTTAAGGTCAATTAGTGATATTTTAACTCATTTCGAACCAACTATATATATATATGGTTAGTCTTGTTATATGGGAATAATTAGTGTTGCCACGAGACGAGACAGAACCCTTTTAGACGAGACACGAGACGAGACAGACTGCTTGTCCCGTCTCGAAAACGAGACGAGACGTCTCGTGAAATGTCTCGTCTCGGAAATGAAAACGCTGGCGGGAATCGCCAAGATTGAAATTGCCAGTGGTCATATAGATTGCAAAAGGAAAATCCCCTTTGTGAGAAAACATGTTGAAAAGCCTTCATAGAAAAGTGTCCTCCGTCTATTGAATGAAACAATCGTGATACATGAGCTTCCAGGAATATCATCCTTAATGTCTTGTCACCAATTCCCCTTGCTTTAAACTGAGGAATTCTCATTTTTTCATTTCTGGCTGGAATGATGACAAACAAAATCAAAGACAGGGAAGATTTTTACAAGGTCAAGAAACCGAACTACCACCACCCTCTATTCAATTTGAAAACCGGGTAAGGTCCACACTCATTACAGGCTGTAGTTGAAAGTTCTGGCTGAGATGGCGGAAGAGAACAGAACAGACTACACCGTTCTTTGTTCTCTGGTGGTGGTATTCTTTTTGCTATATGAACCGAAAACGGCAATTGAAGTATGTCATCTTGCAACTAAAATTTTGTCTTCTCTCTCTCTCTCTCTCTCTCTCTCTCTCTCTCTCTCTATATATATATATATATATATATATATATATATATATATATATATATATATATATCAGTGGCGTATTTACGATTTTGTTTCGGGGAGGGCTTTGCTAACTTTCGGGGGGGCTTTGCCTGAAAATGTGAAAATTCTGCAAGATATTTAATATACTTTACTATAGTAAGTAAGATTTCGGGGGGGCTTCAGCCCAGAAGCCCCCCCTAAATACGCCACTGATATATATATATCACACACACACACGCATACACATAAACACACACTTTTACCATTTTACCAATCGCTCGCTTATTATACAGCAGTCATGTTGTAAAATTCATCTCTTCGTTTCAAAGGCGGACGAAGGACAAAGAAAGCAAAGATATTATCGACGAACCCTTCAAATTGTTTGCTTTCAGCAAATTTATGATACTATAATAGCACTTTAGGTGAAGATGTTTTACAGGGGGACCTTCGTTTTGTTACGCGGAAATGTTTGATCTGACCAGAGTGCGAAATTGCCCTCTGCTTTCATGTTGAGAGGAGGGGAATACTTCGCTTTCCTAGTGAATAATATTCATTAAGACCTGAATTATCTTCAGAAATGGTTTCTTGCAGAGTGTAAAGAACATTTTCGTATAATATTCATGGAACTCCGTTGAAAGCAGAAAATATCATGAGAATTATCAAAATTCGAACATTGAAGAATATAATTAACAGAAAAGAAATAGGATACCCAAACCATATCCTATATTTTTACTAATTCCTTACTCCCATGAAAGTATCCTGGGGATGATATTCTCTCCAATTCTTTCAGACTGAAATCCTTTCATCCCGTACGATTTCCCCCCTGACACAATACGAAAAAACAAATGCTGTTAAAATCCATATACATGACCCTTCCGGGACTCAACCCGGAGTCTTCAAGCCGATGGTCTATCGCCGCAGACCGCTCGGCTTGGTATGAAGATGTACGTTGTATGATTACGAATAGATAGTATATCATATATACAGACACTATAAAGCAAGTGGGCTGATAGTATACGATAGTGTCGGGGATGGTGACACTTTTACATCGTACGTTGCTTGTCGTGTAAACGTTATTTGGCATTAATGTCTTCATATTCGACGTACCTATGAGCAATTTACTGTATATTCGTGTATTGAAACTGGTGATACAAATTTCAATGTTTCAGAATGTAAAAAAAGAAAAAAAGGCCAGGGTCGAGAAGCCTCAGGCAACTAACAGCAGTGATATATTATCTTGTAAACTATTTGTCCTTGCTTTGTGAGCTTATTTGAATTTATTTTTAAGATCTGTAGGCAACTTTGGCCGAATTGATGATGATGGGAAAATTAGTGGAATGAAGAAAGTGGTAGGATACTAGACAACTTCCGAGAAAACACACAGATTCGAAACATGAAATGAAATGAAATCTTTGAGTTTTACGTCCCACGGTTATGCCGGTTAGGCTAAAGGAGACAGTGATGATGAGTAATGAATGAAAGGGTGGAATGGAGAAAGTGGGAGGAAACGGGAGAACCCCGAAAAACCCACGCACACGGCGTTTGTCCACCACAAAGTTCACTTGGCAGGGCTGGGATCGAACCCGAGACCCCAAGCACCAGAGGTGAACGCTCTACCACTGAGCCACCGCGGTCCCCACACACATTCAATGTTTGTCCTCCACAAAGCTCACATGGCACTGAGATCGAACCGACTACCACATACACCAGAGGTGAAGGCTTCACGGTGTAGCTACGTGACATTTCTTGTCTTGTGTTTTCTGGGTAATACTTGTAACTTAGTTGTATCTTGATTAGCATGGTGCAGCCTGCTAAATTTTACTTTCGTTCCCATGGTATGCTGCTATATTTTACGAGACAAACGAGACGAGACGGGACAGAACCTCTCGAGACGAGACAGGAGACGGGACGAGCAAATTTTTTCGAGACGAACCACGAGACGAGACATGCTTTGCACGAGACGAGACGAGATAGCCTGAAATCTCGTCTCGTCTTGTCTCGTGGCAACACTAGGAATAATTGAGACCAGAAGCAGTCTACAGGCTAAGTTCAAAAGAATCTTGGCCGACCTCCTGATAAGCCACGTCTTTCAGCAAGGTGAATTGTGGCAATCCGATACCCACATGAGGAAATCTTCCCGTTCAAATGAAAGCTTCCATAAGAATCAGGACCCTAATCAGTGGAATGTGCCTTGCTAATTTTTTCCCAATGTGAAAGTACCTAACTTTATTGTTAAAAATGAAAAGGCCTTTATTTCAAAGAAGTCACAATTACAGTTTTCATATTTGAACACAACATTCATGAAAAGTCATGTTAAAGCGCGACCTACCCTTGAAAAAGAATATTTAGCTGATTTTGTTTTCTCGTGTTCCCCAAACTACATGCGGAATTAGTGCAAGTGCCTTCCGCTGGCATTACCTAGGGACAAACGGCTACGATCTTGGTACTAGCACATGTTTCGGTTTCCAGATCTCACTTATTTATCTTTCAGCCTGATTCTATGTATGAATCCGAAATTTCAAATCTAGACAAGGGGTACCAAAATTCATAGTTTATTCTCGGTGCTCATATTGTGATTTACTAAATAATTATTAAATCTAATTGTGAGGTATACATTTGATATTTTTAGCAGACTAAGATAAATATACGTAAAAACTAGTCAATACTTGTTTTAACTGTTTGTTTTCTTAACTTTCAATGAAATATGTGTTGAGGAATTTTAAATATTCGAGTTTTGTATTCCGGTTTCAAATATATATATATATATATATATATATATATATATATATATATATATATATATATGTGTGTGTGTGTGTGTGTGTGTGTATTTCATCTCGGTCCTGTAACCGAGTGGACCTAGATTCGACATTCGAACTCTCATCCGGATCATTTTTTTTTTAAGTAAGCCAAGCATTTGATCTTTAGAGTAGAATGAAGGAGACAAATAGACTTGTCAATATCCGTCATAATTTTATGTTTTCTTCCCCACTGTCAGGACTTCGTGAAATTACTTTCAGCGAATTTTAGATATTCAAGTTTATCACAATTTGGGTGGGATGTGGGTTTGGATAAGAATCAAGATCTGAGATCCGGATTTCGGATCCAGATCCGAATTTCGCACCCAGATCCGAGATCCGGATCCAGATCCGAAATCCGGATCCGGCCATCCCTGCTGTATACCACATATGTTTGATGGATTAATGCCAGGCTAGGCGAGGGGGTGCAGGCCAGTAAAACCGTCATTACTTGAAGAATGCTTGTTGTATACTTCAGGATACCATGTTCGGAGTTGTGAGAAGAGAATGACATTGGCCACTCTCTGATATCTAGCGTTATTGTGGGACTTAATACATAGCAGCCGAAATCACGAACTGTACCCAATGGAGCCCTATTCGGCCGCTATGATGCTTGACATTACACGTTGGCAGATTGAGCTCAGAATGATAACGTTTTACATGTATGTACACTCATGTCCAAAATGATTGTCGCATATATATATATATATATATATATATATATATATATATATATATATATATATATATAACTGTCTTCTTGTAGGAATATAAATTGATGATGATTTTGCAGGATACTTTTAATACTGGTAGCCTACTATGTGTATAATCGGGAAATGTATATTTGTGGTAAACTTCATAGGAAAAGAATTATAAATACGAAAATTAGAATGAGTAAAACAAAATGTTGCTAAATGAACACGAAAGATTTATTTTCGTTTTATTTTTCTTATTTACTGCTCTTTTGTCATGAAATTTCCCGCATACATGTATTTCCCGATTGTACACATACTAACATTATAAGAAATACCGGGCGAATTCGTTATCAAATTATATTCCTACAACATATTTATAGACATGCGACAATAATTTTGGACGTGAGTGTACATGTCATCACTGTAGAACAGGTTAAAACGGGACTTGTCCGAAAACGTGACCCACTAACATTTAGCACGCCAGTGTAGACTGAGTTGGTACAGTCGCTCACATTAATATTCGGTTTTGATTAGGAGTTGCCAAAAACAAATTAGATTTGGATAATAAACGGTCAAGTAAACATAATTTGTAAGGTAAAATATACGTGCATACATATTGAACGCTGACCCCCCCCCCAAAAAAAAAACACCTGCTAATCAATGCTTGGTAACAAGATGTGAAACAAATAATGGACCAAAAATACCTCCCGTTAATATTTGGTTTCGGTAATACGAATAGTGTTTACTCATTTCTGTACTGCGTAGAGGGCGTGGCATGGTGACAAGACATGTACTGTAGAGGGCAGCAAAAGAGGGGTTATGGCAGATGTGCATAAGCAGCACTGAACGTTGTGAATCAAACAGGTTACATGGACTGTGAGGTGAATATGGGTAAAGAAGGTAAAAATACAAGTTTCGAGCAGTGGCAATTGGTGATCTATCATCATGCAAAAGGGCGTAAATACACTGAAATATTACGCATTCCCAAGAATACTGTTGGAGACATTGTCAGGAGGTATAAAAATGAAGATAGAATAGAATCCATACCACAAATTGGAAAACCCAGGACTTTATCAAATGGTGACGAACGTGTTATTCTTCGCAAACTTAAGAGCAACCCCAGGCTAAGTGCAGTAAATATTGCGGCATCCCTAAACTGAGAGTTAGGGAAGAACGTTATAGCGCAGAAACAGTCCACACAGTGTTGAGAAATTCCGGATTTCATGATAGAGTACCAAGAAAGAAATCGTATGTAAGTAAAGCCTATAGAAGAAAACAATTTAATTTCACACGAGAACATATGGCAAAGTCGGTAGAATGGTGGGAGAACGTCTTATTCGTGGACGAAAGTAAATTTGAGGTGTTTGGTTCAGCAGGACAGCAATATGTGTGGAGGAAGAAAAATTAACAATTAGAAAGTAGAAATCTGATGCCTACAGTGAAACACGGTGGGGGGCATGTGATGGTGTGGGAGTGTATGTCGGTCAATGGTGATGGGGAGCTTGTATTTATAGATGGTCGAATGGATCACCATGCATATTTACACTTTTTTCGCGAAAATGTGCTGAAAAGTGCAGAGCAGCTTCAGATTAAAGACACGTTTAAGTTTTACCAAGATAATGATCCGAAGCTCACGGGAGCGACAGTACATTTGTGGCTTCTGTATAACTGTCCGAAGGTACTACCAACTCCCCCTCAGTCACCGAACTTAAAAACCCAATCGAACATCTGTAGGAAATTTTGCATAAGAACGTTTGACGCACACCAATCACCTCCAAGGTAGAGTTACAACGACGACTGGCAGAAGCGTGGGGGAAACTTATTGACAAAGATACCAGGCACCTTGTGCAAAGCATGCGAAGGCGTCTGCGGGCCGTGCTCAGGCGAAAAGGACATCCTACCAAATATTAATTGAGAGAAACACTACTTCTGTCCATTGCTGCCAAACATACATCACTATCGTAACGGATTACCAATTTCACGGTACAGGAATTAGTCTACCCGTAGGTTGACCATATGTGTACAGTAGCGGTCTTGTTGAAACGCAGTCACATATTTCTTTTTCGTCCCTTGACATCGACAAAGTATAGTGATATTTCCCTACATGTTTTCTATTAGCTTGTCAACTCTCTACTAATTAAGTTGAGCCATAAAGGAGTTTCTGGTACAGCACAAACCCACTTTTCTCGGTACTACTTTGTACACTGAACCATGAGAGCTGCTCAGCCCATGCATGTACTACCCCGCTGAAATTGTAATCATTCACGCCTTATACCCTACTGTACAAATTGTGTGAGTTCGGACGCATTTTTTCTATTTCTTCTAGATGTTAAAATTTAAAACTTTCATGAATAGTAGTGCATTAACCGTCCCTATGTATCCTATTATTTATAGTTTCCATTAAATTAGTTTTCTAAGATGAAATCACAATTATAATAAAAATCCCCAAAATAGAAATGTTTTTAATAACCAGGATATGTTTAATGTGGTCATATATTCTGCTGAACATACTACCCAGACAGCACAATGCACGTACAGTATCCGTATAGTACATGTACAATTGCACGGATGCAACATGTGCATCATCTGTATAAATGCACGCCTGTACATGTGATGCACATATACATGCCAGGTTCTATTCAACATCTTCACGTGCACAGAACATGTGCAATGCACACGTACACGTCCTGCACAAGTGATTTACACCTACCGCGCAGGTGATTTACAAGTAGCACATATTCGATTTACATGTAGTTCACAGGTGATTTACATGTAGGACAGCGGTGATTTACACGTAGCACACAGGTGATTTACACGCAGTAACCAGGTGATTTACATGTAGGACAGAGATGATTTACACGTTAACACACAGGTGATTTACACGCAGTACCCAGGTGATTTACATGTAGGACAGATATGATTTATACGTAACACACAGGTGATTTACATGTAGGACAGAGGTGATTTACACGTAGCACATAGGTGATTTACACGCAGTACCCAGATGATTTACATGTAGGACAGAGATGATTTACACGTAACACACAGGTGATTTACACGCAGTACCCAGATGATTTACATGTACGATAGAGGTGATTTGAAGCAGTACCCAGATGATTTACATGTAGTGCACAGGTAATTTCCTCGTAGTACAGAGGTGATGCAACGAAAAAAGGACTTTATATATTTGGTGTCTCACGCAGTAACACCATCTATAACTGCAAAGACATCACCTTCAAAGTATATAACAAGTAACTAATAATTGTCAGTGAGAATTTAGGTTTGGAGTTTATTATTTGCAACGAGCAAAGCTTTAGGTAGTATCTTTGACATGTTTGCCAAGTAACAAATAACGCAACATATTCTGCTGTAATTGGTCACGAAAATAATTTTGTAAACCTATGAACTGCCTGACTGTAGTTACATCAGTACAATGCTGCCACCTGTTTATCTTGTATCCTAGCTCAGTGGACGTTATGGAGTTTTTACAATCATTCAACTGTTATTCGTCGAAAAGTCTCTATAACACCACCTGGAGGAAAAACGACACCTACTAAAAATGGAGGTTACTTTCTGTTGATGAGAACGAGAGTAAAAGAATGAAAGTAAAAGTATACACTTATACGGTATTATGGACGTCTCATACACACGTGCAGTAGCCGTGCAAATACCCATGAGCACACAACGGTTTAAGCACCGGTAATTTAAATGTGCTTCATCCACGCAAATGCACATGTGCACATGCACGGCTCACGCATGGGTTATGTACATGCGCTGCATCCACGCAAAAGCACATGTATACATAACGGCTACAGCACGGGTTATATAAATGTGTGCTTCATCCATGCAAATGCACATGTGCACATAACGGCTTAAGCACGGGTTACGTACGTGCGCTGCATCCATGCAAATGCACATGCGTATATAACGGCTTAAGCACGGGTTATATAAATGTGTGTTTCATCTATGCAAATGCACATGTGCACATAACGGATTAAGCACGGGTTACGTACGTGCGATGCATCCATGCAAATGCACATGCGTATATAACGGCTTAAGCACGGGTTATATAAATATGTGCTTCATCCATGCAAATGCATATGTGCACATAACGGCTTAAGCACGTGTTACGTACGTGCGCTGTATCCATGCAAATGCACATGTGTACATAACGGCTACAGCACGGGTTATATAAATGTGTGCTTCATCCATGCAAATGCACATGTGCACATAACGGCTTAAGTACGGGTTCTGTACGTGCGCTGCATCCACGCAAATGCACATGTGTACATAACGGCTTAAGCACGGGTTCTGTACGTGCGCTGCATCCACACAAATGCACATGTGTATATAACGGCTACAGCACGGGTTATATAAATGTGTACTTCATCCATGCAAATGCACATGTGCACATAGCGGCTTTAAGCACGGGTTCTGTACTTGTGCTTCATCCAGGCAAATGCACGTGTGCACATACACGGGTTATGTATGTGTGCTTCATCCACGCAAATTCACGTGTACGGCTTATGCACGGGTTATGTATGTGTTCATCATCCACACAAATGCACATGTGCAAATGTACGGCTTATGCATGGATAGTGCACATGTGTCGTACACGTACGTGTTGTCTGGGTATATACATTCCACCTCAAACATTTTCGAAAATTTATTCGAGTAAAAGGTTCAGTTGACTACGTTATTGGATGATTGAGAACACTAACATGGTGACTTCCTCTTGATCTAGGAACTTGGGGGAAAGGATTATGGAATAAATGCAAGTGAAATGGTCCGTAACTTTTCCATAACTATTTTTAATTTTTTTCTTTTGAATTTTCGCGTATAACGCACGCAAGTTTTGACAAAAACGTGAACAATTATCAAGGCGTCATTTTCGGACAGCGAGAAATTGCCACCTGAGATTGACGAGTTAAATATTTTATTCAAAAATATTTTAATATGCTAAGAGAAAAAAGTGAAACTCATATCATGCACTATCTTCATAGAGATAGTTTAGTAATCATAGACAGAATGCAACTGAAATAGAGCTGTTATACTATTATTCAGTAATGCCCATCTTTCATCTCTATGTCAGAATATATTGAAAATCTGCAATGTAAACTTTTACGTGGTTGGCCGGATGATGTAGACGATCGTTCTTTTGATTTGCATCTTAAACTGTATGTACTACACAATAGTGACATGCACTTAGTTGTAATTTAATTTGTCTTATCTCTGGAGAGTGACAATTACCAAACACTGGGAGAAAGTCACCCCAAATATATGACTAGATGAAGCACTAGTCTCATCTTGATAAGTGTACCTGTTTCTATTGGAAAACACTGTGACTAGTCTTGCCTCGTCGGGGGCTCTGAGCACCCCTATAATGTTTTATTCTCATCGGCGCTTATACCGGTACATGTAAATGTGCAAACAGTATCACTGATTGAATCCCCTTCCTACTTACAGTACAACCAAGAAATCACCACCGATAATTGTTAAGGTTAGTTTAAAGGGACAAGTTACGCCGATAGATGCCACTACAGTCTTCGTATCTCCCTATTGTATTTTTTTATCTTTCACGATAGTTCACGATTTCTCTTACAAGTTTCAACCTACAGACTTCAACCGCCTTATGCAGAGTCGTTTCGACGTATGATTAACGTCATACTAAAACACTGACTACTGCAGGAGACTTATGTTAGTCGAACTCTTTAGTATGGCACTAATTGCACTTCAAAACGATTCTGCATAAGGACCCAAATTTTTAGAGAAGGAACTTCATAACATATCGAAGGCAGCAATCCGTGCCGATTTTTTTTTTATTTAGAATTTTCTTCATTGTTGAAATGGCTTGGTTGTTGGAATGAATATTCAAACCTTTAACAATAGAACTATTTCAACAATGAAAAAAATTCTAAATAATAAAAAAAAAAAGCGGCACGGGTTGTTACCTTCGGTAGGTTATGAAGTGTCTTCTCTAAAAATTTGAAGTCTGTAGGCTGAAATTTGTAAGAGAAATTGTAAATTTTCGTGAAAGGTAAAAAATACATTGTGGAAATACCATAGGCGGTGCCAGGATTTTAGTAATGTGGGTGCAGGCTAGGATGGAACAACACACCCTAAAATTGTTGCCAGAACGCTCTGCATTATTGAGCCTTAAGATCTCAGCTAGAAAAACATGGCTATAATAGCAAATAGCCTAATTTAACTTATGAGAGACTTAAGAAGTTACTCAAATATATCAAAACATAGGAAACAAGAAATATACAAAATAGAATGTGGGTGCAGATGCACCCACTGCACACACTGTGGCGCCACCTATGGGAGATACGAAGACTGTAGTGACATCTATCGCCAAATCTTGTCCCTTTAAATCACCCTCAAATGTCGAATTAAGAGTTTAGTATTCCTTGTACGTTAACCAAAGGGTGTTCAAAACCCATGCTCACTGGACCTCACCCTCACGAAGTGAGCTTAATATTGAGTGAACGCGAGTTCTAAATCATGACGTGACCATGAAATCGAATGAGCGTGACTTCTTAACAATGATGTGAGTGAGATTAAGTGAGGTGCAGTAGCGTCATTTCAGATTTGGCTTGGGGGGGGGGCAAGACCCCTAGACATAAGTAAAATTTCGTGTTTTTCACTGACTTACTACTATTCTATTGATAAAATCTATATAAATCTCAAACTCAGGGGTGGGTGGGGCAAATGCCCCTTCCTGCCCCCTAAATGACGCCCCTGGCGAGGTGATGTCGAAATGATGTTGCGAGCGGGAAGTCGAGTGAGGCTGTTGTCAAAATGATGTTGCGAGTGTAAGATTAAGTGAGCGTGATGTTGAAAGAATATTGTGAGTGTGAGTTGTTCGAGTGAGCGTTTAGAAAGGGTGTTGTGAAAGTGAAGTTGAGTGAGTTTAGTCCAAAGTGGGGACCTTTGATGCTAACCATACAATCACGAGTTACCTCGCTGCTGATAGTAACTTTTCATGGGTAATACGCAGCAGTGACGACGCCAACTTCAATTTATGCAAGGGGATAGGCTGAGGAACAGAGAAAATTATTTGGGAGTGCAGCTATTTTTTGTAGCCTATATCGAAGAAAAAGGATAATGTTTATAGTACTTAACCTAGATTACAAAGCGGTCCCGGGTTCGATAACCGGTGGCGACACACTGTCGAAAAAGTGTGAAACCTTCTTACGCCAGCCAGCCATCCTGAGTGAGGTTTCCCTCATTCACACCAGGCAAATGCCGGAATGGTAACAAGCATATTGGTCTCAGGTCGTTTCCTTCCTTCCCTTTCCTCGATAGTGTGATCGTCGAGGGACGTCATCCCTCATACGTGACTGGTTAACATGGCCATAGATACCGAAAGTACAGAAATCTAATTCCTAATCCTAATCCTATATTATAATACCGGTACAACATATCTTGGGGTTCGGGAGTCGACCCAGCCATTACTGGCGCGTCCGCCCTGGTCCGCTCTGGCGTTGTCACTGGTACATGGTAAAGAGTTAGTTTACACTATCCTTATTTTCGGTAGGCCTCTTTTGGTTGCGCACATTATAGTAACTACCGTTGTATGAAAAAAACAGACGCCATCTTTACTCCGAATACGATACGTAACATTTTCCTCCTGTAGTTCTGTAACATCAAGTACTGCGTACTTGTGAAACGCAATACGCAATTCAGTTGTTTTGAAGGTTACTTTTACATTTCTCCGCGTGAGTGCGCTATAGTACATGTGTTGCAAACTCCAGATCTTTACATAATGGCTACTAGCTTGTTGCGAGTAGGAAGTAGTTTGAAATTGTTGAGCGCAAGAGATATAAGTGATAGTGTTTGTGGTTTTGTTTGTGACTAGTGTTCAATGCAGTGCACTCCGTGTATGTACCGTCAGGTGTCATTTATGACACAGGGCACCATGGCCACAATCATGCCGAAAAAGTCTGGAAAGGAAACTATACATTCGGGTCATTTTATGGTATCTCATGTTGATAAAGATGATCAGGACGAAGAGGATCTTCTTGGAGTGCCTCTACCCGATGAGGATAGAGCAAACTCCGTGACAAGTGATTTAATGATCTCGCAACCATCTGTCAGAGATGGAAGAATTGAGAGAAAAATTCAGCAACTGACAATTGACTCCTCACTGACAAAATTGTTTCAGTGTATGTCTTTAGCGTACAGGTGAGATTTTTCTTTCTTTATTTACTTATTAATTTGTTATTGTTTGTTTTCAGTTATTCTAAGAATTACTCTGATTTCTAAGAAGTTTCCTTTACTAAATGAAATCACAATATGGTAAAAGAAATAATTACTAATAAGGGATTAATTCGAGAAAGCGCTTGCTTGCGTTTATAGTGCAGAGATGCACAAACCCAGCACTGCGTTGTTATTTTTTTTTTCCACTTAGTAGGAAAACAGCAAGAAATCCTGTAAAAGCTCAGTTTAAGAATACCCCCACGTAAAAAATGAAAAATTTACTGGTAAACTTTAGTACTGTGTAAAGAAGAAATACTAACTAAGAAACTAATTTCTACAAGCGTCAAGTTGTAACTTTCATTTTTAGAGTTTGAGAATAATATCAGATAAAAATGGACATCAACACTAGTACATTTGTCTAGCGACTCCGAATAGCACATGCCTCAACCCTATTCGCGTCCTTTCGCATCGATTTTTTAGATCTACAAGTCCCTGTGGGTTACGAATCAGAACTTTTCTGACAAACTTACGTAGTAAAACGGTTTGTTCATAGATTAAGTCAAATTAAGGCTTAAGTTTAGAGGTACCCCTCCAATTTCAAACCTACAAAAAGGCAGCAAACACATTAAAAATTTTTAAGTTAGTTTAGGCTATCCGCTAAGACTTTAGACTAGAACAGTGACTGACTGGAATTGGTTCTCATAGAATTTTAAATTACGGTAGCACTTTAATTCAGTAATCCATGGTTCTAATAAAAATTTAATACCTTCTCTTAATTATTCTTATATAATACTGCAGAACTCAGTGCGGAAATATCACGACGCACCGATTCGCCATCTATACGACTACCATGCTACTGAATCATCGAAACCTTCCACGTCTTGCAAATAGTGCCCAGTTCTACATATCTTTCCTCGTATTAAACATAACTTTACGGGCATACTTACACACCTACACATCACATAAGAATTCCAACTCATCGTTTCTTACATCACTTCTATAAATTTTCCTAATTTTTATAAAAAACGGAAAGGCAGCTCTAAACTTATCCCCAAATTAAAATGCATCGAAATATTAGTTCGGTACAAATGTATTTGTTTGAACAAAAATGTTATGGTTATACCTAGCCTAGAATACTGAACTACTTTCAGTCAGTATTGTATGCACATCAGCAAGCAAACTACTAACAATGTTTGGAAGTAGTAGGCAATAGTTAGAACCCAAGATATTACCAATTGTGTTGTCAGTCACTTGGGTCTCATTGAGATGTCTATGAGGAAAGCGCCTGCAAGAAGTCGAAATGACATGTAAAAATACGGTAATTCGCGGTAAACATTTGTTTTCATTTTATCTCTGCTGATATTGTGAGGTAAGATGTTCTTTGTAACTAACTCAACTCAGTATACTCAGGTAAAGTAGAAAATAACAGCTAATCGCTGCATGCTTATTTTAAACTCTCCGACCCTTTAAGAGAAACAATTCTAGTGTAATATTTTCCATAAGTAGAAGCTTTGCTTTGTATATACTTATACACAAACAAACTATTTGCTGAGCAAAACAATATATTCACATAAAAAACTACATATGTGGTACAGTTTCGCCAACTGACACTTTGGCTTCATCAGACACTAACTAGTGGTTTCTTTGTGGCAGCTTCGCTAGTGGCTGTTTCGTGGATGTAGGGTAGCTGACACTAGAATCAGTGGAATCTTAGATCTCCATATCATGAGTTTTGATTTACATCACCTCGCAATTGGAGGTTGCGCTAGGATAGAATGAAAGTAGTACGCCTTAAATTTGATAAGATTAGTGTGCTTCATGGTCACTTCAGTCCGTTACTACAATTAAATAAATTCTATAGAATAAAATAAAGTAGCGTCCTCGTGAAAATGAAAAAAAAAAGTCACGCCCATATTATAATTAGAGAAATATAGCCTGCGATATTTTACATAAGAACGACTCCTAATACTACAATAATTCTTATTGAGTGTACGTGTTTCCCTTCTGTTAGATATAATTCCACAGAGGTTTGTTTAGTGACTGCGAGATTTAAGAGTCTAAGGGAACAAAGGCAGGTAGTAAGCACAGTGTTAGGGCATTTGAGGAAAATATTGTTTGAAGTCATTGTGGCTTACTGTTTTTCTCTAAGGTGATCGGAACATGTAATTCTGACTTAAATGATACTAGTTTTTGCTTGTTTCCGTGTGCTTGATAATATAAATTATAGGCATTGTTTATTTTTTCCCCCAAATCACCTGGTAATGACTCTGGCTCACTTGGTAGTTATTATTATTATTATTATTTTTTTATTTTTTTTTTTTTTATTGTATGTAACTGTGATGTAGTCATGAGTATAAATACAGTGTGGACGTATGGCATAAAATCTACAGTACACAGAATACGAACCAACTCTACTAGATGATCACTAAAAGGCACGAATGTTCTCTAACCGAGTCAGAGCAGGAGCGCAACAATGGATCCGAGCGGTAGCGAAAGGGTGCATCCACAAGGAACAGGCGCGTCATTAACGGTGGGTATTCACATAAACGAGGTCATTTACAGCGCCCCACTGTAGGTGACAGTACCGGCTTCGGAGTCGTCGATGGATTTGATGGAATTGAGAAAGATACTAAATTGTTCCCAATGTGGAGGTGTAAAGTAGTAAGGGCATGGATACGGACATTTGCATTCAGTTTCCTGCTGCAGTCTGAAGGATTGTAGCAGTATTATATGACCTATAAATTGGTGAACCCGTGCAGTTTTGTTGACAGTTAAGTGGATGATTAAGTAATTTCGTCGCTTCTGGTGACAACGAAAGTGGAGGGTTATAAATCCCACAGCTTCGGTTCCGTACAGTATAGCTGTTAGCATGGACGTCTGCAGAGCTTTTCACAGGTGGGGCAAAGTTGTAATCCTTTAAATGTGAACTATATGCCGCCCTATGCTTTCTGTACTTAATAGTCATGAAGGTGCGCAATCGGATCAGGAGGAGGAGACGTGGCCTTTCCCTAGAATTCATGTGAATAAATAATTTGGATAGTGTTTTCGAGACCGACTAATATTTTCTAAATTTAATTCTCCTTTTTTTTTTCCGTCTGCCCAAGGGTAGGTCGTGCAAATAATTCCCACTCCCACCGGGGAATCACGTGTGAGCTACAGGAAACGTCCTTTGAGAGCAAGAACAGTTCTAAAACATTGACAACATTAGTGAGTAGAAAATTACGCAGAAGAGATATCTTTTCATTTCTGTATATATATATATATATATATATATAAACTAAAAGTCTGATGACTGCGCCTGTAAGACACAACTTCGTAAGATTGTGAATATTTTTCCGTAAAGTTGTTAGGTAGTTTATCTGTATGCTTGTTCTTACGAAGGTAGTGCGTTACATTTACGGTGATGGAGTAAATTAGAAACAAGTAAAGTAAGGAGGGAAGATAGTCCTCCCTGAAGGCTGTTCTGGGCCTTTAGTATTACTAAGAAGTGACTCTTCAAAATTCGATGTCAAAATAAAAAATATCCGTTTGCTCTTATTCACGCAAAATTGTGACACCATGTTTCTGACGTTTAAAATCCAGGTTCTTAAGTTCTGGATATTTGAACATTATATGAGTATTAAAATCTACAACCTCACCTTAACTTGCCGATAATTTTGTCAGTTCCTTCCGCAAAAATTGAGCATTGTTCTGCCAAGGTTAAGTATAATATTGGGTGACGATAGGGGATTTAAAAGAGTTGTTGATACTAAAAGTAGTACTTCTTGACAGGAGAGAAAGATTGTTTTAAATTTAAAAAATGATCTTAATGAGACAAGCCTCATTATACAAATAAATAGCAAAGCTTTCGGCAGCTAGAATAATCTTATAGTTTAAAGATAAATAAATAAATAAAAAAGAGTTCAGTACTGCGGAAAAAAAAAAACTGAAATTATAATTTTACGTCCTTCGTTTGTTCTCTAGAGGCTAAAGGAGACGAATTATGAATGAAAGTAGAAGCTAATGAAACAATTGGTGGAATGTTGTTGTGAGAGAAAACAACCCTAAGGAGACCCTCAGACACGATGTTGTCCACCACAAACTTACGCGACCGGGGATCGAACCAGAGGACCGTTCTACCACTGAACCACCGTGTCCTCAGTGCTGTCAACAGTTGGAAAGGAAATTTAAAACTTCAGATTCAGAATTTCTCATCATCGTTGTATATTACATGGAACGAAATTTTGGAAGTTCTATAGTCTGCAGTCGTATACAATACACCAAAATATTACAATTAACAGTAATAATGCTTCTTCCATATTTGTTAAATCTTATTTCAAAGCTTTAGAACAAAATAATTGCTAACGATGTTGTTAATAGTATACGATACTTCTTGGCATTCTATAATGTACTTTCATTTATCTAAATAAATGAAATACTGCAGGAAATAAAGGATCGTATCAAAATTTATAGCATAACACTTTTTTATTAATTTGTAACTAGAATTTGTAAAAATTGTTCGTCAGCGGGAGGGTGCTTCTTTGGAACTACAAATTTTTAAAGCTTGTTTTCGGGTAGCTGGGGACTTCACCCGCAGGCCCCGGTTTTGCTCAGCCCGCATTTCGCACTTTTCATAGCTCTAATGTCAAGTGGTTTCCGGAACCCCACTCCTTTTTTCTTGCCTTTTCATGGACACTTCGGAAAATACTGAAATCCATCTTTAATTATCATGTCTATACTCTTAATGAAGCTTGCGGGAGCGCGGTGGCTCAGTGGAAGAGCGTTCACCTCCGGTGCTTGGAGTCCCTGGTTCGATCCCAGCTCGCGCCGTGTGGACTTTGTGTTGGACAAACACCATGCTCGTTGGTTTTCTCGGGGTTCTCCCTTTTCCTCCCACTTTCTTCATTCCACCATTTCACTCATCTCTCATCATCACCGTCTCCTTTAGCCTAACCGGCATAACCGTGGGACGTAAAACTTAAAGATTTCATTTCATTTCTTGTTGAAGTTTGAGGTATGGCATCTTATTTTAAGAGTTATAACTTTTTTCTTCCTTTCTAAGGAAACATCTAAAAAACGCTGAAGCACGTCTTTAGGTATTTTAAATGGAAAATCTAGATAGAAAGTTTCATATCTGTAACCTTAACTAGTTTCGAGATATGACCATCTAATTATAACCCCACCCTTTTTTCGTATTGTTTTTTTCCCTTCTGTTCTAGGGCGAATATCAGAAAAGTGTAAAACACAAGTGTAATTATTTTAAATGAGAAATCTAAATACCGCATTTCATGTTCTTAACCTTAAGAGATTCCTAAATATGGACATCTTACAATAATTGTAATTTCCATCCCTTTTTCCTTCTTAACTCTTTTTTTTTCTTTTTCTTTCTTTTGCCTTCTAGATGAAATACAAAAAAAAAAAAAAAAAAAAAAAAGCTGAAACATGCCTAATTATTTTTAAAAAGTTCATACACCAAATTCCGTGTCCCTGCTTTGAGAGATTTCGAAATATGAGCATTAATTGTAATCCTTTTGTCCCTGCTTCCTCATCAAATTTCCGAACACCCTTCTTCCTTAGTGGGACCTTGTCACAAATCCTATGCCCTATCCAAATTTCAAGTTTCTAGCTTAAGTGGTTTGTGCTCGGCGTTGATGAATTGGTCAGTGTCTCAGGACGTCTTTTATATAGAGAAGTTGTAGCATTTTGTAATAAAAAGGATGCAATGTATTTGTTTTTACCAAGCTTTATTACTATTTTTTTCAGTCTTCAGAAACGTGTAAACAATTTTCTAGCATTCAACTGACGTCCTAAATATACATATTGCTTTACAACAAAAGCATGTTCCCATTTCACTACTGCTAATTGCTTTATTATTATTATGTTCCCGCGTAGTGTTATCGCTAATGTTCTAGGCGGGTTCGATTCCTATTGGGGACACTTTCTCTTTTACATGACTTAGCCAGATGGGATTACTAAGGCAGTTGGTTCCAATTTATCTGGAACAAGGAAGAATTGCCACAAGAGTGGAATCAATCAATCATTGTTCCAATTCACAAGAAAGGCGACAAAACTGACTGTAATAATTATCGAGGCATTTCTCTTTTGTCAACATCCTATAAGATCCTTTCAAATATTCTATTAGCAAGATTGATCCCTTACGCAGATGAAATTATTGGAGATTATCAGTGCGGATTTAAACGAAATCGATCAACTATCGACCAAATATTTACCATTCGCCAAATACTCGAAAAAAGTTTGAATACAATACCCCGGTACATCAACTATTTATTGATATTAGAAAGGCGTACGACTCGGTTAGGAGAGAAACATTATACATCGTTCTTACAGAACTTGGAATACCGAGAAAGCTAATTAGATTAATTAAGATGTGTCTAAATGAATCCCAAAGTAAAGTCCGGGTAGGAAAATTTTTGTCCACGAGCTTTCACGTCGAAAATGGCCTAAAACAAGGAGATGCGTTGTCGCAATTATTATTTAACTTTGTGCTGGAATACATTATAAGGAAAATCAAAGATAGCAACCAGGGCCTAGAGTAGGACGGTATTCACCAGGTTATGGCATATGCTGATGATGTAAATTTAATAGGGGATGATAGGAGAACAATAAAAAGAAATGCAGAGATCTTATCAAACGCTTGCAGGGACATGGGTTTAGAAGTAAATGCAGAGAAAACTAAATACATGGAAGTGCGTCGAGACCGTAATACGGCAAATTATGGATGCGTTAAAATATTAAATAATACTTTTGATAAAGTAGATACTTTCAAATACCTAGGATCAATATTAACAGACGAAAATCATATTCACGAAGAAGTTAAATGCCGACTAAAAGCAGCGAATTCGTGTTACTACTCGGTTCAAAATCTCTTGTCGTCGCGAATTCTGTCGAGAAATTTGAAGCTTAAAATGTACAAAACGATAATCATGCCTGTTGTTCTGTATGGCTGCGAAACATGGTCGCTTACTCTGAGGAAAGAACACAGACTAAAGATATACCACATTGATTTGCTCCTAGTCTTCCGTTGCAAGCGCTGCTATCGGCTAACTGAATTCCACTCGCTTTCTTTCGCTTAGCAACAGCTGAACACTTATTGGCTCAGCGCGTGGGTGTGTGAGCTGTAGTTCGCATTTTTGCCACGGTTCAAGACATTTTGGCAGCACAATAAAAGTATTCGAGAACAAGATCCTTAGAGGAATATTCGGACCCAAGAGGAACGGGAATTGGGGATGGCGGAAACTTCATAACGAGGAACTACATAATTTATACGGTTTACCCAACATTGTTAGGGTCGTCAAGTCTAGGTGGCTTAGATGGGCAGGTCATGTAGCTAGAATGAAAGAAAGTAGAAACGCTTTCAGTCTTGACTGGAAGACCAATCGGAAAACGACCATTAGGAAGACCTAGGCGCAGATGGGAGGACAATATTAAGATGGATCTTGCAGAGATAGGAATACAGAGTAGAAACTGAAACCAATTGGCTAAGGATAGAAGTCAGTGGAGAGCTTTTGTGAACGCGGCATTGAACCGCCGGGTTCCATAGGCCATAGAGTTTTTGTTTGTTTGTTTGTTTAGTTAGTTGGTTTACCAAAATTCCTTTATATGTGTAGCTTGTGGAACTGTGTATTTATCCAGCAGGCAGAAATTTCGAAAACTCCGTTGATTTTAGTCATATTGTAGTGGGTCAAAAATTAAAAACTAGGTTGGTGGGAGTGATATTCAAACCGGAAGGGATAGAAGTTAATTTCCTGTGTTAACGATTATCACAGCAGAACAAAAGCTAATAGATAACCAGAAGCAGTTTCCTAATTGATTAAGCGTCGCAAGAATACATTTAATCTCTATCCTTATCTCTAATACCGAAGATGACAGGAATCCAGTATAACTTCGGGTTTCAATATTGATCTACATAGAGAAGCGGCTTTTTGGAATCTATTAAGCCTTCTAAGAGCAGATACCATATTCTCTCTCAACCCTCTTCGAGCCTGAAGTGGGAGACATCAACCATTAACTGTTGTTCAAGTTGATAGCCATCGAGTAAAACTGTAATTGATGGTCATTTAGGGTTTTTCTCCGTTGCTGTCAATTAATTAAGCATACTAGTAATATATTCAATCTCCAGTCTAGTTTCTGTACTAAACCAGAAGTGGTTTCAATATTAATTGAGAAAATATAACTTCTTACAAAGTAAACTTCTAGACGTGATGTACTGTTGACACTTGTTATTTTCTCTGTTTGTTAATATAAAAGGTGAATTAGAGGGCTTATCTGGCGAGAGAGATTCAGAATTACACATATACGTGGTTGCACACATTAAAGTAATATTCCTCCGACTGCAACTTCTTAAAATTCAGTCCGTGACAAACGTTGAAAATTATACAATGTACTGAATAAAGGAACGAGGAAATGATATATCTACGCAAAACTAATTGGAAGACGATAACTGAATGATGATAACATTGTACATTGCTTGACAAAAGAATAGATAAGTATGAGAGGAGTACAAGAAGATTGAGTGGTAAAGTGGAGAATCCAATGTGCTTCTAGAAATGCCATGTAGTCCTTCGTCATCATAAGATTTTCACATTGGTTTTATCACCTGCCAGATTCTCGTTTAATGGCATCCAGTGCGTCCTGCTCATTTTCTGGTAGAACTTCACTAGGTGTATAAAGCACTCAGTAAATTTTGCAAAGGTTTTTACATACATATACTGTCGCTGTTAATATAAAATCTAAGCGCCTCGTGGTAACTTGACAATCTTTGGGACTAGACGGGCCGGCTCGTAAGTCAAAAGGCTATCTTACAGTTTCCTCACAGACGCTTGAGGTTCAAAGTGCAAAGGCCGAGTTTGAATAATTAGTTTGATCATCCATATCTTGGGACTATAGAATAGTAGCTGTAGCTTCGTCTCTTAATTGAGAAATCCTTCAGTGCATTTTCAGATGTTTCCAGGATCTTTTAATGAGGATGCGTTTAAAATAAACGTACTAGGTTTTTCATAGGATTTGAGGAGACTTCCATGGATTGACTCCCTCCCATTTTCTACAATTATCTTCTAATTACTTTACTTCGCAACATATAGGTAAACGAGTTCATTTGTAGCTCTTGAGAACAGTTTCATCGGTAGACATTTCAATGGTATTGCTACAAACTAAAAGAAAGCTATATACAGCTTCACAAAGCTATAGGCCTGTGGCTGTAAGATTTAAATTTTTACCGATGTGGCTTCCCAAAAGTTGCGCCAGTGAACAAGTTAAATTCAATAGTATATGCATAATCCATTATGATCGTGCCCAGAGAAAAAAAAAAGTCAAGGAGGTTTATCTAAGAGTAAGAGAATAAACTTATTAAAGAAACTTAAATTACAAGCCTTATTAAAGAGACTTGAATTGCTTAAAATATCGCTTTTGTAGCATAATGAAAAATTTCTAGAGATTGACCCGTATGTTCCTTGGTATGGATTTGCTATAAATCTCCCAAGCTTCTCGGTGAGTAAAAAACATTTTTTTTTTAAATGTACTGAAATATTAATCTATTTCCATTACGTTTCAAATCACTCTCTCATCCACAGCCTTTAGCTTCTGTATATGGGAAGTATCTGACACTTGGAAAAGAAGAAATTTGCATCTTTAAAAATAATAACAATAATGGTTATTTTTGTGTGTATTTGTTTATAGGATAAAATGATTTAAAAAGAACCTCGGAAGTATTAGTATGCGCAGCTGTGCTAATCAATTCATCTGCTGTTAGGAGCAAGAGTTTCGATTGCTACTTTTATCTGCAAGTTTTGATCACCTCATAGCGACGACCTTGCTTAGTATTCTTAAGATGAAGATAAGTGCCAAATGGTGACTAGCGAGAAAAACGTGACTTTCCACGTGACTACGTTTTTCTTCATGCAGACTTTTTTATTTTTTATTTTTTTTTTGTTTCGTTTAATAAAGCAGTGGTGTAGGCAGGGTTAGAAAAGTAAAGGATTGTTTGCTTTGAGTGTCACAGTTTAATATGGTATTCAAAGGACTGCTTGTTATTTGCAGAACTGTGTGAGAGCTATCCGTGTAGTGTTTCATAGTGATTATATTTCAAGTATTCGAAAATGATCATTCATTCATCGTGGATAGTTCTAATATCTTTTATGAAGACTACTCTTAGGACAGAAGTTCAAAATCTTAATTAATTGCATTTTATGTCCTAAGAAATTAAGGTTGTGTTTATGGATGGGAATTTATAGTTGGTTGCTAGCGTATCAGCCAGGGTTAAAATTTTTCCTAGGCCCCCTCTCAGAAAAGCCTCAGAAGATATATTTCAAAACTGTCATTTAGTTGAGTTGATTTTGAGTTAACCGTCACTTTCATCAGCGAGGCTATATGAGACGGAACCTACAGATTAACGTGAAATCCGAACCACATTAGCTCCCGACGGTAATCGAACCCGTGTCTCTCACGCCAAAGTCTCGTACACTAACCGTTTAACCACGAAGGAGCTCGAAAATACTTATTGAAGTGATAACCTTAATGTGGTCATAATTAATTGCCACAATCGTCTTTCTCAGTATAGGCGTAATTTCGGAATTTGCTTTATATAAGTATTTATTAAAGGAGATGTCCAAAACAGAATTCCATTTAAAAATAGTTTTGCGAATCATGCGTAACGAATTTAGTTTACGCTCGATCAAATTCACTGTAACGGTGTTCAACTGCAATCTGGAACAAAAAGCCGTGCGATTACGTTCCCTTTGTTTTTGTAGTACATATTCGCGTCTTACAAGGAGACTTACGGAAATGTCACTCACCGATTTCAATGAAACTTTGTATACTTGTAAATCGACTTTGTATTACTCGAAAAATAATAGACACGTATATATATATATATATATATATATATATATATATATATATATATATATATATATTATTTCGGCAATGGTGCGGGTTTAAGGGTAGAAACCACCCTTTAAACTGTAGGAGTGGTCTCCAAGCATAGGCAGAAAACAGTCGTTTAATGTAGAATAAAACATACTGCCAGGGGGGGGGGGGGTAGAACAACTGATGTAGAATCTGACATCAAAATTCAAAATGGCGGATCCACTATGGTGATTACAATTAGAAAAAGTCTTCTGGTTTGAAATGCTCTGTAATTAGGCAAGAACAATCATAGTTGGCAGGGATTACTGCGAGAAGGTTGCTGACCAATTTGAAACCTCTTTCTGTATGTATTTTAATGGGATGCTTGATTAAAGTGCGTCTCTACATCTCTCACTATTAAGGGTGCTCATTTAAAGTGAGTCCTCTCGCCTCTCACTATCGGGGTGCTTATTGAAACTGAGTCCCCTCGCCTCCCTCTATAGTCCAAAACAACCTCTTTAAATATGAAATTGTCCTTGTGAAAGCATCAGATTAGCGAAAATTAACAAGTCTTGTGAGATCATGGTTTCAAGAGGTTTTTCTCCCAGCCTCTAACGCAAAGTCCATTTTGTTATTTGATTCGTGAAGTGAACATAATTCATCAACTTTTGAACCTATTTTAAGTACAAAAGAGTACCTCAAATTAGGAACCCTGGAACGACTGGTAGAATTCAGCCTCTTGATTGGTTCTTTTTTAGGCCGTGGATAAACTTCTTGATATATTTTTCTGACATTGTCCTTCTCTACAACTGTAACATAAATTTACATCTCATAATAATATAATAAAGATTCAATCACTGATTCATAATCAGTTTCTTCCCCCAGATTTGCAAATCTTATTAGGTATGCGTGGTACTAAGGCGGTTATTTGGAAGAAAACCCACCTGCGTTTGAAAATCTCGTAAGATTTTCTTTCATAGATTCTGTAGCATTTTGCGATTTGTGCAAAGTTATTTCCGTAATAAGTGTGCGTGGTGTAAACGATATTTATACATCAAACACTTTTTTTTTTTTTTTTTTTTTTTTTTTTTTTTTGCGGAATGTCATTCCTGTAAAACGTTTTCTCGATAAATTCATAATTATAAAAATTGATGTTATATGAAATTATGACATAGTAAGAGGCGAGGGGACTCACTTTAAATAAACATACCGACTAGTGAGAGGCGAAAGGATTCACTCTCAATAAGCACCCCGAAAAGTGGGAGACGAGGGGCTCACTGTAAATAAGCACCCCTAGTAGTAAGAGGTGCAGAGACGCACTTTAATCAAGGATCCCGTTAAAGTACATGCAGAAAGTGGTTTCAAATCGGTCAGCAACCTTCTCGCAGTAACTCCTATCTACTATGATTGTTCTTACCTAATTACAGAGCATTTCAAACCAGAAGACATTTTGTAATTGTAATCACCATATTGGATCCGCCATTTTGAAATTTTGACGTCAGTTTCTGCACCAGCTGTGGTAACCCCCCCCTGGCAGTATGTTTTCTTCTACATTAAATGGTTGTTTTCTGGTTATGATTGGAGGCCACCTCTACAGTTCAAAGGGCGGTTTCTACCCTTAAACCCTCACCATTGCCGAAATAATAATAATAATAATAATAATAATAATAATAATAATAATACATGTCTATTATTTTTCGATGTTCTACAAGCATGCAAAGTTTCATTCAAATCGGTGAGTGACACTTCCGTAAGCCTCCTTGTTAGTGCAAAAAATAATAAAAGTGCCGTAAGTGCCTTTCCCCATGTGTCAGTAAATTGAAAATGCTTCACTTAAAAAGAAGGATTTCTCAACACTACGGTTAGATAATTACACACACACAAACGAAAAAGAGATGAATTAAAAAGGTAACAAAATCTTCTCTTATGGTAATTACGAATGCACGAATCAGTTGTTCGTTTTTTCTAATACGATAATTTGAATCACACTACAAACACTTCACTTGGAAATTGCTGAAGATCTACCTGTTTTCTCAATACTACTACAAAATAATTACACACAAAAACAAACAAACAAACAAGAAAAAAAAGGATTAAAAATAGAATCGGTGAACTCCCCAATTCCTCTTGCGTATCTGGTGGAATATGTGACGTATAGTAGATCGCATATTATGCAGTTTCTCTAATCGTAAAATATATTATAAAAAAAGCAAATTGGCAGCTGAAAATGAGATTTAGAGAAAGATAGCCATTTTTTTAAAAAAAATCAATTAATCCATTTAGATTTTTTAAAGAAAGGAAACTGTTTCCTTTTAATTAAGTAGTTACTGCTTCAGTACTGTTTATCCGAATATCGTGGTTGATACATTTTTTCGCTTCAGAATAAAACAAGCTTTGAAATGATATTATGCAGATTATGTACGAGAGAAGGGAAATTTGGGTTAAAGTAGCGAAATGCTTCTCCAAAAATATCCCTTTTTTGAAATATGGCGCCGCTTTGGAGCGGATTCGACTACAGGTACACTAACGTAATCTCCATTGAAAAGTACTGCTATCTACTTAACGCGTGTACCATGTTCCATTGCTATATCTAGAATAGTTACAAAGAAAAATATATTTGTTAGTCCGATGTACAAAAATTACTAAGATCCGATTTTGCCTAATAAAACCCACTAGACTGTTTTCCTTTAATAATAATAATAATAATAATAATAATAATAATAATAATAATAATAATAATAATAAAACCTGAGCTTTTCGTAACCCTAGTTTCACACCCATACTATATGAGACGTGGACCTACAGTTTAAGGTAGCATATGAACTACAGTAATGTGTTAAAATTTTAATGCTGTCCACCGGGAACACACCCGGGACCTCGTGCACCGAAGTCGCTCGTGCCAGCCACAAAACCAGCGAAGATGGCTTTGTAAAACTCTCTCTACTATAAATATAATATACTTTGCGCATACAAGGTTCTATCGCCGTATATCACTCATTCATACATTATAGTGTAGTATTCAGTGCTAGAATAGACACCTCATCCCTTTTATTATTATTATTACTTTAAACTTAAGTTCTTAAGTTCTTATTATTAAGATCTTAACATATTGACGTGTGGAAGTGCTCTCAATTCGAGGTAGTCGGATCTCCTGGGAAACTCCCTCCATAAATGAAATTTTTCCTTCATATATACTGATATTTCTTGTCCCATCAGAGTGATATTTTCATCAATAGGTAGTATTCAGTTTACAAGATACGAGCCGTTCATCCCACAACCTCTTATGCTAGGAGACAGAATATGACTCGGAAGCCGTTAGACCCCGTGTTCCAGAGACGACGAAACATTATCATACACATGGAGACTATGTGAGACAGCTAGTATAATACTATTGTAACAAACAGTCTTCCTCTTTCTCTCTCCCCACTACATCTATAATTCTCTTGTTGCGTCGATCAAAGCATTGTACTGAAATATAACTAAAAGGTCCATCAGTATAAACGCGTGAGAATGAGAAAAGAAAGGCTACATGTTTTTCTTATGAGATCGTCAGATTGTATTGAGTGAACCTGTATAGCTTGTGTAGAATATGAGAGATACCACTGAGTGCAACAATTCTACAGTTGTGCTGTAGAGCTGATGTTTTGGCTCGTCAAGTGTGTTTGGCTCTAAGAAGTAAGCCCCAAACCCGGGTGACCTCTTCCATCATTGCTAGGGGAATGAGACTTCCTTGATTGTGTAATACTCGAAACACCCTCCACGTTAACAAGTGGGGTGGATTTCTCAAGACATGGTCTTTACAACTTTTTTTTTTTTTTTTTTTAAATCTTGGGTAGAGAAAGTCCTCCGTTCAACTTTTATCATCTGTTGCACCGTAATGGGAATACCGTGAAGCAACAATAAATGCCAGTAGGAAGTCCTAGAAACTTTGTCAACCTCAGTTTTGGGTTGACAAAGTCTTGTACTATTCGGGATGACAAGGGCTGTTTTCTAATCAAAGGGGAAGAAGTAGAAGGGAAGTAAAGTCTAGTCATTTTTCTTTATATCTTTCGATAACTCATAGGCGCATTAAGGTGAGATTCTGATCATTGCGTAGTACTTAAAGTACACATATCTTTGTGAGAATAGATGTTCCAGGTCTCTACTGTCTCGTTTTACCCGAACTTAAAAAAATCGAGTTTCTGTAGAGTTGAGATAATGTTCAGATGATAGGGTTCAGGGTGCTCGTTCTGTTGTCCATTGAATGTTAAGTGACTTCGAAACTTCTGCCTCATTCATTACATAAGGGTGTCATATGAGGTAGAAAACCGGTGTTATAATTTTCCCCCCTCTCCAACATCCCTCGAATGCTTTGTCGTATCGAAATGGAACTTCTACGGTGTTACTCAGTGGTACTCCAAGCATCTTAAGTTCGATAATGGAAACGGGTGCGTCAGACAGTTGTATGCCCCGTTTTGTCATGCATCAAATACTTTCATTTTTGAACTTACGTAGTATCTCTCGGAATCTAGAAACTCTACATTTTGATCTTCTCATCATATAGTGACTTCACACTATAATTACTTTCAGTTGGATGTAACCCTATTACCCTAGAGGGCTTCTGCTACCCCAAAATACATTTTTACTCTTGCCCTCGTGTGTCCCCAATCGTATAACCCAGGGATGCAAATAAGCAACAAAATGTACTCACCCAAGAAAAAAGCTACTAGAACATCCCACAATAGAAATCATTTACTTACCTTCGGTATGATATTAAATACTCGCCCGTACCGAGGAACCACTCGCCCCGGGAGAGTGGTTATTTGCATCCCTGGTATAATCTGTTGTTGTTTGACTTTTCATCAATGCCTAGTACTCGGATTCTCAATGGTGTACTCAAAATTAGGGCATGTTTGTTTTGCCACATTAAAAGAGGACTAATATGGTGTATCGACTAGGGTATTTGATTTTCAGTTTTCCCAGATTTTTTCGTGGACCTCCAGGCCTATCTAAATGGGATTGCTATATACATATAATGGTGTTCTGAGAACCACTTTATTGTTATTACACATCCACGATCTTTTTCTTTCTTTTTTTTTTTTCATTTTTGTATTTCCTTCATTCGAAAACTTCTGTCTTCGTCATGGAACACTGAAATATCAGTACTTTTAAATTGAAGTTGTTGAGTATCCCAGATGGCGTCTCCCGAAATATTAAGTTTTTTAGTTTTTCCTTCTCTTCTTCCGAACTGCTTCATTATTGGTCAGTACTTAGTGTTCAGTCCATTATCACTTTTAACTTGCGCGATCCGCATTTTAAAATTTCTGCGTTATTTCGTTAGTTGTGGCCAGAGAGAGAAATTTCCTTATCTTTCGAACTGTTGAGCCAAGCGAGTTGGGAACAGTTAGTAACTGATGTTCCACAAGATTCGTTTCATCAACGTTAATAAAAAGGAAATTTAAATTTTAAACGATTATTTTCTGCAGTTCCAAAAAGTAGATAGACTTTTTTTTTTTTTTTTTTTTTTTAAGTTCTTCAAATGTATGTACTTCGACTATACGAATTATCTGTGTAAAGTTGTATAGTTCAAAGTTCGTTCTCTTATATATCTGGTAACTTACAACAACATAGCTTATTTCGAATAAGGGATCTAATTGGCTAATATATATCAAAATTGTATTTATATGTTGTTACAGCTTGTCTCCAAGATAACTAAACATGTCTCCGTCTTCTAAGCGAGATTTCACTAGTTACAATTTCAGCAAGTGCAGTTTCGTAAACGCAAAATCTTTGTTGCGAATGTGTACAGTACTCCGAAACACATTGAGCTTTTATCTGGAGATCCTTGGCCTGTGATAATTGAGACAGCGCGTTATCTTCCTTTTTCAATAGAAGAGCAAGGACTTTCATCGAGAGAGATCACTTTAAGATTATTGAATTTGGTGGAGAGTTCGCGGAAGTACATAACTGCGTCTTCACTAGAGAATGGAAACATTTTATGTGTGTGTTTCGTTACATTAAGTAGTAGAACCGTTAGGGGCGTACGAAATACGAACTAGCATCCAGTGTATCCAGCGTAAGCGTATGCCGATAAATAAAGGCTCATCGGAAAGACGAAAAGGGGTTATTTAATGAAGTTGTGCAGCCGAAGTGAGCGGACAAGGAAACGACAGCAAAGATAAATTGTTCATTAGTGGGCAATCACTATTGGGTGCTTCGTATATGATTCTTTGAATCTTTTCGACTCTTTTTCTGTTTGATTCTGTTTGGGTTTACTTAGACTTCTCGCTTTGGTACATGTTGAATTTTTCATTAATAGTTGGTGTTCACATGTACTTACTTAGTTGTATTATGTCTAACTTAGTAACTACTTCATACTGGCTTGCGTTATTTTCACATACTTATTTGTAGAATTCTTATCTTTCTTTTGAGTCATAACTTTCTAATAGGGCTACAATTGCGTAATATTTTGAGTGACCCTTTGTAGTCAGGCTGCTAATGCCTGTTCTTTCTGATCACGTGGCCCCTTTTCAATCCCTGTGCGGTGCTTTCCTTTGATATAAATTCGAGTAGTGTTTCAAATCACTGTGGAAGCAGCAGGTCCTATTCCATATTAGACATGGTCTGATCAGTTAAACAGTCAACGAATCATTTTGAGTAGAAATGAAACCGAGAAATTTTAGAAATTGTAGTGTGTTTGGTTTGGTGTTAACGTCCCTTTAACCCTTTGACTACCTTTTTTTTTTTTTAATGTGAACATTCTTTATACTCCTTTAATGTGGGATATTCCTGACATCTGTATACAGTTTTGGAAACTAAACACAGTCTCCTGGTCACATCTGACCCGATGGGAAAACAAGGTGCATTTTTTTTTTTTTTTTTTTTTTTTTAGAATTTTCTAAAAACAAATTCCCAACGATATTTGAATTATTTGCATGGGACACATGTATCCCGTTGGTAGTCAAAGGGCTAAGCACCACAGTTATGTGAGACGTAGACCTACTCACCTGGCGTGGATACGATTCATTCATGTATTCACCGGCTATTCAACGTGAGTTTTTCGCGCCACGAGTTGAGTTTGCTACACGAGGGACTTTTAATTTGTTCGATATACCACTATTACTAGGGATAGGATTTTTAGGTGCACACTTTTTTTTTTATTTATTTTAGAGCAAAAGTGAGTTGTATCAAATGTTGCTTCCAGTTAGGAATAAAAGTAATTTTCCAGCGTCTTCTTTCCACCTTTCGCCCATTATCTCTTTTTAGGCTTCCAAATTATGCTATGCATAAGTATCAGAAGTCTTATAAAACGCCTGTCTCCGTCTGTGGACAGGCACGTATCAGGGCAAGAACTCTTAAGAGATATCGAAATGAAGTTTCATGCAATGGATTCAACATCCCAAGAATAATTCTCTCTCTTTCGTTAACCCCTATTCATACAGAAAATGGTTCAGTTTCAACATTTATCACCATAGAACAGAAGTGGTAATATTTAGCGGCAAACTGCTTTCTACATTCGATTCAGCATCTTCCAAGATAACATATCACAATTCGCAATACTCGACCGAAACCGGAAGTGGTTCCTATTTAGTAGAACTTTCGGTTTCAGCAGTGATTTGCGTAGAGCAAAAGCGGTAGGAAGTATAGAGAAGTGGTTTTATGATACCAATTCACCTTTCAAGAATAGTTCCTACATTAACCCTCTATTCAAACCTTAAGTGGTAGAAATCAACCGTTTCCGGTTTCAGTATTTATTGCCATGGGACAAAAACAGTAAGGAATAGAGATCAATGGCTTTTTAATATGGGTCTGACATCCAAGAAATAAGTTTTATCTTTGCTCTTATTACTCTATTCCAGCCAGTAACTACATATATGTTACTTCAAGTTTGAGTAGTTAGGAAGTCTACCGTAGTTGCATTGCTCCATATCCAAACGTGATCTAAGGAGAGTTCAAATGATACACAAACGGTGAAATGATAATTTTAAAAATGGTGAAGTCAGATAACATGGGTTCCTTATTAATGTTCAACTCTGAATATTTTAGTTCTGCTTAAGTATTGACCGGTTTGGTTGAGATAACCGTGGCGATTGCAACACCATCAGAAGTGAGTTTTAAAACCACTGTTATCGCCACCACGTAAACAGGCAACCTGTTTTTAATACTATGTATCTACTAGAAGTTTAAGGTTGGTGCAACTCTGTAAAAGCATTAAAAAAAAAAAAGACATTGCCGTCAGTAATGTATCAAGCGAAGTATCTTATTTTATTTATTTATTTATATGTTAATGGACACATATCAACTATTCTACCTCCAATGCCACACAGTTTTGCGTCTCACTTCCGCTTTGTAATATTGACAAAACCACGTCTAATTTTTAAGCAGTAGTTCAATAGGTACCGTAATGTTTGCGTAAGAAATCAAGTTTACGTTAAAACAGTGGATACTTTTATAAATTATTCACAGCAATCGTTGTCTAACTCTGAATGCATCTTTAAGAAAGGCGTGATGGGTTTAAAGGAAACGTGTTACGTGACACTGCACGTCGTTGACCGCCCACCAAGCTCTGTAGTGGCAGTGATAATGGTGCATTGAAGGAGGTGGAGACAAATTTAAGAGAGATTTGAATATGTACTATTCTAATAACAGTCACACTGATGTGGTGTCGCTACCTGCGCTATTGGGTGTTAAATTGTGCAGACAAATTGCTAAAATTATTGTGGCGATTTAATGAACTTAGAGACTTCATAATTTCAATTTATTCATTTCAAAATAGGACAAGGACCGTGCCATATTTAGATTTGAGCAGTAATATGTGTATCAGCATGTTTAGACACCTACAGGTCCGTATCCAGGGGCGTCCAGGGGGACCGCCCCCCCTAAATTTTCGCTGTCCCCCCTAAAATTTTCATGGTAGGCTTGCAAATGAACTATAATATAGTTAAATCGACCCCCCTAACTTCGGCCGCCCCCCCTACATTTTTGGGCTGGCTGCCGGCCTGGACACCTAATTATTGTAGGGAGCTGGCTTTAATGCGAGGCTAAGGAATTCAGAGTTGATTGACAGGTGCCCCACCCCGTCACCAAGAAACGGTCATTCGACGGTCGTGGACAGGGTTGCCAGCGCGTTGTCCAAAAATTCAGCTAATACTCACTTAATTCAAAGAGTTTACGCAATTATGCAATCCCTATCGAAGATCCCTGTATACGTGGACACATGCAAATTATGCTGTAATAACAAATGCTTCAGTTTTTTTCTCCCTCGCTTCTTCATCGCACTGCACTATGGCCTTCCTTATTACTTCTCTAGCTTCGCTGTGTACAGTTTGCCCTCTCTTACACTGTGAAGCCATTGTCAAATGAATAATAAGCAACAAAACCACAACCAGCACAGCACACAACAAATAACCAACTCACACTAAATATTCAGAATGACATTCATGTGGAGCTCCTCCGTGGCTAAGCGGTTAGCGTACGCGCCTTTGGCGTGGGAGACCCGGGTTCGATTTCCGGCGGGAGCTCATGTGGTTCGGATTCCACGTTAATCAGTAGGTCCACGTCTCATATAGCCTCGCTGCTGAAAGGGACGCTAAACTAAAATCAACTCAACTCAACGACATTCATGTGACAATTTTTTAACACTGGCAACGCTGACATATAGAGGAGGGTAAGGGAGTATTGCAAGAGTCAGGCAAAAAAATTGTTGAATTTTTTTCCCCTTTACCTCAGCCCCCGCTGGTAAACAAGCTAGCTCCCTATAATACATATATTTCGTTTAGTTAGTATAACCACTTTAATTTTGTTCATGGATGCAAGACAATAACTGTGTGGAATCGCACCTATTTTTATATAGCAGTCTGATATGGAGCGTGGGGATAGCTCGGGCGGAACAACTAGATAGTACAAAGTAATTATGATAAATTCTATGAATATGTATCGTACATGAAAGGGAAAGAGTATGGGATTTTACGTATGTAAAAGGTGTAAGTTGCTTAATGTTTTTATTCATTGTTTTGAAAAGAGGACTCTGGAAGCTAATGTTCATAATGAATTAAGTATAATTTAAAAAGATTGAACTGTTGCCTTTCGTGTAATTTTATTCTGTTTTTCTACTTTGTTATTATTGGGTGATCCGAAAGCCCCTTTTCGATTTCAGAACAGTGTTGAAATTGAGAGGAAACGCATGTTCTTGATCTTCTGTGGCCTTGGGTGTATTAGAAGATTGTATCTAATAATGTTAGCTAATTATTTCCACGTGATGTCTTAGAAACTAACTCTTTATGGCTTACTTAACTAATCCATTGCCAACGTTAATGGTTTCGCTTATAACTCAATAAGGATAATTATTAATGGGTTGCAAGACCGAGCAGTATTTATTGTGTTTCGCAAACAATTGCTCTGGTTGAATTATAATAGCTAATTGATGCAATGATTTCGGTTCTACGGTATAACCCACATAGTTTACATCGAAAAGCAAAGTACTAAAATACCTTAAAGTAGAAGTAATTCATATTACTTTTACGTAGGAGGAAGATAGCTCACAATACCTTCATGCCTCAGATTACAATAACAGCGAGTCTTCATTAACAGCCGTGTAATTATAAAAACACACATGTGACATCTGTTTCGTTCAAGCGGGCGTTCCCATGTACTAGTAGTTACTAAACTTCTTTGTTATTAATGTGAAAATTGTCTAGACAAATACTTGGTGTTATCCATACTGATAATTCTTTTTGTCATACAGGATATAACCAAGGCGGTGGACTTATGTGCGGTTTAACTACCTTTATATCAGAAAAACTGACCAATGTATACAAGTAACTATCGTATGGAATCATTACGTAGTTTCCATATTCATCGTTTCATAAATATGAATGGGGGCTGACACAGTGGTTACGGAATATATGCTGTCCGTTGCTTTTAGTGTTAACGCTCTCAAACCTTGATTGCGTAGACTTGCAATAAAGTTTCGCTAAGACAACAATACAATAGACAATGAAATGATGTTTAATGACGCACGATGATGCACTTTAGATGAAAGAGGATGGGTGACACGTGGATAGTGATGGAAAATGTAATGAGGTAATGTGAGGAAACAAAAATATCTTGAGACGTGGTGCATTTAACTTTTCTGTTCAGAAGTTCACACTGTTCTACTTCTTGAATTGGCTACCTGGATGTTAGCCCATTTTCAGCACTGAAAGTATCAAACATGGACCTACAATTTAAAGTGAACAAAGGCTCTCCACCGAAAAGCAAATTAGGGAATCCTTAGTAGCGAGTGGGAAGAGCTTTGAACTGCTGTCACTTTTCAAAGCAATAGAGCGTACAGAACCATAGTAAACAGCCATGACATTGTATGTCAGTTCTCTTCTCTGCAAAATCGGGATCTGGCAGTTTTTGATATCCCACCTAGAGATGGGCACTAGTCGAGCTAAAACTCGATTCGACTCGAATTCGAGTCGAGTTCCGAGCCGAATCATTGTTTTTGAGGTCGGGTTTCGAGTCGAGTCGAGTTTGATAAATGGCTCGTTTTAACTCGTTTTGAAATAATGGCCCGATTAGACTTAGAAGCAAGAGCCATGAGAAATGTTAGCAGCAGTGTGAAATACTTTTAGTGTTGCTCATAAGAGAGCAGACTGCACGCATCTCATCTCGATAACGAGATGACGGTAGATTTTTTTAACGACAGTCTCAAATGTCGTGAGTACTATTATAAGTATATACTGTAGTTCTTACCATCAAGGCTGAGGACTGCACGGTCGAATTTTTAAGCCCAAGTAGAAGCCCAACTCGGGTAGTGATGTTAACCGCCTCGGTTCGGTTCAACTGAGCGAATAGTTCGAGTGATCTGGCTCAATTGGGGTGCGCCATCGGCTGGAGCCGGCTCGGTTGGGATGAGCCATCGGCTTTCGGCTCACTTAGGGCGACCAGTTTTGAACATGTTCGGCCGGCGCCCTATAACTTTTAATTTTTGACTCGAACCCGAATATTTGCTCCTCCGGAAATGAAACTCAGAACCTCTTGAACATGGCCTTGCCTCATAGACTTCACGACTACCGACATTGGCAGTCAATTAGTTTTTAGTGTTCAGATACAAACCGCCTATCTTTCATGTTTATACATGGTATTGTTATAATAATAATTGGTTGTAGTAGTAGTATCATTGATAATAGTTATATTGTCTCAGTACATAAAACTGCATATTTGAAGAGAGTACATAAAACTGCACACAGGGTTTGACTCGACTCGACTTGAATTCGAGTCGAGTTGAAGGAAATGTTTCGAGCCGGGTTCTCGAGTCGAGCTCAAAGATATCTGTTTCGAGTCGAGTCTCAAAGAAAACTCGCTCGAACACGCACATGCTCATCTCTAATCCCACCATTTCGCTTAGTATCACTCATTGTAATCATTTAGTGTTGCATTTAAATTTCCGATTTATCATACTGCTCTGTTTATCTTGTAGGAACAGTATTCACTTCAGACATTTAAATTTATCGGGAAATTTGTGGTTCTACCATTTGAGAAAACTAATCTTTATTTATCTAAGGTAACTTTGTCCATGTGGCTTACTTTCCTAGCGCCCTTCTAAATCAAGTTTACTGTCATCCACATTTCAATACCAACTTTTTTTCTTAGTTCCTTTAAACAGATAGTTAAGCAATAATGTTTCGGTGTAGTAAAGCAAAAATAATCTCGAAACGTAAATTATTCTTGAATCAAAGCCTAGGCTACAGATTTCTGTGTATTTAATGCAAATGGAAATTTTTCTATCGTGTAAATATGGAAATACAGTTTTTTCATAATAATGGTAAGTCATCAGAAATTAGAGCGATGAGTCCGTTATTTTATAATTGTGATTACCGGTACTCTTAGGATGTGTGGTAGGAAAATATCCTGAAATTGATGGATGAAAAAGTGGGAGAACCACCGTTTTTGGTGGAAAAATTGATGAAATGAAAACTATTATAACTAATAATTATACTACATCGCAAACAGCATTTTGTACGTCTAACTAAGAGAGGTTAGGGAACTTTCTCCCTCTCATATCTTCCTGAGCTTGCGTTTCGACATCTTGTCTACTATGTCTTGGCATTTAAAACAAAATTAGGTGCATTGTCATAGATAATGTAAGAACACAATCAGCGAATCAACGTTAATACTGGCGGGGAACGAAAAATAACTAGACATTCATCGATATCGTATGTACGGGTAATGAGTCAAAGCAAAATTAGTTGGTAACTACTTGATTGGATGGAGACGGTTCGTTTTGGTGAACTTTGATGGATACAAATTTCGAATTTGGGACCCCAGAAGTCATGTGTTAACTTGTGAACTATTTCAGCATCTCCCGCCAAATTATATGATTTGGTGCAGGAGCAAAAATTTGAACCTTAATAATAATTATTATACTGTTACTACTATTATTGATATCAGTTTTGTGGTCATGGTGGTGAAATCGTCAGAAGTCGTCCATAGACACACAAGTAAATGGAAGTTATATGGACACTGACAGAGCATCCATTTTAGGGGTACCTGGAAATTGTTTCAGATAGCTTGATTGGCTGATCGTCTGTTTCGGTGTTTTTAATTGGCCATTTCATTTTGGATTGGAGAATAGATTGACATTACTTGTACAAATTCTGTGTACTCTACATGGGTATTACTCAGGTGTGCCAATCATGGGAAAGCGTCGCACACCATTGATTAATAGATCTATAACTTACTCCTATATCCATTAAGGGAGTACTCGAATCACGAATTTTCCTTCTACTGCTTAATTCGTCTCCACTAAATTGAGTGTGAAGAAATAGAAAATAAAACTCATCTTTTAAAGATATTAGAAACACGTGTGTGATACATGTAAAACTGTTGCTTTTAGTATCTGAAAATTTACATACTATTGTTCATCTTTCCTTAGAGTGCGTATTAGGAAATTTCTGGAAAAGGAACGTAGTGTGTGTGGGGAAACCAGACCGCCATATTGATATCATTCAATAAGAAACATATAAAAGGAAGTTTTTTGTGCGGAGAGGAGCAGGATATCATTGAAAATGAACATAAGAATAGCCACTACGATGTTGGAAAATTAAAATTCTTAATAGGTAATTAGGGTGACCAGATTCTTACAAGCAAAAAGTAGTACACAAATATATGATAGTTGACTGCGTCGGCGATACGTATGTTCTTATGTCATTTAACGTTAACCTTAAGTTATTTTTTTCCTTTTTGTTAAGAAGAAAAGTACTGAACAAAAGGATTGAAGGTATTGAAGGTTGAACAAAATATTCAGCACAACTCCAAATGCTTTGATGAATGACAAAGTGGTTTATTTTTATGAACGTACAGTGAAACTTATGTAGGGCTGTAATTGATTTTCTGAGCGGGGGATTATTTTAAGGAATGCGGGAAAATTTAGACCGGCACGAGGGAACTTCTTCTTAAACTTGGTAAGCATCACTGTCGTAAGTTGAAAAATAAACCTTTCCTATCTTACCGATATCTCAACAAGCTCTTCTCAGTAAAAACAATGTATTGCAGAACAATGGTTTGTTGATTGTTCTCTTTGAGGAGTGTTAAAAAAAAAAAAAAAAAAAAAAAAAAAAAAAAGCGGTTCATCGTTCAGGAAAAGAGTGCCTGTGATTCAAAATGTGAATAAAGAATGAAACATTAAAATATTTCAAATAAGTTAACTCAGGACATTTAAAAAAAGGACATTTCTCGATTTTCTAAGCGTCTTCGCAACAGGACAACTCTGAAAAACAGTGCTGTACTGCGAAAATCAGGACGTATGCTCACTCTATATGTAATCCAATGTGTATGAAAACTAGACCTGCAACATATGAGATTATCTTAATTGGAAAGAATTTTCTTCACGGTCCACCGCGTGGATTCATCAGTGCCTAGTAGGGAAACTTGTGGAAGAATGCGAGATCAGCTTAAAATTACGTTTTTACGCTATGTAGGGTAAAAGACAGAATGATAAATATAGTTAAATGTTTGTATAGTAATTATAATGTTCTTTTGAAATAATGTGGGAGCAAGTGGCGAAATTTAGGAATAACTTTGCTGACGGTATTTGTCACTTGTTGATTATCAGTTTCACCCAGCATGGAGTTGAACTTACAACCCTAAGAACGAGAAATATAACCAAGGTTGGCTAGTTTACATCATGGTTAACACCCCCCCCAAAAAAAAAAAAAAAAAAAAAAACAAGAACGAAAAATGCAATTAATCGTGTGAACTTCATACTGACGTTTCCACATATCAAACCATCTACATTAGTTTTATCTACTTTTCACCTTTTAATCAAGGCGTCCCGTGTTCAATTCTCTATCGAACCACAATCCTTCTTTCAAGTGTAAACCAATTGCGGTTCGGATGGCCCTTTAAGCAAAAGTCTTCCCCTTGATAACCTTGGTATTTCATAAGGATGTTAAGCCTAAGCATAAACATACGAAACGAAACCAAATTATACATATATTTTTGCTTGCTTGAATGCCTTTGTTTTATAAAGAAGCCAAGGTTGCTTAAATATATTGATAGAAAATGGCAGAATTGATCAACTGCCTACGTAGCTTCCAACATTAGCTTGGATTGGACTTTGTTTTAATTTTATTGAATGATATCTACATACTAAATTTGTAATTTAATACCTCAGTTTGAGACGGTATGCAGTGATATGCCATACCGCCTCTGGTTTTTCTGTGATGAACGCCTCTGGTTTTTTAGTTGTCAAGACTATCGTCACGGAAGATTAGATGTTAAATACTTTTAATAAATCCATTTTATACACAGTAATTGACGAATAGCTTTGCACGTAAAAATATTTTATTTCTTATGTAGAAATAATTTCTAAGTTGACAACACTAAAATTATTGTTATCTTTTTCCTACCTTTTGTATTTAAAGTGAGGTGTCTTCGAAGAAGTTAATCTAGTTTATATTTTGATGTGCCATATTGAATTGTTTCTTTCATATGTACGTGTGTGTATTTTCTTGTCTTAATTCATATACTGTAAATGTCGTGCTTTGAGCATGAGCGGATTTAGGGATTGTCTGGTGTGGAGACGATTCTTCCGGGGTTTGGAATACCCCTTAGTCGAGTGGGGGTCCGGAAGCTTTCTCGTAGGAAATTGTTAATATAAAACCTCGTTTTTTGATCATTTATTTATTTATTTATTTATTTAATATACAACACAACAGGCTTAATACCCAATTACAGTGTTGTGTACCAAATTTCACAGAAGTAAATCCCCACGCTGAGCGGGTTTGCATATCCAGGCTCCTAACTATGAAAATATTTACGATCACTCCAACCCCAATCATTTCACAGATTCAACCTGTTGTATAAAAGTTATTAGGACATAAAATTGAATGTAATTTATACGAAAAACCCTTTTATGCATTGCAAGATCTGTAACGTCCAAATATTCACCACAAACTTATAGTTGTATCGACATAAACAAAACAAAAAAGTGTGGAGCAGGAAACCACTTTACAACACAAAAGTCAAAAGAGGTCACTGAAGACATACGAACTGGTCGAGCGGTTTGGGTGACTAGTCTGTCAATCAGAAGTTTATGTGTTCAAACCCTGTAGAAAATATTCGTTTTGTTTTTTTCTTAAAAGTGTGTTCCTATTTTCATCAGAGGACTGAGAACATTTCTTTGAATAAATCTTTGGAAATTACTTTTCTCTCAAATTCGATTAGAAGCGAACATTATATGAATTGCTAATCTAAAATCCACAGCTGAGAACAAAATATTAAGTATGTTCAATATGTCATTATTATCATTTGATTTGTAATTAAAAAGTAATTATAAGCATTGACGATTTCAGAAGATTCTCCCCCGGTAATGGTCAAGATATGAATGAGAAAAAACTGATAAAACATTATTAGTCTACTTTGAGCATGATCGAAAATAACTTATGGCCACGAAGGGGAAATTTATGTCGACAGGGTCTCAAATTCTCCGACGGGTCAGGACCTGAAATTATCATTGTTTGAAAGGTTTCCTTAACAAATAGAATATTATATTTATTTCTCCTTCTACGTTTTGAAATGGAAAAATCATAATTTTAAATAGAATTATAATACGATAAGCATAAAGATTTATACAACTAATGAAGTAAATATCCTTGTGTAAGTTATCGATTTCTATTCGGATTAAAACTCGAATATTCGTTTGCATCACACTTTAAAGTAAATCCTCTCTCTATATAGTTCCTACTGGAAAGCATGTTTAACTCCAATTACTTAATCAATATTTTTAATAATATATTTTTATTGTAATACTCTTACTATTCAATGTTGTATGCACTTAATTTCCCAAAGCAAAACCTCACAAATGTATAATTGACTAGTAAATATTATCAAAAAAATTATCATTTAGTTTACGTAAACATTGCATCGCCTGATTTGGAACTTCGTATTTTAAATAATAATAATAATAATAATAATAATAATAATAATAATAATAATAATAATAGTAGTAGTAGTAGTAGTAGTAGTAGTAGTAGTAGTAGTAGTAGTAGTAATAAAATCATAGCCATATCTTTATCAGAATTTCAGGCTTAGTCAATAAATGAATTCAACATAGTCTCTATTCGAAGCTCTATTTAATCGAATCAGATAGAAATACGAAGAGGAACTTCGAGAACAGATAAAAGAAAAATGTTACTTTGGTGGGTTTGGATGTAACTTTTAAGAGTTAGTTTTTTTTTTTTTTTTTTTTTTTTGCAAATTACAGACAAATGCCTTGGACACTTTTTTCTTTTCTTTAAGTTAACTGATTCACCGAACGTATCTGACATATGAGTAACTTGTCTCTATATTCTACTCGGTTATACACGTTTTACAATCTTTTCCATTAACCTTGAACGACAAGAACACGAACACAAAAACATCCACATAGGTATGACAGTTAAAATTCCTATCCTCCCCCACGGGGAATCGAACCCGGGACCACATACACCTGAGGCACACGTGCTAGCCACTAGACCAGCGGGAAGAGCAAATAAAATGTATTTTGTAGTGTCTGAAGTTTATAGCTATTTCACCCTGTTGTAGTATGTTTATTGATTTTTTAATGTTTACCGTATTCGTTACTTTGAGGAATGATATATATTATTGATATAGGTTTTATTACATATTCGGCCATAAATATTATATAAATTATCAGAATTATTCATGATCTTCCATGGAAATTCACTGGTGCATGCGCAGTAGACAGACAGACAGTGTAATTGGAAGATGAGTTCAACAGAGATTATAGGGCTATATTCCGCCGATTATATTTTATTTAATAACTATTTAGAAGAGATAACGAAAACGAGTCTACATAATGAAGATGGAATTTCCGTAGAAGATAGAATGGTGAGGTGTATACGGTTTGGGGTTGATATGGTTGTTGTTGTAGAATCTAAAAAGAAAATTAATAAGATGTAGAAAACTTGAGAAAGGCTTGTGAAGAATATGGGATGAAAATAAATGTTAGAAAGACAAAATCCATGGTGATTGAAACGAAGCGATCGGTGTGAAATATAGAAGTAGGAGCGGGAAAAAACAACAAGTGATTAGTTTTCGATATCTGAGTACTATTACTAGTGATGATTTGACATGCGAACGTGAAATAAAAGCAAGGATAGAAATGGCGAAAAGAGCCTTTAGGATGGAGGAAATAGTATTTTGAGGGGTATGGTGGCAGGGAAGAGAGGGAGAGGACGAATTAGACTATATAGAAACAGAATTAGGCTATTGGCGATATCAAAACAGAAAAATCGTATGTGAAGATGGAGAGGTTAACAGAAGATCGTGGAGCATGGCAGCTTCTCAGCTGCGGTAAGTGACCCGCTGGTAATGGCGGAATACTTCTGATATAATGATACTGATGATGCACAGTAGGAACAGAAATATCCACTTTACTGTCATTGCTAATACGAATCACAATGCAAATTTCTACAGGTTGTCAAAATACCTCGCTCTAAAAGCTGTAGAAAACTATCTGTTACTATGCGAGGGAAAATCATAGGTCGAGCAACAATTAGACAAATTGCCATTCAGATAGCTAGGGGTATGAGCTGTGACGAGAAAACAGTGAAGAAATTGATTTAGCGGTATGAAGAAGGTAGTGAATATTTCACATCTTGGCCAAGAAGTAGGAGAGCAACAACAACAATAATAATAATAATAATAATAATAATAATAATAATAATAATAATAATAATAATAATAATAATAATAATAATAATAATAATCATCCCAGGAATTTATATTTATTTCCAGCAAAACTTTTGCATACCCTCCTAGTGCAATATGATGTTTTTGTAAAACGGCAATTATAAAATTGTCAAGCTGAATTTGAAAGTCATAATAAGTAGTGCTTTATTTACTTATTGCACAATTCTTTTATGCCAGTAGCTTTCGCCACCTTACTCGCTCTTCATGCTTACTCAGGAGGAAGCTGCAGGTCCCTAGGTTGGGAACTACTGCTTTCCACCAAGGAATTCAGACAGCCTGTTAGAAATTTGCGTTCTGACCAACATCAGAAAATTGTGTTCTTCTGTTTCTACTGCGCATGCACCAGTGAATTTCCATGGAAGATCATGAATAATTCTGATAATTTATATAATATTTATGGCCGAATATGTAATAAAACCTATGTCAATAATATATATCATTCCTCAAAGTAACGAATACGGTAAACATTAAAAAATCAATAGACATACTACAACAGGGTGAAATAGCTATAAACTTCAGACACTACAAAATACATTTTATTTGTTCTTCCCGCTGGTCTAGTGGCTAGCACGTGTGCCTCAGGTGTATGTGGTTCCGGGTTCGATTCCCCGTGGGGGAAGTTAGGAATTTTAACTGTCATACCTACGTGGATGTTTTTGTGTTCGTGTTCTTGTCGTTCAAGGTTAATGGAAAAGATTGTAAAACGTGTATAACCGAGTAGAAAATAGAGACAAGTTACTCATATGTCAGATACGTTCGGTGAATCAGTTAACTTAAAGAAAAGAAAATAGTGTCCAAGGCATTTGTCTGTAATTTGCAAAAAAAAAAAAAAAAAAAAAAAGTTACTTTCAAACCCACCAAAGTAACATTTTTCTTTTACCTGTTCTCGAAGTTCCTCTTCGTATTTCTATCTGATTCGATTAAATAGAGCTTCGAATAGAGACTATGTTGAATTCATTTATTGACTAAGCCTGAAATTCTGATAAAGATATGGCTATGATTTTACTACTACTATTATTATTATTATTATTATTATTATTATTATTATTATTATTATTATTATTATTATTATTTAAAATACGAAGTTTCAAATCAGGCGATGCAATGTTTACGTAAACTAAATGATAATTTTTTTGATAATATTTACTAGTCAATTATACATTTGTGAGGTTTTGCTTTGGGAAATTAAGTGCATACAACATTGAATAGTAAGAGTATTACAATAAAAATATATTATTAAAAATATTGATTAAGTAATTGGAGTTAAACATGCTTTCCAGTAGGAACTATATATAGAGAGGATTTACTTTAAAATGTGATGCAAACGAATATTCGAGTTTTAATCCGAATAGAAATCGATAACTTACACAAGGATATTTACTTCATTAGTTGTATAAATCTTTATGCTTATCGTATTATAATTCTATTTAAAATTATGATTTTTCCATTTCAAAACGTAGAAGGAGAAATAAATATAATATTCTATTTGTTAAGGATACCTTTCAAACAGTGAAGATTTCAGGGCATGACCTGTCGGAGAATTTGAGATCCTGTCGACATAAATTTCCCCTTCGTGGCCATAAGTTATCTTCGATCATGCTCAAATGGACTAATAATGTTTTATCAGTTTTTTCTCATTCATATCTTGACCATTACCGGGGGAGAATCTTCTGAAATTGTCAATGCTTATAATTAGTTTTTCACTACAAATCAAAGGATAATAATGACATATTGAACATACTTAATATTTTGTTCTCAGCTGTGGATGTTAGATTTGCAATTCATATAATGTTCGCTTCTAATCGAATTTGAGAGAAAAGTAGTTTCCAAAGATTTATTCAAAGAAATGTTCTCAGTCCTCTGATGAAAATAGGAACACACTTTTAAGAAAAAAAAAAAAACAAAACGAATATTTTCTACAGGGTTTGAACACGTAAACTTCTGATTGACAGACTAGTCACCCAAACCGCTCGACCAGTTCGTATGTCTTCAATAACCTCTTTTGACTTTTGTGTAAAGTGGTTTCCTGCTCCACACTTTTTTTATTTTGTTTGTTTGTTTATGTCGATACAACTATAAGTTTGTGGTGAATATTTGGACGTTACAGGTCTTGCAATGCATAAAAGGGTTTTTCGTATAAATTACATTCAATTTTATGTCCTAATAACTTATATACAACAGGTTGAATCTGTGAAATGATTGGGGTTGGAGTGATCGTAAATATTTTCATAGTTAGGAGCCTGGATATGCAAACCCGCTTAGCGTGGGGATTTACTTATGTGAAATTTGGTACATACAGCAAACGTTACATATATAAATTTCTTAACTATTACTACAGAAAATTTCTTGTTTCACATATGATCTGAACCTGTTTTGTGAAAGACTAAATACATCCACTAAATTTTCGTGTATAATTCTCTATAACACAACATAAGGGAATATTTTCCACAAAGTTGTTGGTAAGGGATCAAAGTCTCTCCATGCTCCCACCCCCACGTAATTAAAGATAAACTCTCCCACGGTTTTGTAGAATTGCAATCTTTCAAGCAACATACCCTCACTGTATTTCAACATTTAGGTAGCTGGTATGTGGAGTGAAAATTGTAATAAAACATACCGGCTGTGCTTTTTTTTTTTCCACTTCGAACACTGCTGATTATGATACGTTGATTTTAAAATTTTACATACAAGTACATTGAAAGTAATAACGGGATTTTCCCAATGGCTAAGGCGAGAGTTTCCCAATTTATATATAATTCTGTATAATGTTTTTACTTTTGTAACTGTTTATCTTTTTGTCCTTCTGAAATGACTCTTGACAATTATATTAACAAGTAGGCCTATGTAAAGATGAGTACAACGTATTTTTATCAGGAGTCATTCATGAGTGAGTCAGCAGACCCATCACATTTGTGACCAATCAGTCCCGGTTTCGTGTCCAAATGGGCAATTTCTCTTGGATGTAAGCCGAGAAGAGGTTTGGATTCCGCTTTAAGCTTATGTGACCTCCTTCCAGCATAACCTTGTTGTTGCATAGTAACACCAAGGCGAAACAAACGTATTTCTGTCCATATGTAATATAAATACATAGAGCAAATTATTTAAACAAAAAACTTTTAAAAAAATAACCATGGTTTTTGCCAACCCTGTGTATAACAGAACTTCAGTGCCCCTAAAACAAATGAGCGGCTGGCATAGAGAGAGAGAGAGGTAGAGTATTAAAACTAGTGTGTATCATAACCGTCATCTTCATACTCCTAATTATGTAAGTGGATTATGTAATAGGATATTATGTATATTATCGAGATAAGCATAGTGGAAGTAAGTTTTCACAGTTGATATGGGACAGTTACTTAGTAAGTGCGCATTTAATTTCATTTAAATGAATATACAACGATAAATACATTGACGAATATTAAATTGAATGCATTCAGCGTCATTCGCCATCGTTGTAGGCGTGGTAAACATCTGAGAGCTTCCTGGCGAATGTTTGTGCTAACATAGAGACACCTATCATGACTTAGGAACAACATGCAAACAAGAGTTCGCATAAACGGAACCGGTTTCGTTCCTTGGCCTTGATAGCTAGTGCATTTGTCAGGGTCATTACGTTTATTTTCTTTGCCCCTGTTTTTCGAAAGTAGGTTAGACTCATTGTTATAAAAGCGTTGATATGGAAGAATTGATATAATTCTCTTCGCATCGTTGAATGTAATGCTAGGGTATACGAATGATTTCCGCATAATTTCGACACTCTTGCTGTATATTACGAGGGTGCGCTGAATAGTTTTATGTTAATTAATAACTCGTGTTATAATGAACATAATTTAATGAAATAAAAGAAAACGATGTACAAATAGTAACACTGGCGTAGAGTTGTACTAAGAATTCCCTTCTAGAAGTCTTATGTGATTGTTTTTATTGGTAACATCGTGTTGAATATCAAAAATAGAGCCAGACCTCGGCATCTTCAGTTTGGATTCAACCTTGGAAACGGCAAGAAGTCTGCCAATGCTAGGTCGGGATAATAAAGGGGAAGCGTCTATCAGCAGGTTGGGTCAGTAAAAGTTCTCCGCAGCCGAACAAAACGCATATTCAGAAGTCACACACATGTAGGCGAAGTTGGTGGTGTTCTTGAACTGGAGAGGTGTGATTCTCAAAGAATTTATTCCCGACGGTCAGGATCGCAGCTGTTTACGAAGATATTATGGAACGTTTGTTGAAGAGACTGACGTGCGAAGCCGGGAGTTCTTGATTCTCACGAGTGGCTCCTCCATGACAACACGCCTTGTTACAAGACAATTTTTGTTGTGCAGTTTTTGGCCAAGAATCAAGTTACTTGTCAGCTACCCATTTATTTTACCGACCTAGCACTAGCAGACTTCTTTTAGTTCCCCAAGGTTAAACCCAAACTGAACGGGCAAAGGTTTGACTCCATTTCTGATATCCAGCATGCTGTTACCAGTGAACTGAACAGAGTTACACAACAGGACTTCCAGCATGGTGTCTTAACCCTTTGGGAATCCTATGGTACAATTTGTACCATACGCGTTTTTCATGGTACATTGCGTTATTTCTCTTCTATTTGAGCTTTTTCGTCCGGTTTTTTTTTCCAAGTCCAGAGGCCTTGTAGAAGACATTACGTATGGTTTCAGACCGTCCTGCGTCCAGACATAGGAGGTGATGACGTCATAAGTCAAAAATTTATTCTCATTTTCTAAGCCTATGTTCAATATTTTTTGGCGGGCTTATTTTTCTACGTAGAAGATTGAAATTTTGCACAAACATTCAGTCCACCGAGTAGTATTTACCAGATTTTTTATTCCGATGTCAGTGCTAAAACAGGGGGGAACCAGAGGGGCAAAGGGGTAAAAAAAAGGGATTTTTTTACCCCCAAAATCCCGTTTTTCATAATTTTCCCGCCTTACATACATGATAGGACCACGTGAGTCATACCGCCTGAAAGGCAGTTTCATTCTGAAGAGAACGACGGTCGAATTATTATCCTAGGGTAATTAGGGATGTCTCAGGGAATTTTAAAAAAATATACTTCTATATAGGGAAAAATGGGGCATTGTCGGTATATATATTTTTTTGGCGGGCTTATTTTTGAACGTAGAAGATTGAAATTTTGCACAAACATTCAGTCTACCGAGTAGTATTTACCAGATTTTTTGTTCCGATGTCAGTGTTAAAACAGGGGGCAAAAGGTTAAAAAAAGGAATTTTTTTACCCCAAAAATCCCGTTTGTCGTCATTTTCCCGCCTCATATACATGATAGGACCACGTGAGTCATACCGTCTGAAAGGCAGTTCCATTCTGAAGAGAACGACGGTCGAATTATTATTCTATGGTAATTAGGGCCGTCTCAGTGATTTTTTATCCAAATATACTTCTGTATAGGGTAAAAGTGGGTCATGGTAAAGAAATTTTTTCTGGCGGGCCTATTTTTTCACGTAGAAGATTGAAATTTTGCACAAACATTCAGTCTACCGAGTAGTAATTACCAGAAGTTTTTTTCCAATTTCTGCGTAAAAACAGGGGGGGAGGGTCCAGAGGGGCAAAAATTGAAAAAAGGGAAATTTTGTCCCAAAAAATCCCTCTTTTCAGGAATTTCCCGCCTTAGATACTTGATGGAGACATGTGAATGGTACCGCCTGAAAGACAGTTCTATTCTGAAGAGAATGATTGGCGAATTATAGTCCTAGGGTAATTAGGGATGTCTCAGGAATTTTTTCCCCTGAGATCATAGTGTTTTAAGGTAATTTGGGGCATTGTGGGAATTTTTGGTACAAATTCTCTCGCCCTTACTATTCAAGATAGAAACTTGAAATTTGGCACACACATTCAGTATACCAAGTAGAAAATACTATTTATCAGATTTTTTTTAGATGGCTACGATCACACAGGGGGGTCCAGGGGGGGCCAAAGTTTGAGAAAAAAAATTTCCCTCCGAAATTTTTACTTTGACATTTTTCCCCGCTTCTGGTATATGGTATGAGCATGCAAGTGGTACCATTTGAAAGCCAGCTCTATTCTGAAGAGAATGAGGTATGAACCATGATCCTAGGATAAATAGTGACGATACAGTAGTTGCTTGAATGAAAGTCTAAAAAATAGGCCAAAAAGCCAGGATCACTAACGGGTTAAACGTCTCTACGCCCGTGCCACCATTTGGATCGAAAGAGGAGGGATATAGTGAAATAGGCTATTCTTTCAGGCCTGTTTCTTTTTTATGCTCGAAATTTAGTACACGGACTATATATATAACAATACTGGTATACCAGTATATAACTGATTAGACTACTTTTAATGGTAGATCGTTCAGCTAATTGGTGACTTTATTATAAATGTTACTTGTAAAGGTCTATAGCTAGAGTAGCACTCAATAAGACAATTGTTTATGTTGACTAACAAGTAACTTTATACTTTAATGGTCCCCGGACTCCTTGGTAATGAGGATCGCATTTTGGCGAGTTGCCGTGTTCCTCTGTTATGAAAAGTATGTTCAAACCGGATACCAAAAGGCGAATGTGAATGAGTAGTAAGGGAGCAGGATGAAATCGGTAAATAAAAAGTAGGAAGAAGCGACAATATCCTCGAAAGAAAGAAAGAAAAAAAGAGAGAAAATCTCACTACTAATCTCACATGGAGTGATTTGATTTTACAGTCGCAAAATTGTGCTCTACTACTGAACTGTCTTTACTCACTCCTGAATCAGGCTTCCATATTATTGGAAGTCTAGTGTTTAGCGCGATTCCTTTCCTATGTGAGACTAGGCAAACGAAATCCTAGTCTTTCGAAATAGAGAATTTATGTGTTGATCAATCGTTTATAATACAGCAAATGCAGAATGTTCATAATGAAATATGAAAAATAAATAAACAAAAATTGAACGTCAACACATTATTCTAAATTTCAAATTTTTCAAATGCAATATTTATTGCAATAATGGTTAGTTATCCACTTCGTTATTATCGTTTGCCTCACTAGATGTACACTTCTTATAACCTGTCCTAACTTCACATACTGTCAAAATCAGTTAGCGTACTGTAAATAATAGCAGTAATAGTACAAATGTGATGCGCTGCTAATAATTTCCATGTTCTGAAATAAAACTTACGATTTGCTTTCAGTATGTGAAAATCCGTCCCGTGTAGAAAAACTGGACTATATCGTTGTGGGGTCTCATCGTTCTATATTCTGTAATATTTTAAACGGCCAATTTCATTCTGCACTTAGCACGAGTGGCATTAAACTATCCAAATGTAAACATAAAATGAAATTTTAGTATAATGTCCCACGATTATGCCCTTTGAAACAGATGATTAATAAAAGCAAATGATTGTGAAATTTAATTTTTGTGCTCTGGGCGGAAATCGAACCCAATACCGTGTGCATTGATTGCAGATGTTACATAGGCCCTAAATATCAATAATTTATTATATCTATACAGTAAACTTTCGATTACCCGTACTCCTGCCTGTGCTTATTTGTAGGATAATTGGGTTAATAATAAAGGTAAGTCAAATCTGAAACTCCTAATTTTTCGTATATAATATCATTCAGACCTGTTATGGAGAGGATTTGTATATTTTTCTCAGAGATATCAGGTACCTGTGAAGTACGCACGTTTTTTACTTTTCTGAATTTTTAATAATTTCCATAAAAAGGATTCCGCTCGCTCCAGCTAATTCTCTCTACTCTTCTCCACATCCGCATTTTGGAAGGTTCCGGTCGTTTTTAACCACTTTTGTGTAATGTAAATGTTTCTGCGCCATACAGTACAATACTCCACATGAAGCATTTTGAGTCTTTTTCTCAATTCGTATTCGTCCTTAAGATTTCTTTCGCCAATTCCTGTCTTTGCTTTTGTTTTACGTTTGCATTTCATATCGTCACTAATAATACTACCCAGGTATCGAAAATAAGTCTTTTGTTCTATTTTCTGCCCTCCTACTTCTATATTTGACACCGATCCCTTCGTTCCAGTCACGATGGCTTTTGACTTTCTAACATTTATTTTTCATCTCAAATTCTTCAGAACCTTTCCTCAAGTTTTTAACATTTTATTTATTTCCTCTTCTGATTCTGCGTCAAGCACCATATCTGCAAATCGTATACATCTAATCATTCTACCTCCTACCGAAATGCTGTCTTCATTATGTAGGTTCTTCTTCACTATCTCTTCTAGATAAATATTAAATAGTGTTGGCAAGAGAGAGCATCCCTGTCGCACTTCCTTTCCAATTGTATTCTCCTCTGACATTTCCTCCCCTATTCTAACACTTAGTTGATGGTTCATATGTAAGTTTCATATGAGTCTCCGAATTTTTCCATTCCAACCCAACCTTCTTTATAATTTCCAACATTCCCAATTCACGCGGTCGAAAGTTTTTTTTTTTTTTTTTTAGATCAATAAGTACAACATACAGCTCTTTCCCCTTTTCCATAACTTGATCTGTTCCTTTTCTCAACTTTCTTTCATTTGTTCTTTCATATAACATTCTGTTCAGAATTCAAAGCAAAATTTCTACTGTATGCAATTTGAGACTAATAATTCTATAATCCTCGATTTCTTAACATCGGTATCATGATTGTCTTCAGGAAATATTTTGGCCACTCTCCTGTTTCATACATTCCATTGCAGAGTCGGAACAATTCTTTCTTGCCTTTGCCTCCTATATTCTTAGAATAGAGAAATATAGGAAGCGTGCTTCAAAGTTATGTTTACTTGAAAGAGTTTAGTGGTCACCGTTTGAGAAAGTAAACAGTAGACAAAATCTGTTAGTTAAAATGTAATTTACTACATGTATAGTACTTAAATTAACAATTTCGTTCAGTAAAATAAAAACTGTCAGTCAGGTACGTATTAGTAGCATCGTTCTCCAAAACTGTGCAAGAGAAATAATGTACAAGCCTGTTATATTCTCCAGTTCGATTCATCTGTCAACTGTATTATCGTCATTTTAATGTCATATAATGGAAGGGTATTTATATATCAGTTTCGCCTCAGTAAGTAAATGGTTCTCCTACAGTATGAACTGAACTGAACTGAACTGAACTGAACTAAAAATAAATTCTCCTCCCAAGACGAGGGAAAGGACGTCTAGCCGAAATTATAGGCTACTTTGCCCAGAGTGATTTTAGTAGTTCTGGTGGAGAAATGTAAGAGAAGGCGGAACTGAGAATTTACTTTTAGAACATATTCTTAGGGGGCACGGTGGTTCAGTTGGTAGAGCGCTTAGCTCTGGTGCATGGATTCCTGGTTCGATCGTGGACAACATCATGTCCATGGGTTTTCTTGGGGTACTCTCCTGTCCTCCCGCTTTCTCATTTCACCAGTTCTTACATCATCATTCACTTGCTGGGGCCGCGGTGGCTCAGTGGTAGAGTGTTCACCTCTGAAGCTAGGGGTCCCGGGTTCGATCCCAGCCCCCGCCAAGTGAACTTTGTGGTGGACATACACCGTGTGCGTGGGTTTTCTCGGGCTTCTCCCGTTTCATACCACTTTCTTCATTCCACCATTTCATTCATTACTCATCATCACCGTCTCCTTTAGCCTAACCGGCATAACCGTAGGACGTAAAACTCAAAGATTTCATTTCATTTTTTCATTCACTTGCTTTAATCATCGTCTCCCTTAGCCTTAAGAGCATAAACGTGGGACGTTAAACTGAAAGATTTCGCTTTATTTTAGAATATACTCCTCAATTTTAGGTTAACAAACATTTGTTTCCCTTCATTTTCTCAGAAACAACGCATGAGCTTTTACATTCACGTATATCATTTTGTCCAGCTTAGGATGTCCTATCGATTAGTATTATGTGCTTCATTGGATTTTTTCGTTAAACGGTACTTGATTATACGTGAGACATTGGTTTCATGTATAATATATGTATACGGTATGATTATACATTGGTTTCGTACTTGATTGATCGGTTTTGGGTCTATATTTTAAAAATGTATAAGACACAATAACGAATGATACATAAACATATACAGAAAATGTCAGGTACACTGTTACAGATGTTCGATATGGCTTTCTTTCATCTCACGATACAAATCTATGCGGTAGTTTAGTTCGCCCCCATACTCACTGTAGCATATCCGTACTAATGGACATAAATATAGTTGTAGTGAGATCCTCGAGCTCAACCAAGTTCGTGGTAGTGGAGGTACATAGAGTGTCTTTAAAATCCACCTAAAGCAAAAAATCATAATGTTTTATTCGGGAGATCAAAGAGGCCTTAGGAAAAGCGTTTAGTCATCTTCAGCATATCTCCGAATCAAATGGTGTAAGAGTTCTTCGTTGAGGTGGCGACAGTCTTCAGTGTGCCAATGTGGTGGTCCCCATCAAAATGAAATCTTTAAGTTTTACGTCCCACGGTTATGCCGGTTAGGCTAAAGGAGACGGTGATGATGAGTGATGAATGAAATGGTGGAATGAAGAAAGTGGGAGGTAACGGGAAAACCTCGAGAAAACCCACGCACACGGTGTTTGTCCACCACAAAGTTCACTTGGCGGGGGCTGGGATCGAACCCGGGACCCCAAGCACCAGAGGTGAACGCTCTACCACTGAGCCACCGCGGCCCCATTGGTGGTCCCCATCAAGTCGGAGTATGAAGTTATTAGAATCCTTCTTCACTCTTTAGAACAACTATAACTGTAGCATATCGAGGAATAATTGCCACTCACAGTGTCCTCAGCGAAGGAAAATGGACCGTACACGTTTGATTTAGACACTATACCAAACACATTCACTTTGGGGAAACTTGTTCATATTACAGTAACGTGTAGTTGTTCAGTACCCCAGATACGAACGTTATGGCAATAATCCTGACTGCTGAAGTGAAGTGTTGCCTCGTCACTAAACAGTGGACGATCAAGAAAACAATTATCCTCCATAGCATTCTGCACACAGCTTAAAAATCATATTCCACAAGGTAGGGTTTTAAGTCATAAAGGAATTCGCAAAATCATCCGACGATTGGTTGCGGAATGAATATCAAGTTCAAAATGGATGCGCTATGTTAACTACGTACGAAACTCTTCCTAACTCGTTCCACTGTTTCATCAGAAACGTTTGGACGTACTGTACCTTTACACAGACACCCAGTGCTATTGATTCACAGAATACTTTGGTGACGTGGTGGTGCTGTTGCAAACCGTACGGAATTCATGGTGTATAATAATAATAATAATAATAATAATAATAATAATAATAATAATCCAAAACAGAATGCTTTCTACTGCATAAACGCAATTTTGCAAGCAAGGCTTATGCTGCTATCTGTCGCCACGAGCTAATATTATGAATATGAGAAATTAAACTTCCAAATGTGTTCTTTTGTTTCATCTCAATATATTGTATTAATAGTTTTCGACACATTTCACTTCAAAAACCCGATGAATCATATATAATCAGGCCTTATTGTAAAATATTTGTTTGCTACATAGTAGGCTTACAATTACAGTACAAATAAAAAGAATAAGTACGGAAAGCGCGATTTCGTGTTTCTTTGATTTTTGACAGCTAGTAGCTTTCGTTTGCTCAAGACCTGTATGTCTGGAAAACATATATATATTGATAATTATTAGCAGTATATAAATAGCATATATGTCTTTGGATTAGATTCAGTGTAATATATATAATATTGATTACCTATTGATCCTAAGGAAAAGAAAAAAAAAAGAACTCTTACAATATGGGATTGTAAACATATTAACCTTGAAACAATACAAGAAGAGGAAACTACTGCGAATATTGTTTCGATGAAAGCCCATAGTCAGCCATATAATTGAAATTGATAAATGAGCAATACCTAGATAAAAATTTTACTGAATCAGAGTTGTGTACATTTATTGGAATATAAATTAGGGTTTTTCTTGTATTCTTTATTGTTTGTGAACGCTTGAATTTGCGAACTGTTTTAAGCAATTTTTTCGAAACTTCAACAGCAGAACTTTTATATCGGTAAACAATTCCTTATATATTAATGATCATATTGATAGTTTCTGCTCTTGGTAACGCTTTAGTTACGCATGGTAAACTTATTGAAAGCAGGAGTAAATAGCTGATTATGTATGTAGCTTGTAATAAAAGGATCCTGAATTAGGTGTTTTATATTGTTAAGAACAAATTGGAATCCAGTTTGGAGTCCCTTCCCCTTGACGCTCAGGCTTACACTGGATAAAATGGGCTTCAATCCTGCTTTACATTGGATAAAACGGCAAACTATGGTTTAGCCCCTCCCTTGATCATATTCATGTTTCTCATGTTTCACGTTCGTAACTTAATTTCTATCCTAGTTCTGTTCTTGAGAGGTTCGTCAATCTTTCCCAACATCCACCACCCGTGGAACGCTGCATGTGCATAGTAGTATGTATTTCAGCGTGTGGTTAATTCCTGCATTTTAAGCGGTTATCAGTTAAAAATATATTTTTGTACAACAATAACATAAGCTAATTTTTTTGATCTGTGGTGATATTTTGGATATAAATATCTTTGGGCCTATGTATATGTATTTAATTTAAGAGATTAAAAAATACCACACAATAGAAATTTGTCACACATTTTTATCTGTATTGCACTTGTTTAATTAAGTGGGATTTTCCAACAATTTTAATGTTATAAAATATTTACACGTGAAGATAAGCACTTCTATAAACGTTATCAATTATTAAGAAAAGAAGGTATTATTATTGATGATGTCAACGTAGGGTTATCCATCAAGAAAACGCAGGTCATCTTAGCCTTATCTAGAGAGCAAAGTTGAAGAAGGAATTTCCGTTATTTACTTTGGTATTGAACTATAAGGAACTAAACGGCGTGACAAACATCTTGGCATTTGAAGGCGGCGCTCCAAGTTCCCTTTAAATGCTGCTAGCAAATGAGAGGCCAGCAGTATTGTCACATTTATTTTGTACACATCCACGTCTATTCCCTCTCACCTGGTCGCGCTTTATTTTGTCTGCTTAGCCATAATTTACACCCCTTTACCACTTGGCAACATTGCATCAGAGCTTGCGTTTTATTCGTTTAGCTGAAATGCCAAGATGTTTGTCACAGGCTTTATTTCACTTTGTACTTTCGTACGAGGCACGTTCAGAAAATAAGTGTATTAGATTTTTGTAGGTTTAAAAAAATGCTTGAAACTTTTACATGGTTACATCAGTACATACGTGAACTATTTTCCCACGTAATCGCCATCCCTCTCGACTACCGCCACCTCTTTTGCCCAATTCTTCATTTCCACCTTCATTTCCTCGTCAGTAGAAATTTTTTTTCACATCCATGTGCATTTTCAGGGAGGTGAACAGACGATAATCTGAAGGCGTCAGGTCAGGGGTGGTTCAAAACGTCCCATCCGAATGACTCCAAAAGTTGCTTTGTTGCATTGGCCGTATTCGGTCTGGCATTGTCGTGCAGAAAGCAGACTCCCTTCGTCAGCAATCCCCTCTTCTTGTTCTGAATAGCCCTTCTCAAATTATTTTGATCTCGTTAAAAACAAGATTTTCCATTAACAAAGAGACAACAGATAATGCTGCGAATCTTGCACTTGTCAGCAGATTTTATCGACATCTTTCACGGTAGACGTTATTGTGGCCACATTTTTGGTTGTACTGACAAATGATTGGGCTCGCTGGAAAGGGTAGGAACTAAGATACACGGCAGTGTGACCAACATATCAATAACAAATTCCCTCTGCCCACGCGGGTCCTAGTACGCTTATTTTGTGCACTTGCCTCGTATTTAAACAAAGTATAAAACAGCTCTCTCAAGTTAGAGAAAAGTTTTAAAATTTCCAATTTGCCCACCAACCTATGGTTGAGGTGAACAAGAAGAAATTGTACTGAATGGATACACAGACAAGTAAATAGACACATTTATTTATCAGCTGTTCCCACTTCATATAGAAACCATTGGCGACCAAAGGATATAAATTGACATTTGTTGATCGATTGAAGCAGTCTTAACCTGTTGGGCATGAAATCAATAAGTTCCGTGATTTTGACCTGGAGGATTTCCACCCATTCTTTACGCAAACATTGGAAATTTTTTCCACGGGAAATGAGTTTTACGGACACCGAATAACCCAGACATGTGTAGTTGAGTTCATATCCGGAGACTGATTGACCCATGATTATTTTTAAGTGGTTTTGGCGTGGCAAGGGGCGTCATCTTCCATAAACGTATTATTGTTTCTTAAAGCAACACAGTGGAAAGTATCGTTAGCACACTCTTCTGCAGAATGTCACTATATCCAGCACTGTAGAGCATGCCAACACATTCCAGCAACTCGGTACAGCCCAGAGCTCCAAATAGTTTCCCCATACCATCAGTGAAAACCCTCTATGTTTGAATGCTGGTTGTAAGCGACCCAAGTACATGTGCATCCGCTAGGTGAAACTTGAGAAAATATGGATTCATCAGAGAAAAGTACCTGATGCCAAAAGTTAATATACTGCTACACTGTGTCTGTTGCCCACATTTTCTGCTCTCAGCAATATTGGCTGTGGTAAGCAAGGTTTTATATCTTATGATACTTTACGTCTCACATGATAGTTTAGGTGATGCAGCAGATATCTGACAGCTGTAGTCTGGTTCACTTTCAGTGTTTGCCACGTCTGAACTGCAACCTTCATGTGGGATTTTGTCCTACTGACCTTTTCGTTAAGCCTGAGCTGACGGTGCGTTGGGCCTTGTCGTCTAGAACGTGTACTCACACTTTCCTGTTGGTATCTGTTGAGCTGGCTAATAACTCGATTTAAGGTAGCCAATGGAATCAAAAGGTTTCGGGAAATCTGTCTTTGGCTTGTTCTGAGATCGTATTGTTGCACTATCCGACCACGTTCGAAATCATTCAAGTCTTTGGTTGCGGCATCATTGTTTCTTTTCTGAAATTTCCACTATCCACATCTAGAATACCAAACAAATTAGACCATTAATGACCTTGAAATCATTGCATTTCATTATATTGCAAGATGTCGATTTACTTATGGGTATGTACTGTATCTACTAGTTTCAGGAGAGAATCATAGAACGGTGAACATTTGTTAAAATTTGTTTGGACCATGAAATAAAATATTAGTACTTAATACAGAATAAAATATAAACTTCAGCGTGTCTTGAAAATAAGTGCATAGTATTCTCCGTCTGCATGGATGCAGTGTTCGAGACCGTGAGGTAATCATCATATCCCCTGAAATCACACGTATTTCACGACTGTTATGCCAACGGTGGGCGGAGAATTTCTCCTTAAAAAATCTCCAAGGAAAAGAGCTCGGTAACCAAGTCAATCAAAAAAAGCAAATCAGGTGATAGGAAAACAATTCTCGAAGTAAAGTCAAATTTTATATATTCCGTGTCGCTATTCTGTTTATAATTTGTTGAGAGCCAAGTGATGTTCACCAGTTTCGTGCCGGGCATGAAGAAATTGCGTACTTATGGAATAGTTGAAAAGTTTTTGTTCTTCGTTTACATATAATTGAGGAGTTGAGGACATCAATTCTTCGTGAAATGGGCACAATTCGACGGACATGATTCTACGCTCTATGGATGTCTTCCTTGACCGTTTGGAGACCGCTTGCCCCAGCCTATTTCACGTCTCTATATATACACATTCCCAATTGACCTCAAGAAACTTAAATTAATTTTCATTATAGTCCCTAGGACTGCCGATATTAGAGCATTTGGAGGGAGCGAAGAATGAGTAATGACACATCTCTTGCAGGGTACAATAATTAAAACGGCCTGGACCTATATGCATATGCTACACTACAAACCATAAAATGCATTTTTCCCCTCTTTCACCTCTCTACATATTTAATTCGCTTTCTTCGTCTTCTCTTCTCGTCTTTGGCGCTCGCTGCCACATTTGTCCGGCGAGGGTTCGTGCCCCCAACGCGTACTGTCTTTGGATGCAATTTCGTTATATTCCTGCATGTACTTTACGTACTCCCGAAATACCTTCATTTTCAGGTTTGATATGTCCTGGTCATAAATTTGGAGGGCCTCTGCTCCACCAACTGCTTTATCAAGAAAAATACTATACACATATTTCCCTTTTTATGTCCATTATATCTGTGCGCAATTTCATTTGCTTCTGTCTATTTCTTCCTGCGCTCTTAGCGTTAACTTTCAATTTCTTGGGCGGGGTTTTTGTCCGTCAAGAATAGTTTTCCTGCAGAAAATGAAAAACACATATTCGCTTATTGTATGTATACTATCACTGTACGTAGTTTCGTTACAATTCTGCGTGTACTTGACGTACTTCTGAATTAGCTTCATAACCAATTTCGTGATCCTCTGCCCTACCCAACTATTTTGTCAAGGAAAATACGAAACACGTATTCTCTTATTTTATCTATCGTATCTGTTGCAATTTCATTCGCTTCTTTGTACTTCTTGCGCTTTTGGCGTCGACTTTCAGATCAAGAACGGTTTATTATTATTATTATTATTATTATTATTATTATTATTATTATTATTACTATTATTATTATTATTATTACTATTATTATTATTATTATTATTATTATTATTATTATTTATAAAGAATAACGTTCGTGAGAACGCGAGGACGGACTCGGTTTATTCTGTCGCCGATCTCAATTAGAGATTAAGCAAATCATGATTTTTGCTCCTGCTGAAACTGCGCAGAAAAATGCACAAAACCCGAACGCAGTTGCGTAGGGTGGGAACACTGATTGTCCTCGACAACGCTCGCTCGCACACCGCTAATGCTGTACGTCAAAAGCTACGCAAATAGGGTTAGGAAATGTTACCTCTTGCATCCTACAGTCCGGACTGATCCCACCAGACTGCGAACTGTTCCCAAAGTTGAAACAATTTTGTGTGGACGATCGTTTTCATGTGTGCAAGAGCTTTCTGCAGCCGTTACCGAACCATGCAACAGCTCCAGAAAGCTGACATCCTTGATGGAATACAGAAGCTACCTGGACGTTGGGATTCCGTCATTGGCATGCAGGGAGATTATATTGAAGGCCTGTAAAGAGATCCTCTCCAAACAAACAAACAAACAAACAAACAAAAAGTCACAAAAAATTACTGTGCATTATTTATGAAATGACCAAACTTACTTCCAAACACTTCATAATATTCGTTATTTCTGTAAATGCCAGAATATAACTAAAACACTAAAGGTTTAGGATTCAATAAAACTGGAGGAACGTTGTAACGGAACTCATATTGTTTTCTTTATGTATCTGTTTGTAGAACTCATGGAAATTTGTAGGAAAGAGGAGCACACGTTGTAACGTCTACTTCGAGTTAAAACTGGAGGAACGTTGTAACGGAATTCATATTTTCTTTATGTATCTGTTTGTAGAACTCATGGAAATTTGTAGGAAAGAGGAGCACACGTTGTAACGTCTACTTCGAGTACCGTAGAGATAATATTAATAGTGATCATAAATTAATAAACAAGTTATTCATCGGTTAAGTTTCTCTTCTATTTATTTATTTAGTTATTTAGTAGTTAGTACTTGTATCAGAACGATTATTGTAAACCAGTAAAAAAAAAAAAAAAAAAGAAAAAAAGAAAAAAGTTCACGCGATAAATAATAATCCTGTTTCGTGTAATATTGTGTAATTGTTTGCGATAATTGGTGCATGCTCAAGAAAATTCTGCGTAATGCCCAAGATCTGATATGGACCTATATATTGAATAGAAGTTGGTCAACGCGTTCCTGATAAAGAGGCCAATGCAAGGACAACAAGCAGACCGTTAAACAGCTGTGACGTATTATTGAAATACAGGTTCTCAAGACATAATGACAAGTTGTGGCTCTTGTACGTTAGAATACACAGAAATTTTGTTTTGATTTATTATTATTATTATTATTATTATTATTATTATTATTATTATTATTATTATTATTATTATTATTATTATTATTATGTACTACCGTGTAGTAGTTGAATAGGTAGTACTCAAAACTTGGATGCGTGAAAACTCACGTCTTTGCTTTTTGCTAGAAACAAAAACGTGTTACTGTTGACTCAGTACAGTGGCATACGGTGAAATTTTATTCGGGAGGTGTTTGAGAAAAGTTAGGCAGTACTATTCAGGCAGTTTGTGGTTAATAATATATTTTAGGTTGGGTACTACCGTGACTGTAAATTTTCAGTAAAATATACACTCCTACTTCCAACTTTCCTAAATAATGTATTTCCCGATATGTACAGGATGTGACATAACACTAAATAACATATATAATAAATTAAATATTTTCTAGATTCTTACGTTCTGCTAGCTTTTGACGCATAACTTATTCTTAATTACAAAATGTTAACATTTAATTCATACTAGAAATAATTCTTTTTTATTTAAGGGAAACACCCCAGTCATGGACACTATTAATGGCTGCCATGTGCATAATTCTGGTGCACAAATAGTGGGGTGCAAAATACCCCCAAAATATGGCTTGGCGGCTAACGTATTAAGAGCACTTTTGACAAAATATGTTGTAGATGGAAGAGAATTGTAGTAATCTTGTTTCGTAGTGGTAGGCATAGTTTACACTTATGTATATTAAATCGTAGTCGTTACTTCTATAGAAAACTAATAGAATATACTATTTGAGTTATTCTTGTAACCTTATTTTTGTAACCAGTGATGAACATTAAAAAAAAAAAGTGGATGCCCCATCTATGGAGACCCAGTGATCGGCAGATTTTGAGGTGTAATTTAATACGTAACCAGTATTTGTGCGTAGAATTTTTATTTATTTCGCACTTGAAAACGTTAAGCAAAACCAGTACTTGTGTGAAAACGAAATGAAAAGAACTCAATAAGAAATTGCATGTGATTGGGAACAATTGGTGAAAATAAATATAATTTATGATTGAAAAAAAATAAGCAATAAAGGAAAAGGCTATTCTGAGAAGTATCGGTACCATTTTTGAATACAAACGCAAAAAATAAATTCTTTAAGGATTGTTTCTTTTTTCTGTCTCTGTTTGGAGTTCTGTTTTTTTACGTTCCATTTTTATGTTCTGCGCATCGCTTTTCTTCTCTTCAACTCCATTACATGTTTTGTCTTACCACTTCTGCTAAATTCTGACTTTACTTTAAGGTTTGATTTACTACAGGAATCAGTTCCTTTTTTCTTTTGACAACGCCAGTTTGTCCTCGGGCCAAAAGAGAGTGCTTTTGAAAAGAGCTGGAACATCAGGATCACACTATACTGAATTGGGGGATGTAGCTGATGAGGGAACAAATGCTCTTGATTCTGAATTGTTGGATGTAGATGAGGAAGCAACTGCTGTTGGTTCTGAATTTTTGGCTTCTGTGGTTTCAGAAGAGGTGTCCCCTGTGTAAAATTCCATCATCAAGGAAGCTGCCGTACAGACGTCTGGATTTCTGGTTGTTTCTGGAAATGCAGAAGAATGTTGAGCAGGCAAGGGCATTGTCTCAGAGAATAGAAACAAACTATTCGACGCGTCGTCTGCAGCGGGATTTACGATCTGACTAGGGCCCAACTCTTTGGAAAATTTATCCAAATCTGCTTGTGTTGGATTTGACAAAATATTGTGGGTAGGTGCAGGAATTTCTTGGAGAAGTTGAGCAACATCGTTCATATGAGATACATCTTCGGTTTTCACTGACTCGTTGTAGCTTTGTGACTTCAATTTCTTTCAAAGATAAAAGAGAGATGTATCCTCGTTGGGTCCATTCCATGGTTGCAAGTTGCAATTCCTCCAAACAACGTTTAAATAGTGATAGTTTTTCTCGTAAAATTTTTGACTCAATAACTGTTACAGCTGTTCTAAAGTTTCTCGTTGAAATACCATTTATTCGACATGAAACAAACATTTATTTGACATGAGTTTCTTTGGGGCCTCGTGCCGTTGGTAGAGCTCCTTCATGTGTTCACATTTTAATTGTATTTTCGGCTTTTCTGCAACTGTGGCTAAACATGAGGAACGAAAATTGTATGGGATATTGGCAAGAAGTTGTATAGGACCTATTTGTAAAATGATATCCCGGCATTTGTCCGTTGGAACTCAGACATGGAAACACATGGCTTAATTCGAAACTGTAGTATCTAATCGGTCCATTTGTTTCTCTGTCTGTTTCTCAGTTTCAGCGGTCAAATGCCGGGGTGTTATCATACGAATAGATCCTATATAACTTCTTGCCAATATTTCACATCCTTTCATTACCTTATGTTCAGCCAAAGTTGCCGAAAAACGGAACATATTTATATTTGGACTCTTTAAGGGGCCCTACCAACGGAACGAGGCCACATAAGAAACAACGCCACATACGTTTTTGTCCTCTTTTGACCTCTAGAATCACTTCCAAGAGTTATACAGGTAGTAGTTATTTTGAATCACCCCGTATATATGAACTGAAATATGTGGAAAGTGTCCATAATTGGACCAAAGTTGCTGAGCTACACCAGTAATACACACCCACTGTCCATTACTGGTAAACGTCACAATCTGTCAGTTTCTTTGAGCCGTTTTGTTCATATAGCTTTCACGGTATTTTTGCAGTGGACATTTGTGTTACTGAGACATTTTCCAATTCCTCCAGTAATGGAAGGAGGTTGTCCAACATTGGCAAATAGCGCCTCCTACCATTCATGAACACCCCCAATATTGACGGTTTAAGCTTATTAATATACATTTTTGCCACACATGCCTTTTCTATACCAATAGTAGTGCGTAGAAAAACACACGCGTTTCAATTTATTCATACCTCTACTATAGCAGAGTTGCCAAGTGATTTCTTACCTTATTCAACTTCTTAACACAACGTGAAAACAAGTGCGTGCAATCGGCACCACAACTGCAGCGTCCGTAGATCTTGCAGATGATAGCCGAACGATCTTGAGTAGAACCAGTACATCCCATAGATAATTTCCAACACAATGTAAACTTCCGTGCGTTAGTGAATGTCTTATTTTTCACACATTTCCGCCGAAGTGTCCATTACTGGTGGCAAATTTATCTGTGTCCATGACTGGAGTATTACCTTAATTCATGCTAGAAGAAATTCTTATTTATTTACAGTTTTCAAACAAAACTTTTACAAAAGTTATATGATTTGTGCAGTATTGCCCTTGCCTTAATGCAGAAACGAAAGTCACGCCATGTACGAGGGGTATACTGAAAGTCGTGAGCAATGTTTTTCCACAACTTTAATCTTTATTTGTAAGTGAAACCAAATATATCATCTCAATCGACATATCTTTCTTTCACTTCTTCACATAGGTTTTTTTTTTTTTTTTTACACTGACGTACTGCTTGCCAAATAGCCTCTAGTGTCTCGTAGCGATGGCCTCACATCTGTTCCTTCAAAAAATCGAAATTATGGTAGTCGAAGGGTGCCATGTCGGGGTTGTAGGGAGGATGTGGAAATGCTTCCCATCCAAATCTAATCTGCTCCATAGTGGCACGTGCAGTATGCGAACGCACTTTATCCTGTTGAAGGATGATCTTTCCAGGACGTTTATCACGCAAGGCACGACGGAACTTTAGAAGTGTCTGGATGTAGCGGACAGAATTCATGGTTTGTCCAGGCTCACGAAAGCCAACCAGAATGCAACCGTGTGTATTCCAGAAGACGCTCTCCATAACTTTCCCTACTGATTGTACTGTCTTTACATTCTTCTTCGGTGGCGAACCCAAGTGGTGCCATTCCATACTCTGCCGTTTGTTTCAGGTTCATAATGATGGAACCAGCTTTCATCTCCAGTTACAGTACTCGTAAAAAAGTCATCACCTTCATGTCGAAATCTCTGAAAAAGGGTTTGGGCAATGGTTATTCTCTGACGTTTGTGGTCCTCGGTTAATAAACGTGGGACCCAACGGGCACAAACCTTCCGATAACCTAAGCTGTGAATCATTTCTTCCACCGCACTATGCCCAACACCAAGTTTTGCAGCGATTTCATTCACAGTGATACGCCTATCTCCCCTAGTCAGCTCATCAACCTTTACCTTGTTGCGTTCCGTGGAGGCAGCTCGAGAGCGCCCGCTGCGAGGCTCATCTTTGATACTCGTGTTTCCATCCTTAAAATGTTTCACCCACCTCCCAATACTTCTGGCACCCATGCACACATCTCCATAGGCACGCTGCAGTCTGCGGTGAATTTCAGAAGCAGATGGGTCCTCTTTAACAAGGAGTTCAATCACAGCACTCTGTCGAAACGAAACATCGCTGCCCGCCATTTTGGAAATCCTGTCTGTTGTCAAGTGCTAGCAACAAACAGCGTCAACGTCTGGAAAGAAAGAATGAAAGAAAGGTCTGTAGATTGATATGATATGCTTGGTTTCACTTACAGCTAAAGATTACGCTTGTGAAAACATGTTGCTCACGATTTTCAGTGTGCTTCTCGTATTTTCGCAGACTCTGAAACAAATTCTTCAGAATTTACAGAAATTTATCGATGAAAAGTCGGAACACCTAGGTCATTTGATAATTGACTGTTACGGAAAAAGTTTCTTTAATTTAAGTGAACTAACTTTTCTTAAAGTAACAACCGTTCCGTAATTTTAATCAGAAGATATGTAGTCATAAGATTATATATATATATATATATATATATATATATATATATATATATATATATATATATATATATATATATATCAGAAGATAAGTATTTCTATTAAGCAGAATCTTATGTAATAATATAATAAATCGGAAGGGATTATTTGATGTATTAAAAAAAATCAATTTTCCAGGATTGGAAACGAGGAAGTACTATATAACTGTGTTAGATTAAAAAAAATGTTCGTAATAATTATTTAATTTATTGAATTTATAATTAAAAAAAAAAAACTACTATAGCCAGTGTTTTATCAAGTCCCTTTACAAATTTCTGAAGGTACAGCTGTAGCATATAGGTGAGAAATATGGTCACCCCTCCTAAAGCTTTAGATTCTCTCTGAAATCGAGGAGAGTGGATAAAGACATATGACCATCGATGAGGTACATACCTCTTTACAAAATAACTGAGAACATGGACGATGCTCTTTTATATGTTCTTCCTGCTGTTCACGGTCTAACTGATTGTAATACCACAAGTAAAGTTTGGACAAAACTTACGGCACTTAAAACAGCAATGACATTAGAAACACTGTTGGGCAATTTTGGGGTTGCTCCCTTGGATGAAGGATGATACAAAATGTCGAGCTTTTTGTATCGCAAAAGTACTTGGCTCATCAAAAACAAACTGTGATATGGTACGATTTCAACAACACCACAAAGCTAAAGCTACCCTGTATCGACTTTTCTCAACTGTGTTCACCATCATCAATGATAGTCTTTCATATACAGTTTGCATATCTTCATTGCTACATATGGATGGCTGTGCTGGATGAAACCCAACCACTGAAACTATTAGAGTATGGTTACACAGAAGAAATATGGTATTTTAAGCCTATAATAACGACTGAATATGTGAGACCTCCTGACTTTGTCTCCCCTGTGAAACAAATACCATGTTGTCCATTCTCTAAATGTAAAGTGAAGAATATGTGTGTAAACGTGAGATGAAAGTTTCAGTTTTCCAGACATTTATGCACTGTTATGTAAGGAGAATAACAAATTGTTGTTTGAGAATATCACTTGATATAAAATTTGGAACACATTTTTTAGTTATAAAATACGAAATGTTAAGGATTTGTTATTTATGTCTTCACTTGTGAATTAAATATTGGGTATTAATGTTTAGTGAATTTCTAAGATCAAATTGGCATGTAGTTCCACTTCTATCTTTTAGTGTTTCTACATCATTAAAGGAAAATATTCAGGAAATATTTAGTGTAAATTTTATATTTATTTCTCTTATATTACCTTGTCATAAGTTATAATGACACATATGTTACATTAGTTCCCACTATATATTACATCTAATCAGTGATCAAAGTGGGAAAAAAAGCAGAGGCGGTATGTTTTATTACGATTTTGACTCGACATACCATCTATATAAATGTTGAAATACAGTGAGGGTATGTTACCTAAAAGTTTACATTTCTCTTCACATAATGACTGAAAACCAGTAGAGAGCTTGCCTTTAGTTACAGGGAAGGGCATGGAGAGACTTTGATCCCTCTATATCCCCTAAGTTATATTAGAGAATTATACACGAAAATGCTCAAAAAAGAGATTTATATTAACAATTTCCTGCGGGAAAGAACCTGGACCTTCCCACTCGAATGAGGGTATTCCAAACCCCTGGAAGAATCGCCCCTCACATCAGGAAACCCTTAAATCCGCTCATGCTCAAAACACGGCATTTATATGAAATAAGACAATAAGATACACACACATACGAAACAAATAATTCAATATGGCACATCAAAATATAAACTAGATGAACTTCTTTGAAGACACCTCATTTTAAAAGCAAAAGGTGGGAAAAAAATAACAAAAATGTTGGTGTTGTCAACTTAAAAATTATTTCTACATAAGAAATAAAATGTTTTTTACGTGCAAAGCTATTCGTCAATTACTGTGTATAAAATGGATTTATTAAAGGTATTTAGCATCTACTCTCCCGTGACGGTGTCTTGGTCACTGAAAAATCAGAGGGGGTATGCCTTCATCACTGAAAAAAAAAAGGAAGTATGGCATATCACCGCATACAGCCTCACTTCGACCACTGCATCTAATCAAACAAATCATAAAACGAGATATTATTTATCCTCTGAGGCAGTTGCAGTTTGAGCTGGAGGTCTTTCTATGTGACAAAAGTACTTCCATGAAATCAAAAATTGGTAGAGCGACCAAAATCGTATCGGTAAAAGGGAAAGTTTTGAAGGAAATTTCCAAAACTTCTCTCATTTACTTTCCTCTTGTGTATACTACTGACAAGTGAATAACGTCAGCTAAAAGCCTGTACTATTGCAAATCGAGCAAGGTATAATTGATAACTGTGACACAGCCTGAGCTAGATACGTGTATTTAAAACGATCACAGAAAAAAATTAGGGAATACGAAAGGACTGTTCAAAATGGCAGCCATTGTGCAATAATGACAATGATTCAGAACATGTGACTTTATTATTATTATTATTATTATTATTATTATTATTATTATTATTATTATTATTATTATTTATTATTACACTGAAGATAGTAGAACTTGATGAAACAAACCCTTCCTTCTGGCTCTCAAACTTCCAACGGGACTCTCCTAGCTGCTAGACTAAATTGCTACTGTTTTCGCGACCTTGAAATGACATTGCAAACTACGCGCAAAGTACCATAGATGGCCATTTTTCATTGGGCTCGCTCGCGCTCGCGCTCACTTCTCTCAACTGAGCTCGCACTCACTCGCGCTCGCGCTCACCCGTCTCAGCTGGGCTCGCGCTCACTCGCGCTCGCGCTCACTTCTCCTAACTGGGCTCGCACTCACTCGGGCTCGCGCTCATCTCTCTGGACTGGGCTCGCGCTCACTCGCGCTCGCGCTCACTTCTCCTAACTGGACTCGCACTCACTCGGGCTCGCGCTCATCTCTCTGGACTGGGCTCGCGCTCACTTGCGCTCGCGATCACTTCTCCCAACTGGGCTCGCGCTCATTCGCACTCGCGCTCATTTCTCTTAATTAGGCTCGCGCTCACTCGCGCTCGCGATCACTTCCCTCAACTGGGCTCGCACTTACTTCTCTCGATTGGGTTCGCGCTCACTGGGGCTCGCGCTCACTAATCTCAAGTGGGCTCGCGCTCAATTATTGAGCCCGAGCCCGGTTGAGCGTGAGTGCCGAGCTCACGAGCGTCGGGCTCGCGAGTTTGGACACCTATGATACAGACACGGACAATGACACGGAGAACCAGTCGTATTAACAAATGCTGAAACAAATCTTCAATTATGCGCTTATTCACCTAAAAATCACCTTCACTAACATGCCTGCTCACTAGGAGCGAATCCCCAGCGTGTACGTTAACATATACTTACGAGAGAATACCTATAACGACGAATGATGTACTCAGATTTTGAGTACAGTTTCAAAAGTTCATTTCCGTAAGCTGTAAAGGCAGTAATTGCTATGCTATCACAAATTGCTATCACAAATTAATTGCAACTTTTGAGTTGCATACACACAAACTACTAGGGAATGAAGAGCATGTACTAACAAAGAATACACTGGAAAATGAAATAACATGTTATAACAAAAATTAAAATAAGATGATAATCGATACAAATGTAGAGGATGAATATGGCATGTCCGAACTTCGCCAAGTATGGTGGAAGAAGCTATTTGTTTACTTCTTCTTGACCAACCGCTAAGAACATTTATAAATCCATATGTGGCTTTGTTATACGCAATTAGTACATTCAAATTCACCAACGATGACGAACTGAAGGGTACGAAGGTACAGTTGCAAGTAACAACCATAGTCATAATAATATAGTTCAACTAAACAACGTTGAAAATAGTGGACAATCAGGTTTAAGTAGAAATGACCAAAACTGAATAGTTTTGCATCGATCATTCCGAAGAAATTTGGAGTTATACTGAGCATAGTTAGGGGGAGAAGCGAGCATCCCCGGTGGATATACTTCAGCTGACTTCTTTGGGGGGGAAGAAAATGTGATTGAGGGGGAAATTCCCCTCATCTCTCCCGGTAATTTGCACCCTACATACATATATATATATATATATATATATATATATATATATAGATAGATAGATAGATAGATAGATAGATAGATAGATAGATAGATAATTGGCTTGGGGCAATATAGTGCTAAGCCGCATTTGTAAAAACAAATTCTACCCGTTGCTGTTGACAAATTTGCAAAAATTGAGATTAGATGGCAGTAAATATCGTAAATGGTGTTCTTGCCTTCATTAATTTGTATTGTAGTGCAGCGATAAATTTCGTTGCACAATACGTATAAATGTGGCTTAAAGTTATATTACTCCAAGCCCTTCATATATATATATATATATATATATATATATATGCAAGTTAGTTGGAAACCTGGGGCCCGTAAAATAGTGTTTCTAATCGAGTCCCACGTCTTGTAATTCCATTAGGTTATCTTTTCTCTCTCACTTGAAGAAAGAAAACTAATTTTTTAACGGTGACTTCCCTCCGGAGCAGCCTCTACTTTTAATTATGTGTTTGCTGTTTGAAGGCATATTGTCCTGTTACAATACAGTAAATATGAACATTTCTTAATTTAAGTCAAATTTAAGAGTATTAAAACTGAATTTTTGAAATTGTGCGTTGATTATAGCCTGTAATTTGTTAAAACAAAACACCTATCAAAGAAAATTACAAGTTAATGAAAGGTCAAGCAAGATATTTGTGAATATGAAACTTACATCATAATATCACTTTGAGTCAAGAAGTTATATATGATAAGCATAATGATAATGATAATGATAAGCATAATGTGGTTCTAGTTTTCGATTCATCTTTACATTTCTTTAAGTATATAAATGCCAGTTTTTAAATCGCATAACATAACGGAAAAAATAGTAGCTACATTATATAAAATGAGGTAATTTTACGAACTGCGTTAAAACAGGAAATACAATTATGTTAAAATATTGAGGTAGTTTGGAATCTCTTGCCTGTCAGATGTCAATTAACAGATTAATAATTTCCTTCTATAACAAGCAAGACTTTATTTTACATGAATTAAAGACCAAAATATAAATTCAGATTACGCTCTTTCGCAGGAGACCAATTCGACAAGCTTGGAGCCTTATATAAATGACAGCGTTTTGGTACTAATGAAAAATACAACTTACGGTATAAATGTTAATTTTCGACCCATGTTGTGTAGATGCTGGTCGATAACTCGACGAGATGCTGGTTGGTTGCTCAGATGATCCTTGGTCCTCTCCCTTACCTTTTTATATTGTATAAATTTCCTCAGTCAGACCCTGAGGTTCTCCATAACAGCCTTGTTTGTTCACTTAATTACTTTTTACGCTACGTGACTGCCGGAGAACCTCATTAGTCCACGATAAGTGTGACTGTTTATCCAAAATTCTTTTGTAACCTAATTTAAGTACACATACAATTTTTACATATAATTACTAGAAAACAGTGCTAGTTATTTCACTAAACTTTTTTGATATATTCCTTTTTGCAATATGTTGAGCTAACTTTTTTTTTCTCAACTCATGTCATAGTTCCATTACAGTCCCCCACTGATGAGGAACTGTTCCTGAACATCACCGTAGTGTGTGTCACTCCTTTTTTTCCTCAACTCATGTCATAGTTTCATTACACAACTGTGAGTTGAAAAAAAAAAAAAAAAAAAAACAGGAGTGACACACACTACGGTGATGTTCAGGAACAGTTCCTCATCAGTGGGGGACTGTATTGAAACTATGACATGAGTTGAAAAAAAAAAGTTAGCTCAACATATTGCAAAAAGGAATATATCAAAAAAGTTTAGTGAAATAACTAGCATTGTTTTCTAGTAATTATATGTAAAAAATGTATGTGTACTTAAATTAGGTTACAAAAGAATTTTGGATAAACAGTCACACTTATCGTGGACTAATGAGGTTCTCCGGCAGTCACGTAGCGTAAAAAGTAATTAAGTGAACAAACAAGGCTGTTATGGAGAACCTCAGGGTCTGACTGAGGAAATTTATACAATATAAAAAGGTAAGGGAGAGGACCAAGGATCATCTGAGCAACCAACCAGCATCTCGTCGAGTAATCGACCAGCATCTACACAACATGGGTCGAAAATTAACATTTATACCGTAAGTTGTATTTTTCATTAGTACCAAAACGCTGTCATTTATATAAGGCTCCAAGCTTGTCGAATTGGTCTCCTGCGAAAGAGCATAAATTGAATTTGTATTTGGTCTTTAATTCATGTAAAATAAAGTCTTGCTTGTTGTAGAAAAAAATTATTAACCTGTTAATTGACATCTGACAGGCAAGAGATCCCTAACTACCTTACTATTTAAACAATTATGTCAATTGACGAAGCTATCGTAAAATTTAAAATGTTTTGCGTTTTTTTTTTTTTTTTTTTTTTTTTTTTAGCAATTAGTATATGATACCTCATTTGTCCGGAAGACGAGAATACATACCACTTAATCACATTAAATCAATATGAATATAAATGCCTGGTAACCCTTAGCTGTTTCGTTAGGTATGTGCTAAACTTCACTGTAATATGATCTGATAAATCCGTATGAAAATATTGTGACAAACAACACCAAAATCGAGTAGTGGCAAACTGAATGCTATCGTTTCAGAGTAGATTTCGAAAAAAAAAATAAATAAATAAATAAAAAATAAAATAAAAAGACTTTAAAGGAAGGAAGTGTGTATGTATGTATGTATGTATGTATGTATATACAGGGTATCCAATATACAATGCAACGCGGAGTTTGGGATAGTAGAACTTTTGAACCTGAAGTGATACACGAATAATGGTTATACCAAAATGAAGCCTTGTTCATGTATATACTTTTAAACTAGGAAGCATAGATTGAAGTACACTAGGAACCACACAGTGTTGCTACATGTAACCGAAGGTGTAAATCAATTTTTTTGCAAAATATGTTAATTGAATCATAACTTATACGTATGGATGTTCTGTCATTAATTTTCAGTTTGTTTAGTTGGAGTAGCTTGGAAAGTATGGAGCAGAAAAAAGAATTTTCCATTTCCACCGATAACTAATCGGATGAGGCCCCTGTAAGGGGTTACTAGGGAAATCGTATTTTTCATAAATTAACACACTGAATTGGCAACTGCTGATGTTTCAATGCATCAAAAGGTGTGTTAAGGATCTGTCTACGTTATTCAATTCCTGAAAACAATGAAAAACAAACTTTGAAATTATCATGATAAAACGTTTACTTACATGCACCCGGTAACACTGCTACTATCAGAAATGAGTTACCAGCTCTACAGCGGATGCTGGGAGTGTCCTCTGTTTTGATTCAAACACTGGTTCACACGTTTCACCAGGTTGGCAACAACTTTACGAAGATTAGAAGTGTTAATGTTCTCAATGGCACCGCGAATGTTCGTTTCCAGGTCTTGAATAGTTCGAGATTTGTTCTTGTATGCCTCTTGCTTTAAATAGCCCCATAGAAATGAATAGCAGTGTTGCCGGATGCATATAAGTAAAAACAAATTTCATTATAATTTCAAAGTTTGTTTTTCATTGTTTTCAGGAATTGCATAATGTAATTAGATCCTTAACACACCTTTTGATGCACTGAAACATCAGTAAAGTTGCCAATTCAGAGTGTTAATTTATGAAAACTACGATTTCCCTAGTTACCCCTTACAGAGGCCTCATCCGATTAGTTATCGGTGGAAATGAAAAATTCTTTTTTCTGCTCCATACTTTCCAAGCTACTCCAACTAAACAAACTGAAAATTAACGAAGAACATCCAAACATATGAGTTATGTGTCAATTTACATGTTTTGCAAAAAAAAAAAAAAAAAAAAAAAAAAAAACTTTTGGTTACATCTGGCAACACTGTGTGGTTTCTAGTGTACTTCAATCGTTGCTTCCTAGTTTAAAAATATATGCATGAACAAAGCTTCATTTTGGTATAACCATTATTCGTGTATTACTTCAGGTTCAAAAGTTCTATCCCAAACTCCGGGTTGCATTGTATATTGGACACCCTGTATATTTCTCCTTCTGGTCTATTTAAGTGTCCCTTGTTTTCAAATTTTCTAAAATATAAATATAATATTGCTTCAGTTTTTTAAAAAATAAATATTAAAATTACATAGTGCAGTAATTAAATTTCGCGTAAAATACATTTAAAGATCTCAAGAAGAATTCAGTAAAATTAACTTGCTAAAACTGTCGTTTTTTTTTTGTTTTTTTTTTAAAGAATAAATAAAATGTTTGGTAATATAAATTAATAAGCTAAGAAAAAATGATGTTACATGTATTTAACACTATTAAGAGCTACTCTTGTTTGTTGAGATTTAAAGAACCTACAATTAAAATAATACATATTTCGCTCGACTTTTCTATGAACGTAAGCTTCACATTAGTTGCTATATATAAATTTCTTACCTTGTAGGGTCAAGAAGTTTCCTTACTCTATGATCTATTAGAAAAAGAAAATGGCCATGGAATTTGCAAAACAAAAACAAATGCCAGCCTCAAACACCATTGATAATAAGTATGAAAAAATGGGATTTCCATTCCCAAAGATGTTTCGACAATGAGATCACAGGTCAGATGTCAAACATTCGTCGAGTGGATAAATATAATACACTTCAGATAGTACAGAATGCACTTTTCCTTCATTTTCGTTTGCATAGCTGTTAAAATCTTGCAGGTCGTTATAATCTGGACTTGGAATACATTTCTTATATTTTATTCCTGAAGCAAACACCTGTTTAATGTCGGTCTGCAACATAAGCTCAGCTATACACTACCGTATGTTTACGCGCGTAAACTAACGATGTGAGTTTATGCGCGTCATGCAGTTCATGCATTGTGCATGAATTTACGCATATAAGCTGAGGAAAGCAGTTGCAGAATGGATCGATCGAAAGCAAAGTTTTAAGGGTGGGTACTACCAATGTTATATTGTTGAGAAAAAGAATAAAGAAAAGACGCTAAAGAAATAGGTATGTTTGGACAAGGAATAGGATTTTAATATTAGACAAGGAAGGATAATCCAACTTTCACAGATTATATCCAATTTTTATTTAGATTGTGATGGCTCAGTAGTAGAAGGTTCATCTCTGGTGCGTGAGGTATCTGGTTCGATCGCAGCTCGTATCAAATGGGCAGGGGTGTAGCCAGCAGGTTTGTGTAGGGGGGTCCGTCGTTTTTGAGGGGGGGGCAGCTACAATGTACAAAGCCAAAAAAATGTGTTGCTGCTAGTGTTTTTGAGGCCTGAAAGAAAGGAAAATTTTGGTTTCCTTCTGGAAAACTAAAAACACTATTTTAGCTTCTTCTTCTTCTTCTTCTTCTTCTTCTTCTTCTTCTTCTTATTATTATTATTATTATTATTATTATTATTATTATTATTATTATTATTATTATTATTATTATTATCCATAAATTATATTCAAGATAGTTTTTATTATGCTTAATCAAGAACTACTGTCCGGGACCAAACGCTATACTTTTGTGCATAACTATAAAGGTAACCAAGAAAGTTCTGTCCCTTTTCGTGGATGTCTGTGTTCAATTGGACCTCACACCGTGTGTTGAATGCGAGTGGAGATAAGGCGAAGGTCAATTGTTGGTGTGTATATCCAACCATACTACCTGGTTGTGGCAATTCAAATACACCGTAAAGACAGAGGGAACGGCTTGGGTACAAAACCTCGCGGCCAGAACCTCGCGGCCCAAAACCTCGCGGGCCAAAACCCCGCCTGGACAAAACCTCGCCGCCCAAAACCTCGCCTGGCCAAAACCTCGCCACTCAAAACCTCGCGGGCCAAAATCTCGCCGGGCCAAAACCTCGCCTTGCCATAACCTCGCGTCCCAAAATATCGCCATACCCAAAATCTCGCCTAACCAAAACCTGGTTGTAATGATCGCGCGACACAGAATCTCGCCTGGTCTAAATTAAGCGAGACGTAGTGTCGCCTGGGAAGAAATGTTGTCAGGATAAAACCTCTTCACGACGATTTCTTCAATGTAGAATGTTCTATCGCCAGATTTACAAAACTTATTAAGTTTTGAAACTTGACATTTTGTATAAATCTTCTTGCTCCACAAGGGCACTAGCTCCGGATAAGACAATATTTTGCGAAATGCATGCCCTGAGGAGGAATGGAATGGAATGCCTTGAATGAATTTTGCCGTTCTCCAGATCTAAAAAAACTACTAAGCATAGAACCTTTACGTTTTGATACAAATCTTCTCCTTGTACCATAAGAAGGTATGTTGCAAAATGCTCCTCGTAAGGGAGTGTTGAAGTTTGGATAATTCTTGAACGTTGGCTTGATCTCAGGACCCACGAGGTTTTGGCGGCGAGGTTTTGTCCACGCGATGTTTTGGGTGGCCCCGTGTCATTTTCCTGTTTCACTTTTTATTATGTTTATTTATCTCCAACCGTTTTCTGTTGGACTTCGCTTATCAAAATATTTCTAAAACTGGTTTACTGGTCCCAAAATCTAAAATTCAGAGTGGGGGTGGGGCGACTGCCCTCCTGCCCCACTGGCACCTCTGTCTAGCGGCTGCAATATGAAGCTATTCCACGCCCTTTCATATGGTTTTAGTTACATTTACTTCGGACTCTTGACTGCGAAGACATTAGGTTTTTAAATAAAATTAATTTGCTGAGCAAAATTGAACTTTATTGAAAATGAACTTGGATTCATTGTCCTCTGAACGTCCTAAATATTACTTTACTTCAATAAATTATTGACTTAAAAAACAACCAATTACATAGGCTTGCAGAAAATATTCTAAAGCTAGCACAACATGAAGTGTCCTTCAAACATTACTTTTGAAGCAATGGTTTTAAATGCAGGTACTATCAATGTTGTGTTGTTGAGAAAAAGAATAAAGAAATAGACATATTTGGACAAAGAAGTGGCTAATATTTAACAAGGCAAGAAAGAATAATCCATCTCTCACTGATTATATCAAAACTTTATTTAGATCGCGGTGAGTCAGTAGTAGAGGGATCATCTCTTGCGAGTGGAGTCTCTGGTTCGATCCCAGCTTGTGCAAAATGGGTTTTGTGGTTGACAAACACCGCGTGCGTGAGTTTTCTCGGATTGTCCCGTTTCCTCCTATTATTTTTACATTCCTCCTCTTTAGTGATGAGCGCAAGAGTCTTTGTCTTGCAGTTTTTACAAGAGTCTTCACCAAGACCAAAACCAGGAATCCCGATGCAAGACCAAGACCAAGACCAAGATCAAGTGTGCCAGTGCAAGACCAAGACCAAGACTCGGTGTGCAAGACCAAGACCACCTGGGTCTTGGTCTTAGTCTTGAATTTGCTCATCACTACACCTCTTCGTTCATGTCATCGTCGCCCTCTTCTGTACCCTACACAGTAGCCTATAAGCGTGGAACGTAAAATTCGAAGATTTAATTTTCTTTTATTTAGAACATACAATGTAACAAGACTAATTAACATATGTAATTTTTATACTTGCAAAAGTCTTCTATTCTGTACTTTCCTCCTGGAGATGTATTTTGGCGAATAATCTTCGCAAGAAATACTCAAAGTTTACATAGAAAAAATAAAACTGGGAGTAGGCGGCTTCAGCCTTGAATCAGGGGTTACTTTCCACCGGTCCAAAATATAGCTTAGAGAGGAAATTATTACTACTGGCACCTCCTACTTTCTAATTTTAGGTAAATATCCTATAAAGGTAGATGCTGGAATTAATTTCTTGTCGGAAAATAAATTGCGAACAATGGCGGATCCGCTTCATTCGCTTCACTCAGTAAGGCTTAGCTTTTTCTTTTTCTTTTCTTTTTTTCTTTCTTTTTTTTCTTTTTTTTAATCTTTGGACGTTTTGGGGGGCTTGAAGCTTACACACATAGGACTTACTAACATTATTTTTTTAAAAAAAGAAATCCTGAAATTTGCTAGGCTTCAGCCTGAAATCCCCAAACCCCGTAAACCTTCCAATGATTACAGTTGGATGATATTCTTGGGCACAAAGAGCTACCAAGGGAAATCAGTTCACGAGGATTTTTTTTTTTTTTCGTTCCTGAGTTGACATTTTTGTTGGATATATGCTAAAAAATCAGAATGTGGTTCCTGTGCCGGTCCAGAAAATACACAATTTTCTTTACAAATATCGATAAATCATACTAAGTACTGATACCAGTACCATGATTCTAATATCAATATTTGTAGATTTCATACAGTTTTGTGTAGGAAGTGAAATGTATAAATACTGAAGGGAAAACATTGCACAGAAACATTATGTTCCTATGTTCAACATATTTTTTGTATGTGGTGCAAAGTATCCTGACCTATGATGTTACTTTGCACCAAAGTTTATATTATAGTAATCACGGTCATCGTGAATGTTTACAAATGCACTTGCACGAATGTTTTCCTTATATATCTAGCTATTATATGTTTAAAATATAATGTTCTAAATCATTACGTTTATAAGTTACATGCGATTTTCTTTAAAATTCATTACATCTGCTGCAAAGTAACCCCGTCTTACAGTACTGGATGATCTTTGTCTTAAACAATATCACCTACTCACGAAGCTGTATACATTTCTTGGAAAAGCAATCAGAACGAACATAATGTTTCTGTGCATTCACTTTACGGTACCCAAAGAAAACCTTTTATCTGCAGCTATAACGCCTACAGGTAATCTATTATTGAAATCTAGGCTCTGATCTAGGACGGGCTCCTGGGAGGGAGGGGCAGTGAAAGATTTCTGCGATGGTCTGCCAGTGGGGAGCGGCGAATGACCCTTCGTCCCGTGCTGCAGAGATTTCTTTGAATTTAGTGCAGGTGTCTTCTGTGGTGCGTATTGTATTCAAATTTTAAAAAGTGGATCAAAGAATTTTCCACATAAGAAATATATACCATATAGGCCTATTACAAAGAGTATTATTGCTGGAATTTTAAACGAAATTTACTAAACTAATTTCGTGCAAATTACTAACTCAATCCTTTATATAAATTTTATATCTCTCTTTATTGTTAATAATTATAAGAAACAATATGTTGAAAGTTACTGTTGAAAATAACACTTTTTGAACCTCGTCACCGTTATCACTCTTACAATTTTCTCTACGAGACGAGAATTTTTTCGAGTCTGGTGAGCAACACTAGTTCATCCAAGTCTTAGATTTCAAACATCATTTCAGTGCTAAATGATCCGTATATAAAACCTATAAATTATAAAAGTAATTATACGATCACAATGAATAGCATATAGGAACGCCTAAGATATTCAAATCATTACACAATATACTCCAATAAGAAATATGGTTTAAATATTGTTAAATTACATCCTTCTTAGACTTCTCTCCTGAAGCAGAAGGATTCTGAGAACTATTAGATAAGGGAATACATTTTGTACTTAAATTTACAAAATGAGACGAGAAGTGAATCCTCGAGAATCCAGACAAGAAAGAAGTTTTCGAGAATTTATACAAGACGAGACAAGACTTAGGGTTCAGGAGAAGTGGTGTAATCACCAGTGAGAACTGGCAAGTCATCTAATTTAGATTCCAAATTAATATAGAGGTTTCCCTTTCATAAACCTCGTTAAACTTAATCAGTCAACTAAGCTTTATTAAGCTGAACGAATGTAACTTATGCGTCCACATGTAAACGTTTATTTACAGATATTTCTCTCGAAGATGGTTTGAATTATGTTGTCCAAATTTAGCGCTATCATAATGATCGTGTATCTGGTTTCAAAATTAACTAGATAAAAGGCCCATGTCAACTTGACATCGAACAACCTGCACCAAATTTACTTAAAGCTGGCCATTTTTCACTTCCATTCTTGGCAATTTGCCGAACAGGTAATTTTGTCACCGAAAATTTTGTCACAGTAATTTCGTCAGTGGTAATTTTTTCACCAAAATATTAGCATATAGGTAATTTCGTCACCGGAAAATTTTACACAGTAATTTTGTCATCGGTAAATTTATCACCACAGCATTAGCATATAGGAAACTTTGTCACGAAATTTTTTCCCCTTTGTTGAACTAGGTATAAACAAAGTAAACGACCAAAACAGCTTATTTATCTTAATCAAACTTGGAAAATAATTTAGTTGGTGTTATATTGTCATTTTGAATTTATTCCTACATGCATATTAATATATGTATCTGTATACGAAAAACAACGTATCAGTCTCGGTCTTGTTTCGATCAATATTTGCAGCTCCTTCCTGACAAAGCGGTTAGCGTACGTACCTTTGGCGTGGTAGACCCGGGTTCGTTTCCTTGCAGGTTATGTGCTTCGGATCCCACGTTAAGCTATAGTTCGCATCTGATGTGGCCCCGCTGATATAGTCGCAAGAGCCTGAGCAACAGGAAATTTGTTTGAGATATCCTCGGTACCGAAAACCAACATTAAACCCCAATAAATAAAGTCCAACACTTTGCATTACATTATACTTGAATAGCCAGAGCACATGTCTTTGAAGCATGGGGTTCCAGGTTTGAATCTTGGTGGGAGACCATTAAAAAGTTTCAACTCATAACGGTAGCTTACATTCCATCTTAAACCGTAGGTCGACATCTCGTACAGCTTTGATGTTGAAAGGGACGCTAGATTCCAAGCCAACCAACTATGCAATTAAAATACTCTGGTTTAATCTGATAGTTTTCCTTTTCCCATGATCTTGCCTTATACTGAAATTCTAATCTCTACCAATCGCTGCTCTGTTGAGTGAGCTGTCGGCTCGACTCGATAGTGAATGAGCTGTAAGCCGACCCGCTCGAGCCGTTCAGAACCCTAAACCCGAGCCGAGCAGTTTTGAACTTGTTTGGCCGGCGCTCTCTAACTTGTAACGATTTTTGGTTCGAGCCCAAATACTTGCTCCTCCAGAAATCAGACCCAGAACCACGTGAATAATGCCTTCCCTCCTAGACTTCACGACTACCGAAGTCAACAGTCAACTCGCTTTTAGTATTTAGATACAAATCGCCTATCTTTCATGTATATACACGGTGTTGTAATAATAATAATAATAATAATAATTTGTAGTAGCAGTAAGTATCATTAATAATAATTATATTGTCAATGTAGGATATCTGAAGAAAGTGTTTGAAACTACACACAACATTGGGCTCGATTTGGCTCGACTCGACTCAAATTCGAGTCGAGTTTAGAGCCGAGTTGGAGGAAATTTTTCGATCCGAGTTTTCGAGTCGAGCTCAAATATGTCTGTTTCGAGCCGAGTTGAGTTTCAATGAAAACTCGCTCGAACTCGCTCGTGCCCATTCTTAACTGTCTCTCGTTCACGGTTTTGTTTAGGACTCTCAAGTAAGGCTGGATCGGTATGTTGTATCTCGGTCTAGTTTCGATTTACTAAAGTCTGTCTCGTCTCGAAATTTAAAGAGGAGAAACATGATACTTAGAGTAATCTCGGTCTCGGCATCACCATTAGAATATGTTACGTATGTTCAAGTTTAATTCTAGAACGCTTGGAGCAATTTCAACGAAGTTTGATACACATATGACATACAATCACAATAATATTGTAGGGCAAGATATCTCCGGTCTCCCTAGCGGTGGATAGAAGGGTGACGTATAAATAATCGAGAACGACCTACATTCATGTCGAATACACATTTTTAAAGAGTCGCTATACTTTGTTGAGAGTCCAGATGACATTTAAGCTCAAGTTTAGTCTAATAGAACAATAGATCTCCGTAGAACCTTATGCTAACTGTTAGAAATGAATAGAACTATTGAACCTACTAGAAATTTTGAAAACAAATAAATTGCACGTCAAATATACATTTCAAATATTTTGAATAAACTTTTATTCTTCCGTGTATACAGTTCAAAGACTAAACCATATTAGATTACCGATTAAAGAAAGAAAAAAAAAACGAAAAAAAATCATAATTTAACGTCAAACCATTAAGGTCTTTCGGCTGAAGGAGGTGAATGATTAATGAAAGTGAATGATGATGAAAAATTAAACTTTGTGCTCTCCTACTCTGAATCAAACCTGGAACCACGTACAACAAAGGAAATACGCGCTAGTCACTACACTAGCAGAGAAAATTGCTTATTGCACTCTTTCGAGTACAAAGGCTATATGACACGGTGACCTTCAATTTAAGGTAGAACCATAAGCACCGCAATACGATCAAATTTCAAGGCTCTCCTCATCAGGACTCCAACCCAGGACACGGTGTAAGGAAGGCGCAAGTGCATGATTGTAAATATCTTGCCGTAATTTAAATGTGTTATACGAAGTATTCATATAGTTTTTGGCCAAGAAGAAGAAAAGAAAAGTTGTAAGCTGTTGTAGTTTTATTCATTGCTTATAGCATTGTTTCAAATTCTTTAGAAATAAATAAATAATAATAAAAATAAAAAACTTCCACTGAAATCTAGTTTCATACTATCCTTCGATATGGACAACAAACCCATGTGCAAAAATCCTGCTGCTCTGTAACAATAGATAGCAATTTCCAAGAATTGCCTCACTTCCCTCTATGCTCTGTACCTTCAACCATAAAATACAAGCATCATATGATCTCTGCATCTTTCGGAATGATGGGAGAATTTTGAAAACGCTACGTCTCATTCAGAGCTTACGAAGCAGAGATGGGTATTTTTGCAACTCTCACTCACACTCACCTACCAAAATCTTCCTTTTCAATGCTGCACATGGAATGCGTTTCTTATGTTCTTGTCTCTGAAGCAAATGAGTCCACGTAAGCGCGAAGCGAGTGCGGGCTCGCGATCACACTCACTTCTCTCAACTGTGATCGCGCTCACTTCGGCTCGCGATCACACTCACTTCTCTCAACTCTGATCGCGCTCACTTGGGCTCGCGATCACACTCACTTCTCTCAACTGTGATCGCGCTCACTTGGGCTCGCGCTCAGTAATCTTAACTGCACTCGCGCTCGGTCGCACTCGCGCTCACTAATCGTAACTGGGCTCGCGCTCACTCGCGCTCGCGCTCAGTTTTCCCAACAGAGCTCGCGCTCACTTGGGCTCGCGCTCACTTTTTTTAACTGGGCTCGCGCTCACTAATCTCAAGTGGGCTCGCGCTCACTCGGGCTCGCGCTCACTTCTTTCAACTGGGCTCGCGCTCACTTGGGCTTGCGCTCACTTTTTTCAACTGGGCTCGCGCTCACTCGGGCTCACGCTCACTAATCTCAAGTGGGCTCGCGCTCACTCGGGCTCGCACTCACTTTTTTCAACTGGGCTCGCGCTCGCTTGGGCTCGCGCTCAATTATTGAGCGCGAGCCCGGTTGAGTGCGAGTGCCGGGCTCGCGAGTTTGGACACCTATGCAAAGTACTCGATCCGGTAATTGACTGTGAAGCTAAAGGTTTTGTCATGTTGCTGTTGTATCTTTTGCAATATGTAATTACTACTCGGTCATCAGAAGTGACCAAATATACGGAAATAATAAGAATATTATTAAACTTAAATCATAGCCCTAAATCTTTTGCTAACTGGAGTTGAAAAAAAAAAAAACTGCAGTGTCTGAAAAAAGTGTTGGTCGAAGAAGAGGCATGACACACAAGTAAAAATAGCAGAACAACATGTTACGTGTAATCGTAAAACCTATGAGAGAAATTTAAGAAATTTATGCACCCAAAGACATGACGGACATGTACGCGGCCAGACAACCGGAATATGTTTTTTTTCTTTCTTTTCTTTTTCTTAACAGAACAGTAACATTAAAGATCCTGCGGTATTTAACGCTAAATAAATACGAGGATTTCACTCTCGGAGCTCAGTGTGTCAATGTGCATAAGGTACTCTATGGAGAAGTAGGCAGCAGCGAAGTCGTGTCCGTCGTGAAGCTGCAATTGGAAGGAAAGTGAAGGAAACAACGAAGAATGAAGGATTCTGCTACGACTTTTTCGGGGCGGAAAATCGTTCGTAGAAATAAGGGAAACTATTGGAAGACCTGGAACAAATATGTGGAATGTAGTTTACCAGTACAAAACAACACCAACAATAAAAAATGCACTTGGAAGCGGTTGCTCCACAGTTTTCAACAACGTAAACCGAAGCAATGTGCATAAACTGGCCAGAAATCCGAAATTAAGTAGGCTGAAGTTAGAAACCGAAGTTGAGTGTGATGTGGGAGGGAACTAGAGATGCAAAAAAGCCGGCTTTTTTGAATCGATGGTTTTTTTCACATAAAAAGCCGGCTTTTTTGGAAAAACACCGAGAATTTTGGAAATTTTGGCTTTTTTCATTTTCATGATTTTTCTATCCAAATAGCTTTCTTATAGTATATTCTATAGTTAGATAAGATTTCCACGACCTGAATGCCATATTTAGCTCTGTAATTCACCATCAAGATGGATGGAGCACATATTTTACGAATTAAAGCTAACATGAAGAATGTAGTATTTGAGGGCAATTTTACAGGTTATTTAACTTTATTTTAACTTTTGAGTTATCGACATTTTTTTCCTTCTCTAGCTCATTTTAGTTTGTCATCCGTGTTTCATTTCTAAGAGCTTAGTACTCCAGCTTCTAGCACGAAAGTTAAACTTACGTTTTTCTATATATCCGTCAAAGCATACGTTTTTCAATATGTCCGTCAAACCGTATTTGCACATTTCTGTTATACTGTAGTTGTGCAATGATTTAGCAATAATTTTCCAGATACAACCTTGAATACCAATTTATACAAATAATCAATAGCGGATTTAGAAAAGTACTTTGGGAGGGGTTTCTCTGATTGTTTCATTTTCTAAAAAGTCCTAATTTTATTTGGGAGGTGCTTAAAGTTTATGAGTACAGGCATAACTAATATTTCGTTTCGTTTATATGTTTAGCAATAATCTTCCGGATACAACCTTGAAGATCATTTTATACTGAGAATCAGTGGCGAATTTAAAAAAGTGTTTTGGGAGGGGTTTTCTTACTACTAATGTTTAGTTTTTCTAAACATTCGTAATTTTTATTTGACGGGAGCTTAAAGTTTATGAGTAAAGACATAACTAATAGATATTTCGTTCGTTTTAGACATTCCACAACTTTGGAGAACAGGCTTCAGTCCGAAAGACCGATCCTCTAACCTTTGCAAAACCGTTCACTGCTGGTAATTAGTAATAATAACGATTTAAAAACAATAAGAAAGGAAGTCGGCCAACTCCTACACTCCTAGTCGGCCAGTACACGCACTATTTCTACATTCTCAGATGGAATGAAGGAAGGCTTTGTCAGAATGGTCGAATGCTGGGTTGAATCCCGGACTTCCCGATAGAAGCGCAAAAGCCAACCACTCAGTCACGTTTGTTGTGCAGTTGTATTTAGCTTAACTTAAATATATTCCGTAGTCTTTTTTTTTTTTTTTTGTTCCGTAATATGTTGAATCCCTCTTGTTAAAAATTCAGAAAACTTGAGGACTGGGTAAACCGTGATGGTGGTCAAGGGCGCCCATGTTGTGGTTTCCAAGGAGGGGAAGTATAAGCGACGTTTCAAAAATAGTTTCAAATTTTGCTGTAACTAATGTAAAAATCCTATTGGATTTTCAATATTCTGAAGTACATTTTCCTCTAGGGGGGCAAGCGCCCCCCTTAACCCCCCTGATGGGCGCCCTTGATGGTGGTTATAAAAAACTTGACTGTAGAATTTCAAGAATATACAGAACCATGTGCAGCCCTTAATTGTATCATACAAATCTAAGTATTTCTCTTATGTTTTATTTTAATTTTATTTTGTTTCAAAAAGAGGGTATGGAATATTTTGAAGTAAAAATACTACATACAATTTTGCTAGTTATTTGCGTATTTTTTGAAAGAAGTTTTTATTCTTAGGGTTGGCTCGTTTACACCAGCTGTTTTTTTTTTTAAATAATTGGTTTAACCCTTTCCGGATCCTGGCTTTTTGGGCCATTTTTTAGACTTTCAGTCAAGCAGCTACTGTATCATCACTATTTATCCTAGGATCATGGTTCATACCTCATTCTCTTCAGAATAGAGATGGCTTTCAAATGGTACAACTTGCGTGCTCATACCATATACCAGAAGCGGGAAAAAAATGTCAAAGTGAAAATTTCGGAGGGAAAATTTTTTTTCTCGAACTTTGGCCCCCCCTGCACCCCCCCTATGTGATAGTAGCCATCTAAAAAAAATCTGATAAATAGCACATAGTATACTGAATGCGTGTGCCAGATTTCAAGTTTCTATCTTGAATAGTAAGGGCGGGAGAATTTTTATCAAAAATTCCCATAAAACACTATGATCTCAGGCAAAAAAATTCCTGAGACATCCCTAATTACCCTAGGGTCATGTTTCGCCCATCATTCTCTTCAGAATAGAACTGCCTTTCAGGCGGTACCATTCATATGTCTCCATCGTGTATCTAAGGCGGGAAATTCCTGAAAAAAGGGATTTTTTGGGGCAAAATTTCCCGTTTTTCAACTTTTGCCCCTCTGGACCCCCCCTGTTTTTACGCAGAAATCGGAAAAAAACTTCTGGTAAATACTACTCGGTGGACTGAATGTTTGTGCAAAATTTCAATCTTCTACGTGAAAAAATAGGCCCGCCAGAAAAAATTTCCCTACCATGCCCCACTTTTACCCTATACAGAAGTATATTTGGATAAAAATTCACTGAGACGGCCCTAATTACCCTAGAATAATAATTCGACCGTCGTTCTTTTCAGAATGGAACGGCCTTTCAGACGGTATGACTCGCGTGGTCCTATCATGTTTTTTTGGCGGGAAAATTAGGAAATACGGGATTTTTGGAGTAAAAAATCCCTATTTTTACCCTTTTGCCCCTCTGGTTCCCCCCTGTTTTAGCACTGACATCGGAACAAAAAATCTGGTAAATAGTACTCAGTGGACTGAATGTTTGTGCAAAATTTCAATCTTCTACGTTCAAAAATAAGCCCGCCAAAAAATATATATACCGACAATGCCCCATATTTCCCTATATAGAAGTATATTTTTCAAAAAATCCCTGAGACGTCCCTAATTACCCTAGAATAATAATTCGACCGTCATTCTCTTTACAATGGAACGGCCTTTCAGACGGTATGACTCACGTGATCCTATCATGTATGTGAGACGGGAAAATGACGAGAAACGGGATTTTGGGGGTAAAAAAATCCCTGTTTTTACCCCTTTTCCCCTCTATTTCCCCCCCTGTTTTAGCACTAACATCGGAACAAAAAATCTGGTAAATACTACTCGGTGGACTGAATGTTTGTGCAAAATTTCAATCTTCTACGTAGAAAAATAAGCCCGCCAAAAAATATTGAACATAGGCTTAAAAAATGAGAAGAGAAATTTTTGACTTATGACGTCATCACCACCTATGTCTGGACGCAGGACGGTCTGAAACCATATGTAATGTCTTCTACAAGGACTCTAGACTTGAAAAAAAAAAAACCCGGACGAAAAAGCTCAAATAGAAGAGAAATAACGCAATGTACCATGAAAAGTGCATATGGTACAAATTGTACCATAGGATCCCGAAAGGGTTAAACTAAAAAAATTAAAAGAACAAAAATGCGAATCGTGTGAACTTCATAGTGACGTTTCACATGTCAAACCATCTGTATTAGTCTTATTTCCTTTTTCACCTTTTAACCAAGGTGTCCCATGTTCAATTGTCGGTCGAACCACAACCCTTCTTTCATGTGTAAACCAAGTACTCTTTCGGATGTCACTTTAAGCGAAAGTCTTCTCCTTGATAACCTCGGTATTACGTAAGGATGTTAAACCTAAACATACAAAACGAAACCAAATTATATATTTCTGCATGCCTGTTTTATAAAGAAGCGAAGGTTGCTTAAATATATTGATTAAAATTGGTAAAATTTATCGATTGCCTACTTAGCTTCCAACATTAGCTTGGATTGGACTTTCAATGATACCTACATACTAAATTTGTAATTTAATACCTCAGTTTTAGAAAAATAAACACTGCTGAACAAGACTGCACTTATTTAATATAAAAACACATTTACACGTGACGTTTCGATCTTCTATCCAAGATCCTCATCAGACGTACACTCACGTCTGATGAGGATCTTGGATAGAAGATCGAAACGTCACGTGTAAATGTGTTTTTATATTAAATAAGTGCAGTCTTGTTCAGCAGTGTTTATTTTTCTAAAACTGAGGTATTAAATAAGTGCAGTCTTGTTCAGCAGTGTGTTTATTTTTCTGATTTTATTCGCAAGACGTTGACTATGATTGTGTGTCACTCAGTTTTAGCGTACTGATTATAATACGTTGACCTTTAAATTTTACATGCAAATTAAATTTTACAGGATTTTCCCGTTATTGTTTTACATTTAAAAGAATGACGGGATTTTCCCGATGGCTAGGGCGGGAGTTTCTCAATTTAAGAAATTTACTGACCGGACTTCTTTAAGCTTATGGGACCTCTTCCAGCATAACCCCGTTGTTGAATAATAACACCAAGGCGAAACAAACTTATTTCTGTGAATATGTAATACAAATACATAAAGCAAAATATCTAAATCAAAAAAACCTGGTTTAAACCCCAAAAAAGCCTAGTTTAAACTGCCCCCCCAAAACGGGTTTTTGGCATTTTCAGAAACAACGATGGTTATTGCCAACTCTGCTTACTTTTGTATATAGGAGGTTAAAATGTGTTTATTATATACATTGATTAATCCTTTGGAATTCATAATGTAAAAATGTTGAAGTAAAATTGTTTAAAATATCTTTTCGAAATTCATGGTTTACTTTCGAGGTTTTATATTCTTATCGGCATCAACCACTAATTAAATGACTTTCTGTGTTATAGAGAAGCGAAACAAAGTCTGCTTTATCGATTTAAAGCAGAATTTTGAAAAAAGCCCAAAATTTCCCAAGCAAAAAAGCAAAGCAGAAAAAACCGAGTTTTTTTTTTCAAAAAAGCCGGTTTTTTTCCGAGCCCTTGCATCTCTAGAGGGAACACAGCCCGTTGGAAACCGTGCATAAGCATAGCGAACAAGAAGAGAATGGCGTAAGCGAAAGAGCACAAAAATAACAGGTATAAGTTTTGGAAGAAAGTCATTTTTACTTATGCAATGAAAGTAGTACCTTCAAAACAAATGGACGGGTAATAAGGTGCAGGTGCAGGAAGAAAAATTCAGAACGGCAGAATAATCTAACAGCCACCTAGAAACATAACACCAGTAGTGTAGGTAATCTATACCTTGTTGAACATACAATATACCACAATGTGTACAACTCCTAAAAAACATCTTCCACCAAGTGTGGAAAAGATTTAGTTCCTGCCACATTACGTCTTCACACAGGATAACAACCCCAAGCGCACAGGCCTAAATACTCGTCTCTGTTTGTTACACAACACACTTCGTTGGATGGAAACATCACTATTCGAGAACTCATTCGAGAATTTATAACACTGATTGGAACATAACATTTTCCAACAAAAATGACCTGAAAAGGGCATTACAAGCAAAATGGGGTAAAATCTCTCAGGAGACCACTGACAGCTTCGTTTGTTCGGTGGCAAGCAAGTTGTGTGCAAGTATAAAAAGGAAAGGAAGACGAACTAAGTACTAAGGATGGCGACAATGTGCAGAAACTTGTAACTCTTTGTGGCTGCCCAATACTTTTTTTTTTTTTTTTTTTTGTGACAACTGTGACAAGTATGTATTTCATTTATCGGTTTCGTTCTCTTTACATAGACACTGCTTTGTTTCATCCATCTTATATTTTAATACATAAACTAAAATACAGCGCTTTTTCGTTTATTATTGCCATTCCTTTTCATTTTACACCCTAACATATCACACATCTTGATAGACAATTACTTTTTTGGGTCACTGTATGCATTGGAACTTAGACATAGAGGGCCTTATACAGAGTCGTTCTGGCGCGTGATTAGAGTCATACTAAAGAGTTCGACTAACATATGTTTCCTGCAGTAGTCAGGCCTTTAGTATGACGCTAATCATACTTCAAAATGACTGAATAATGTCCTGTGAGTTCACATAGTTTTGCATCCATTAAATTACTTGAAATGAAAGACACCGCTAACATATTTTTTAGAAGATGATGCGTAGTAGAGACATATGTGAAATACATGTTAATTATAAACGAATTACTGTAATTAATGTGCAGATTTCTGATATAGCTTTATACATTCCCAAGTAACCAGGGCTGTAGTCGAGGGTACACAGCGGTACACGCCGTATACCCTCTGCGTAATCTTAGTCATTGGAGTATACCTTCTGCTTCAAAGCGTATAGTACAGTAAAACTTGCGTTCAACGGACCCTTTATTAAACGGAAATATTTCACGGTCCCATGAATTTTGGAGTGCAAAACGTGTAAAAGCCCCCTCATGAAGCGGAAAATGTGTTACACGGATAACGGAAAGCAAAATAAACCTTTAACAGAAAATTCTGAGTTCCGGACTACAGCGTTTAGAAAATGTTTAGACATTCTGTAAGAGGACATCGTTGGCATCTTGATACATTACACACTGTCTGCGAAAACGTCTTCGTTCTTTTATTATTTTTTTCTGGACAGTGTTGACCTTCCTCAGCCACTATTGATTTTCACCCCCACAATTGTCCTTAATCCCCCTACCTTGACCAAGAATCATACGGAAAGTCGGAAAGGAGAAGACGAGGTGGAAGGAGAAGAGGGACGTATCAAGATCCTCTCAGAAGTTTGAAGGAACTGCAACAATTTGCCTTACGGAAAAATGACTCTTGATTTACTTAGTGTAATTTCTCAGGCTAAAGGGTGTGCGGAAAATCGAGCAACCAAGCAGCAATGTATACAGAAAACCATGCTTGACTACTGGAAAAAATAAAGAAAACGTATGCAAAGCATATTTTGTATTCATTTTACATTTTTTTTAGTGTGTGTGTGTATTAACTGGTAGAAGAGAGAAGTACTGTAATTGAACAAGATACGTACACCAATATGTTTTCTCAGTATGTCCGTTATAAACATGTGTTTTTTAAAGGCAAGGTCTACCTCCATTAAGCGGAAACCTGACTTTAACGGAAATTATTGCAAGTCCCCCTCGATTCCGGTAAAGACAGGTTTCACTGTACTTCCTACTTTTGTTTTGTTTATATTTATTTAATCAGAGCCATGATTCCAATGATAGAGTTACTATATCACCAGACCAAACCAAAATTGTTAGTTTTACGATGAGAGTGGTGAAAGTGATCGATGCAAAGTGACGTATTTTTGTCCTGTGAGGATACCGTAGCGGGTTTGAAGATCGATGGTTGTGATATTTCAATTGCTTAAAACCTTGTTCTCTGCTGAAGAGAACCAAACGTGTTCGATATTTTAAAACTAAAGTATGAATACTTTCAATGGCATGCTAATGTTAATACGTAACTGAGCAATACAGAAACTGTTAATTGAAGAAAGAAAAAAAAAACATGTCTTAATGATTTTATAGAGTTAAATTTGATTTTTTTTTTTTTTTTTGATAGATCGGCCGAGATTTTCTCTGTTCCTTCTCGGAGTAAGTTAGCTCATTCTCCACACCTACACCCATTTATGTTAATAATGGAGTGATTTAAGTAAGGAATGTCAAGAAAATAGCATGAAATGCTTTTAGACTGTAAAACAGTAATACATTCTTCATATTTTATTTCAGTTAATTAATACATGTACAATGAACAATGCTTTGTACAATCCGCGGCAAAAAACCTGCAACATGAGGATGTAAGTTTATTGTGAAACTACGCCTAACAGCCTCCTCCTGTGCACACTTATTTTGGAGCAAGAGATTTCGTCATTTCACAATAAACTTATATGCTCATGTTGCAGGTTTTTTTGCCGCGGATTGTACATTGTTCATTAAAATGCCTTATATATCTTTTATGACAATCATGGATGATCACAGAACAGCGTGTACCCTCTGAAAATTTTAGAACTACAGCACTGCAAGTAACTGATTAGCGGAGCTTTTATTTAGCAAGTAAGTGAGGGAAATTATCCTTCATACTGCCGTGATTTCGCATCCTGGCTTGAATAGCTACTGCACTTTTCAAATCACGTTACCATAATGTTCCCTTTGAGTTACTCTCTCTTAGGATAGTTAATTTTTGTCAAAAAACATTTTAAATGCTTTTTGATATTTTAAATGCTTTTTGAATCATTTGCGAGAAATTAAATAATGTTTATTTTTGGAAATCCTTGTCGCCTTGATTCATTTAAATGAAGTTTGTGAGCTACACAATAGTTCAGTATTCGACGCAGGTCGTAATCAAAGTTCCGCATGCGTGCCTAAATTCTGTGCAGCTTTGTTCTATTTTAAATTAGCAACGAGTAAATGGAACAAAATAAGAGCTTCATCTAATGATTCCAGAAATAAACATTTCTTTTTTATATATTGCTTATCTCTTGTCCACGTAAATTTTAACGTTCTATGGACGTGTTAGTGTTCAATTAAAATAACTATGTGACTTTACATCCCAGAAATGAACTCAGGTAATCAGTTATTTATTAAGCCAGTTATTTATTTTGGAAAGTATTGAAAAGTAGTTTCCAATAAATACATTGATATTTATACTATGATAACGGTAAGTGGGCGATTGCGTTGGCGTAACTAGGATCATTTTATTGGGGGATGGAGGATGGCATTTTACTTCTGAGAATTGACAGAACCAATCCTGTGGTCTAACGGTATTCTAGGGGGAGGCTTGCCCTCTCTAATTACGCCTATGGGTAAGTGTATTCTGTCCAATAAAGGGGTGTAAATATTGTGTCATACAGAATACGATAGATCCAGTAGTTTTCGTAGCGTTGGGCTGTTTGTAAGCCGGAAACTTTCTTTTGATTTTTTATTTGCTCGAATTCTATTTTACTATTTTAAGATGTAAACAGAATAGCCCATCAATTCATGCTTGTTTATAATTGCCTTTATTCGATATGGGTGATATTTCGTATGAATATTAAAAAAAAAAAAGTATAACTCCGTCTCTTTATTTCAGTATCCACATGTATTGAATGCATTCCAGTAAATGTCAGTTACTTTGTAGTCTAATAAATCGAGTGACTTCTGTCAGCTCATTTATATAACAAGTGATATGTTGTAAGAAAGACATTATACTTTCCAAGTCCTCAAGTTAGTTGCATCCAAACCATTTTTACATTGTGTTCACAGCTGTGTGGTTCTTACGCACCTGGGCGCTAAGCCAAGAGTTACTGAAAGAATCTAGTCAAGGTTGCAGAAACAAGTAACTATGATGTACGAGATTTGTAGATGGCTACTGTACTTGTACAGCTTCCTCACCACGTGTAGAGAACACATGTATACAGTAATTACAGTGGGGACTCTTTCCCCTTTTTTATGTAGGAGAAAAATATTGCTACTTGGACCAAAATTTGGAGACACGAGAACTTGATCGTTTAATCAGATAAATTAAAATGCTCAGTCTGCATCAGTCGTGTTTCATTCGTTTCTGCATTATCATCATCTCCTTAATATGAACTGATGTAATGTGTTGCTGTATGATTATACACAAGGTCTAACTAAAAATATGTGAACTGGTAGCACTGACAATTTATTTCTATTCCATACTACAGACTACATAGTACTTCAAAGTAATCCCCTCACTCAAACACACTTCTCTGCTTGTACCCGGGTTCGATTCCCGGCGGGAGCTCATGTGGTTCGGATTCCACGTTAATCAGTAGGTCCACGTCTCATATAGCCTCGCTGCTGAACGGGACGTTAAACTCAAAATCAACTTAACTTCTCTGCTTGTGTGTGTCGAGCCCCTATCCACTGTTAAAGGATTCTGCTGGAATGTTCAGAAGCTCCGTCGTTACGACTTTCTTAATTGTCCTACACGCCTTCAAAATGGGTTCCCTTTAATTTCCGAACGAAACAGATCAAAAGGGGCACTATCTGTTTTTATAAGGAGATTGGTCCAGGACGACAATGTTCTCCGCCAGGAGCTGCTGAATGCTGAGAGCGCTGTGACTTGGTGCGTTATAGTGATGGAGTAGCCATAATTTGTAGTGCTCTAACTCTCGTCTCTTATCGTTCAAACGTCACAGGATCCCTTTGTAGAAGTCCTGATGCTCGTCTGGCCATATACAGGGTGTCTATCGGTCACGAAAGAGTCACGAAATCAGAAAATGCTTATGAGTCACGAAATTTATCTTTTGGGTCAGGATTTTTTTAACTGTTCAAATGTAAGTACAGATTGGAAAATTTTGTTCTATAAAACGTCAAAGTTCACCATCAAAAATGTCTATGGTCGGCTTTAGACGCTACCAAATCGCAAGCAAAGTATGTTTCTATCGCATGGATGAAAATTCGGCCTAATTCGCACTCAAATTCTCAATGATCTTGAAAATAATAGGAAATTTTATGATTTGGTAAAGAAAAGGTCACGAAAAAGTCACGAAATTTCATTTCGGAATTCTAGTAGACACCCTGATTTGGCAAGAACTCACTATGAACAATGCCTCTCATCGATGAACGTGATCAAAGTGACTTTATTTATACTTAGATTGCCTGGCTTTCTTCGGCGTCGGAGACGAGACTTCAACATACAGCTCTGGAACTTGGATTCTGGATCATACTCAGCTGCTCATGTCTTACGGCGAAGCAAGTCTATTTCCGTTGGAGACGCGCAATAATGTCCTCACACATTTGCATGTAGCACTTCTGATCTTCATTCAGCATTGGTGGCACCATTTTTCCGCTGAGTTTTCGCATGTCCGTATCTTCGTTGATGATCTCCCAAACACTCCTTTTCCATTCCCAGCTGACTTCCAATGATGCGATCATTCGAATAGTCAGCCGATGACCACAACACAACCCTTAAAAGTCCGTTTGCGCACGATACCGGTAATGCTGGGAATGACCTCGGTTTTAGTGTAATCAAATCTTAGCTTACACACTACTGTCATTGCCGGCTGTATTGTCAGCGTTACTGCCAGTAGCGGCTTTGTCTGGGGCGATGTTTTCTTTTGGGGGGATGCACACGGCCGGCCACCGAACACGTTTCTGCACTTTAGCTAAAGTGAACGAGTGACAAATTTAGTGTATTCTTGTATCGTTTCTAGTGTTTGGAGTTTTGTTGTTACCATTTTTTTTGTTGTTATTGCAATTCTTTTTGATTATTATTATTGTCGTGTCCGACAAACAGTTTCAAGGTGCGGGCGATCCCGGGTTTGATTCCCGGTGGGGCCACTCGGTCGAAGAAATGTAAAAAGCTTTTTCAGGACAGCCATCCTGAATGAGGTTTTCCTGGATTTCCCTCATTCATACCAGGCAAATGCCAGGGTGGTACCTCACTTATAGATCCCAGACCGTTTCCTTCCTTCCCTTTCCCCGGATAGTGTGCTCGCCGAGGGACGTCATTCCTCATACCTGGCGGGCTAAATGGTCGTAGGTGCCGAAAGCCCAGAAATCTACTAAATCCTAAATCCCTAAACAATTTCAAACAGTTTTTTTTTTTTTTTTTTTTTTTTACAGCCCCTGTTTTGGAGTAGCTAATCCCCGTTATTAAATAAAATATAACACGTGAGATATTTGGAGAGGACCGATTCTCTTTAAAGAATTTTCGTCAAATAAAATGTAGAAAATCTGAAGTGTACCAATTTCCCTCTAGATAGCTATCATCAAGTACTATATAGGAAATTTTGATATCAAATTTCCGTTTGGTATTTTCCTTTTTATTTATTTTTTTTTTTTTTTGTTGTTCTCTCTCTCTCTCTCTGCAATGTACTAATGCATTTAAATTCTTTATAGCATAGTGTATTTCCACAGTTCGTTAAATTAATGTTATTGAAATTGAAAGTTTAGTGTGTTAATATAGGTCGGTGTATGGTTTTCTTTCTTTAATAGTTTTTTTTAAAAGAAAAAGCTTACACAGAATATACTGTTTTATTAATAATTTTAAACTATTAACCCTGGATTACAAAGCCTTTGTAAATTTTACGACACATCATTAGCAAAAACGGTAGAACTTGAAAAACTACGTTCCGAGCGCTGCCATTTTCCCAGTACTTTCTTATTATAAGCGATAGATGTTATTACTAGTTAGGCAGCCGCGTAGATCGGATGTGTGTATCTCATTTAAGCAGTGGGCCATAAAATTTACGAAGGCTTTATGATTACGTTACATTTTTATTTTACGTTAGAATTTTATTCGAGAAGTTGTTCTTCTAATTTTAGTGATTCTTGAGTTTTTTTTTATATAGTGGTGTCTGTTTGTATATTGCCAACGTAATGGCTGATGCAGAAGAAGAGCGGGAAATCAACCGCATAAGACAGTTGTTGAATGAAGAATTTTCAGAATATAATGACAACGAACATGAAGAGCGACATCGTACATTATTTAATGAAATGATGAAGGGGAGGAAGATGAAGTAGAGCAAAATTAAATAGATGATGATGAACTGCATAGAACTGACAACTCCACACATGCAAACTCGCTTGCAAACACCCTCACTAGGGAAATTTACGATTCTCCGAGAATCTGAGAATATCTGTAAATGGCAGTGGTCGCTGCTCCGTAGATGCAAGGAAAATTTGTTCCTTTTGCCCTTATGGCAAAATAAGAATGACCACCAATTTACTGTAATCACTCTCACAATACAATATGTGGGGAACAGAGCAATGTGCTGTGAAAAACTGAGATGCAAACTGAATATATGTAAATGCCAATGGTCGCTATCCCGCAGGTGCATGGAAATCTGTTCTTTTGTTCTTCTGGCAAAAGGATTGGGCCCAATTACTGCAACCATTGTCACAGTGCAGTATGTGGGGAACATAGAACAGTGTGATGTGAACAATGTGATCTGTGATGCAAACCGAAGAAAAAACTTTTTTAACTTTTACAGTCAAATATTTACAATTTTCTATTTTTCAGTATTACAATTTTACAATATTTACGATTCCACCTAAACATGATTTCTTGCTCCATACTAAAGTGTAACAATTTTTTTATTTTAAATTACATATTCCAGTTTACAAAATATAGTTACATAGTAAAAGATAGTTCATATTCAATTTTTCTTCCCCGTTCCCAAGCATCATATATATATATAATAATATTTATTTTTCAATTACACGTGATGCGAAAATATTTTTGTTTTTAAATTTTCCTCGCATTGGACTGCTTACGTTGCTACTGTGTTCATTTTCGTTTTTTTTTTTTTTTTAATGCAAGAATGTAGAGCCGGTGCAAGCGGTCCCGAAATCGATTATCGGTAGGAACATTCGGTCGTAAAGGTGTACAACTTTTTTTTTTTTCCGGACAGTCATCCTGAGTGAAGCTTTTCCTGTGTTTTCCTCATTTACACCAGGTAAACGCTGGGATGCTAACGTACAAGTCCAGGTCTGCTTCCTTCCTTCCTTCAATCGTTTCTTCCTTTCCTCTTTCCCGAATAGTGTACTCGCGAAGGGACGCCATCGCATATGCATGATGGGCTTAAGGGTATAAATGCCAATAATGTCCAGAAATGTGTATAAATAAATAAATAAAAGAACTGAAACTAAAATCGAGCTGTCTATGGGAATTCTGTGAAATGCAGAGCCAATATCTGCAAATTGTTATCCAAGCTTTCTTTTGCAACAAAAAAGGAATCGTCATGAACTATGAACACCAGAGACTGCTGATGAGCAAAACAAACAACCAACGGCAATGAACCAACCTTGAGGTTGAATCTTTTAGTTTGTTAAATCTTTACCTTGTGAGGACGAGAGAAAAAGCATCATGATTATGACGGAACGTAGCCAACAAACACCTTTCTCTCAGCTGTGCATGCACAGGTTGATTGCCACTGGCGATCACATGGAACTGCTACGTCATAAGTGACGTCGTCGGGCGCAAAGCCATTCAATACAGGAGCTCCGTAATGATGCAGTTCAATGCATCTGCTCACCAGACCATCACGTAGGATTTCCGCTCTCTCTGTTAACAAAATGCATTAAATGAAACTAGATAGCAGTCACCAGTCTTCAGGGTTCCTTATCTTCACTGGCCCTGGCTCCTCTTTTAAAGTATTGGCAAAAAAATAAATACAATTTTTCTATATGTACAAAAGTACTAAGGTCGATGTTCTCGTCACTACAAAAGTTTTTCTTTTCTTTTTTTATGTGTGTATAAGTCCGTGATGTAATAGATTTGAAGATTTATTGCGTGTCAGTAGGATATATCCTCATAACACTGTTTTATGTTTTGTCTTAGCACTGTCTAACTTAAATGCGTATTAACTGTAATATAATCCCTTTAATTTTATGAAGTGTCTTGGAAAAAGGAATAGGGAGTAAAAAAAGAGTACAAAGTATTGTTAATTGAATTAGCGGTCTCAATTCTATTTGAAATCATATATAGCGGCACATATGGTTACTAAAGTATTTAATGGAAACACCTGATGAAAATACATAGAACTTATATTCAGCATACAGCGTGGGATCACCGTTAGTCTGTAAAACAGCTGTAATGGATGCATTTTTCAGAAGAATATTGTACTATTCTTTATGCAGTACAGTGCATACACACTTTATTCACAGTTTATCTAGAAGAATTAAAAATAAAGTGTGGAAATCTAGTGCAAACAACATTACTGCCATAAGATGTCCTGTGAATTTAAACCGAATTCTTTTTTCGAACATTCTCCTGAATTGCCATTTGTTTGTTTTGTCTAAGCCTTAATTGCACATTTTTCCTCAGTTGAAAGCTGGGCAAATTATTATTATTATTATTATTATTATTATTATTATTATTATTATTATTATTATTATTATTATTATTATTATTATTATTATTATTTTAATTTTTGAGTTATTTACAGAAGTCATGGTCTAGAATTCATTCAGACTTGTAGGCTATTTACAGAATTAGAGCACACACAATACAATTAAATCTAATAATTAAAAACCAAAACAGCTGATTAAAGAAAGAACAGCTGATACAAAAGAGGTACCGGTATATGAATTGCGAATGTCACATACACATACTCAACACTCACACACACGTACGTAAAAGAAAAATTACATTTTAAATCATCCGTGTTGGTTGTTAAACAATGTACGATGAACACAATATGCTTCCACATGAGGTGAAACATCACTTATAAATGGCATACGTTCAAAACATACGCATTGCCAGTTTTACACCCAGAAATGTTTGCTTTGAGGGGGTCCAAGAAGTCAGTGTAATATCGAACCTGTCTTATTCTGCACTCGAAAAAACGATAAGTAAGTAATTCTTAATTAGTGTCACCTATATTTTAAAAAAAAGATAGAACGATTGTTTTTATAAGAAAAGAAAGAGTAGATAAGACGTAAAATAAAATATTTAGCCTTCATCAATAATTTATCTGTTAAACAAGTATAGTTCGTTAGGAAAGTCTACAAATGTTAGGCGAATTTCGAAATTTTGGGGAGGTCCGGACGCTGTGGACCCCTTCGTGGCTGCGACCGTGAGCATTACTAACTAGTGCCAAATTCCATGTGGCGTTTCCCATGTAACAGTTTTATATGGAAAGTTATCAAGAATATAAAATACACTTATTTTATATATAAAAAAATAAGTATATACTAAAATATTATACACAGAGAGAGAGGATTCTATATATTGACTTAATAATATTTGTATCACAAATTACTGTACAAGAAGCCTTTATTATCTATATAAGTTAAGAATTAACTTGTAAATGCGTATTTACTTTGATTTGTTTTCTGCTCTGTTACATATTTTCATTCTTATTTTGTAGTTCTGCAATCACTTTTTTAAAGTATTCGTTATATTTGTTTCCTTCAGTATAGTACCGTAATTTAAAAATATGAGTGCATAAAAGCAAATTCCATTTGTTAATTTGTAGTGAAATAAAATTCAGAAATCTTACTTAGCGCAAAAACCTTCTCGTTCAGTGGAAACCGTGTTGCGTTGCAGAAGCACTGCAACGACCAGTCCCTTTAACTTCTGAGATAGGGGAAAGGAGACAACATTCGCTCCAATTCCCGCGCTGAAGGAATCCGATCGTTGTATGCTCGCTGCAACGCAATATAAATTAGATACTCTGTGACGGATTGTTTTACGCTTTTTAAAATAGATTAACGGAACGGACAGTTGCAGAAGTAAAAAGTATGTTATTTAAAGTATATATGGGAATATTAGAAAATATTTTTCTCTGTTCTTTTTTACTACTACTTATATATATTTTTTTCTTGAAATACTTTGGTCGTTACGCAACGCTGCAACATTAACATTAGCCGCCACTGGTGGATGGTATATCTGCTTCAGATTCTGAGTTCCAGAACTGACGACGGGTGTTCAATTATTCAGGTCTGGGGAATGGGTGAACCAAGGGAGAAGATGTGATTCATTCCCATGTTCCACAGCTTAATAGCTCTATCAGTTAAAATTGGCACATTGTCATCTTGGAAAAATGCGTCGTTGTTGGAAACATCTGGAACATAAGAGGCACAGGGTTACCTATGTCCGCATAATCACTGGCAGCCAGATTCTGTGAGTGTAACGACAGAACAAAGGAAATAAAACAAATCTACGGCCCACAGTTACAGAGCCGCCGCCATTCGGAGCTATGTAGGGGCACGCCACACAGACACAGCCTGTTGCATATTGGAAGTACAGTAGAACAACTCTCGTCCGCCGTCGGCTGGTCCGCCACTCCGGTTGATCCGACCGTACTCGAGCCGAACTTGTCCCGACTCGTCGGTGACTCACGAGGACCATTGTCGTTTACTTTCTGTTACCGCTTGTCTGCTTTAGTGCCCCGTCATCTCTTGTATCATTTCTTTCGTTGTGCGTGTTTTCTGTACTGTACTGTGCAGTTTTTAGTGCTTACTGTTCGTTTGTTTTTACTGTAGAGAGCAATACAGTCATTTTTGAGTTCGGAGACTGTTTATTTTACTGTAAATCCGTATTTTTCTATATTTTCTGATAATCCAACCGTTTTTGCGTTCCGACCATACCCGCTGTCCCATATGTGACGGATTAGAGGAGTTCTGTAATGTAAAAGAAAACTCACCGGGCCATACATATTAGCGTAAAAGCGAACTTCTTTCTTAGTTTTCATAACTTGTTGTGTGGCAAATGATCTGTTCAGTATTCTCAACATAGTTTTCTTCTTATGTGATAGTAAATTAATTGCTCTAGATTTTTCACATCTTTGTGCATGCTGTCTTTCCGTGTGAAAGTGTGACCACCCGCAGAAAAAGAAAATCCTTTTGACCATTCTCTCGTTTGAGATAGATTTCATAATTTGTACGAAACAGTTCTTTCTAAATTTTTCCTCAAACTTCTAATTGACTCAGTAAATATATTCGTCAGTTTCTTTCCTATTAAATGTGTCTAATTTATAACGTGTTTCATTTGCATATACTTCCCATCGATACATAATCTTCCAATAAATATACTTTTCATTGTAAGTAATCGAGTCATACACACGAATGGGTATATGTCACTTTTCGTATTATATCGTCACAATTTACGAAGGAACGTTCACTATAGTGATCTTAAATAAACATAAGATGACCTTGTCGTAAAGCTATAAAAAGTAATATAGCAACTAGCAACAGATCATTTATAATCTTATCATTTACGAAGCGAAATGCATTATCCTACAGTCACGTTTAAAAATATTATCTGTTACTATTATTATCGCTTAACTTTTCATTGTTCTGTGGTTATATCATTGAAAAAAAAATCGTAATTCAATTGAGTTACTACTTCAGTTCTCTTCCTCTCGAAAACCACATTATAAGTTTTCAAATGAAATTTATTCGATCTACACATGATACGTTTCTTGTATAATAATGAAATCACTATGTGCATCCAGTTCGATAAATAAGAGCAACGAAATTAGTATCAGTGGCGTAGACAGCGAGCTGATTCGGCTCTCGTCCTTCCCCTCCTTTAGTACAGTAATACCGAAATGCATATTACTTACATTTAGTATATTCCATTTGTGATATCTGATGTTACAATTTATATATAAAATTTATCACGAGAACTTATTTGCCATAAGCTCTATCTTTAACCATACATAGATTTCAGCAGATAAGTTGTATAATATACTCTTCACCTTTTTTCAGCTGTTTCTCGTTACCGTATGAATCAAATTCTACCATCTGCGTGCGCGAATAGAAAGCATTAGAAAAAGAAAATGAATGTTCATATATTGTGATTATTATTATTATTATTATTTAGCTCCTATTTAGCCGAATTATTAGCATGCACGATTTTGAGCTAAGTGGTGCATGGTTTGGTTCTCGGTGGAAACACTTTTTTTTTTTTTTTGTATTAATCCAGCATCATGAGGCGATTAAATAGGTAGCCTTCTGAATTAAGAGGTATCGAACTACGATCCAGAATGCCAAAAGTAATGGCTCTTGGGAATCTATGCACTGGCCACATATTACAAAGTTGAAAGTGAGCCATCCTGCTCTCCATAGCCTTTCATGGGCTGTAGCGCAAGAATTTGAATGTAGTACTAGTTAGCAAATTTCATCACTATTTCAATACTGTGTAACTAAAGGAAACTGAAGAGAATGTAACTTCTTTCTCATCTGTCTCTCTTGCAATTCGCTCAGCTCTAAAAACTGAAAGAAAATACTAAACTTCGTGTCGCAAGAACTCATGAAATACTCTGATCGACCATATGGCCCTTATTTCTGCAGGTACTTCACATAATGCTCGGTGTTGTGTATGTGCATGTGCAATCGCGCTTCTGCGTTATGGAGATTATTGGCACCTTACATACTGCATATCTGACTATCCACTGATTAGTATTACACACTAGTTATTGCATTTAGAAAATTCGAAATTATTATAGTGTGACGTTTATATTTTTCCTTTCATATCTATAGGCCTACTATTATATAAAACAGAGACCTGATTTTGAATACATTCTTTTCTCTCTCTATATAGGCACGGATCCAAGAGATAGCCTATAAGGGCTATAGCCCCCCTTGATTCTCAGGTATACACTATAAAATGGGCTTCAATCCTGCTTTACACGGGATAAAGCGCCAAACTATGGTCTAGCCCCTCCCTTCATCGTATCCTGGATCCGCCACTATATATATATTAACCATTTTCTGAGCTCCAAACTATATTCTGTTTAAGTATGAAAAAAACTTAGACAGCTATGTTCGTCTGTCTGCCTGTGGACATGGAGTAGATAGCGAGAAACCTTTTTTCTTAAATCAGTGTAGCTCCCCAATATTCTCTGTTCAAACTAGAAGTGATAGGAACCAACTTTTTCGGGTTTCAAAGGCGATCACCAAGCAATATCGGCAATAGATAGGGATAAACTTTTTTTAAAAAATCAATTATACGTCTCAACAATACATCCCATCTCCCACCCTTATCTTCCTACTAAGACCGAAGTGACAAATTTACATTATTTACGGTTTCAGTATTGATCTTCATAGAGCAAAAACAGCAGCAGAGAGCAAGAAAGGACTTTTTGATATGGATTCAACGTTTGAAAAATAAGTTTCATCTTCACCCTTATCCCTCTATTTTAATTCTGAACTGGTAATATATATATATATATATATATATATATATATATATATATATATATATATATATATATATATATATATATATATATATATATATATATATAAATGGACATAGCGAACATGATTTTTGTCTTTATTTCGTGTATGTAGATTCAATAGCACAAGTACAGGATCCATCTCTAATCTTATTGCGGCCGGAAGTTATACACCTAATACTTCAGTTCGCATATTCAGAAGGTTACCACAGTTTTATAATGTGAAATGAAACTAACTTTTTCAATAGTAGTAATGAAGCTGTTAAGACAAGCACGTATGCTATTAGAAACGTTCCATTTATTCATTTCATGAAAGTTGAAGAAGACAAACTTCATGCATCTTCCATTAAATGGTAGCCAAACGAAACAAAAAATGGAATAAATCTTAGTAATAGTGTCCAGTCTTATTCCAATTCGTACTTCAAATTTGACGATCTTGTAATGTGATATTTGGCCGACATTTGCCATTTAGGTTAACGTGTAAAAGACGATTGAATTCGATGAAAGGACGAATTTTCGTTAGCTTCATCTAGTAAGAAATGTGCTGCTAACTTGGAAAAAAAAAAAAATCTTACCAACGTTTAGCATGACGTCAGTGTTGCGTAATTGCTGCTCTGTGTAAACATCTATTGGAGTCTTCGGGCAGAAGCTTACTTTTGGTAAACATTGAGCGAATTTCATACCATTGTAAGTTTCGTTTGTCTTCTGCAAATATAGATTTTTAAAAATGGATTACTCTCTTTCTTTTTTATCTTGTAATCTATAATAATAATGTGTTTTGCGTAATATAATTGAATCAGTATTAGAAAACATTCTTAAACTAAAATTGTTTCGAAATTTGGTTAAGCACAGTGTTATGTTGCATTAATACAATGTATTAAATAGTCAGGTTTGATGAACGATTTATGACTAAAATTAAAGGACATACATTTTACACTAAGATGTAAGCGTTAACTTGAAGAATGCCACTCAGTAACCAAATGGCTGATCCATTTGCTTTTTGTGGATGTGAATCCTTGTTCTCGGTGGGCATCTGTCTCTGATACAAGCCTAAACGAGGGTTCGGATCTCACTTTGAGCAAAAATTCACATCTTATAAAATGCCCATCTCGTAAATTACTACCCTACAAGAACATAATGAGACACTCCAAATCCCATAGATGTTTAGTTGGATTTAAATCAAGTAACTTAGCAGCCTCGAAGCATTCCTGAATGTTTCTGAAACCATATACAAACAGTTTGACCAATATGAGCATAACATTCGATATCTTGGAAAATGGGAGTGTTAACTGTATAATGATCATATGTAAGTGTTGGAGAAATAGCTATACTTGGTCACTCCTGCATTGAAATTGAGTTTTCTGTGCATTCGGGGCCTTGTGTTATTGGAGTACAGACAAAAACGCGACTTGTCGAACCATATTTCCACTCCAGTCCGCTAAGTCCAATGTCATTGTTTCTGAACCATTGAATACATGCAGTTTTATGCAAGGTAGTGAATAGTAGTCTCCCCTTGTGGCACTCGTCTCTAAATATCCATCGGATGAAGTTTTCTTTGCATTGTCACTTTCTAAATTTGATTGTGATGGACCTGCATTCCCGGACTGGGGCAATTCGTACCGGGTTTGAAAAATGTTTTCCTCCATCAGGCGGGGAAGTTGTTGGCGCTCTCTTTAGGTTAAGATTTATTACGACTAAAGATTTATTACAAATATTATATATTAAAATATTCGCTTTCGTTGAAGAGTTATCGTGCAGAATAAAGGATGGACGTACGGACGGCATAGCCAATTCTCAAAGCTGAGTACTGAAATTATTGTATTTGCGTGAAATTTACCCACACTAAGCGTCACTTTCTCCTGTTAATAATATACAGTATTAGCTGAACGTATCCGTTTCATTGTGTCATAGTCGCGCCTTCCCATGCTGATAGGGACTAAACTTGAATAAATTCGGGAGTCACTATCCACCTGAGCGACCCCGAAAACTGGATTCGAGATTAATTTCGGTCAATTTGAATATTTTACTTTTCACCTCCGTACTTTCCCCTTCCATGACGATTGGGGCTAAACTTGAACGGCTTCAAAATTGTCATTGTTCATCTCAGCGACTCCAAAAGCTATGAATTCGACATTAATGTCGGTCTATTTGGACATTAAATTTTTCTTCCCCCTTCCCCTCATGGTGATGGGGATTCAACCTGCACTTGAACTACTTCGGGCATGTTACTATGCATCTCAGCGAACCCTAAAACTATGGGCTTGACACATATATCGATCGTATTTATTTTTACATATCAGCCTACTACCAGTGTCCTATATTTAGAAAGTGCCTTCCCCCATAAAAAAGAATTTAAAAAAATGCTACGACATGTTCTGTTTATTTTAACTAAAGATTTAATATACTGAATTTCAGATTCTTAAGTTGAACGGCTCGTAAGATTGAGTAATTTTTCGCAAAAATTCAGAGCCCCACTCCCCTTCGGATATACGTATATTATAATGAAAGCAGTATAATAACAATCCACTTGGGATTGGGATCGGGATCTAACTATATATCAAGTCATTTCATTTAGCTTTGCCATTTGACTGTGATGATCACGCATACATAACCACATTCAATTTTTTAAAAATAATTCATACTCAAAAATATTTTTCCCAGTAGTCAGCTTCTCTAAAAGCGCAAAGGTTGTCTCAAAATCCAAGTAGTACGTCCTACTGCTATTATTACAATTGCAAATATCAATATCCGAAAGTGCCTGAAGTTCTTTTTTCACTTGGGTATACTCATCTCAGGTAATTAAATAGAAACAAATGAAAAAGGAATGGAAATGGAAGCCTTAAAAGTAAAACGTAGACAAATTCACCAGTGTTCAGAAGATGCTGTCTACAATGCACTGAGCAGAGTGTGTCGGTGGAACAGAGTGGGTCACGGTGGGTGGGTCACGGTCGCAGTGAGTCAAATCTTGTTGACCCATAACCCCTGACTTACAAGTCTTGACCTACAACTCACTGACTCATTCCATCTCTGGCCATGACTCCCCTCTGGAACAAAATATCCTAATTTGACCAATAGCGCAGACCCGTACAACGCATTTCGAACTGGAGTGCGCAAAGATCTGGCATCTCTATTCATGGTCATGACATGACTAACACGTTACGAGTTGTTATAACTAACTCACTTTATGGCCTATACAACCCGGAGTTTCAATGCCCCGTTCATAAAAACTCTCCACTGACTTCTAATCTTAGCCAATTGGATCTAGTTTCTACTTCGTATTCCTATTTCTGCTAGATCCATCTTAATATTGTCCTCCCATCTGCGCCTAAGTGTACCTAGTGGTCGTTTTCCGATTGAACTTCCAGTGAAACCTTTAAAAAAGTTTTTTCTTCCATTGTGGCTACATTATCTGTCCACCTGAGCCTCCTAGATTTGATGATCCGTTACGAGTTGTTAAGTAGTACCTGTCCAATTAAAATTACCCTGACATCTACAAAATACTTCGGACAGCAGAACAATGATTTAAAATTTGGATGGTGTTTGACTTGCTAAAAGCATGTGCTTATTTATAATGTAGCAATTACGATTTTATTTTAATCATCTATGTTCTGCTGGCATACATTTCAAAAATATGTTCTGTCTGCAATGAACTATTTTAATAAATCAGAGGGAACTTTCAATGTGTATTTTGTGATTATGAAAAAATTGGAATTAAGAGCTGTTGGAGATATTAATATTAATTGAGGTTATTGAACCTTTGTTTGTATAAGCAGGCACAAACCACTAATATTGTGATGAACAAAAATAAAAAGTAATAAATTAACCCTACTGCATTTGGTTGAGCTGTCAAGATAACAGATTTAGGAGTGAGCCGTTGTGGAATAATACATAAATTGCTTAGAAATGATCTAAGTTCAATGTAGTTCATATTGTGTACATTTATCGCTAAACTTTATTAAATAAAAAAGAAAAATGACCAGTATCATTATTGCATTAAGAGAAGCTAACGTATTATTTTTAAGACTCTTCTAATTCTATTCCACTTCCCAATAGTAAATCAGGATTTTGAAGGGGTTTATTGGAATTAACAGTTGGTTATTAATACTTAAGTATATTTTTTATATGCAAAATAATTTTTTACAAAAATCAAGATTTACAATGTGCTTTTGTAGTGCTTATGAAAAAACATGTAACATATTTTACTACTTTACTATTTTATAATTATATAAAGCCTAGTTGTAACAATACATATCAACAGAGCAAAATTATAGCCGCATATTTGCACCTTTCGAAAATCGCAAAATATGGTTTTAACGTTACAGAAGTCGTCCAGAATCATCTCATGGAATTATGTGTACATTCCTCTATATCATAGAGTAGGTCTAGTGTTTACAAAGCACAGTGATACTTGCTACGTTCCCTGCTAAGATGTCTTGTTTAAAGAAACTGTTACCAGCGTCATATACGTTCAGATGTTGAAAGAAGTGGTTATTCCAGAACTTGAAATCATCCTTCGTTTTGGCCACATCCAGTTTATATGGCAAAAGAAGCAGCACTTTTGTCTTTTTCACTTTGGTGTATAGGTAAGAAACTTCCTGGACCATCACTTTCTTCATGATCATTATCCATCATGTATTGTACAGTCAGCGACTTTAGAAAATGGAGGTTGGATACATAAGAAATGATAGCTTTTTCCAGTAGCAGAATAGTTTCACTGTATGTCTGATAGTTGGACAACCAACATGACAGCAAATACATGCCCGAAAACATAACATGCCAGGATATTCCTCCATTTGGAGGAAAAAGTATTACTATCTGAGAGCATCACTTAGAGAAACAACCACGAGATAAATCTACAGAAATTCCATTTACTTTAAGATCAAAGAGATAGGAATTAATGCAAAGGAAACGAAAACAATAATACGCATCATGCAGAGACCGAAAAAGTATGGAAAGCTAAACAAAATGAGAAAAGAAGGAAAGAGGGAAAGGAAAGAGCAAAAGACATGGGAATAAATTAAATTTTAACACTTAAGGATAAACAGTGTCCGTCTTTCCCCCTGACCCCATCGTGGGTTTTCTCCCTTCATAGGATAAATCTCTTTCAGTATCAAACGCGAACATCATTTATAGTGTTGAAAAAAAATAACTCAGTCTAGGCCGAGACTCGAACCCCACACCCTTAGAATGACAGTCTTACGCGGTATCTACTTACCTACACAGGCTCTTTCCATAAACCATTACCCGCGCTGATATCAAACCTGTTAAATCAGCCATTGTCGGTGAGCCACCCCAGTTTCATTTGAAGTTTAAATTTTATTTACCTCACTTAGCCATCTATGGGTAGCAGTCCCCTTGCTTTCATAAAAAACATTTGTTCTGTAGATTAAAATCAAGAATGAATTAATCTGTACTCTTGGGTGCTCACTGGTGCACCAACATATCTATCTATCTATCTATCTATCTATCTATCTATCTATATATATATATATATATATATATATATATATATATATATATATATATATATGGCTAATTCCATTTGTGACTTACACGACAACAGACACCAGCCGGCAGTAAATATTATGTATTAGAAGAGTTATAAAATATTTCCATGGGCAAGTTTTAAACTATAAGTAAGGTGCAACAAGTCATCCATTGATTTTTATTCGCAGCATTTAAATATGTAAACAAAGTGGCTGAAACAAGTCTCTAAACATATTCGTGACTTACACGACAGTAGGTGACAACGTGTTTTGAATAACGGTTAACTATATGAAAATTCTGTTCTTCTGCTGCTACAAGAAAGCTAAAACTTTTTACATATGTTAAGTAGATACCAAGCTACAAGACCAAAAGAAAGTTATTATGATTTCTATGTTTCTTTTAAAATATATGCCACAAATATAATGTGACGTACACGACATAAAATTGTGACTTACACGACAAGTCTAACATCATGTCTTCGTTTAATTACACTTTCAAAATCTGTTGGAGGTTAGAGTAGCACTAATGATTTAAAGATATAAAAGGAAGTTGAGAGGCAAAACAGGAAGGTAACAATTCTTTCATTCGAGCAAAATTTGTTAGATTCTAATTTGTGTCTGTGATCGATACTTAGTTTACTTAATTTCTGTTGCGGCCAATAAAATTCTTTACTTTGATGGTAATGGCGAAGAAATGTTACATACAGTTCTTCTGATTCTTTCCTCCACATCCAACAACATATTTAATAGTTCTCTTTCCGGCGAAGGGTAGTAGATGCCCAGTAGAGTAGTATAGTCTACCCAGTAGAGTAGACCCAGTCTCCAGTAGAGTATTTTCATTCACTTCGTCGCAGCGTTTATTCCCTTCACATGTGCCAATGAACTGTCCAGGAATTAAATCAAACTTCCTTCGTGGTGAAGAAGTGTCTTAGAAGAGGGAACATTCAATCGTATACGCTGAAACACAATGAAAGTAGTGTTACTTTCGTGTTTCTGGAATATTACATATTTCTTTCTTATAGGGTTTCCATTGGCGCATCAGTTCAAAAATTGTTGAAATAATATTCTTCACTACAGTATATTATATTAATGTTCGGACATAGCTTGCGTGCGCTCTAAGTAAATTCTGCAGCGGATTGATCAATTTGTCTGACTCGCGTTACCATCAATAGGGCCCTTGCCACAGACCGTAGCCGAAAAATGCCAAGACTTTTCAACTTTCTGCAATGTTATTGAACAAAGTGAGGAATGTAGTGCACCATGATCCGACTGATAATGCACATTGTTGATCGGAAACCCTGGATGACGCCCTTCAAAATCTTCCATAAGTGTAGAATTGAAACAAGCAACTGCAAACACATCTTGAAGCATACAATCAGGTATAATTACGTATGAATCACGTTCTATAGTTTCATTTTCTCCAGGAAAATATATTAGTGCAGTTTGCATAGTAAAACTGTGTGATATCCAGTGAGTGGTTTGTATCTCGTCTTAGTACATGAAACAGTAATTTTCACTAAAATGCATTTGACGTAATATCATTCTTTTCAACTTCTCTATCTATTTCCGCTTCCATTCAGCAGCTACATATCTGAAAATGCAATAGAAAAGACAAGTGTTATGTATCTGACGTTTCCTAATTTCTCTATATTTCATAACAACCTTAAAGTAAACTTTGTTGTGACTTACATATTTTCGTTTGAATAAGCATGTTTCTTACCAACGAAGCGTGACAGAGTAGTAGCGTGCTAGCTTTTGGCTCAGAAGGCTGCGAGTTTAAAATCTATAGCTTGCAATCCTGACTGAAGTTTTCCTCATTCACACCAGGCAAATGCCGAGAGGATACCCTTTCAATAGCTCTGAACGAATCCTTTCCCACATGGCCACCTCCGTCCTATACCGGCCTGAGCCTTAGATGCCTAAAGGCAATAAATACCAATTTTCAAGCATGTTTCCTAAACAACGAAAGAGTACGAGAAAACCAATAATAGTATTAAGAGTAGCTGAAGCTAGAAACTTCGGAACCACATATGTCGGCATTGCTCCAAAGACAGTAAATACTTTCTGTCACGCTTTTTTAAAACTCCTTTCTAGATCACATTAATTTATATTGTTTAACTCTTCATTCATTTGCTGCATTTTTATTACAGTCAAGTACGCTTTACACCTGTACTTCTTAATATTGCTTTTATCCTCCTTATCTTTCATTCTCTTACAGTAAACATGGCGCCTAATACATTAATTGAGTTATCAACCCTTTTTCTATTTGTTTTACTGCAGTTAGCTACTATTGGCAATGCGGCAACATTGCAACAAAATGTGACTTACACGACACCTATAATGTGAATTACACGACAGGGAAAGAAACGTGACTTACACGACATAATATATTTTGTATTTAAAAGAGTTATACATATTATTTCGGGACTTTCTGCACGGCCTTTGATTACCTTCCGTTCAAATGAAGAAAATGTAGAATTACAGCTTTTTTGTTTAATTATGTATATAGATACATAAACTTGTTTATGTTTTCTTGTGACTTACACGACAGCCTACTTGAATAAATCAATTATTATAATGTTCCTGCTATTATTAAATTATGTGCAAAACAATAGCACTGATGTAAACCCAAACATTATCTTAATAAATACCATACGTAATCTTCACTTACCTACATGAATTAGCAGGGGAAAAAATGTGTTAAATTCCCACTGTAGGTACGATCTTCTGCGGCATGAAAGTGGCCATATTGTAACTCCTGCAGAGCCATCTACAGGGCAACGTTGGTATAATCTTGTCCATGTATGAAAAATTCGGAATTCTTAAAAATGAATTTTAATAATTATTTGAGCCAAGCTGAAACTTCAAATTTTCCCTTGGTAGGGTCATTTACCGCGGAATTGACCATATATATATATATATATATATATATATATATATATAATATATATATATATGTGTGTGTGTGTGTGTATGTGTGTGTGTGTCGAATTGATTTTGGATTAAAAGAGCGACTTCGTAAATTTACGGAACGCGTGTTAACACGACAGTAAGGACATCTCGTAACGTTGTTAGGTAACACACGCAGTGTAAATAAAGTTTCAAAACCAGAAATCGGAAGATATGCCGTGGGTAAGTCGGTAAGACGTCTGCTTGCTGAGTGCAGAAATTCGGGTTCAAATCTTGGCAGTTACTTTTTTTTTTTTTTTTGTTCCGTTGAAAATACATTTTTATATTTTTGCGTTTGAAATTGCTTTCTTTCATTTTTTGTAGATTATCTTAAATTAGTGAAGGCCAAGTAAGGTCAGATTACATATATGTCTGCTTTATCTGTGTGTACAGTCCAGAGATGGAGTGAGTCAATTGGGTCAAGATTTGTGAGTAGGTCAGTGGATTGTGGGTCAACAGGACGTGACTCACTGTGACACACCACCCCCCGTGACCTCTCTGACTCACACTGACCCTACGTTTTATATTTTAAGGTCTCCCTCTTTATTCGGCCTCCCCCCTTATTATTAAATTCAATGTATAGATAATTATTGAGTTGAGTTGATTTTGAGTTTAGCGCCCTTTTCAGCAGCGAGGCTATATGAGACGGGACCTACTGATTAACATAGAAACCGAAAAACGTGAGCTCCCGTTGGGAATCAAACCAGGGTCTTCCACGCCACAGGTATATAATAGTGTCTTATATAGCAGTTAATATTCTTGCTATAAAGTATCAAATAACTAAACATTTGATGTAAATAAATGAGAAACCTAAAATATTGCAGATTACTGCAATTGCGATTTAATTCAATTTAAGCATTATACATCCATATGATTGTTAAAGTTGCTTTATAAAGATGCAGATTATGAATTATAGTAATTTTTTCAATGAAATGAAATTAAATTAAGTTTGACGTCCCATGCTTATGTCGGCTAGGTAAAGGAGACGGTGATGATAAGTGAACGAAAATTGTGGAACGATGTAGGTAGGAGGAAACAGGAGAATCCTGAAGAAACGAACGCACACGGTGTTTCTTCACCACAAATCTGACTTTGTGCAAGCTGGGATCGAACCAAGGACCCCATGCACCAGAGGTGAACGCTCTACCACTAAGTCACTTTGGCCCTATGAAAAATACAACCATATTTATTCTCTCTCTCTCCCTGTCCATTTTTATATAGTTATCAGAAGCATGAATAATTTTCATTTTGGGGGTGCGGTGGCTTAGTGGTAGAGCGTTCACCTCCGGTGCTTCGGGTCCCTAATTCGATCCCAGCTCGCGCCGTTTGGACTTTGTGGTGGACAAACGCCGTGCTGGTGGGTTTTCTCGGGGTTCTCCCGTTTCCTCCCACTTTCTTCATTCCACCATTTCACTCCTTTCTCATTATCACCGTCTCCTTTAGCCTAACCGGCATAACCATGGGACGTTAAACATAAAGATTTCATTTTATTTCAATTTTTGCTTTGAACGTATGGTTTCAAGTTGGTATTAAACTCAGAACTCTGATCTTAATGAGTTGAGTTGATTTGGAGTTTAACGTCTCTTTCAACAGCAAGACCATATATGATGTGGACATATTGATTAACGTAAAACCCGAACCATGTAAACTCCCGCCGTGTGGTGGTGATTGTGATTTTGAGTTTAACTGCCCGGTCAGCAGCGTGGCTGTAGGAGACGTGGACCTACTGATTAACATGGAATACGAAACACATGAGCTCCCACCGGGAATCGAACCCGGGTCTCCCAGGATAAAGTCGTGCGTACGCTAACTCCCACCGGGAATTGAAATCTGTTCTCATTGTAAGAATGTTAACGTTCCTTATTTTACCGGTTTTTGTATAACTTCATGCACCAAATTTCACAGAAGTAAATCCCCACGGTAAGCAGGTTTGCATATCCAGACTCCTAAGTATGAAAACATTTACGCTCACTTCAACCTCAAACAATTCATGAATTGAAGAATAAAGGATAGTATTCCCGATAAAGTATATGGTTTGAAAAATACCATATAGGAGAGGGACATATCAGTCCTTTCTGCTCATGGAGTTATTAAAACAGGATCATCGGGCAGTGGTCTTTACCATTGAAAGATATTGCTTCTAAAATATTTCCAAGTAACTTCCAATTGTCTTGTTCTTGTTGTGGGGCTCAATGGTAAACCGCTTACGCTGGTGCGTGTGGTCTTTATTGTTTCGATCCCCGGGCAAGTAAGTTTGCGTTGGACAAGATCGTATCCGTAGGTTTTCTCAGGGTACTCCCGCTTTTTGCCACTTTTCATTCAACCAATTCTTCTATCATCATTGACTTGCTTTAAACATTGGAGAGGTCTTGGTCCCTTGAGCATTGCGGTGATGTAAGAAATCAGATTCGATCCCAAGCATTTGGGTTGTGATGTAAACCTTTGCTGTGGTTCAGTCTCAGTATTTTATTACGCGAGGTAAAACCATCCATACAGCTATAAATGTTGTTTTATCTTACGCAACCAGGTATTGATATTGAGCCAATGCGGAACCACATTTTTGGCGCTTTGAGGCCAGGAACTGACTTCGGACATTACGCTGTTTTCAAACGACTAGGATCTTTCCAATGTTACCATCCGCGTCCAACAACCCCATGTTTAAAAGGGGAATAGAAAGAGCCCGTGTCTAAAACTTCCGGACCGAGTTTCTTGACGTTCAAGTTTAGGGATCGACTTCTGACATCACAATTGTGCTCAACGGATCAAAACCTTTTAAATGCCGCCAACGCCGTCCAACAACTTCATCTTTAATAGGTGAATAGAAGGGACCCGAATCCATAACGTCAGGACCCCATTCCTTGAGTTGCGTGGCCTGGGCCAGACTTCTGACATTACTACTGCACTCAGGGGACCCGGGCCTTTCCAACGCTACCACTCGCGTCCAGCAACTCCATGTCTAAGATGGTCGTCCTGACGTAGGAGAATCGACTCCATGCTTTTTTCATAATTATTCTCCAAATGGATTTGTATACAAGGTAGTTTGGCAAGTTTAGCAGCAGGTCTAAAATAAGCCTCTTGAGAGTGGCTCTTATTTGTTAAAGAATACATAACGATCGCTTTTGGCTGTTGCAATGGTCTGTCTAAGCGGCTTGATAAAAAAGAAAAAACAGCGTAGCATAACAACAAAAAGGTGTTTCTCTTATATGTTAAAAATAAAAGCACAGAAAGAAAAAGTCAAAGTTTGGTAAGGTGAGTGTCGGGGGACGCCGAATTCTACTTCGCCCCGGGCAACGAAATTCCTAGCTACGGCTCTGAACTCCAACACTTATCGGTCATTCAGAGTCTCATCCCTTACCTACAACAGCGTAGTTTGATTAACCTGTTATACCAAAACGTTTGGAAAGAACCTTTGAGTGTGACTTATTGACAGCTATGCAATATGTTGACAGAGTGCTAGTCTTCAGTTTAGCAACGAAGGTGCCCTTAGGCGAAATTTCACGTTGCTCTCTACTTTTGTCTGTGCCTTGTAAACCGTAACATTATGTTTAAAGGCAAGCAGAAACAACGTCAGTTGTTTAGTACTTCTTTGCAGAGCCACTGATAAGGCGTTTGTGTCTTTTACACAAATAAATTTTGCCTGATTGCTGTTTGAAGCCTTTTTGTATTATACACTATAAAACAACATATCCAGATTCAGAGAAATACACAGAAAGTTTAAAGAAGGGGGGTTAAAAATATCGTTATTATTCAGATGCTTTATTATTATTATTATTATTATTATTATTATTATTATTATTATTATTATTATTATTATTATTATTATTATTATTATTATTATTATTTTCTTGAGTACAGAGATACAAAGAACAAGAACTCCGTCACCATTAACATGGAAGCGAAAATGACTTCGAATTGGAAATAATAGATCAATGCATTTAATTTCGAGGAGAGGCTATAGGGCAGACACGGATCCAGGGAGCGATCGGGGCAATCGCCCCCCTCCCACGGAAGAGGAAGCTTTCTTATTTTATATATAAATAATACCCATCCCAAAATTTGGAGCTCTTAAAACTAGCTAAGTAGCAGTATTACAATCGACGCCCCCCCCCAGAAGTCCGTTCTGGATCCGCCCCTGCTACAGGGGTACTTTAGAGTTCACTGCTTTTCCTTGCAATCCACGCTCATTGCTGGATAAGTATTATATTTTATTATATTATTTGTCAAATTGAGCGAAATAGTTTTACCACAGCGGCAAATTCAACAATTAGGTTTAGGAAAAACAACTCATTGGTTCAAGCACACACAGAAAGAGAGAGTCCATTTGTTCGGGATGTTTTTTGAGGTTCGCGGCGTCTCCCAAGAAGAAATCTTGCTAAAACATATGTTGTTTTTAACAAGGAACGTAAATGGGTATCAGGTATATCAGTACTTCAAATGGAAAGCAAAAAGAAAAGAGAGATAAAGATGAGTAATTTCCTATACTGTATTTTTGGCATTGAAGAATACCGTTACTGTTTTATTGATCTACTGTACGCACTTCTGCGTTTTACTAACCAACCCACAATCATGCTATATATACCATATATCGGCTAGGTCCAATCTGCTGCCAATGCGCCTTTTCTTCAAGGAACATTTTTTTATTATTACACGCTCAGAAACAAGGATAATCACCCGAAACCTGAGAAGATCTGGAGAATGACCCAGTAACAATAAACTGACAAAGGGAAGGAAATACAAAAGTGGAAAACTATTGTAATTTAAAGTCGAGGCATTTTTTCTTGCAATAAAAGACCCTTCAAGTCGGGGGAAGTTTCTTGAAATAATAGTAATATATTTTTAACTTGCTCCTTATTTTAGCTTATGTAGTAATTTAAGACACAAAGATGTATCGCAATTTGCAATACATTTTTCAATTTTCAGTGCAAACATGTAAATGCAATGTTGCATTTCCATGTTTGCGCTGCATTGCATTCCCATTTGCACTGCAAACTGCGATGCGATACTCCATTTAAAAAATGCAAGGAGATTCCTGACCAGTTGTTCTTTCAGAAAAAATGTTCAGGGTGAGGGGAGCACTGCTGGTACTATTCTATTTATTATTGTATTATAGACGTAATATTTTGGTCTCCTCCGGGGGGCACTCTCAGAGCTCCGGGAGGGGGGCAGTGCCCCAAAAACATATCTGGAAGAAATACTGTTCCTGACACCAAGATAAGACAAAAGGTAATAACAAACCTGGTCGCACAAATGCTTAATTTCGGAGTTATAGGCTGCCAAAAACATGAAGAAATGAACTTTAAAGGTCCATAGCTCCAAAACTAGGCGACCTACCGTAGTACGGTCAAGACCTTATTTAGGAACTAGTACGTGCGCTGTCCAAATATCCATATTTTAGAATTCTAACATACTTCTGCAACAATTTTTATACAGGTATTTGGTGAGTACTTCAAATTATATGCACATAGCCAAAGTTCCTCTCTAAAAATTGTCGCATGTGTACTCTAGATTCTGAAACATTGTATTTTTGGATAGCGCACATATTAGTTTCTAAGTGAAGTCTTAACCCGACTACGATAGGTAGGGATGCGCACGAGACAAGATTTGAGGCTTTCTCGTCTCGAAAATGTGCTGTAAAAGTGATGTCTCGACTCGAAAAATGTATTCTTTTTTATTGCAAGAGCTGTGTCTCGACTCGAAATTTGTCAGGAAAATTCTGTCTCGACTCGTCTCGTGCACATCCCTAACGATAGGTCCCATAGTTTTACAGCTATGAACCCTTAAAGCCCCGGATCCAGGATATGATCAAGGGAGCGACTAAATCACTGTTTGCCGCTTTATCCAGTGTAAAGCAGGATTGAAGCCTATTTTATCCAGTGTATACCTGAGTGTCAAGAGGGCTGTAGCTCCCCTTGGATCCGCACCTGTATAATATATATACATACATATATATATATATATATATATATATATATATATATATATATATATATATATATATATATATATATATATAACTGTTTCTGAGTGATTAGTTTCTTCAAAACTATTGTTAAAAATATGTGAAGAGTTTTGAGACATTCGAGTCGAATCAAGATTTTTACGAGCAGTCTCGATTCGACTCGAATTTTACAAATTGTGTCTCGACTCGTGCACATCCGGTTCGGTTCTCGGTTCGGTTCGATATTGAATAAGCTGTGAGCCAAGCCGCACAAGTCGTTGACAACCGTAGACCCAGGCAGAACAGTTTTAAACATGTTTTCCTGGCACGCTATAACTTTTAACAAATTTTGGCCCAAGCACGAATACTTGATCCTCCGGAACTCAAACCCAGAACCTCGTGAACGATGTCCTTGTGTCCTAGATTTCACGACTACCGAAATCGGCAGTTAACTAGTTTTTAGTATTCAGATGGAAACCGCCTATCTTTCAAGCTTAATTACAGAATTTAATAATAATAATAATAATAATAATAATAATAATAATAATAATAATAATAATAATAATAATAATCTGTAGTGGAAGTAGCAACATTGATAATAATTATATTGTTTATGCAGAATAAGTGAAAAAGGAACTTGAAACTACACACAAGATTTGGCTCGATTTGGCTCGACTCGACTCGAAACTCGATCCAAATTCGAGTCCAGTTTCGAGTGGAGTCAGAAGAAATTTTTCGAGTCGAGTTCCCGAGTCGAGCTAAAAGATGTCTGTTTCGAGTCGAATCAAGTTTAAAAATAAAAAACACTCGAACTCGCTCGTGCCCATCCCTAACCACTGCTCCTGAGTGCAGTAGTAATGTCAGAAATCAGGCTCAGACCACGAAGCTCAAGGAATGGGGTCCTGACGTTATAGGCTCAGGTCCCTTCTATTCACCTGTTAAAGATGAAGTTATTGGACGGCGTTGGCGACATTTCAAAGGTTTTGATCCGTTGAGCACAATGGTGATATCAGAAATCGATCCCTACTCTTGAACCTCAAGAAACTGGGTCCGGAAGTTTTAGACACGAGTCCTTTCTATTTCCCTTTTAAACATGGGGTTGTTGGACGCGGATGGTAACATTGAAAAGATCCTAGTAGTTTGAGGAGAGCGTAATGTCCGAAATCGGTTTCTGGCCTCAAAGCGCCAAAAATGTGGTTCCGAATTGGCTCAAAATCAATACCTGCTTGCACAAGATAGAACAACATTTATAGCTGTATGGATGGCTTTATCTCGCGTAATAAAATACTGAGACTGAACCACAGCAAAGGTTTACATCACAACCCAAATGCTTGGGATCGAATCTGATTTCTTACATCACCGCAATGCTCAAGGGACCAAGGCATCTCCAATGATTAAAGCAAGTCAATGATGATAGAAGAATTGGTTGAATGAAATGTGGGAGGAAGCGAGAGTACCTGGGAAGACCCACGAATACGACCTTGTCCACCACTAACTTACTAGGCCGGGAATCGAAACAATAAGGACCCCATGCACCAGAGATAGAGCTCTACCACTGCGCTATCGCGCCCAACGATTAAAGCGTCAATGCTAATAGAGAAGTTGGTGGAATGGAAAGTGTGAAGAAGCGGGAGTACCCTGAGAAAAACCACGAAGACGATCTTGTCAACAACAAACTTACTTGACTGGAGATCGAAACAATAAGGACCCCACGCACCAGAGGAAGCGCTCTACCACTGAGCCACCGCTCCCAATGATTAAAACAAGTTAATGATAATACAGGAATTTGTGGAATGAAAAGTGGGAAGAAGTGTGAGTACCCTGAGAAAAACCACGGGTATGATATTGTCCACTACAAATTTCCTTGGGTGGTGATCGTAACAATAAGGACCCCACGCAAAAGAGGAAGCGCTCTACCACTGGGCTGCCGTGCCGAATGATTAAAGCAAGTCAATGATAATAGAAGAATTGATGGAGTGAAAAGTGGCAAGAAGCGGGAGTACCCTGAGAGAAGCTACGGATACGATCTTGTCCACCGCAAACTTATTTGGCTGGGGATCGAAACAATAAGGACCCCACGCGCCAAAGTAAGCGGTCTACCATTAGCCACCGCACTCAACAAGAACAAGAAAATTGGAAGTTACTAGGAAACATTTTAAGAAGCAATATCTTTCAATGGTAAAGACCACTGCCCGATGATCGTCTTTTAATAACTCCATGAGGAGAAAGCATTGATAAGTCTCTCTCCTATATTGTCTTTTTCAAACCACATACTTTATCCGGATACTATCCTTTATTCGTCATCCGGATGTAATCAGTTATCCGAATGTTCTATTATCCAGATATTATCCGTTATCTTAATTTTATAAATTATCCGGATAAATCCATTATCCGGATATTATCCGACATCCGGATAACATCCGTTATCCGGATCTTATCCGTCATCCGTTATCCATCATGCGGATAGTATCCGTTACCTCTATATTATCCGTCATTCGCTATCCGGATATTATCAGTCATCCATTATCCTGATATTATCCGTTATCCGTCATCCGTTTTGTTGTCCGTCAACCGGATATTGCAAATTCGGATAAGTTTCTATCCGATATCAGTATAAAAATTAACCAGATGTTACAATCCTTAATCACCATCGCAGGAGCTAAATATCTTCAAAGTCTGCTACACAAGAGCGGGGGCGGATCCAGTGGGCGATCATGGCGATAGCCTCCCAGAAAGGGAATATTTGTGTTTTTATATAGAAATAAAACCCATTCCAGAGTTTGGAGCTCTTAAAAGTAGCTCTAAATAGGAGTATTACCAACCACCGAGCCCCAGAAGTCCATCGTAGATCCACCTCTGGACAAGAGAATGGGAAACACTTATTATTCACATTCAGTTTGCGCATCTCAACAAATAAACAATATTTTCTTTCACTTCTGCATTCTACTACTGCATTCTAGTGAACTGTAATGCCTTTTATGTTTAAAAATAATTATTCATTTTCCAATAATTGTCAATGTTTATAAGTTCAGTAATTCACCATGAATAGAGTCAACTAGAAGTGTTTTTGTAACGAAGAAATAACAACATGAACTGTGAAATATCTTCTTACAAACTGTCGAGAGTTGAGAGTCGACAAACTTTGCTCTTTCGTTTACCGATTACCTCGAAACCGCGGTAGCCAGAATTAGCCCAGGATAGGGGACTTATATTAAGAAAATGAAAATCTTAGGAAAATGCAGAAGTCTTTTAGTCTGAGAGAAAAAAGGAATGAAATCTTTAATTTCTAGTTCTGTTAGTCTTGTAGCTCTTAGTCCGTACCAAAGTACTGATAGAAATATGGCCAATGAATTATGACTATTTTGTAGAATATTCCACTTTAATATTACAGGAAATTCATCTTCCGGCTTGCTTGGTTGTGAAAAGTTATAGAGTGTATTGGTATTGGTATACTATGTAAAGTATGTGTACTGTCGCTGATTTGTGATAACAATCAGAAACAGAAGTAAAAGGTAAATTGCAGTAATAGTTTTCTGTTAATTTTTATATTCAAGGGGAGACGGAAAACCTACTTTTATCTTAACATTTGTTTTTCTTAAAATTTCTATTCGGGTTCACACTCTTCCCCCTCAACATTGAATAGGGAAATGGAGAACTTATTTAGAATTTGATTGTTGATTCCAGTATATTTCAAGCATCACTTCTCGGACCTGGGCCTGTGATATGTCGATAAATCGCTATCGTCGATATATATATATATATATATATATATATATATATATATATATATATATATATATATATATATCAACATTCGATATCGCGAATATATGGACATGAATATATCATTCGAAATTTTCGATATCGATATTCGGGGGGCGGCGAGGTATAAGGGGCCCCTAAGACTGGCGATGGATGAAGAAATTAAACTTACTTATTACAATATTGTTTTCTAATCATAATATCTTTATTACCACAAATTGCAATGTAAATACATCCACTTGCAAATTTGCAATATTATATGGTATAATTTCTTAGGCGCCAGAACTTTTCTGTTCCCTGAAAAAAGAAACAAAAAATCACGTGCAAAAGCAAGTGCTTCGAACTTTGAACTAGAATTTACCAAAAAAAACTTTTTTTATTTCTCTCTCTTGGAGATTGATTGATTGATTTTGAGTTTTACGTCCCGTTCAGCAGCGAGGCTATATGAGACGTGGACCTACTGATTAAGGTGGAATCCGAACCACATGAACTCCCTCCGGGAATCGAACCCGGGTCTCGTTACAAATCGGAGGATAATAATGGGAAAACATACTTTATATTTTGTTTTCAGCTATGGATTTTAGATTTGCAATTGATATATTGTTCCGTCTTAGCCGAATTTGAAACAAAAGAAGTTTCCAATGAGTTATTCAAAGAAATGTTTTCCGCCTCCAAATGAAAATAGGAAGACACTTAGAGAAACTTATTATCGGGTTTTAAAACACAAACATATGATTGATAGAGTATCGACCTAAACCACTCGACCATTTTGCATGCTTTTGCAGGCTTTCTTTTAACCTTTGTGAAAGCAGTTTACTGTTCCATACTCGCTTTTGTTTATTGCGATACGACTATGAGTTCTCAGTGAATATTTAGACGTCACAGCTCTTACAATGTATAAAAGTGTTTGTAGAATAAATCACATTCAATTTTACGTCCTAATAACATATGTAAATCAGGTTGAATTCATGAAATGATTGAGGTTGGAGTGAACGTAAATGTTTTCACACTTACAAGGAAGGGTCACGCAGTGGCTCCGCTGAGATCGGAACGAGACCATTGTGTTTGCATTTTATATGTTATAATTAGATGGATCCCAAAGTTATACGTGCCACCGGGCGGAATATCGTGAGTTACAACATATTTTGTAATGTAAGAACTACAAAAAAATACCATGCAGAATAGTTTGAACCGTCATTTGTTCGGAAATGGTTGAGTAAGTGAAAAACTCTGCCAACACTTATCCCACCATTTTCAACGAGAAACTTTTTGTGGTAAGAAAAAAATGCCCCAGGGTCCCCCGCGGGGTCCCAGATGGGGTCCAACTCAAAATTTTCAAATGGCAAGGGGGGTTAAGTGGCATATCATTTGAAATCTGTTGTAAAATGAAAGAAAATGCAGCAAGTCTCGACTCTCTACAACAACCGTGTGCAAAAGGGCGACGGGTCAAAGTGTAAACAAAATCTTAATTGGAAAGCCCATGACTACCCCTATAAATCGGAAACGGTAAAACAAATGTGGAAACAGGAAAGAAAGCGTGGCATTATTTTCAAAGCACAACGTGAAAATGTCTTGTTCCAGGGTCCCCACATGGTCCCAGGTGGAGTCCAACTAAAAAGTTTCAAATGGCAAGAGAGGTAGGACATCGTTTGAAAGCTCTTGTTAAGTGAAAGAAGATGGAGCACGTCTCGACTTTCTCCGACAATCCTGTCCAAAATTGCGGCGGGTAAAAATATAAGCAAAAGCTTAATTGAAAATCTATGGCCACCTTGAATCCAAGAGACAGCTTAAAACCTATATCGAAAGGATAGGCATACCAAACTGCTGAAGCTAGGAAAACCAAATTTGGCATGAATGTTGATCAGTGGATGACGAAAAGATGCGAAATGTTCAAAAAACGAAACGTCTTGAGTTCAAAATGCCATAGTATGTATCGAACGCATGTCCAGCTCAAACCACTGGTGTTGGAGGTAATCCAATATGGCTGCCAGCGTGAAAAATGAGTTTGTATATAAATATGTTATTTCTTGGAATACCGTAATTAAACCAACAAAGTTTGGCGCAACTCGAAATACTGAAATGACTTACACATGGTTTGGTACTACTCGCCAATCTTGCAAATGATTTTTTTTTTTTTTTTTTTGTATATTTGGTATTGCTTGGAGTATTGTGATCAAACCAACGAATGACATACAAATGTAACCGCCACGAATGCGCAGTTACGAATTACAATAGAGCCACCCACCTACTGGTGCAGCAAGTCCTTTATGCATGAACTACGTATGACAAAATTAGAGGAAGTCAGAGTTGTGTGTTCATCGCATATTCGTTATATTAAAGTAAATGATGGCGAGGGAACCAAACAAAACATATATGTGTTGTTACCGAATGAAATTATAGTTGAGGTGAATCGAAATTAAATTGTTCTTTAATCTTCCTATTGTTTCTAAATATATAATAGAGAAAAATAGAGATTTAAATTTGTACTGTTATGAACGACATAAGTTTTAACTGGCCATCTTGGATTCGAGGTGGCCATAGTTTATCAAATAAGCTTTTGATTACTTTTTGACCCGCCGCAATTTTGGACAGAGTTGTCGTAGAGAGTAGAGACTTGCTTCATCTACTTTCATTTAAGAAGATCTTGCAAACGATGAGCTACTTAACCCCTCTTGCCATTTGAAACTTTTTAGTTGGACCCCACCTGGGACCATGTGGGGACCCTGGGACAAGACTTTTACCTTAAATTGTTGTACTTTGAAAATAATGCCACACTTCCTTTCCTATTTTCACATTTTTCACCGTTTCCGATTTATAGGGGTGACCATTGACTTTTCAATTAAGTTTCTGTTTACATTTTGACCCTCCGCCATTTTGCACAGGGTTGTCGTAGAGAGTCGAGACTTGCTGCATCTTCTTTCATTTTGCAACAGCTTTCAAACGATGTGCTACTTAATCCCTCTTGTCATTTGAAAATTTTGAGTTGGACCCCATGTGGGACCCTGCGAGGATCCTGGGCAAACTTTTTTATCCGAAAAAGTGTGTTCTTGAAAATGACGGGATACATATTATCCGAGTTTTCCATTTACCCAACCGTTTCCGAACAAATGATTCGGTCAAAATATTCTGCCAGCTTTGTAGTTCTTACATTACAAAATATATTGTAACTCACGATATTCCGCTCGGTGGTACGTATAACTTTGGGATCTATCTAGTTATAATATATCAAATGAAAACACATTTGTCTCGTTCGGATCTCAGCGGAACCACTGCGTGACCCTTCCTTGTTAGGAGTCTGGATATGTAAACCCGCTTAACGTAGAGATTTATTTCTGTGAAATTTGGGACATGGCGAATAAATACGAGTGAGCTTGGAAATGTGAAAGTTCATCTGAATTTGTTTTACAATCACTTCAAAATACAACTTTATATATACTTTTAAAAAGCCATCCCTATTTTGAAAAAAAAAATTACTGTACTTAGGCTCGAACCGCCGCCCTCCGGTTCTAGAACTTTAACAGTGCTATTAAGCACGCTTGACCACAGAGGCAACTCACGAAAATGCGTTGTGATATAGCTAATAGAATCGCTCCAAGCGCAGGTTTACACTTGGAATTTTAAATAGCCAGTTTCTGTCTTTTTCAGTAATTCCAACTGAAGATATTGACTGATTTCCCATATTGGAACTTTGCGTGAAGTGTGAATTGTATGCTCATTTCAAAAATGCACTATTTTCTGTTCTTTCAATTTTACGTATTTGCGAGTGTTCCTAAGACCTGTTGTGTGCAGCGATTTTCACACAGTTAAGCGTTTTACTAACCCCCGGAGGCATAATATGTTAAACGTAGGCAGCATTCTGTTGTTATCATAGTAGTCACTTGTAAAGGCACACCTAGTATTAGTTTTTCATTTTTGTTCTTGTGTTGACCTTGAAGGACCAACAAATGCCTTTCGTGAAGCTACAAGTTTTCTTTAACTTTATACTTTATAGCAAGAATATTAACTGCTATATAAAACACAATTATATACTGTGGCGTGGGAGACCCTGGTTTGATTCCAACGGGAGCTCATGTGTTTCGGATTACATATTAATCAGTAGGTCCCGTCTCATATAGCCTCGCTGCTGAAAAGGGCGCTAAACTCAAAATCAACTCAACTTAATAATTATCTATACATTGAATTTATTAATAAGGAGGGAGGCCGAATAAAGAGGGAGACCTTAAAATATAAAACGTAGGGTCAGTGTGAGTCAGAGAGGTCACGGGGGGTGGTGTGTCACAGTGAGTCACGTCCTGTTGACCCACGATCCACTGACCTACTCACAAATCTTGACCCAATTGACTCACTCCATCTCTGGACTGTACACACAGATAAAGCAGACATATATGTAATCTGACCTTACTTGGCCTTCACTAATTTAAGATAATCTACAAAAAATGAAAGAAAGCAATTTCAAACGCAAAAATGTAAAAATGTATTTTCAACGGAACAAAAAAAAAAGTAACTGCCAAGATTTGAACCCGAATTTCTGCACTCAGCAAGCAGACGTCTTACCGACTTACCCACGGCATATCTTCCGATTTCTGGTTTTGAAACTTTATTTACACTGCGTGTGTTACCTAACAACGTTACGAGATGTCCTTACTGTCGTGTTAACACGCGTTCCGTAAATTTACGAAGTCGCTCTTTTAATCCAAAATCAATTCGACACACACACACATACACACACACACACACACACATATATATATATATATATATATATATATAGATAGATAGATAGATAGATAGATAGATAGATAGATAGATAGATAGACATATAGATATAGATAGATAGATAGATATGTTGGTGCACCAGTGAGCACCCAAGAGTACAGATTAATTCATTCTTGATTTTAATCTACAGAACAAATGTTTTTTTATGAAAGCAAGGGGACTGCTACCCATAGATGGAAAATTGGAAGTTACTTGGAAATATTTTAGAAGCAATATCTTTCAATGGTAAAGACCACTGCCCGATGATCCTGTTTTAATAACTCCATGAGCAGAAAGGACTGGTATGTCCCTCTCCTATATGGTATTTTTCAAACCATATACTTTATCTGGAATACTATCCTTTATTCTTCAATTCATGAATTGTTTGAGGTTGAAGTGAGCGTAAATGTTTTCATACTTAGGAGTCTGGATATGCAAACCTGCTTACCGTGGGGATTTACTTCTGTGAAATTTGGTCCATGAAGTTATACAAAAACCGGTAAAATAAGGAACGTTAACATTCTTACAATGAGAACAGATTTCAATTCCCGGTGGGAGTTAGCGTACGCACGACTTTATCGTGGGAGACCCGGGTTCGATTCCTGGTGGGAGCTCATGTGTTTCGTATTCCATGTTAATCAGTAGGTCCACGTCTCCTATAGCCACGCTGCTGACCGGGCAGTTAAACTCAAAATCACAATCACCACCACACGGCGGGAGTTTACAAGGTTCGGGTTTTTCGTTAATCAATATGTCCACGTCATATATGGTCTTGCTGTTGAAAGAGACGTTAAACTCCAAATCAACTCAACTCATTAAGATAAGAGTTCTGAGTTTAATACCAACTTGAAACCATACGTTCAAAACAAAAATTGAAATAAAATGAAATCTTTATGTTTAACGTCCCATGGTTATGCCGGTTAGGCTAAAGGAGACGGTGATAATGAGAAAGGAGTGAAATGGTGGAATGAAGAAAGTGGGAGGAAACGGGAGAACCCCGAGAAAACCCACCAGCACGGCGTTTGTCCACCACAAAGTCCAAACGGCGCGAGCTGGGATCGAATTAGGGACCCGAAGCACCGGAAGTGAACGCTCTACCACTGAGCCACCGCACCCCCCAAAATAAAAATTATTCATGCTTCTGATACCTATATAAAAATGGAGAGGGAGAGAGAGAGAATAAATATGGTTGTATTTTTCATAGGGCCAAAGTGGCTTAGTGGTAGAGCGTTCACCTCTGGTGCATGGGGTCCTTGGTTCGATCCCAGCTTGCACAAAGTCAGATTTGTGGTGAAGAAACACCGTGTGCGTTCGTTTCTTCAGGATTCTCCTGTTTCCTCCTACCTACATCGTTCCACAATTTTCGTTCACTTATCATCATCACCGTCTCCTTTACCTAGCCGACATAAGCATGGGACGTCAAACTTAATTTAACTTCATTTCATTGAAAAAATTACTATAATTCATAATCTGCATCTTTATAAAGCAACTTTAACAATCATATGGATGTATAATGCTTAAATTGAATTAAATCGCAATTGCAGTAATCTGCAATATTTTAGGTTTCTCATTTATTTACATCAAATGTTTAGTTATTTGATACTTTATAGCAAGAATATTAACTGCTATATAAGACACTATTATATACCTGTGGCGTGGAAGACCCTGGTTTGATTCCCAACGGGAGCTCACGTTTTTCGGTTTCTATGTTAATCAGTAGGTCCCGTCTCATATAGCCTCGCTGCTGAAAAGGGCGCTAAACTCAAAATCAACTCAACTTAATAATTATCTATACATTGAATTTAATAATAAGGGGGGAGGCCGAATAAAGAGGGAGACCTTAAAATATAAAACGTAGGGTCAGTGTGAGTCAGAGAGGTCACGGGGGGTGGTGTGTCACAGTGAGTCACGTCCTGTTGACCCACAATCCACTGACCTACTCACAAATCTTGACCCAATTGACTCACTCCATCTCTGGACTGTACACACAGATAAAGCAGACATATATGTAATCTGACCTTACTTGGCCTTCACTAATTTAAGATAATCTACAAAAAATGAAAGAAAGCAATTTCAAACGCAAAAATATAAAAATGTATTTTCAACGGAACAAAAAAAAAAAAAAAAAAAAGTAACTGCCAAGATTTGAACCCGAATTTCTGCACTCAGCAAGCAAACGTCTTACCGACTTACCCACGGCATATCTTTCGACTTCTGGTTTTGAAACTTTATTTACACTGCGTGTGTTACCTAACAACGTTACGAGATGTCCTTACTGTCGTGTTAACACGCGTTCCGTAAATTTACGAAGTCGCTCTTTTAATCCAAAATCAATTCGACACATACACACACACACACACACACACATATATATATATATATATAGATAGATAGATAGATAGATAGATAGATAGATAGTAATCTGCAAGTGGTCTAGTTGCGGAAATTTGTCAGCAAAAAGACCACTTTCCATTATCTACTTTTATGAAAGTGGCCTATTTGCTGATTGAGGTGGTCTATTGGCGGAATCTTGGTGGTCTATTTGCTGACTTGTGAAATTTGTGGTCTAAATGCGTAATAAGGCTTGCCAACCTCTGCATTTTCTACAATATAACTATCCTCAGTAGATAGCCTCATTGCTTGGCAATCATGCGATTTAAGGTTTACCGCTAGTCGGCAATACTTGTTTAGGTTTATCTGGGTAAATCCCATTTCAGGGGTAGACGTAATATATCATTTCCATCAGAATATATACTTCTTCACTAAAAATTTCCACCTTACTACTTCATCTCATTTTATTTCTCACGCTAGTGACTACGCCTTCTTCCACTCATTTGACATAGTTCTTATCAGCTTAAGCCGCTAGGCGGTAAGAGTTAAATTCTTTTCAGGGATACACATTTTATAAATGAAACCAAAAAAGTTATATCGCTTTTTCACCCACCACCTTCTAACATCAATATGTCACCTAAGACGTACCTCGAAGATCAAAAATGACCCCCCAAAACATCGACGAGCTTGCCAACGTTTCGGATGACCATGGATTCCTTTGCGGTGGGCCGAGAAGCAAAGAAGGTATCAAGTGCATTTTGCACCTCTACTAGGAATTTGAACTGGCGTCCTCTAAGGTGATTGTCCAAGGAATGTAACAGATAATAATCTGAGGTGCAATGTCCGGGGAGTGTGGCGGATGCAATAGGGTTTCCAATCCAAGGCGTAGAATGGTGTCCCGGATCATCCTAGCCGCGTGGGGTTGAGCGTTGTCCTCTGGTTCTTTTGCGATTCAGAAGTGCTGGCTCCAGAGTTTTTAGTTTTTCTTGAACACGATTCAACTGCTTGTAACAGATCTCGATGCATGATGCCGCGAGCAGTCCATCAAACACACAGGAGGACGTTCTTCGATCCAGTGCTGGTTTCGGCTGTTTTGGAACCGGTTCATGGGATGCTAACCAATGATGAAGGTACCGTGGAGCATCGTACAGGACCCTCTTCTCATTACATGTCAACACCCTGTCCAGAAATGGCTCCTTCCTCAGACGCGAAAACAAACAAACACATGTGTCTGCTCGAGTTGCCATCTTTCCCGGAGTCAATTCATGTGGAACGCATCTCCCCAACTCGTAGTGCTTCCCAAGTTGATGGAGATGCTGCCGAATGGTTTATCCACTTAGGGCCTACACTGAATTGTAGTTCCAGTACCTCGTATGTCTGGAAACCATTCGCCTGAATTGTTGGCTGACGATCTTCATTTTGTACATGTTTTCTGGCACGTGGCGCGTCCTTGAGTGTTTCGTCACCGTCCTTAAACTTGTTAAACCATCGTTGCACTGTCCGCGTAGTCACGACAATCTCACCAAAGGCCTGGTATATCTTCCGCTCCTCTGCAGCGGCGTTTGACTCGAGTTTGAACTCGTACACCATACACGCACTTATGACGTTCTGTGGAGGTCCCATGTTCACTCTGTCCTTAAGCAAGTTCATGGTGTAAGTGAACTGCCACAACCAGGTAGTATGTTGGATATACCCACAACAACAACTGACCTTGGCATTATCTCCATCCGCTTTCAACTCACGGTGTGGGAGCCAATTGAACACAGATCTCCACAAAAAGCGATAGAATTTTCTTGGTTACCTTTATAATGTTGTCGTGGAAGCCCGTCAATACAGTTTTGTTAATATAGTCATCTTTTAATACTCGCAAAGTTATAAAACTGATATTCTTGAATTAGAATTTCTAAATGACGACAGTTGATGTTTGTGAAACTTGTTTGCTTATTAATAATATGAATTAAAGATGCACTGATTTTTTTTTAATTGAGATAAGAAATTAACAGTGATGCTCATATAATTAGAAAATTCAAGTGCATTGCAACGTGCTACAATCACTCTAAAAAAAAAAATGCATAATTCGCAAATTTTTGTGGCGAACTGGGATATCATTGGAATCCCCTGAAAAAAAAATACATTGTGTTTTCTCAAAATCGAATAATTATTAACAATATTAATATAATATATATGCAATTATTAATATATATACATTTATAACTAATGTAATGTACTGAACAAAAAGGAGAATGTCATAAAATAAGCTACTAAATGTTTTATAAAATTAAGTGCGTTACATTGTGTTTTTGCAGGGAAGAATTTGCTATTAATATTATTCCTAACATGAATATTTTGTTCTATGAACTAGCTTTCGTTCCTGTATACACTGAAACTGATGGAAGGATGTAACTACAGGAAATTTTACAGTAATTTATTCATGTAATAATCTACTTCTACACTTAAGGTTTATAAGATGTTCGTATTAATATACTTCTAAAACAACTACGTATATTATCTCTTTAAATTCTACAATAGATTATTGTACAATAATTGTCCAAAGATGAGATATGCATATCAATCGATAAAGCTAGTTGAACCTAAGAAACTGACATGCGGGAGGATAAAACCTTATATGTACTTTTCGACAAACTCTGCAAAAATAAATATTTATGGTGCTAAAAAAATGTTATTAGTGACCAAAAATAGCATACGCTGTAACATTACATCTATTAAAGCGAAATTCATATAAAATAACTTCATAAATCATTTTATTATGACACCAGCAAGAAGTCAGTACACTCTTTGGTTAAAAATACAATAACTTAAAATTATCATTAACTTTAATTTTAATAGAATATATCAGAAATCCAGAATTGTAATTGTAATAATTTATCCCATTTAACTAGATTATTTTAAAGAAGTCATTTTCTCGCACCCTCACCCCAAGGGGTGAGGATGAAGTTGAACATATTGAAAACTGATACCATTAAACTCAGAGACCTCGATAACTATGAATTCAACACTAATATTTGTCGCTTTATATTACCTTTAAAATCTCGCTCCCTCCCTGGGGAGTGAAGTAAGACCTTAAAGTTGAATTGGACTAAAACTGTCACTATTCATCTCATTGATCTCAAAAACTATGAATCAACTCTAATAGCTTTTTCGATTATTTTTAAAATGCTCCATGTTATTCTTATGGGTACTTTGCACCCCCATATCTCAGCTCAAGTGTGACCTAAGAACCTGGAACAGTTTGGATCATTTTTAAATTTAGATCATTTCTCTTAGAGCTTTAAAACATGTTAAAATTTCATTTTTCTATCTATTATGGTTCTCGAGTTGAAAAGCGCTACAGACAGACAGGCAGACAAACAGCTTATTGTATCATTAATATGGATGCTATTAAACCATTACTGATGGTGAATAATACAAACAGTTATTTTTCTTATAAGTTATCACCAATAATTATTGGTGTCTCAGTGATGGATGTCAGCCAATCCCAGCTTTGAAATCACGCCCCCATTAGATCCCTAGTAGGCTACTCTCTCTCTCTCTCTAGAAATTAATAAAATGTATTTTCTCCGGACAGTAAATTAAAACATAAATGAATAAATTACATGCCAGTATTGAGAGAATGTGTCCCCAATGAATGAGCGGTTAAGCTCATTGCCTTGTAATCAAAGGGTTCTGGGTTAGATTCCCGGTGAGGACACAAGAAGTTCGGATCCCAAGTTAAGCTGTAGGTCTCGTCCTTGATACGTCATCATGTCATGGAAGGCAATGGCACTATCCATGGGTTCAGCTTGCCCAGGAACCTCCGGGTCAAACACCTACCTTTGGACAGAATACCATATCGTAGTCTTCATTGAGAGGATTAGGCTATTTAAAATTACGTAGTAACGTTTGTAACTTGTAATACCTAAACTACTACTTAACAAGAGCTGATATGTTTGCAAAATCAAAGCTTGTTTCCTTGTTTGAGACATAAGTTTGTTTGGAGCTCCTTCGTGGCTAAGCGGTTAGCGTACGCGCCTATGGCGTGGGACACCCGGGTTTGTTTCCCGGCGGGAGCTCGTGTGGTTCGGATTTCACGTTACTCAGTAGGTCCACGTCTCATATAGCCTCGCTGCTGAACGGGACTCAATTTCATAATCATCAATCATAAGGTTGTGTGGGAGGGGGCGGCAAATTATGTAGAACACAGGGGTGCACAATTAATAGATACGGGGCTGCAAACCTTTGCTTTTCGTTTGTTACTGATTATTTTGAATAATAAATCGTTTGTTTCGAAAACATAGAGATATTAAGTTAGTGTGAGCAGTGTGAAGTGGCCTTCTATCAAATTTCGATTCAAAACCAAAATCAATAGCATGTTTTTTGTTGGTTATCGATTCTTTTGAAGACAAATATTTTGTTTCAAAACCGTTCAAGAGATGTTTATAAAATAAAGTTGGAGCAACTTCACACTGTCCCCCACTTTCAAATTTTCTTTTAAAACCGATCTGAATCGTTTGTTTCTCGTTTGTTATTGATTGTTTTGAAGAAAAAATCGTTTGTTTCGATAAACGTACTGAGATATTTACAAACTAGACTGTAGTTAACTTTCGGATTGGGGTGTAGCTAACTTTACTTTCGATTTTCACATTTCAATTTTGATTCAAAATCCAAGCCAATCGCTTGTGTTTTCGTTTGTTATTGATTCTTTTGAAGAAAAAATAGTTACCTTCAAAAATTATGAAGATATATTTATTCTTTCACTGTAATTCCCCTACTTTTAAATTTTGATCCAAACCCAGAGCCAATCGTTTGTATTTGATTGTTTAGAAGAAAAAATATTTATTTCGAAAATCATAAAGATATATTTACAAAACAAATTTTGAATATGGACAGATTTGCCCTGGTCCCTCTAGTTACAAATTTCGATTGAAAACTAAAATCAGTCGTTTGATATGGGTTTGTTGTTGATTATTTTGAAGAAAGGTAGTTTGTTTCGTTAAACATAAGAATATATTTACGATGTGGTTTGGATGAAAGTAGTTTGTTTCTCGATCGTTGTTGATTGTTTTGAAGAAAAAAATCAAAAAACAACTAGAGATATTTACAGAATACATTTGATGTGCCACTTCACACCACTTATTCTACTTTTAAATTTCGATTCAAAGCTGAAGTCAAGTTTGTTTTTCGTTTCTTATTGATTAGTTTAAGAGAAAATAGTTTGTTTCGAAAAACATTAAGAGCCATTTACGAAATAAAGTTGGGTGGGTCAACTTCATACTAGTTTAAATTTCAAATTTCAGTTTAAAAAAACTCAATCATTTTTTTTTTTTTTTGCGTGTTATTGTTTTGAAGAAAAATCAAAAAGCATTAAAATATTTTGATAATAAAGTTGGTGGTCATCTTCACGGTTGCCCTGCACTTCCAAATTGCATTCAAAGCAGAAAGTAGTAAAAAATGTGAAGAGGAACACAATCAGTACCGTACGCAGAAATTCATCAAGGGGAGTCCAGACTTCGAAGTTCATATAATTTCAAGTGTTTATATATGACAGAATAATTAATATCAATTGAAAGTAGAACATATTTTATGATAAACTTTAAAAAGGAAAAGGCCAAATAATAATACCCGATACGATACAGATTCCATAAGAAACCAGTACGATATTTCATTACTTTCTTTTATACTTTGATAGTAAGAAGTGAAATACAACGAATACAGATTACATAATAACGCTTTAAAATTGCTTTATTTATTACAAATTGAAAAGAAAGTAATACTATTTGATGGAACAAAGGCTGAATAAAAATAGTGCTTCATTCTCCCTTTATACATTAAACAAGTGTCACATATACACCACGTGATGGTGTTTAGTTTTAATGGAATGCTATTTTTTCAATTATTATTGAAATCATAAGTGGTAATAATTTATATCACTTCTAGTAGTAGTAGAGATATTAGAGTGGAGACAAATATATTCTCGGTATACTTAATTGATTACAGATGACCGCGTCTTACTATATAATACCGTTTTCACTTTATGACGATCAACGTTGGAAGCGGACTCATGTTGTTTTTGTTATATGTAGAGCAATACTTAATAATTTTCGAAGGAAACTATTTATTTCAATAGAATCAGTAACAACTGAAAAACAAACGATTGACTTCGGTTTCGAATCAAAATTTGAAAGTGGAGTGAGTGTGAAGTTAGTCCCAGCTTTATTTTTAAATATCTCCTAAAGTTTTTCGAAATAAATTATTTTTTCTTTATTCAAAACAATCAATAAAAAATGAAAAGAAAACGATTGATTTTGGTTTCGAGTCGGGTTTTGAAACTGAAGGAAATGTAAAGAAGCCCCAAACTTTATTTTGCAAATATCTCCTGAAGTTTTTCGAAACAAACTATTTTTTTCTTCAAAACAATCAAAAACAAAAGATTGATTTTGGTTCTGAATCGAAATTTGAAAGTGATGGAGTTAGTGTGAATTTGCCCCAACTTTGTTTTGTATATATCTCTCAATGTTTATCGAAACAAACGATTGTTTCTTCCAAAGAGTCAACATCACACAAAAAACTAACGGTTGATTTTAGTTTCAAGTCGAAATTTGAAAGTCCAAGGGGAGGAGGGGGCAAGGCAACTTTATAGATGTATGTGAAAGTAGTCTCACAAATATCAAGTATGACTAACTTATTAGATAAGAAAACTCTGTCTCTGTCTGTGTAATTTTCTGCATCTCCTCCCTAATGTTCGTAAATAATTTTTGCTTTTTTGACAATATAATTGTATTTTTCCATATTTAAACGATTGAAATCTAGTTTTAATTTCGTGAACAAAACATTGTATGGCAAGTAAAATTCATTTTCGACATCAGAAAATTTTATCTATTGTGTATCGTTATATTGTAGTTTATCTACTGTGCAAGGTTGGCAGCCTTACTTCGCATTTAGACCACAAAAACACAATGTTGCAAACTAAGTAGCACGTAATAAAACATTAATTGGGCAAGAAAATTAATCATGTGACGAATGAAAGAAACCGCATGGTGCATTTTCTAATGTCAATTAGGAATTCATGTTCATAAATTGAATGTCACCATTAACTTACACTCGGTTTTATGTATTTGATTTAAAACACCGGTCAAATGACATTGAAGTTTTCAGATTGGAGATGGTGACACTGAATTCTGCAAATAGACCACAAGCAGCTTTAATTCTTGTATGTGCATTATTAAGCATTTTAATGAAAATATTGAAGTAAAAATTGTCATGTACAATCTCATTCTAAAGGGAATTATGTTTCAAACCTTATTTTCCTTAAAAGTTTACAGAAAATTAGATTATTCCAGTTTTTGGCGAAATCTGGTCCTTTTTTCCGCAAATAGACCACTTTTTTCGGTTTATAATAAATATTTGCATATTAAATGCTCAATCAAGATGGAAAACCTATTTTAATGGCTAATAATACTACATTAAACAATTACAGATACTCACAATAGTTAATATCAGAAATTTTAAAAAGTCATTTTTTTTCACTTTTCTCTCTGATGACCGAACATCATTCTTGACTAACACATTGACTTTTTTGTCACAAAAATGCAAACTTTTTTATTTGAAGGTTGATAATACAGTTGATAAAGATTAAATTGTTCCTTTCAGCTCTCTAATGCCTATCAAACATAAATATTCTAAAAATAAAACACTTTTCTTTGTGATTTTCATAGTCGGCAAATAGACCACTTTGGGACATGTTTTTCTCAGTTGATAGCACAATTTTGCAATGAAACACTAGTCGGCTTTTACATTTTTAGTTAATTCTACGCAATTCACTGCACCTACTATAATTTATTATGCCGTCGTACTATTTTTAGACCTATAAATTACGAGTCCGCAAATAAGCCACTTTCAAGCAGCTATAGATAGATAGATAGATAGATAGATAGATAGATATGTTGGTGCACCAGTAAGCTCCCAAGAGTACAGATTAATTCATTCTTGATTTTAATCTACAGAACAAATGTTTTTTATGAAAGCAAGGGGACTGCTACCCATAGATGGCTAAGTGAGGTAAATAAAATTTAAACTTCAAATGGATCTGGGGTGATTCACCGACAATGGCTGATTTAACACGTTTGATAACAGCGCGGGTAATAGATATAGCCTGTTTTATAGATAGAGCCTGTGTAGGTAAGTGGATACCGCGTGAGACTGTCATTCTAAGGGTGTGGGGTTCGAGTCTCGGCCTAGACTGAGTTAATTTTTTTTCAACACTATAAATGATGTTCGCGTTTGATACTGAAAGAGATTTATCCTATGAAGGGAGAAAACCCACGATGGGGTCAGGGGGAAAGACGGACACTGTTTATCCTTAAGTGTTAAAATTTAATTTATTCCCATGTCTTTTGCTCTTTCCTTTCCTTCTTTTCTCATTTTGTTAACTTTCCATACTTTTTCGGTCTCTGCATGATGCGTATTATTGTTTTCGTTTCCTTTGCATTAATTCCTATCTCTTTGATCTTAAAGTGAATGGATTTTCTGCAGATTTATCTCGTGGTTGTTTCTCTAAGTGATGCTCTCAGATAGTAATACTTTTTCCTCCAAATGGAGGAATATCCTGGCATGTTATGTTTTCGGGCACGTATTTGCTGTCATGTTGGTTGTCCAACTATCAGACATCGAGTGAAACTATTCTCCTACTGGAAAAAGCTATCATTTCTTATGTATCCAACCTCCAGTTTCTACTGTCGCTGACTGTACAACACTACCAGTGTCCTTGGATGGTTGTTTCAACTACGGGTATTTACTTAAACGTTTGCAATCTTCTCCATACTTAACACATTGTGATTTTCGCTTTGGATTATCGTGAAAGATGAGGTTTTTGTCCTTGATCTGAATTGCGTATAAAAGCTAAGAAACTGTCGTTTCCAATTTTTAGGGAACATGTATTTTATTTTGTCATAGGAGAGGGACAGAGAGATGTCTCAAAGGTTCAGCAGGAATTTGAACACCTGTGTGAAGGTATATTACAACGAAATCAAGTTTGTTACACACAGAAAAAAAATGCTCATACTGCAAAGTAAGAGATCTTGGTTTGATCTTGTGATGTCATTAATTCAAGAGAAACCATAGTGCATGTTACGGGTTTTCGAGTTAAAAACCTTGTGTTTTTGGTGCAGAGAAGGTTCCAAACAACGTTTAAAAACTCCCTTCAACGAAAACAACTATCCAGGGATGGTACGACAGGTTCAAAGCAACGGGGACTATAGCAGTTTTGCAGTGTTGAATTCAGGCATGTTCAAGGGGGGGGGGGGGCTCAGTCCCCCCTAGAATACTGTATGCATGCATTGAAATAGTTGCTTTTTTCTGTTTAATTTTGACGGAGATAAAAGTCTTAAAAGCAAAGATATTTTTAAAAAAAATAAAATAAAATTAGTTTCTTCTTTTGCCCACCCTAAATTGTGCTAATTAACAAATGCCAAGTCGAAGTTAAATAAAAACTTGGAAATTAGATACAGATGTGCAAACAAACGCTTTACAACGTTATTTAGGGAAAAACGGCAATATGCTGATTACTGCAACCGACCAGACAATATCAAGTCGCGAGTTTTGTTGCGACAGATTCGTACTGCTCTATTGCAATCTGGAACAGAGCTGCCCTTAAATTTTTATTGCACCTCCTTGTACAAAAGTCGCAATTCAACACTGCAGCTTTGGAATAGTGTGAGACCCGGAACACTAGACGAGGTGTTAAATGCAACCCAGGAGAAAAGGAATTCGAGGGGCGAAGTACATATTGCAGTGTGTCATACACAGAAAAATAAAAGCCAAGCACTGCAGTTTGAGAGTTGTATACAATTTGAAATAATAATAAAAAAAAAAAACTGCAATATCAGGTAGAACAATCGTGAATTAATGCGTATCACATTAAATTGTAATAACATGCTTATATATCATCATTATTTCCCCTGACGGAACCATGTTCTGTATCGAAAAATTGAATTAGTATAGACTGACTGAGGAGTTCCACGGGGTTGACAACCTCCACAGGTTCGAGATCCACGATCAGAATAGTCCCAAGATCAACGTGTGATTTAGTTTTCGATAGACTCCACCATTGAAAGCAGAGCATTCTTCGCGGAGGACACCATGAATGGTGCCACCTACCTTTTCATGCTGCCAACAGTCTTTTTTCCAAGAATTTCATAGGTTAATAATGCCCCATTTAACAAATATGATGTCCCTCTCGATTTTCGCTTCAAGGTAGACAATTCCTTAGTAACCATTATGGGAAAGGATGGATTGGCCGCAGACGTCCACATCCAGTTTCACAAGTCCCTAAACCTGACGCCGTATGGTTGGTTGATTGGAGTTTAGTACTCCTTTCCAGTACCGATGCTATGTAAGATGTGGACCTACAGTTAACGCTGAAATTCGAAACACCGCAGTGTGTTCAAATCTCAAGACTTCTAATCTTGAATCGAACCTGAAACCCTGTGCATCAAAGATGAGACCCTTACGCCATTATTTATTATTTTGGCATGTCCTGCATAGAAAGCAACAGATCTGGACAGTGTCAAGCGCAAGAGAAGTAATGTATTCCGAATGAGAAAATCAGAACATAATTCTCGGATTGAGACAAAAATTGAATGGTACCAGGCTCTAGGTCTGGTGGTGAGCCCAGTCAACGAAATGTAAAATTTTTAATTTACTCTTTGTAATAGTATATAATTAAGTCAGTAACAATGAGACAAATACTGAAAGTGTCATCCGTAGTCTATTTTATTTAAGCGTTTATTTTGCCATTTGCATGATGGAATTGGGGGAGGGATGGCTTAAAAAATAAAAGACCGATCACGAGGCTTGAACTCGAAAACTCGTGATGGTAAAGCAAGATTGCTAATCATTAGTATAGATCTACGCAGTCAATTTAAATATCTACTAAGAAAATTCGAATTTTTGAGTGTTCACAACTCTTTTGATGGTTTGTAAACTTGTAATATTTTCCCATGAAACCAGCCCGTTCGAGTGAATAAACGCACATAGAAATGTACGAAGAAACTCCTCAATGTGCACTCCTCCATTGTTATAACCTTGACCTGCTTATATCCTATTGAAGATTACGCATGTGTTTCGATTTGTGGTCCAATCAGAGATATGTAAGATCATACGATTTAATATATTCGGCATACATAAAGTGAAACAGATCTATTTCTGTTATTAAACACATGTTCTTCAATATGAGCCATATGGCGAGTAGTGTTCAGAAGATCCTCTATATTAAATACTCTGATATTGGAATAGCGTGAAATACTTTGCACAGCATATCATCTATATACTTCATGTTCATTACATATTTGAATTTTGTAGTGGTAATTCCCCGTGGGATTGTTTCTGAATTTTTGTGTTAGGGATTTATAAAATCAATCCTATGTGCAGAAGGATTTTCTTGCACGCAACGGCGAAAAATGAAAGAGTACAGTGATAAATTTCTAGTACGAGTTAAACAAAGATAATTATATTAAGTTGCATACAGTAATAATTGCAGAAAGTTATTTAGAAAAGAAAGATTATGATGTTCCAATAAGGATTATGATGGAATAACAGGAAGTTAGAATACAAGACATATTGAAAAGAAATGTTAATGTTCACAGTGAATTTGGTAATTTATTAGGATATTTCATTATACTGTATTAATAAATTATTCGGGCATTTTCTCGTACTTGTGATATTCTGTTCTGTAAAGACTTAATGTTGTTCAGTCTGGTGCAAGCGTCCCTAGTTCGATCCTTGGCGACCTAACTAATGGACAGCATCGTATCCACGGGTATTCTCAAGGATCTCACATTTCCTCCCACATTTTGATTCCACCAGTACTTTCATAATTAGTCACTTCATTAATCATCCGCTCCTTATCCTACAGTGCATAATTGTGGGGCGTAAACCACACATTTAATTTTTTAAATTTTCTTCAAATATTCGAAAAATGTATTTCTGTCATATAAAGAGCTATTATATTTAACAGCTCTGTCTAATATAATGTAGAATAAACTCATTAACATTTCCTACAGTTGTTTTCCGGGATAGCTATTTGCGTTGTGGATTTGTTCAGTACTTCATAGTGTTCTGAAAACTTAAGTATGGAACTGAAATATAATCCATATTTGTATTTAAGTGAGAGTCCCGGGTTCGATTCCCGATAAGGACATTCGGTTGAAAAGATGTTAACAGCTTTTTCAAGCCAGCCACCCTGAGTGAGGTTTTTCGTGGGTTTTTGTCATTTCTACAAGGCAGAAGGCGGGATGATACTTAACCCTTTTAAATTTTTTGGCCTGTATACAGGCCATGGCGTCGACCTTCGGAATTTGCTTTATAAATTTCTAGTAAAGCTTTTCACACCGGATTTTTTGGATTTATTCAAGTATGGAAGTATCAAAGAACATGTTTTATGGACATTTTGCAGTCACGTGTGCGATGCCTGGGGGCAGTGACGTCACAAACAATGAAGACTGCTTTTAAAAAAGGGTAAATTTTAGAGCTTTATTCGTGACGCATCCCTATTAATCTTAGAAACATAGTTTGTACCTCGTTGGTTTCGTTATAAAGCAGAGTTTCCAAATGTAGCACTCAAATTTCCTGAAGTGGATTGGATAGAAGTTGACTGAAAATGTATTATCGAGGGAAAATTGGTAAATCGGCTATAGCGTCAAGACTATTTCCCCCCTACATTCTTCGTTCCTCATTATTTTCACAATGAAGCAAAGTTTTTTTGGTACCATTTGCATGTGCGTGTCGTATACCTGGACGGAGATATTCGCGATAAAAGAGGATTTTTGAAGCCCTTTTTCCCACTTTGAGCGGGAATTTCTCGCATTTGGTACATAATAGGGAAATTTGACTGATGCAGTTGAAAACTGCTTCATTACAAAAAAAAAAAAAAAAAAAAAAAAGATACGAACCATGATCCTAGCGTCAATAGTGTTGGTACTGTAGCTGCTTGACTGAAAACCTAAAAGTTACCTAAAAAGAATTAAAAGGGTTAACACAGATCCGAGGCCGCTTCCTCCCATTCTCCTTTCCCCAGATAGAGACGTCATCCCTCACAGGTAACGGGCTTAACACCATAGAAGCCGGTAATGCACAGAAATATGTATAAATAAATAAATAAACAAATAAATATTTCCCTGTAAAATGAATCACCTGTAATTCAGCTGATTTCAGAATTTATTTTTTAGTATGATTTTTGTACTTAATTGTATTTTTGAGTGTTTGAGATATATGCCGATCTTCTCTTTAAAATGATGATTGAAAAAGATCGAGTTAGTTGACATCAAGTATCTCTACTTTTAAAGTTGTTCGTTTTAGAAGAAACAACTGAAAATTAAATGTTATAAAAAGGGAAGTAGGCCCTACGTGCTTGTTTAGTTTTTCACGCATTCGGGTTACAGTGTCATAATGTAGATCTGAAAACTTAAGTTTCGGTTGCTTCTGTCACTAGTGCTAGTTGCAAAATTATTTGAAAAGAACTCGATGTAGAAAAAAATCGTTGTCAAGCATTCAGTTGAAATAGCTCCAGTACACGAGCTATATATATGTAATGTAATATTTGAATTTCTACGTGATGGGCGTGCCTCCTACGTTTGTTGTTGTTTCAAGGTAAAACGAGCCCTCCCTGTTGGTTTAATGACTAGCGCGTGCGCCTTTCGTGCACGGTACTGCGTTCGATTCCAAGTGGGAGTACCATAAAATTGAATGCACTACTTTGGTTTGGATTCCACATTAAACTGTACGGCCACGTCCCATATAAGTCCTCGGTACTTACAAAGCATGCTAAACTCCTACCGACCTACCAATCGTGGCAAAGCAAACAAATGAGTGTCGTTTCACACTGTGAAACAACAATAGACTCCTGTAACTATAGGGATCCAATATTGTAACAGGGAGTGAAAAAAATCTATCACTACGAGTTTCAAGATAAGAATCAGAACTGAGGTGGAACCTATCAGAAACATTTCTCATTATTCCTTACAGTTTTTTCTTTATCAAAATCGAAGATATCTACTATTTGGAGTTTCAGTGTGGAAAGGTATGGGAAGATGAATCTATTCGTTGAATTCTGAATCCATATCATAAAACAATTTCTCGTTCTTAACGTTTTTGCCCTATATTAAAACCGGAAATGGTAGAGGATGATGATGGAGTTTATTTTTAAAACTTTGAGTCTGCGTTAAGAAGCAATTTGTTGCTCTCTTACTGTTTTTTGCTCTGTGGAGATCCAGAGGTTGCTAAATTTACCTTTTCTGGTTTCGATAAAGTCGGAGATGGATTCTACTTTTGGAGCGTTTAATCCACTTCAAAAGAAATTTGTCGCTATCTCTTTTCTTGCTTTATGGCAACCCAATATTGAAATTGAAAGTTGTAAACTTTAACTACTATCTGTTACAATAGAGGGATAAGAGAGTGGCTTATTCGTTGGCCTATTTGCTTAAAATATCGTATTTGTGGAAAATGTTTACATTGATAGAAACTATTGTTTTCCTTCGCTTTTATGACACTACATTAATAGCTTTCGGTGGCTGTAATTACAAGTTCTCGCAATTTTGTAATTTGAGCAGTGTTGCAAATTTCACCAACGTTTATCATATCCCCCGGAACGCTTTGAGATATCAAATTGCTGTAATCGCCAAAATGGTTTGTTCATCTTTTGGAAACCATATAAATATTAAGATATGATACTTATTTTAAGCTCTTTTTTTTTCTTTTAATAAAGCCTTCGAAACAGTCACATTTTGAACCTCTTGTAAATTTCTTCTCCTTTATTAGAAAGATGACATATGATAATCATGATATCCATCACTAAAATACTTCGGATATAAATTGATCTGGCCAACTGTTAGTGTGGTAGAGGCTTTTAAAATTTGAATGATTGTAATACTGTAGCGTCGTTAGCCCCAACCGTGAATATAAATGTGGTATTCTGAGTTTTCATGTAATGTGTAGATTTTAAGTATGTAATAGTCTGATGTGGTGCTGTTTGAAAAAAACTACAACTTTTGTTGAGTTGGGAATACTGTTTGTCATTGCTGGCATTGCAGTGTCAAACGATTTCCCCTTTCTGATATGTGGTTTATACAAAAAATTATTATTATTATTATTATTATTATTATTATTATTATTATTATTATTATTATTATTATTTTGCCTAATACAGATGGTGATCAGAAAAATGGAAACACCTGAACGAAATTGCAACTTACCAGATTAATATGGTGTCGGGCCACCTTTCGCCTTCAGAACAGCCTTGATGCGACGTGGGATGGAGACATAGAGGTCGTGAATGGTAGCAAGTGGAATTTTACACCATTCCTCGTGTAGGGCATCGGCCAGTTCTGTGAGAGAAGATGGAGGTGGAAATCATCGCCGGAGTCGTGTTTCCAAGACGGACCACAGGTGTTCAATTATGTTGAGATCTGGGGATTGGGCGGGCCATGGGAGGTGTTGAACTTCATCCCCATGTTCCTCAAATCACGCTTCAACAACGCCAGCTGTGTGAATGGGTGCATTATCATCCTAGAAGATGGCGTCATTATCCGGGAACAACATCCGGACCATAGGATGCAAGTGGTCTCCTAACATTGCGACACAATCGTTGGCAGTGATTCGTCCGCTAAGTGTGACCACAGAACCCAATGAAAACCATGATATGGCGGCCCACAGCATCACCGAGCTGCCGCCATGTTTCACAGTTGGGCGGAGACACTGCAGATCATAAGCTTCTTTGGGCGTTCTCCACACATAAACACGGCCCGTGATTGGGAATGAGTGAAGAATGACTCATCCGACCATATCACACGTTTCCAGTCCTCAACGGTCCAAGTTGCATGGTCGCGGCACCATTTGCGGCGTGCGAAAGCGTTATGGTCCCTGATGAGCGGTTTGGCCCGTGCAATACGACCCCGTAAGTTCATGTCATGTAATTCGCGGCGGACTGTGATTATCGAAACAGGGTGGGGGAGATGCTGATTGAGTTCCTCCGTCACTTGCTCCGCAGTGGTACGACGGTTCTGCGTGACAATGCGCTTTAATACCCGGCGTGACCTGTCACTCATGATTCTCTTCCGCCCACTGTTCCGCTTCCCCGATGTGGTTTTCCCGTGGGTTGTGTAGTAGTGATGAGCGCAAGAGTCTTGGTCTTGCAGTTTTTGCAAGAGTCTTGCATGCAAGACCAAGACCAAGACCAAGACCAAGACCAGGAATCCCGATGCAAGACCAAGACCAAGACCAAGGGGTGCAAGACCAAGACCAAGACCAAGACCATACCTGCAAGACCAAGACCAAGACCAAGACCAAGACTCTTGCGCAAGAGTCTTGCACAAGTACGGTACTACTTGATTTTTTATAGAATGTAAAAAGGAAGGGGAAAATCATTACATCTTTCACGTGAACTTCTTGGCTCCAGTAAAAATACCGCCGGAGTAAATGTGTTCCCAGTAGTTTATGCAATTCATGTGAATCGATCTGCTCCTGTAACATATAGCTACAGTATGTCGTTTTTTGAATCGGTTGTCCACGAGACGACCGAGAGCATAATTCTATGGATTGTTACAAGTTATAATAACTTCAGTGTCTGATTGACTTTGGTCATCATTTGATCATTCATGACGGCTCATGATTGGATTTTGGGAAACCATACGAAGAATAGTTGTGTCCATAAGAAGTGGATAAGCAAAAATAAACTAGAGCATGTTATGGACACGGTAGCTCAGTGGCAGAGCGATCACCTCTGGTACATGGGGCCCTGGTTCGATCGCAGCTTGCGGTATGTGAGCTTCTTTGGTGAACAAACACCCTGTGCGTGGGTTTTCCCGTTTCCTCGTACTTTCTTCATTCCACCATTTCTCATCATCACTGTTTTCCTTAGCCTCAGTGTAATAATCGTTGGACGTTAAAGAGGATATTTCATTTCATTTCAAAACATATTAGTGGTTTTCTTCTTCCAAAACTAAAGAAACGTAGTATTGAACATCGGCAATTCCGTACACCATAGGTGCCGACTACATGGGTATGGCCTTGGCTCTGACGTTCAAGCATTATTAATATTGAAATAACATTTTCATGACATTGACAAAAACTTAGCGCATGTGACCGCAAGTTTGATTTCATAGGTGGATGCTTATACGTTGAATAATTGTTTATCAATATAACTTATAGCTCCCTTAGGTATACGGCATATCTAGGATTCAACGATATAACATTATACAACAATAAATAATCTATATTCACTACTGAGAGTGATTTCGTACTTATTTCAAATAACTTGAAATTTGATGCCGTTATTATGTATTTCAAATGTAGGTCAAAAGAATTTATATAAATTGAGTTTACACAAAAGACATAGACAGTTGAGTCCTTTTCAGTTTTCACTCAAATTATTCTAAAATATTGGGGCCGCGGTGGCTCAGTGGTAGAGCGTTCAGCTCTGGTGTTTGGGGTCCCGCGTTCGATCCCAGCCTCCGCCAAGTGAACTTTGTGCTGGACAAACACCGTGTGCGTGGGTTTCCTCGGGGTTCTCCCGTTTCCTCCCACTTTCTTCAATCCACCATTTTATTCATTTTTCATCATCACCGTCTCCTTTAGCCTAGCCGGCATAAGCGTGGGACGTAAAACTCACAAATTTAATTTAATTTCATATTCTAAAATATTAAGAGGTTTAATTATTATTATTTTAATTTTTTCTCTCTTTTTGGTCAATATTGCAAAACATATCATCCCTCTAGTACATCCCTCATAATACAGTTCCTCCTCAGCCAATGTCCTCCTCTTAATTACATCTAAAATTCTTCTTTTCTCCCTTACTGCTACTATTTCTAAAACCTTCGCATTCGTTTTCCGTTTAACCCAGCTGATTCTCTCCGTTTTTCTCCATGCCCACATTTCGAAAGTCTAATTGTTTCATCGTTTTTGCGTAATGTCCTTGTTTCTGCCCCATACAGTACATATTAGAATCAGTAAAACAAAATTTCAATATTTAATTGGGAGTTTGTTTAATACAAAGATGAGCTAATCGTGGTTGGAAAGAAAAAAAATCTGACGCCTTTAGAGTGTAAAAATAATTTTGCAATTTATGGTATTTCAGTAATCTGATGCGTCTCACTGTCAGGGGTAGCCTCCCCAGTTTGGGAACCAGTGGAGTATTGGATCTGTTAAAACATATAAAAATATTACGAAATGTTGTGATTTATCTTATAAGTAGTGAAGCGTGATCACCCATTGAAAAAAAAAAAAAAATAAGTAAAGGTAATCGCCTATGTTGTACAGTATCATCACACTTACACGAAGGTAAAATATATTACATTTAGAAACATACATTGTATTTCCCTCACTATTGACGCAATGTAGGATTTATTATCCCTTATATCCAGAGTAAAATTTACTTATGAAAATCATAGATTTCTTAAAAGCAAAACTTGCAAGACTCTTGCAAGCAAGACCAAGACTGGGTGTGCAAGACCAAGACCAAGACCAAGACTAAGTGTGCAAGACCAAGACCAAGACCAAGACCGAGGGTTCCAGTGCAAGACCAAGACCAAGACCGCATGTGCAAGACCAAGACCAAGACCAAGACCACCCGGGTCTTGGTCTTGGTCTTGCATTTGCTCATCACTATTGTGTAGGCCGTCATCACCTTCGGCACTGTCCCACGCGACACACCTAACACAGTAGCCACTGCCGTCACACTCACTCCACATAACCGCGCACCAACAATTTGCCCTCTTTGAAAATGAGAGGTCTCCCATTTTACACTACCTCCATCTGCTGCAGCCACTGGACACTGCTGTTCCACTGCGCCTGACGTAGTATGGAGACCGACCTAACACACCACCACCAGCGGTCAGGCGCTGCGGGCGCCACGACACCACTGCCAACCCATACATCTGACGTGTTGCCAACTACAGGTGTTTCCATTTTTCTGATCACCATCTGTAGAAGTTACACGGTTCTCAGAAGAAAAAAGTATTCGTAAGTTAGTAATCGTTTTGTAGGTATTACATATGGAATAGGTCATTTTTATTTGAATCAAGTAGATGTCCGGCTGGAATCATGGACTAGTAATTGTATTAACTGTTTTCCCAGTGTTCTGATTATTCGAGAATTGTGTTCTATGTAAGAAAAAAAAAATGTTGCAAGTGTGAAAGGATCATAAAAGATACGAGAATAATGAAGTTGGACATTTTCAGGCCTAAAATTCTGAAATTAGGGAAGTGTCTATTAGGTTGAGAGAAATTATATAATGAAATAATAATATGGCATAATGAAATATGGTTTTATAACGTACTCAACGAAACAACGTATTTGTGACCATCTTAGAAGAAACGGAAATACTGCTAGTGCAGTTGCAGTTATATTGTATTTCTCTACCATAGTGTTTACATGGGACTTCGGGGATCCAAACTCAAAATCTGCGATCCAGCGTTGAGGAAAGTGGGTGCCCTTCCTAAGAGTTGTTGATTGATGTTTGAGTTTAACGTCCCGTTCAGCAGCGAGGCTATGTGAGACGTGGATCTACTGATTAACGTGGAATCCGAACCACATGAGCTCCCGCCGGGAATCGAACCCGTGTCTTCCACGCCAAAGGAGCGTCCGCTAGAGTTGTTGATACGTATGTACCAATGTTAACGTATAGGACTAACAAAGAGTGGCTAGAACTGATGTACTTTTAAAATAATTTCGTAAGTCTCGATATATGTGTAAAGTAATGAAAGCAAGTTAGAAGTATACTTGAAAAAAATTACGTAATCGAAATGATTCTATATTACGTAGAGGAACTATCATAATACTCGTAAATAAGCAAATACCGCCTTGTTGACGTAGAACCAGGCTTTCTATCCCATTTCATGCTCGGTATCAGTTCCTCCTCATTTGTCATCTGGCCGTATTGACATTTGGTTGGTGTTTATCTTGGGCCGGAGAGATCCAGTTGGTCGGAGGCTAGTGTGTCACATAATTACAACGACAATCAATAACATTCGATTAAAGGTCGAATTCTGTGAGTGTGTCGTGTTATCTGTCACGGCGGATAGATGGAAAGCCTCAACGAAGAACAAAGATATTCTCTTCATTCAACTAAAAGATACTGCTTTATGCAAAAGCATAAATTCATCGTTCACTCTTAATTGATTTAAAAACTTTATATTAATTAAAAAAAAAAAACTAACTCGAAATATATATCCCAGAACTGCAATATGAAGTTTAAAACTTCGTAGGTCGCATGTTCGGAAGTTGGATTTCCCAGTAAAAATATCAACTTAAATTTATTCAATGACTTGATTGGCCACCTCTCTAACTTGACCAACTGTTTAGTTTGGTCCACATCTGTCGATCGTTTGCTGGTATTGTAGGTTAGCCATTTAAGTTGGCCAGCCTCAGACAGATGAAATTGTTTATTTATGAATAAAGTGTTTACAATAAAATAAAATAAACACTGTGAATTAGGCATTTAAGAAAAGCATAAATATTAATTTTAACATTAACTGTCAGAACACAAGAAAAATCATTACATTGGCTAAACACTCTGATCGTGATCTATTGTGTATGTATATAAATGTGGATACATTTATTTTAATATTTTTTGTTCTTGGCTTTTAAAAAAATGTAAAAATATTCCTAGTCTACATACAAGCACATTTTAGTTGTTACGTAGTTTAAAATTTAAAAAAAAAAATCAGTTCCGCGCTGGACAAATGGTTTAGACTACTTACTTAAAGTGTAGTTTAGTTTGTTTTCTAAATGTTAATTCTGCCATGTGAACTTTGTCCAGTATTATACAAATAACGTGTTTTCGAATATTTTCGCTTCCTGAACTTTATTTCAATTATTATTATTATTATTATTATTATTATTATTATTATTATTATTATTATTATTATTATTATTATTATTTGTAAAGAAAAATAATAATGAAATACTGATATTGCACTTTACTTCGTATCTCAGATTTCCCGTCGAACTCTCCCCCCCGGAATAAAAAGATTTAATGTTATAGCTTTAAATGAATATATATCGGCTCCTGGGGATTCGCCATCAGAACCTCGCATTTGCCGGCATATGGCGTCGTACTTCCCATAACCGTAATGTATCTCTAATTTTAAGGAATCCCGAGATATGGCTTGCAAACCCCACTCTTTTTAACGGAAACATAACAATATTGAAACACATTTTTAAATTAGCATGTCTCTACTCTTAGTCTCCGGCTATTTGTAGCGTTTGCAAAGCCTTTTTATTGCTCATGCGTACGCTTGGAATACATTGACCATGTATTTAAATGTGGATGGCTAATCACAAACGCGAAAGCAATAAAAACGCGGAGAAAACGTCAACTTGAGCGTATTTGGTGCGTTTCGGAACAGTAGATCGCCTGCTGTTTAAAAGATGTCAAAAGGAAGGGAATAAAAGGAAAGATGTGTTGCCAATCAAGGGGATTTTAGCAAGAAACAGCTGCTTTGAAAATACTTTGTGCAGAGTACTGGAACTCTGCTATTATAGAGTGTGGAAGGATTTCAGAACGATAGAATGTGTATTTATACAAATTACTTGTAAGAACTAAGCTAGAATCTGGTTCTGCAATATGAAACAGTATATCTAAAACTTTGACTAACAGATTGAAAGTATTCTTGGCACGGACGCGATGGTAGCACCACAAGAAATTTTTAGGTCCAGTGCTGTTTAGGACTTGTGCCATTTAGGACGTGCTGCGAAATGATTTTTAGATCTTGTGTCGTTTAGCCGTTTAGGACTTGTGCCGTGAAATGATTTTTAGGACTAGTGCCGTGTCTCCCAACAAAGGAAGGGCTAAACTATAGTTTACAGCTTTTTCCAGTGTAAAGAAAGTAGGATTGAAGTCCATTTTATCCATTGTATACGTGAGCGTCAAGAGAGGCAATAACACCTATAGTCTTCCCCTTGGATCCGCAAGATTATATAAATTGAGTATTCAATCGAGTCCTCTTTTGTTTTGGTCATTCCTTGCTACAGAATTGTATGTCTGCTGCGGAATAGCTATATACCCTACCACTGGGAAGTAGAATCCTGAGGCTCTCAACTATTTACGAGATATTTTAACCCCAAGGATGCATTACAGTTATTTGAATAAAATAGAGTTTGCACTGGAAATGTCTTTTAAAAAACATTGAATACATAGCGATACGCAAAATTTTTATGAATGTGACAAACTCTGCTCTGTGTGGTTGTCCTATTTTACATTATGCAGTTAGGCACTTTCTTTGATTGGTGAATTTACACAATCAGTTAAGCACATAGGCGTCTCTGGCGGGGGGGGGGGACGAGGGGGTCGCGTCCCCCCAATATTTTGAAGTACAAAATATTCAATATTTCATTCTAATTTAATTTATTTACTAACGACAGAATAACAAATAAATAATAATAATAATAATAATAATAATAATAATATTTATTTGAAATATATTATTCAGGCTGTGGAACGATTATAGAAATATCAGAGTTCTTGATATACCTTAGGGGATCCGTGAAGGTAAGCAGAAAGGTAACAAATGGAATCGAAGATAATAAATAGGTTGGGCTAGGTAGCACCATTTTAATCACTTTCTTCGATGTCCCCCCCCCCCCCAAATTTTACATGCCAGAGACTCCAGTGGTTAAGCATATTTTCGCGATCCCGGCCAGAGCTCATGTGGTTAGGATTCCACGTTAAGCTGTAGATCCACGTCTCATATTGCCTCCCTGCTAAAAGGGTTGCTAAACTAAAAATCAAATAAGAAACAGCATATTTTTGTCTTTTTCTGGATTTTATACAAATCATCAAGTCACTGAAATTCTTTTCGTGCACAGCAAAGTGTATCAAATATGGCGTACTCGTGCGTCAGATCTTCGATGCATTTTTCTGTGTGAGGTAGATGACTGAAGTAAAACGAAATTTACACTGCTTGGATACATGATAATATTTAGTAACAGTGATTCATGTATTTTGATGTCAAACTAATTTTAATTTCTATTTGGAGGATGAATAAGATGTCTGGGAGAATGACCAGTGATCAGAGGTTGTTCGTCACTTTTGTCACGATGAATCTTCACTTGTCGATTTCACCACGAGTATTAAATATATTTGTTATGGTAAATTTCAAGTTGTCGATATGTTTGCATGGGCGTCGTTCAACTCTGTAATAAAACAAAGTAATTCCAGGTGTAGGTTGTTACTAAAACTAGGATTTTTGGTTAAAAAAAAATGGTGGATGGAAAAATTAAAAAAAAAAAAATGTTATGGTGGAAACTTGGTGGAATGTAAACTACCTTAATTAATAATTATACTACATCGCAAAGATTATTATTTTTATACCAAGTTCTATACATGTAGATATTTGGTATAAATAATGAAAAATATGTGTAATTGAACGTCAAAAAATGTAAATTGATATCACAATTTGACGTCCCAGAATTGTTCCGTTTAGGCTAAATTAGAGAATAATAAATGAGTGATCATGAAATGAACGGTGAAAGAACAGTTCATTACATGCTTTCGTTCAGTGAGATTTGAACCCACGACAGACAGATTTTATGATCACCAAACTAATGCGTTGGATCTCTTGACAAGGGGAGCCTGTTAGTGGATGAATAGGACTAAGAGAAGCAATTGAAAATTAGTTACTTATTGCGATGGAAATCGGTTACCTGAATATTGAAGAGACAAGAGAAGTTTTAAATATAGCATGACGTCCACTCAGCAATATTAGTATTTTGTCAGCTTGTTGAGTGCTATTGCGGAATATCTAAAATGAAAGTAGAATTAGTTTTTCTTACCCAGTGTTTTTTTCCTTTCTTTTAAATTTATATATTTGTGAACTGGTTTCATCACACTCAGTCTTTACATGTATTCGTAACCTACATTTACACGTGTTAACAGTTCGTGAAGAAAGAGAAAACACAGGAAGAATCGATATGTATCTTCAAATGGCGTTCGTTTGACGATTTGTATTGTAAGGGTTGCTGTTGGAACGTTGAAAGGAATTATCAGCAGCTGCTTCTTTGTTTGAACATCAGTTTTATATGAGAGCTTTTCTATGTCTGTTTAAAGTAAAATAATTAACTGAACCATGTGAGTTCGATAAAAAAAAGAATATACAGTCAATATTGGCTCTGGCAACTTTTAACCGCTTCAGAAAATTTACCTCGGCTTAATATAAGCTTGAAATGATTCAAGAAATTGGGAATTTTAGACATTTTTTTTTTTTTGGATTTTTTTCGACAGTGTAGGGGTTCAAAGTTTACAACTAATTGGTGAAATGTTAAATTAGAACAAAATTTAATGTACTCCGGAAAAAGTCATTCAAACGATGTTCGAACATTAAAAAGATCAAATGTTCTGGATTCGAATTTGCGATTTTGCTCATTTCCTTTCAGAGCTTCATTGTAACTAGATACGTAACTTTTTGGTGTATAATTTAATTTCGATCCTATGTTAAACTATACGATACTTCTAGATCTTGATCTTGTAAGCCTTAAAACCTAACCAATCTATCAATGACCGTGCCCTTATTTTCCATAACTTAGCAACCCATCGTACCAATTTTAGTTATCTTCAATCAGCATTATTTTAATTATAAAACATTAATTTTCCTAAGAGACACCGTTTTCTTCTTTTCCTTTTTTTAGTTAGACATACACTAGTTATCTGTTAAATGATCTTGAGTTTCAGAATTTACAATTTAAGCTGTGATTCAGAATAATTCTCAGGAACGTCATAATTTCTTGCAAATGATTTGCATGATCATTATCGTTCTCATAAAACAGTCTTGAAATCTGTTTGCATTGATCTACTTCGGTAATTCCAGTGTTTTTTTTTTCATTGAAGTCTGAACATTGTGTGATTTAGAGCAATGCAAATAAAATTTCCATTCAATGGTATGTAAGTTATATACTTCGATTTGCAAAAGTTTCGAAAAATCTTTATTGCTATGCAATGAAACGCTGTAAAGTGTCCTGCAGAGTCTGCTTTTAGCCAAAAGAATTACGGAAACCTAATGGAGTACCCCAGCATTATTATTTTCCTTATCCGAATAATAGCAGAGAAGAAAACACACTTAAATGAATGTATCTGTAGATTGGCCGGTTTTTTTTTTTTTTTTTTTAATAGTGTTCAAAATATTGGAAAAGCAAAGGACGTTTATCGTCATGCAATTTGACCAGCTGTCAGTTCTTACGTAGTAAAATGGATAGTCAAATTATGCATTAATGAGAAATACTTGATAAGCATTGATGCTGACCATTTTGTTTCATAGCAATTTTAAAGTGCTAGACCATTGGAAACCCAGACTTCTAATGCCAGTTGTATTCTTTCCGATGTTTTGAAAATTTTAAAGAAATAAATCTGCGAATTCGTATATACGAGGGTGGGCTGATAAGTTCTCAACCCGACCCAGAAGGAATTGAGCTGCAGGCATGAAAGTGTGAGGCTATTCACCATAGTCCCCTCGAAGGTCAACATACTTGGCACTTCGATGCTGCAACTTCTCCAACCCCTTAAAAAAAAAAAAAAACCTCAAGGTCTGCAAGAAACTGTTCCGCAGTTGTTATCACCCCTTCATCAGTGAAATTTCTGTCCTTTCAGTGCTGTTTTGAGTTTTGGAAACAGATAATAATCAGGAGGGCAAGATCTGGCGAGTAAGGTGGGTGGTCAATGCACTGAAACCCTAGGTCCCTCAGAAAATCCATTGTTCTGCCAGTCTTGTGGACGGGAGCATTGTCCTGCAAGAACAAGACACCTCGTGTCAATTATCCCCGGCGCTTTTCTTCTAATAGCGTCCTTTACCTTAGCCAGCAGACTGCAGTAATACTCTGCAGTTATGATTTGGCCCTTTGGAAGGTAGTCTGAGAGCAAAACACCATCCTTATCCCAGAATATTGAGGCAAGCACCTTCCCTGCGGACTTTTGTGCTTTGAATTTTTTGGCCCTTGGAGATCCTGAGTGGCGCCACTCGCATGAATGCTGTTTGGTTTCCAAATCAAAGTAATGCAACCACGTTTCATCCTGAGTAAAAAGCCGATTCAAAAAATCGTCCTTGGAGTTCGCAAAATGCCGTAAAATCACCTGCGATGATCTCACGTTGGCGTTTCTGATCCGCGTTCAAACATTTCGGAATCCATTTCGCAGAAAGCATGTACATGTCCAACTGATCATGGATTATTGACCCAACACGTTCTTTGGAAGTACACTTTGTCAGCTATCTCCTGAAGCGAAATCCGTCTGTTGCTCAAAATCAGGTCATGGATGTGGTCCACTTTTTCCGGAGTTGACACTGACACTGGCCTGCAACACCTGTCACCATCTTCTGTTGAAAATTCACCACGCTTAAAATTCGCATTTCTTCACAGTGGAGTATGAAGGGCACTGTCCACCCAATGTGTCTAGCATGCAACCATGGATTTCCTTGAGCGACTTCTGTTGCACCTCGCAACTCCTCTTTGGTGAATTTGACATCTGGCTCCGCCATGGTTCATTCAATTACTTGTAAAATAAAAACCGTTTATGGTAAAATCGTGAAATTTGATACTTAAACATATAAAAGATAAACATTTCACATGATATCAATTACATCAGGGTAGTGCATTCGGAAGGGGGTCGGGCTGAGAGCTTATCAGCCGACCCTCGTACTTGTAAGAAACATATTGACTAGGGGAGGACAGTGGCTCAGTGGTAGAGCACTCACCTCAGGTGTTAGGAAACTTGGTTTGATCCCAGTCCGTGAGAGTTTGTGATGAGGAACATGTCTGTTTTTTTGTGTGTGTTTTTTCCCGTTTCCTTCCACATTCTGATTCCTAGATTCTTTCGTAATCATTCAGTTTGATTAATCATCCGTTCTCTTAACCATTCCGTTCTCTTGAACGTAAAATTAGAAATTCAGTTTTATTGTTATTGTTAGGATAGAATAGATACAGCGTTTTGCCCTGCTTCGCCCTTGGTTTTCTCACAGTTTCAGGATAAACAAAGATTCGCCCTATGTGTCTTAATGTACTTGCAAGACTTTCAGCTTCATTTCCCAACACTCCGATTTCAGAATTCATCCTTTCTTCTCCGAGGTCCTGAATTGTTTTCTTGAGTTTTAGTATATATATATATAATATTCATCCATAGTCATACATGAAGCTCGAAGGAAGACGAGCGTATGAATCGGACACGTCAATAGATAGATACACTAAATAGACAAAATTACAATATACAATCTACAAGCTGCATTTAAGCAGGCAGGAATTCCTCTACGGAATAAAAACAATTTTCCAATAGATACTTCTTTGTAACTGATTTAAATACATCCATTGACTCTATCTTACGAATATCTTTAGGGAGGTTATTATATAATATTGGACCTAAGTATATGGAACCGTTTTGAAACAGTGATGTATGGTGATTTTGAATGTGGAGATTTTCCCTATATCTAATATTATGACAGTGAAAGTTTCCTTTGTTGGCAAAGAATGTATTAAGATTCAGGCGGGTGAAAATTAATAACTGTAACACATAAAGGCATGGCTTGGTAATATTTGTAGTCTTATAAAAAAGTTTTTTACATGGTTCGTTTACTCTCGCATTTTCTAATACTCTAACAACTTTTTTTTGAATACGGAAAATTAATTTACTTCTTGAATCATTTCCCCAGAAGATAATGCCGTACATTAACAAAGATTGAAAAATACCAAAATAAATGCTTCTACAGCTATTTATATCCAAAATAGTTTTAATAACTTTCAACTCATAGAAAACCTTAAGTTTTTTGTGCTAACGACATCATGTGGGTATCCCAAGTAAGAGTATTACTTATATGAAAACCTAAGAAATTTGTTGAAGCTACATCAGCGTTTCTCTGGGTCGCGGGTCGTATTTTCGGTGGGTCGCTTGAAGTTTTTCCTTCTAATTATAGAAATTTTATTTTAATGTTGTGAAATACTATTCAGAAAATGAAAATTGGAAGCGTTTGTTAATGACGTGAACAATACAGTAAGTGGTTACTTCCTTAAAGACATAGAAAAATGTAAGCAACAACGATGGCGGGGATCAAGACTAAATACAGAAATCGACTGAAGTGTCCAGTTCCTTGCACCTGATAGTAGCCTAATTCGTCAGCGTGGATATCAATACAGTTATTAATAAATATCGCAAACAATACATGCATCGCATGCGACTCATTATGAATAGTTGTACAGAAATTTTGCTTTCCAATTATTTTTTGTATATCATGTGATTTTTTTTTTTTTTAAGTCTAGGAAATAAATTAGAGACATGATTTACAAAATTTAATTAGTTTGAAATACACCCCCATTACGTAGAATGTCCATGTGTATTTGAACAAAAGTAGGTGGGCCACAAAATACTTTTTTATTATTTAATGTGGGAACCACTGAGTTACATACTTTAAGTGAGAATTCATGATTTATACATTTATGTTGTATGTTTGTTTCGTAAATGGTGAAAGTTCAAGGCCACCAATTTTTCTGTATTTACTTTTAAACCGTGTAAAGTAAACCATTGTTGTAATTGATTGATTGTTTTTTTTTTTTATTTCCTGTTGTAGTGTGTCGTAATTTTCACCTGTAATGAGAATACTTGTATCATCTGCATATAAGGTTGACGCCACTGAGTGAATGTAGTTAGGAAGATCATTAACGTATAGCAGAAAAAGGACAGGTCCCAAAACCGAGCCCTGTGGAACACCGCTTAAAACTGGGTTGGAATGCGACAAGAAATTAGTACGGGATGACGTTTCTTTATCCGTGTGTATATATATAATATCACTATTTTACATCGGCGTAAAATCTCGTCCCAGCCCTTCAAGCAAAACTTGAAATAACATTTTTATAATTTCACCTACTACTAAAAGGGGTTACTAACTACCTCTCGGGTTTGTATCCAAGGAAAGTACCCCCCCCCCCTCACCGTTCATTAAACGAAGAACCACGGGAGTTCGCCATTTGTCCAATAAGAGTGAGAATATCATGTGAATTCCTTAACAAAGAAAATCAAGGATCTTTAGAGTACAATATCATTTTCTTTTATATCTCGATATCGTTAAACAATTGTCTATTGAACCTTTTCCCCTTGATCGTGTTATAGAGTACACAAATTCCTTGAAAAAAGCAGGTTATTTGTTGTTCGTATTCGCGTGTAAGTGTTAAGTAGATTTGATGAATAGAGCCAAAGACACGACATTTTATTGACAGAAAAAAAATAATTGTTTTGCGTGAATAGAGAAAACAAATTATTTATGTTATCCGACGTTAAGAAAACGTTGTCAGTACAGTGTTTATAGACTTAATACAATATAGCGGTACAAAAAGCGAATGTAATTGATTCTGAAGTTTGACAGTCGCCTTATATCACCAAACCAAGTAACGACAGCTGAGAGAATAGTTTAAGTTTTATACCGTAGCTTGTTATTCTTATTGACAGCTTTATTCAGAGCAACCAGGGTGCTTCTAAATACTGTAAATTAAAAGATCAAAATGACGGAATAAATTAAAAGATCGAAATGACGGAATAAATTAAAAGATCGAAATGACGGAATAAACTTTTAGAAAACAGAAAATCGTATTTTGTAGTTACTATTCATGCAAGTTTCTTGAAGTATTGTATTGTAAAGGAAGAAGCAAATGTATTACGAAGAATGCAGTACATTGTAATAACAAGGCGAGATAGTGTCTGTGGAACATTATTACAGTATTATTAATAATAAGTTGTTTTATTTCCCACCATTATGCCTTGTAGGATAAAAGACGAATGATTAGTAGAAGTGAGTGATTATAAAAGAATTGATCGAAGTCAGAATATGGGAGCATACGGGAGAAATCTGAGAGAACCTACGTACGTGTTGTTGTCCACGACAAACCTTCATGCCGGGGATCGAAAAGGGACTCCTATCACCAGAGATAAGCATCTTATCACTGAACCACAGTGCCCTGAACAACAACAACAGTAATAATAATAATAATAATAATAATAATAATAAAATGTAGTCAGTTTGAATACTCAAATGTAGTACTAAGAAATACAGGTAAAAAACTTATGAAAGTAATGTTGTAAAACCGCGGGTGCTCAGTGGTAGAGAATTCACCTCCGGTGCTTGGGGTCCCTGGTTCGATCCCAGCTTGCGCCGTATGGACTTTGTGGTGGACAAACACCGTGCTCGTGGGTTTTCTCGGGGTTCTCCCGTTTCCTCTCACTTTCTTCATTCCACCGTTTAACTCATCTCGCATCATCACTGTCTCCTTTAGTCTAACCAGCATAACCGTGAGATGTAAAACTTAAAAGATTTCATTTCATTTGTAAACCCGCTTGGGAATGTATGTTACTACTCCCGTCAAGAAACTTTGTATCTTCTCGAATAATGTTGAAGGAATAAAAAAAAAAAAAAAAAAAAAATGAAAGTTTAATTCTGCTTGTCAATTGTATAAATGTGAATGTTGATCGTTGGTAGTAGGGTTACTTGCAAGACAACATAAGACATCACTTTCATTATATCATTTCAAGACGTGACAGCCTCAGCTATTGAGTCAGAAAGAATGTCTGTAACTATTCACAAAACTATGTTTTACGTTATCATATTTTGTGTAATAGTTACGGAGATTGTCTCTCGAGAAATTATATTGCCTTCTTTCGTTTTTACTCTCAGCCCTTTTCCATTTATATCTCTAGGTTTGTGTTATGTATAAATAAATAAATAAATAAATAACTGCTACTGTTTCTAACATCATTGTTTATGGTTTCTTTGAGTTAGGAAGCATGCATGGACAAATAAGTTGCAACATATCCCATGACTCGCATTTAAGTAAATTTAAAAAAAAAAAAAAAATACCCATTGTGAACTACTTCATAAGAAACGACTTACACCATATTGTAGGGTTATTAATAAAACATTTATTTATGAAATGTGAACAAAATCGCATGAGTTCTTCTTAAAAAATTGGCCAAAAGACAACTCACCCCAGGAGTGTACTACCCCTTGTGTATTTTTAAGGTCAAATGAGTTATGCGATATTCTCAGGCTGGTAACAAAACATTTATTTATATGAACAAAATCGAATGGCTCATGTTTTAAGAAAATCATTCAGAAAGAATTGACTCCTGTAAGTAAACTACCCCTTGTGCATCTTTCCAAGAGAAACTACTTAGGGTTGTCAATGAAATGTTGAAAATTGTATGTATGAAATCGTTAGCCTTTTTTGGTTTAAAAAAACGCATTTTTTAAATGTTCACTATTCAATAAATTGATCTTATTTTTGGAGATAATAAGAAAATTCGAAAATCTCCCGGTGGGAAATTTTATAAAAACCTTTAAAATTTTTATAATTTATCGTTGCTTGAAAATAAAAGAAAATGACCCGATGTTAAGTTTGCTCTTACTACCCGAAACGCCTCATACACAGCGTCGTAACTTAGAACTTTTCGTAAGGGCCGGGACAGGCATTAATATTTGGGCACCTGGAGAATAAAATGAATTAGCCTTCAAAAAAAAAAAAAAAAAAAAAAAAAAAAAAAAAAAAAAAAGCAATTTGAGTCCCGTAGAATTTGAAACCTTCATGAGTAATATTTTTCCCTTGTAGGAGCCCCAGTTAGTGGGCCAAGATTACATTTATGCGTTATCTTAGAAAATTTATTGTGTTAAGGTAATAGGGCAGTAGCAGTACCATGTATTATTTTCAGTTCTTTTGGAAATGGTGTGATGGGCCTATTCCATACGTTACAAATTAAATTGAAAGTGAAATGAAATCTTTCAGTTTAATATCCCACAATTATGCCCTTTAGGATAAGGGAGACGATAATTAAGGCAAGTAAATAATGATCGAAGAATAGCTGAAATGAGAATATGAAAGAAAACGGGAATACCCAGAGAAAACCCACGGGCACAGTGTTGTCCACCTCAAACTTTACTTGGTTGGGGATCGAACCAGGAACCCCACGCACCGGAGGTAAGCGCTGTATCACTGAGATTCCACTTAACCATTTTCGATTAATTAAAAAAAGTATTTTGTTCCTTACAATGGTAGAAAAAATTTATGCATTGCTAAAATTCCACATAAGCACCACGACTAGCCACCAGTTTTCGTAGACGATTGAGGATGTGTGTGACAGACTTTTAAAGATACTCCACAGTACATTTGCAAGAACTTGTCGAATTCGCTCCTCAAGTCATCAAATTCTTGGTTTTGTGCGAATAAACTTCCTCTTTCGCCAGCCCCTAGAGGACGAAGTCACAAGGCGTTAGCTCAGTACTCCTGGATGGTCATTCAAGTGCTCCACGACGCCCCAACCAGCGTCCTGGATGAATGTGCGAAATAAGGCGGGGCTCTATCGTGCATAAAGATTTGGTCGTTAATTGTTCCACTTGGGTACAATACCGTAATCATAATCTCCGAAGATAACAAGATACCGTTCTGCATTCATTGTGTTTCGAATGACGTATGTACCCACAACTTTCGTGGATGTCATGCCACACTACACCAGACCTTCGGGTGATGTTTGCTTTTTTCAACACCACCCTTAGATCCTCCGTCCTATGAACGGAGGACGTTTTATTTCCTATGAACCTTCATATTTCTTAAGGTCCTTGGAGATCTGCCCTTGTCCTCTCACATTGAACTTTAGTTTAAAAAAAAAGTCAAGTGAATTGCGTATCTCACATTATAGTTGAGAATCTCAAAGTACTAATAACAAATTATGCAATTTAATAAGGTTAAGATTACGTAAATTGTATTAGATTATATATATTATACAATATTCGTGATACCCTTCAATAAAAAAATACATATTGATAAAAATTAGCATATTAGTATATGCTGAATGTATTCCTACTAGAAGAAAAAGTTTGAGAAACGCTGCAGTAAGACGTTGAGTAATTACTAAATTAGATAGGAAGGGTTAAAGACACTTATTTGAACACTGAGAAAAATTGCCATATTAGAAATGTGAAAGAAGGTACGATAGAAAGAGAACGAATTCTATAGACTACAATGGGTGTATTTAGCCAAATAAGTAGCACATAAAGTGGTTATAGTGCATGGAGTCTTGTAATTTGCAGCAAGTAATGTGTGTATGATAATATTTTATGAACAGAGTAATGATGATTAGAAATTAGATAGGCATATGTTTCGCCATACATATCTATGCATTATACTAAAGTGTTAGTAAATTCATCACATATTCAGTATTTTGGTTCAGAGTTTAAAAATATATTATACGTATGTTTAGTGTCTAATGTAAACCATATAGAAACTTCGGTTAGGATCAAACTCTGTTAAACTTGTTTCCGAACAGATAATAGAAAAGGAAGGGGGGGGGGCTCCCAAGAATCCCATAACTGTCGCTATCGTGACTGTAATTACGGGATCCAATGTTAAGGTTAGAGACTCGAAATTTGGTATTTAGACTTTACGTTTGAAATAATTAAACACATATTTCTGAGTTTGATTATTATTATTATTATTATTATTATTATTATTATTATTATTATTTTAGTATTTGACCTAGAATGGAAGAAAAATTGTTGTTGTTCAGTAGATGACCATACGGGTGTTCGGATTTCGTACAGGACTTCGAGTTCAGACGAGTTGAAGGAAGAACGCAAAATATTGTCCACAATAACACATGGGGGTATTTGCTAGTATAATCATGTAACACTAGAATCATGAGTGTGCTGATTAATTGCAGTTGGAAAGTACTAAGTAATACACTCTTCAGTAGCGTACACAGGGGGGGGGGGAGATGTTCGAGGTTTAACCCTGTCGTTGAACAAGATACAGTGGAAAAATAAACATTCCCTACAATAAGATATAATGGGCCTTGTGTAGAGTCGTTCTGAAGAGTGATTAGTACCGTACTAAAGAGTTCGACTAACATATGTTTCCTGTAGTAGTCAGGTCTTTAGTATGACGCAAATCATACGTCAAAACGACTCTGAATAAGGCGGAATGTGTTCAAAAATCACATTTGCCGTAAAAGGATATCTTTGAAATTCTGCGTATACAACTGATGTAATATCATGCCGACCGTAAACTGTTAAGATCTGGTGATTCCTTCGTAGCCGCGCTAATTATTCGATGAATATTTTATTTTGGTTTTATTTGTAAATTTAGAAAGGATCTTTCGATGCGTAGAACAAGAAGAAAGGGTCAAGGTTGTAACACAGATAAGCACAAACAAATATGTACCTTGACAATGTACTAAACAGCGATGGCCCATTCAGAACTGCAAAAGTTTGAAAGTACTTGTCTATATATACCATCAAATATTAAAAATAGTAATACCAAAACAGTAAAAAAGTAGTTAACAAAAGGGTTGAAGCAAAACAAATTATTTTTTGTTTTGCATCTCATATGTGCTGTTATTTAAAGGAAACGAATGGTTCAAGAGGAACTTGTTGAAAGAAAAAAGGGGAAAGATAACGAAAGAACTCCGAGAGAAACAACGAACATAATACAGTCAATCACAAATTTACATTGCGGTGAAACTAACCAGGGTCCTCGTGCACCAAATGAAAGCGCTGTAGCGTTGAACCACCGAGCACCTAATGTTCTTTAGTGTGATTTGTGCTGTATACTTGTAATTTTAGCAAAGTTTATAATAACCATAAAAGATTCGTGTTTGTTAGTAAGCAGGCGACAGGTTTGACGTTTTTTATACGATGGTCCAAAAGTAGATTTTAACCAAGGCTGTTTATATATATATATATAGCTATTAATATGTTGATCGCTAATCGTAAAATACTTAGCTCTGTTCTTCGCAACCAGTGTCACAATGGTAATTGTACTGTGTTTATTAACGTGTCGTGGCTACATGATAACCTTGAGATTGATTTGGTATAAGCAAGTTATCGTCTGAGATAGGTAATGAGTGCGTTACATCAGATAAGAGTATGAAATATGAAATTTGTTTTATTGTATTGTGTGGAATATAAGTAAAGTTTCTTGGTTCAGACATTATTTTCTACAGATTAAATCCATTTATTTAAATGACTGAAAATTAGCGTCTTTGGTTCTAGAAATAATATACTTAATGTTAGTCGTAAGTATCGATTTTCGAGGAGTGGCAGTGTTACCTATTAAGATTTTTGTGTGTTAATAAGTAATATACATTGAAATACCGGTATAGATTTCTTACGACGCTAATGGCCGTTATCTCCTAGGTGTTTTAACATTGTTTCTAGGTTATGAGTTTATACGGATGAAAGAAATTTTACTTGAAAATGAAACTGTTTCGTATTGAAATATACTTTAAAACAAATCTTCAAGTAAAACGAAATATTTGAATTTATTATTGTAGATTTTTACATTGTTTTAAAAAGGCTCCTTTTCTGATTGTGTGTTAGTGAAATCTTCAGCAAACTGTCGCACTAACTAGAGCTCTGAAATTGTTTGCAGATACGTAGACCCGATCACAATACAATATTCTCACACAATTTTCGCTTTAGTGTATTTATTCTTTTATTGTAAAATTAATTATTAAAAGTAAAGTATTCATCCCCTAATGTTTATGCAACCAAATCGTACGAAAGTGTGTTGGTTGCAGACGACTGGGCATTCGATCGACTTCGTATCGACAAGTTTTGAGCATTTTTTTTTTTTTTTTTTAAAGATCAAAAGACCCAATATATTTCAATCAAATATTTTCTTGTTGGTCGTATATCTGGAGAACTACATATAGTGTAGCCGAACCCATACTATCAGTTAACTCAGTATGGTGTGCTTATTCCGTTGAAAATACAAAACCTCGATATAGGAGCCGTTCAAAAATGTTATGGCTTCTGATCCAATTGGCCCAACAGATCCAATATATTTCAATCAAAAAATTTTCTTGTAGGTCGTATATCTGGAGAACTACATATATTGTAGCCAAACCCATACTATCAGTTAACTCAGTATGATGTGCTTATTCCGTAGAAAATACGAAAACTCAATTTAGGGGCCGTTCAAAAATTTTGGGGCACTTGATCCAAAAACTAATTGTTGGACACGATCGCAATCTTTTGATTCATTTTTTTTTCTAAAATTCTTGTATATTCTTTTGCAGAAATGTTGAATGAGCCGTTGTAAGGCATGTTGAATATCCTTAGAAAGTAAAAGCAGCTCACAAATTAAAATCATGTAATATTTTCAAGTTGAGCGCTATTCTTATGATTGAAGACTTACGCCCACTGCTTTTAGCTTGTTTCTTCATTTTACCTTACTGAAAAATATTTTCACCTTTCATTGCATTTTTAGTATTTTTTCCTTTTTAATACATTTTATAAAAGCATTTTTTTTTAAATACTGTTATTTGTAAAATATTTTTTTTTTAAGATTCTGGTTTTATTATTAACAGGAGATACTAGTAAGTTCTAATATCTTTTCTCAAAATACCCGAAGAGCAGTGTGATTAATGTGCATCTTCTGAAACAGTTTGAATTGGCTGACTGGGTTATTAAGGCAAGAACTTCCTCCTTAGTCGTTCGTCTGTTACCACTCGAAAGGTAAAGAGGCTTTGATATTTTGTCGAAATGTTACAGAGAGAGTGATAATGTATTTGCGATATCAAGAGCTTCAGCTAGAGAAATTATCATGAAGTAAACTGATCACTGTTAGTGGTAAATTCGTGTTGAGCAAATCTATCCATCTTAGAGGTATTAAACAAACTATAAATTTCCTCCACTAAGGGCTATATCCGACAAAATCGCGCACGTTCGATTGACTGATGTACGGTGAGTGCATCAGCTTCTAATATCATTATATCTAGCTTGGTAAATCTCTTGATTCAAGTAATTCGTCGATTGCCTCTTGACGCTGGTAAACCCCAAAAATTCTATGCTTCCACGTACAATGGTGGACATTTCATGGTGTGCGAGAGTTGGCCCTCAAGTAGGGTGCATGAGTTCGTATTCGCAGAGCTACAATGAGCAGATAAAAGTACAGTATAGAGAAAAATACTGAAAAGATTTTAGATACTTGTCATAGGAAAGAATGAAACAGAACGAGTCTCATAGAATTAAATGAAATTATCCCTTACAAGAAATAGTGCAAATGAAAGAAGTTAAAGTTGCTTCCGTACATAAAAAAATACATTTATTATATATTTATTTATCGACTTGTCTTAAAAGTTTTATTGCAGAAATGTTATAGATGCTTGTAGTCAGTGCAAAAGTTATTATTCTTTATTATATTACAATCTTTCTCATATTTATGCCATGACAAGGACGTATTTATGAAATACACCTCTGTTGATTATAATAAAAGTTTATTTAATCGTTTAGAAATTTCCTTAAATTTCGATTTTAAATAGTTTCGAAACTCGCCCAGTTTTACTTTATCTGTGTATTTTACTGCCTATAATATAAAGTGGTAGTCCTAACTGGTCAACCCTCAGTCCAAACTGTTAAAGCTAGAAACTTGGAATTTGGGCAATATATAGGATTTGTGACGTAGGATACCACACAAGAAGGACTTTCGAAAAGGAAGGGGGGAAATAGAGGTTGCAATAATTATAATAAGATGTCCATATTTCGAAATTCCTTGCTTAAGACATGAAATTTGTCATCTTTTATTTAAAGTAATTAAACATGTATTCAGCGATTTTTGAATATTTGATCTAGAATGAAGAAAAATATATGGGGATGGTTCACTAAGATGCCTATACAATGCGTTCCAATTTCTTGCAAGGTTTCGAGTTCAAATGAATTCTACAGAAAGGTACAGAAGGAAGGAAGAACGTAAAATATTGCCCGCAATAAGACGTGGGGACATTTGTTACTTAAGTAATAAATGCATGAAAACGATCTGAGAAAATACAACGTAGTAATTAATTTATCATCCTACGTAAAAGTAAAATAATTATGATTCTCTCTCTGATTTCCTCAAAGGGCTTTTCTCGTTAGAAATGCAAACGAATGATTGATAACGAAATAATTAGTGGAAATAAATGAAATCTTTGTTTTACGTCCCACGATTATGTCGGCTAGGCTAAAGGAGACGGTGATCATGACAAATGAATGAAATGGTGGAATGAAGAAAGTGTGAGGAAACAGGAAAACCCCGAGAAAACCCATGCACATGGTGTTTGCCCATGACAAAATTCACTTGGCGCGAGCTGGGATCGAACCAGGGACTTCAAGCACCAGAAATATTTAGTGCAATGTTGAAGTTGAAAGAAACTATATAATCTCAGTAAGGCCCACGTATATTGATGGTGCAACATTCGTCTATTACAACCCAGATTTGCGATCAACTTTAAGATTAGAATTAGTTAATGAGGGCAGCTAATTATATATGAATAAGAAATAATTGCGAAGATTTTACCGGTTTACTATGTGCACATGATGTACATTTTTGCACAAGTCGAATTAGCCACGTAGTATAACGCTTCCTTCTTTCTTCTATTAATGTTAAATCCACTTCCTAGTTCTCTGATGGGCTGCCTCAACAACATTTGTCGTCGCAGCTACTATGTGTATACGCGTGCGGAAGAATTCGATTAGTACCGTTGCCAGCGATCCTAGAGGTTATCCACACCCGAAGATTCTATTAATAACAGTCGAAAGTCAACAGTGGGCATTGGGCAAAAGCATCTTGTAAACCGGAAACTATACGGTTCACATCAGGGTGCCAACAATATGGGAACTGTAAAACCTTCAGAAGGAAGCCAAGAAGAAGAAACCCATTAGTAACAAAATTAGTTGGATTTATGCATGTGTGGTTTGTAGATAAGATTGCTTTGTTCTCCATTTCTACCTCTTCTCATGCCTATTAAATGAGGAAAGGGCAGAGAGGAGAGAGGTTGAATCTTCTGATAAGAGATCGTTCTATGTGGATAAAGGTCAAGGAATAGGTTGTGAACTGTACTGCTCGTTTTATCTACCAGCAGCGTCTTAACGAGCAAACATGTTTCTTCTACACAATTAAAATGTTTTCCCTTGTGTTCCATGTAGTCATACTATAGGTATAAACAGTCTGAAATATATTTGGGAATAGTAAGTATATGCATTTTCGAAAATAATACAGTTCATCGGTTTACGTATTCGAACACAAATGAAAAAGAATAATCTCAGATACGTCTTTGAGAATTATATATAATTTCGTGAACTGTAACTAAAAGATTGCATCAGTTTGGTTTCAATTTCGTTCCTCGGTATGATTTTATGCGCTGAAAAAAAAAAAAAAGAGCCCATTGATAGTAACGTTATTATGCACTGTTTTTCATATGTGTAATTTTGTTATATATAATTTTATTGTAGGCCTATATTGAAATTAGTGCATGTTAATTTGTCAAGACATGATGTTACTGTCAATTGCTCGTAGAGTTAAAAAAGAAAAATATTACAACCAATCCTGAAGCGAAAGGATACAGTCATTTTATCACAGTTCATAAGGTTTCAGTTTACAAAGAGTATATATAAAAGTGAAACTATTTGATATATTTTACAAGGAGTGAAGAATTAATTATACGCCGTCGTAGCTTTCAAAAAATACAGAAAATTACAGAATAATACAGAACTGATAATAAGTTAAATACCTAAATGTAGAAACAGTAGATCGGGACCTTAAGAATACTTCAACATTTCCTTGTCACGTCTGCTTATCTGCTTCAAGAAAAACAGTTCCAAATATTAAAACCCAAAAATCATTTATATACATAAAAAGAAATAGCTTTCTCGCTGACTTTTTTCGTAGCTATATGCATTTATTTCATGATAAACAAAACTTTACTGAAAGAAAGAATAAAAATGGAAATTCAGGAGGGCTGTAGGTGCTATGTCCCTTGGTTAAGCAAATTCCCATACGATTGTATGGATTTTCTTTACATTATATTCTACTGTGATCTTTTCTTAATTTAATCTTGCCAATTTTTTCTTATTAATATATTTTTCTTAATATATTATAATTTTATCAGTTCTTGGTCTTTACATCATTCCTCCTGTTCTTTGTTATATATATATAAGGAAGTATATGCATTTCAAATCGATTTTGTTTCTTGTTCACTCATAATTTCTGCTCGATAAATAAAATGACGGGACAAATATCATATTGCGGTTTCTTGGAGGCTTACAACCTGTAGTACCCTGGAGTTGACATACTTTCATGTACCACTCAAAAGCTAAGGTAAATTAAGCTGACATTTTATGCCACTTTTGTGCAGGATATCTCCTTTAGCAAATAATATGCTAGGGCAGTTCCCTCACTTGGCTTTAAATTGCCCCTGAAATTTAAAAAAAAAAAAAAAAAAAAAAAAAGCAGGGAGTATTTTAGCTACGTGTTCTTGCTGAATTAGGAGAGGCGCCAGAAATTTTGAAAGGAGCTAACTGGAGAAAACTGCGTGTTTTTTTTTTTTTTTTCATATACTGTATTACAGATTTCGTTCTACGTGTTTAAAACCTTTGTATAATTCAGTTTGAAGTAGTTGGCTTGTAACTTTTAAACCAGTATGGAAAAGATATATTCTTTTTGTGCCAAAATGGCAGAATGAATTATCACAAAAGCCGTTTCGAATAATTCTTGTATGTATTTTCTGAAAAGTTAAAACTTCAAAGGATTTCTCTCTCTCTTCATCCTTGCACAGAAGGTATGGTAGGTTCGGGAGGGGAGTCAAAATATTACCTGCTGTAACACTTGGGGATGTTAGCCAGTTTGTACTAACAATAAACTGAGAGCAGACTATGATCTGTTTTATTGACAGAGTAAAGTACTTTTGTCGTCTCGTCTCATAGCTAGTGTGGTGGGCTAAAGTGAACGTGTTGGGCATAGCCAGGTTTCAAAATTAAAATACTTAAATATTCGCACCACAAAGGTGGAGTGCCCTGAATGGACAGTCCCAAGAAGTATTTAAGTTAAGTAATTAACAGAAGTTATGTAAATGAATTATATGAATTACTTGTGATTAGTTAAAATATTAAAGATATAAAAGAAATAGTCGGTAGAGCTTTTTTTTAAAAAAAAAACATTAAGTGATTTGAAATATACAAAATACTCTTTAACTCAGGTAATCAGTGGCTTTACTTCAACTCAGATGCTTCATTGAAATGGTCAGATTACAACCATACACCCTTCTCTGTACATGTTCTTGCCATGCTGTAAAAGAAAAACATATGCGAAATTATGCACATACCTTAATTGATGTCTGGAATCCGAACAAGAAAGACTTCCGTGTTATTATGTTGAAATTTTAATGGTGATAAAGTAAACACTCCACTCCTCCACAGAAATCATACAGATTTTAAACACTGATATTCACACACACATATAAAAAAAATATTTTATATTCACACGCATATTAAATCGAAGTGACCGGTCGATAAAAAAAAATATTTTTTTATGAAAATTTTGGCCATTATATATTTCTGTTCATAGTTCGTGCACGTATTGTTTTGACGCGTTCTTCATTGTCTTCTTCCTTCAGTCCTTTCTCTTCTCACTGAAGTTCGCTCGGCATCCTGGAACCTCCTAGAAGGTATAAATTGCTGCTACTGGGCGCTGCTCTGGTTGTTTCTCTGCTACACTGGTGTCTCTCTCTTAGTATCTCTGGATCCATTTGAAGACATCTGGTTTATGCAGTGTTACTGGATAATTATAATCTGAATTGCCTCAAAAGTCTGGAAATGTACTTATTCTACGGTCCAGTTTCAAAGTTCTCACTACACTGGCCACATATGACGCACTTTAAATTTTATCTTTCGAATTTTATATATATATCACACGGCAAACTACATACGAGAGTTATACGCTAGTAGTCATTGTCCTAGCTGCAGATTCAAAACTCAGTCTCTGCATCTATATAAAAAAAATATTCTAACTCTCCTTTTTTAAAACATCTCGTCTCGCAACATGTGTTTCCCGTAAAGCACAGTTAAGTTCTGAGATGACGTAAAGTTCTGAGAAAGACTTACTAGAGTTGATATTTCAGATCGAGACGAAAGAAAGAAAAAAAAAAACTCAATCTCGAGTAACGTCGCAATTCAGCTATTTAAAATGTGCCTATCTCACAAAACAGACCATTGTCACGATGAGTCTTGCACTAACTGTCCCAGAGGATGACCTCTGTATATCGCGTCCTAACACCAACTAACTTGCTCCTTCCCTGTCAAACAGTTTTCTTTCAGAGGAAACAACACGATTTTCAAAGGCTCGCTCCTGACCTACCCAAAATTCAATGTATAGACCCTTTTCGCGGACCCTAATGGTTTTGTCGCCAAAATGTCTGGGTAGTACACTTTCATGTAATCTTTCATTTATTCTTAGATTATTATTGCTTGTCATCTGTATTGAGTTTGACCACTGGATAGAGGAAATACTAAGCTTTAAAACGGTGTATCATACACTTTGTTACTCAAATGTTAAATACTTGTTTTCGTATTGTTTTCCCCGGCGTCACTATCCATTTTCTTTGTAAACAACATTCCTTGCCGAACCAGTCCATGTGCTTTTGTTTACCTCGCCAGAGTACTCTAGCGGTGATCTCTCGCAACCTCCACATACACATTTGTTCTTGGTTTTTCACTTTTTTTTTACAATAATTATCATGAATCAACAATATATTGTATATTACATTGTACCTAATATTCCTCTGATTATATTTACATAGGATTCCAGCAGTGACATTCAATTTAGAATTAATAATCAATAAATATACACATATCGACTGCTATGACATTTACGGTACTGCGTATCGCTGTCGTCTCAATTACAGCAATGTCAACACCAAGCACAGTAAAGTAATAAGCTTTTGTTTTAAAGTTGAGGTAACAACGAAAAATCTTTTCTGACCAAAATTACATCTTATCTTACATTTCTACAATTCTAAATATGTAATAATGCTAAGATATGACTGCATTCATAATTTTCAATGGGGGGAAAGCCCACTCGCAGGAAGAGCAGAAGCTCTTCCTTGTCGAAACCGCGCTTTGAAGAAAAAAAAAATATAGGCAAGTTTTCTGGCGGGATCCAACCCAAGCTATCGAAGTTTCTAGTGTGAAAAATGGTCACTTGAAGAAAATCTAACGCCTTATTGTTCCCAAGAATTCTAACCCACTTGCTAAAATATCTGAGCAGAAATATACAAAGGTAGTGGGATAGGATCTATGTCGCCAGGCCACTATCTGCAGCAACGTTAGCAACTCTGCTCACTTCTACCTAACTAAGTTAGAAGTATGATTTAAATATATGACCTAGATAAAATTTCTCTCATATCACAATTATTCTTTAACTTTAGATAGCAATCCTGGGTGCACGTACACAGCTTTTAACTGCTACGGAACATTTCTTTCTTTCTTTTTTTTTTTACTTTTTTTTTACTCAGTGGAGCTTTTCCAAGTTAAGTTTTCTTTCCTACATATATTTTATATTCCAAATAAAAATGTTTAATTCACCAATTTTATATACTAATTAACCTAACATTACATATATATATATTCTTAATTAACCTATAGATATGTAAATTATTCTAATATTATGCAAAAATTTCGGGTGAAATTAACATAAAAATTTTAAATAGAAAATAGCTATATGTGTGCCTCTTATAACATCCCCCTTTGAAATTTTTAATGTATTCCTAAGTACATTTAAAATTTCAACACCTCTACATATTAAATAACCTGATATATCTACATACATATACAAGTAATTATTGCTACAAACAAATCTAACCTCTAAATAGTAAAATGTATACTAACAGAGCTATCTGAGTCTGAACGTGAATACATTTTTCTTCTTTTGTTTTCTTTTCTTTTTCTCGAGAGTACCTCAAGTTCGTATTGTTAACCGCACTACCTGTCTCAGACTTCCTGCGGTGTCCTTGCCTTGTATCGTTTGATCAGGTAGGCGTTTCTCCTACATTTCTCTTCTTTTGTCACAGGATCACCCAAAACATAAACATTGTGTTCTGTCTTCTTCAGGATAGAAAATGGCCCTGAATATAAGAGCAACATTTTTTTTGTAATTCCTGAAAATGCATCAGATTTTGGGAATACCCTAGTTAAAACAAGTTCTCCTACCTCGTATTGCACTGTTGCATGCCGTTTATTAAATTCCCTCTTTCTCTTTTCTGCACTTTTCTTTAGATTTCGGGATGCTATCTCCACATAATACTCTATGTCCTTTCTATCTTCTATCTCTGGAATTTCAAATAATCGTGCGATGTCTTTTGACATTGTTTGTCCAAAATGTACCTCATATGGACTAAGGTTTGTTGACAAGTGTTTGGCCGAATTCAAACACTTCTCCACCTTCGTTAAAAATTTTGGCCATTGAGTCTGTCTGTCGTGACAGTACTTTCTCAGCATTCGCACTGTGGATTTGACACTCACTTCTGCCATATTTCCCTGGGGATAATAAGGCGTACTAGTAATGTGTTTTAGCCCTAATTCTCTCATCTCGTTTTTCCATCTCTGAGATTTAAATTGAGTCCCATTATCAGTTAACACATAATCCACATTTGGACATAGTTTTAGAAACTCTCTAAGCTTTCTAATGGCCGAACATGACGTAGCTGTCTTGCATGCATATAGGCCGATCAATTTCGAAAAAGCATCCATGCAGACTAATACATATTTTACATTACCAACCCCTCTTGGAAGTGGCCCTAACCAATCTAAACATATCAATTGATTTGGTCTGTCTACTAGCACTGGATTCAGTGGTCCAGGTTGGTAACACTGAGGCGGTGATGCCTTTTGACATATGTCACATGATGTTGTATATTTTCTGATGATGTTCCTCATCTTAGGCCAAACGAAATATTCAGAAAGAAGCGGAAAAAGCTTGCTTGCAGATAAGTGACCTCTCTCGTCATGGTAGTACTGCAGCAAAGGTTCTACCAGCACTTCGGGAATACAAATGCGCAGACCGTTACAATCGCGTTTACACAATCTTCCGTTACTTATTTCGTAAGGGTGCTTATCACTTCTTATCTTCTTAGTAACGTCTCCGCTCTCTATACACTTCTTTATCTGTCCACAGAATGCATCAGATGATTGCATTTCAGGAAGGATTGTGATCAACTTGCGCAATTCCCCGGGAATCCCTGTCAAAATTGTCATCAATGACTCTTTTATCTCTAGTTTTCTATTAACGTCGAACTCTTTTCCTGTGTTAGGGGGGTATCTCGAAAAATGATCACTTAAATTCTGTTTTGAAGGCACATACTCGAATTCGAAGTCTAGCATGCTTAATGCTAACACGAACCTTGCTATTCGTTGATTAGTTATTCTACACAACAAAATAAATTTTATCGATAAGTGGTCAGATCTAATCTTGAACCTGTTCCCTATCAAATAGTGCTTGAATTTGTTTACACCATCTATTATCGCAAGAAATTCCTTCTCCGTTATCACATAGTTGCGTTGAGCAGCGTTAAAAATTCGCGATGTCATTTCGATAATTCTAATGTTGCCATCATCATCTATTTGATATAAGTGCGCAGAACAGCTGACGTCTGAAGCATCGCATTCAAGAATAAATTGTTTGTCCGGAAGGGGCTTCTTTAACACCACATCTTCCTGAAAGATTTCCCTTATTTTTCGAAATGCCTCCTCATGAATTTCAGTCCATTGAAATTTTGCTCCTTTTTTCAAAAGTTGAAATAAAGGAAAAAGGACTTCTGCATACTTTGTACTAAATATGCGATAAAACTGACAATACCCAATGAAACTACGCAATTCTTTCACATTTCTGGGCCTCCTAAATGTCATTATCTTCTCAAGTTTCTCTGGGCACTTTCCTATCCCATCTGGGGACAAGTTATATCCCAAGACGCTAATTTCTCGTCTCGCAAATTCACATTTCTTCAGACGTAAAGTCATGCCTGCTGCTTTAATTTTGCCTAACGCAATGTCTATATGACGTATATGTTCGTCAAAAGACGAACTTCCAAGGATGACGTCATCAACATAATTACCGCAAAACTCTCTGCACTCTGAGAGGATTGAATCAATCGCTCTCACACATGATGAAAGAGATTGCTTTGTGCCGAAAGGTAACTTTTGGAATACGTAAGAAATTCCATTATGTAAAAATCCTAAGTATTTTTGTCAGATTTTACTCGGATTTGCAGAAATGACTCTACACAGTCAATTGAAGTTTTCCAACGTTTATCACATAGGTCTCTAAGTGTACTAAGTGCTGGGACTGGCTGATCCCTTTGACTAACAGTGACCTCTGCCAAACGTCTCGCATCCAAACAAATACGAACAGTTCCGTCCTTTTTTGGAACTACAACAAGCGGGCTGGTGTAGCAAGTCTCAGATTTTCTAACTATTTTCCATGCTTCCCACCGATTAATGATGTTGGTCACCTGATTCCTAAACTTCAATGCATATGGATACATTTTAGCTTTGAATTTCCCTTCTTCACGCAATTCTATACTGTGTTCATATCCCTTTATACACCCTGGTTTTAAATCGAACACTTCTCTATGCTTCATTAACACTTCTTTTAATTTTTTCTTTTCGACCACACTGAGGTCAGTGTACCCTTCTACAAGGCTAGAAATCTCAGCTGGTGTGACTTTAGTTTGTACTTTATTCCATTCATTCGGGCTGTACACTACATTGGCAAGTTCAGTAGCTGTCGGATATTTTCCATCATCCAGATGGGTTCTGAGAGAAGTCATCTCCTTACTATGCCCTTCTCTATTTCTTACATCTTCCATCTGAAACGCATAGATGGATTCTATACCCGTTTCGCCCATTTCGCCTATTTCGCCCATTTCGCCTATTTCGTCTATGGGAAAAGAATATAAAAATCTCTCTTCATCTTCAAACTCTAAAGTCAAACTCCTGACCACTAACTCACTTTCTTCGATTTCTACATCTCGAAAACTAACCTGAACCTCAGTTGGTGAATTTAGTCTCAAAACTCCCACATTATAATCTAATACAGCCTTGCTCTCAGCAAAGAACTGCGACCCAATAATCAAGGGACGATTTAATCCTTGTACTATTAATCCCACAGTATAGAATTCTTGATTACTAAATGTCATTACTAGCATCACTTGTCCAAGGATTTTGGCTATAGATTTTCCAAAAGCCGAACTAACCTTTATATTGTTTGCTTTTAGGAATGCAGGGGGTGGAGTGGTATTCTTTACCTGTGCCCATAGATCACTACTAATTGCACTAATAGATGATCCGCTGTCAAGAAGACCACATACTTTTTTACCAAATAAACAAGTTTCTACTTCTGGTAACGTTATAACATTGTTGGTAGGTACATCCTCCCTTTCATCTGTTTCCAATAAATCTCGAAAAATGGCATTTGATTCATCAAAAAGACCTTTATTTAATTTAATCTCTTTTCCACTTCTCAAAAGCAAGCATAATTCTTTATCTTTACCTTTGGCACTTTTATCATCCGAAAAATAGTGTTTATTAATAATTTTGTCACATTGTATGCAATCTCGGCTATTATTTTCTAATCCCATGATTTCTAACTGTTTGACAAGAGTTTCGCATTCTCCCTTATTATGTTCAGCATGATATGAACTATCCTCATTACGCACACTACTAGGTAAAAATTTAGCACTATCAGATAGAGAACAGTCATCTGTAGCTCCTAGACAGCGTGCGTACGTTTCTCACTGTCTAGAAACTGTTTGTCTCATATTCCGGGGGCTCTGTGACCTAGATCTTTGGTTTTCACTTTCATTAGAAGAACCGTTACCCCTACTGAATTCCAGATTATTAACCTGCTCTTCACCAGAGTATGATCTCCTCCGACCTCTGGGATTATTCCTGCCCCTGAAGGAACCTCGGTTGTTTGAACGACCCTGAGACCTTTCATTGTTATTATTCTCACCATTTCTATCCCTTGGTGGCCATGTCGTTCCATGGTTGCCAAATTGCCTACTCGTGTTCCCTCTACCTCTCTGTGTATTTCCACCACGATTCTGATTATTGCGATTCTTTCGTGGGGAATATGGGCGATGTCTATACGATGTACCGCTAGACCTTTCATTATTGCTTTCTTCTATTGACATCATATTAATCCCCCTTCTAATGTTATTATTTCCGCTATTATTTTGATACGTCACTTGCAATTCTGCCACCAGACCAACCAATTCTTCAATTGTTTTTGGTTTGGATGATATCAGAGACCTGTAAATCCAAGATGGCAGTTGTCTTGGCAGAATCTTTAAAAGTACTTGCGGTTCTAATGGCGGCGATAAAATACTATTCTTATGCAGCAAGTCTAAAAGGTACTCCGTGGGAAGCCTATTTGAGCGGCTATCAAACCGAGCCGTTAGAATGGTCGCACGTAAGTTCGCCAACTTCTCTTCGCTCAGATAGGTCCGTTTGAAATGCATGATAAAATCGTGATACGTCTTGCACTTAATTAAGGTTACTTGAGCCCATTGCAGTGATGTATTTCTAAAGCATTTCGAGACAAACTGTAGCTTTCGATCTTCCGGTACTCCCGTGAGATCAAAATAATTATCGAGCTCGACAAGAAAATTATGAGACTGCAGTTCACTTTCTAAACCAGAGAATATAGGAAGAGACAGATCACGATGCATCAGTCCCACAGCTGATGCTAGCTGGCACGTAGAGACAGGCGGCTGAGCGTTTGACGAGACGCGGGATTCTGTCTCGTCTCGAAAGACAAAACAAGGAGCGTCTCGAGAGGTACCGGGTTGGTTATTGTTTATTCTTTCACCTCTGTCATCAATTTCTCGAACCGATTTCTTTAAAGAAGCAAGTTCTTTCTCTAATTTGTTGCAAACAGAAGTAATATTCTGTTGTATCTCTTGCATACCATCCCGATATTCGCTCCGGACTTCTTCAAGCTGGTTTTCGTGACCAATTTCTTCGCGTAATCGACCCATTTCTTCTCTCCACTGTATTTCTACACGCTGCATATTATTCTCCGCTTGAGCAATTGAACCCTCAACGCTTTCCAACCTACTTGTCACCTGTTCTACACAAGTCCTGACGCTTTCTACCTGGTTGTCTACTCTCACAATGTCTTGTCCTAAAGTTAATTGTATCTCATCTAATTTTCTATTGTTACTCGCCTCGAGCTGCTGTACCCTCTCATCGTTCGCTCTTATTGAACCTCGTAACTCGTTGCATGCTCCAGCTAATCGCTCATTGAACGATTCTGCTGTTCCATCCAGCCGAGTACTCAGTTCAGCTATACTGTTCATTAATCTACTGCTATTTACTTCCTGTCTTTTCACTAATTCTTGTACTGACTTTTCCTGCTGTTGTGCGATTTTTTCCTGCTTATCAACTAATTCCTTTACTGACCTTTCCTGTTTGTCAACGAGTTCTTTCACAGTGCTCTTTACCAGCTGTTGTAACATTACAAACAGTGGATTCATAGATGGATCCATTGTCTCCATGTTCACAACACTGGATGGTCCAGGGATCGATTCCTTTTCGTTTTCCTGACTTCCCTGGTTTCCGTTTCCGTTACTAACTTCTCCCTGACTTTCTATATTCGCCATTCTCTCTTCTAACTCTAACTCGCCGAGCTGATTCTGCGGAAAGTTAACCAGGTCTTCGTCCATTTTCTTTCTCTGTAGTCTAGTGACCACCATCAACTTAATAGAAATACTCTAACTTTCTAAGATATGCTAATTTCTGTATCTTATAAAAATAACACGCAAAATAAATCTTATCCCCCTCTTAAATTTTCCGACAGGCACACATGGAAAAACTCTAATCAAAATAACTCTAAATTCTTACAAATAAAACATGTAATTTTGGCTGTTTTTTTTTTCGAAATAAACAAGAAAACAAAGAAACAAAATTCGTAAATAAAATGTTGCCGGACACAAAACTTATTACTTCATTGTTGGTGTATGGCCCTGAACATTTCATTGACAGCATCCACTTTTTTTTTTTTTTTTTTTTTTTTTATAAATATTACAACCCGTGACACTGAAGTGATCTCGCCTTACGCTGGGTAAGCCAGATTTTGTGGTGGGCTAAAGTGAACGTGTTGGGCATAGCCAGGTTTCAAAATTAAAATACTTAAATATTCGCACCACAAAGGTGGAGTGCCCTGAATGGACAGTCCCAAGAAGTATTTAAGTTAAGTAATTAACAGAAGTTATGTAAATGAATTATATGAATTACTTGTGATTAGTTAAAATATTAAAGATATAAAAGAAATAGTCGGTAGAGCTTTTTTTTAAAAAAAAAAAACATTAAGTGATTTGAAATATACAAAATACTCTTTAACTCAGGTAATCAGTGGCTTTACTTCAACTCAGATGCTTCATTGAAATGGTCAGATTACAACCATACACCCTTCTCTGTACATGTTCTTGCCATGCTGTAAAAGAAAAACATATGCGAAATTATGCACATACCTTAATTGATGTCTGGAATCCGAACAAGAAAGACTTCCGTGTTATTATGTTGAAATTTTAATGGTGATAAAGTAAACACTCCACTCCTCCACAGAAATCATACAGATTTTAAACACTGATATTCACACACACATATAAAAAAAAATATTTTATATTCACACGCATATTAAATCGAAGTGACCGGTCGATAAAAAAAAATATTTTTTTATGAAAATTTTGGCCATTATATATTTCTGTTCATAGTTCGTGCACGTATTGTTTTGACGCGTTCTTCATTGTCTTCTTCCTTCAGTCCTTTCTCTTCTCACTGAAGTTCGCTCGGCATCCTGGAACCTCCTAGAAGGTATAAATTGCTGCTACTGGGCGCTGCTCTGGTTGTTTCTCTGCTACACTGGTGTCTCTCTCTTAGTATCTCTGGATCCATTTGAAGACATCTGGTTTATGCAGTGTTACTGGATAATTATAATCTGAATTGCCTCAAAAGTCTGGAAATGTACTTATTCTACGGTCCAGTTTCAAAGTTCTCACTACACTGGCCACATATGACGCACTTTAAATTTTATCTTTCGAATTTTATATATATATCACACGGCAAACTACATACGAGAGTTATACGCTAGTAGTCATTGTCCTAGCTGCAGATTCAAAACTCAGTCTCTGCATCTATATAAAAAAAAATATTCTAACTCTCCTTTTTTAAAACATCTCGTCTCGCAACATGTGTTTCCCGTAAAGCACAGTTAAGTTCTGAGATGACGTAAAGTTCTGAGAAAGACTTACTAGAGTTGATATTTCAGATCGAGACGAAAGAAAGAAAAAAAAAAAAACTCAATCTCGAGTAACGTCGCAATTCAGCTATTTAAAATGTGCCTATCTCACAAAACAGACCATTGTCACGATGAGTCTTGCACTAACTGTCCCAGAGGATGACCTCTGTATATCGCGTCCTAACACCAACTAACTTGCTCCTTCCCTGTCAAACAGTTTTCTTTCAGAGGAAACAACACGATTTTCAAAGGCTCGCTCCTGACCTACCCAAAATTCAATGTATAGACCCTTTTCGCGGACCCTAATGGTTTTGTCGCCAAAATGTCTGGGTAGTACACTTTCATGTAATCTTTCATTTATTCTTAGATTATTATTGCTTGTCATCTGTATTGAGTTTGACCACTGGATAGAGGAAATACTAAGCTTTAAAACGGTGTATCATACACTTTGTTACTCAAATGTTAAATACTTGTTTTCGTATTGTTTTCCCCGGCGTCACTATCCATTTTCTTTGTAAACAACATTCCTTGCCGAACCAGTCCATGTGCTTTTGTTTACCTCGCCAGAGTACTCTAGCGGTGATCTCTCGCAACCTCCACATACACATTTGTTCTTGGTTTTTCACTTTTTTTTTACAATAATTATCATGAATCAACAATATATTGTATATTACATTGTACCTAATATTCCTCTGATTATATTTACATAGGATTCCAGCAGTGACATTCAATTTAGAATTAATAATCAATAAATATACACATATCGACTGCTATGACATTCACGGTACTGCGTATCGCTGTCGTCTCAATTACAGCAATGTCAACACCAAGCACAGTAAAGTAATAAGCTTTTGTTTTAAAGTTGAGGTAACAACGAAAAATCTTTTCTGACCAAAATTACATCTTATCTTACATTTCTACAATTCTAAATATGTAATAATGCTAAGATATGACTGCATTCATAATTTTCAATGGGGGGAAAGCCCACTCGCAGGAAGAGCAGAAGCTCTTCCTTGTCGAAACCGCGCTTTGAAGAAAAAAAAAATATAGGCAAGTTTTCTGGCGGGATCCAACCCAAGCTATCGAAGTTTCTAGTGTGAAAAATGGTCACTTGAAGAAAATCTAACGCCTTATTGTTCCCAAGAATTCTAACCCACTTGCTAAAATATCTGAGCAGAAATATACAAAGGTAGTGGGATAGGATCTATGTCGCCAGGCCACTATCTGCAGCAACGTTAGCAACTCTGCTCACTTCTACCTAACTAAGTTAGAAGTATGATTTAAATATATGACCTAGATAAAATTTCTCTCATATCACAATTATTCTTTAACTTTAGATAGCAATCCTGGGTGCACGTACACAGCTTTTAACTGCTACGGAACATTTCTTTCTTTCTTTTTTTTTTTTTACTTTTTTTTTACTCAGTGGAGCTTTTCCAAGTTAAGTTTTCTTTCCTACATATATTTTATATTCCAAATAAAAATGTTTAATTCACCAATTTTATATACTAATTAACCTAACATTACATATATATATATTCTTAATTAACCTATAGATATGTAAATTATTCTAATATTATGCAAAAATTTCGGGTGAAATTAACATAAAAATTTTAAATAGAAAATAGCTATATGTGTGCCTCTTATACTAGTTAGTAGTAACAGTAGATTGACAACAGATTATTGGTCTAATATATTGGGAGAAAAAAAATCTGTTTTTAGTCTTTTCTCTTGAAATAAAAGAGAGCTATTTTTACCTTGAGGAGGGGACCCGCGACCCCTTTTGAATCCGCCACTAGTATCGGAAGAAAAAAAGAAACAGAGAAATTGGATCCGTGTCATTTTCTCGAAGGAGAAATCTACAGCCCAATACTTTTCAGGAACTCTGAGCTAGAGAAGATTACGTGCTGTCCAGTTTTGTCATTATTCATGAAGTGGTTATTACCGGCTATTACAGTAGGACTGTTTTCCTTTCTTTCTTTCATTCTTCCTCACAGTCTCGTGACCGAAAGACGTCATGAAAAAACATGTGCAGACTGCTAAAACTGAGAGACACGTGAGGCCACGGACAAGGTTTTCTTATATCATTTTCAATGATACATCTGATTAAAATAGTATTTTTCTAGTACGACATATTAAGAAGAAAAATGCGCATCACTTCAAAAGAGCTGCATTGTTTTAGGAAAACATTAAAAAAAGATTAATATTTGACGTGGATTACTTCATATTTAAATTAAGTGAAACTTCGTAAAAATAAAAATAAATAAATACATAAAATAAAATGTGGAAGTCTGTTCCTTTTTTCTTTCACTGTTTCAAAGCTTTCAATCCGATGATATTATTTATCAGTATAATATTGGTCGTAAATGAACTTTTATCTAATCGGCTGATCTAATGAGTCGGGTTTTATGTTTATAAAGTTCAAATCGTGACAAATTCGATTAAAATTGCACACAGCCTGTTTTACCTAAATGAAAACATCCGCACTTTATTAATGTTTTGTTCAAAGGGAGATTGATTAGGGATTAGAGTACGTATAGGTACAAGAGATAGAAACATCTGTCTCAAAAGAGGGATGGAATTTAGATTGGTATGTTGCATACGGACCAAAAGATTAAGGAGAGTTAAAAAAAAAAAAAACAGATCTCTCTGTCTCTCCCTTTTTTAAATTTACATTGTTTCTGTGATTGAATGAGCAAGCATTTTCACCTTTTTGGTGAGACTTACAAGTTTTGTTTTGGTTGGAGTACAGTCTGGTCCTAAAATACCTGACCATCTGATTCCCTTAAAAATTTTATTCTCATAATCTTATGTAGGACAATTTAGTGCTTTATCTTGGAACATCTTAAATACAGAAAAAAAGATGCACGCTTCTTTGATTCGCTACTGCTTGTGGATATGAAAATACGGCGTAATGTTAGAGGTGCGTAAGGATGACCTTTGGAACAAGATTGTACATGTGGTTTGGTCTTAGCATATACATAGTTCTACATTTCATGTAGCTACAATACTGAAGAAGGATGTAGAATACAGAAACAAGTAACTCTAATTTACTTTTTGCCAATCGTCGAGGTATTCATCTAAAATATTGTAGTGTAAAGAATTACTCCTATTGGACAACTCTCATGTTAGTGATTTGTGGTTACCAAATAACTATCAGTTCAATACTTATTAGAAGGTATATTTGTTCAATGGTTTTTCAAACAAATATACCCAGTCAGCAAGTAAAATTCAAGATTGCGACTTTGGTTATGGATTTGTATTTAGTTGAAACCAAGCAATCCATAGGTCTATATTGGACATTTTTTAACTGGCATGTGACGTTATTAAAGTCCAGCTCTATTCATTGTTTTGTTTATAGTGTATGATTGAATATACACTGATGAAAACGCATTTAAGATTACCCTATAGGTATAATAAGCTTCGAACGTAACTCCCAGCATAGGGTATGTCTGTAGAAGCCACTTTTATTTTCAAGATCTCAGTACGAGGTCACCGCAGAGGGCGCTCTGATCATAGTTCGAAGGTCATCAGACAGCACGACGGTTGTAGTCATCATCATCATAAGTATTCTGCCCTTATTGGCAGGTCATTGGTAGGCCGCAGCTGAGAAGCTTCCATGCACCACTGTCTTCTATAGTTATATGTTCGAATTCCTTATATATGAATCTACAATGCCAGAACGACGCCAGCAAAAACTTATAGTGCAATTATGTGACTTCGAGTGTGGCTATATACTAGTGAGACTACGAGGGGCAGAATTGTCATTCCTTAAATTGCGGCTGGAGTAGGCCGTGACATGACGTTGGTCGCCAGGCAGTGTATTCCTATAGCAAATCTACCCCTGGTACGAGGCATTGCCTGGATAGAAGCTCCATTTGGGCAGCTGTAACTGATAAAACGAGGCTCATAATTGCAGTAAGAGCTGCTTGGCCTCCATGTGAAAATTAAAGATTCTTGTTTTACTGTGAATTCCCGCATTCACTTGTACGCTTACCGTTTGCCTGGACACCTTATTTCCCTCGAGATATTTCCACGTGCTATGAAGGTGATTTCTGCATGTTTTTGAACACCCTGTTTAAAATACTCGGGAGGTCCTATTGACTCAAGACTTGCTACCATTTATTACTTTTTTGTGTACCGACTTCAGGTCAAGTTCGTGAATTTCTAGTGGTGGTCTTAAATGTGTTTCCACCAGTATATTTACATTATGTTCATAATATATTTACATTTTAAGTTACATTAATATTTTTTAAATCTATTTACAGACAAAAGCTCACATCGCCAAAATGGAATCGATTCAAAGGAATTCGACTGAAAATGAAGGACAAAATTCGGCTAAACAACGTCATTTGGCGTTGTTGGCATATGCAATGTAAGTAGCATTTTTATGTATGACCCAATATTACTAACTAAAATTATATTAACCTGAAATAATGCTTTTTAATATAAAGTTTTGGGACCAGTAATGAGCGATTTACTATTTTTCCATCATTATAAATTGCAATTACTGCTAATGTGTTTTTCAGAGAAATCATTAAACACAATTTGAAGGTTGTTCACTCGCGTTTTCAACCTATGTTACTTTGTTACTTGACACATTACTTACAACTTTAAGATTAATTCTCTTTGAGATATAAAGCCAGTAGTTTTCCGCATTGTGGCGCTTATTATCGTTACAGAATTGTCAGATAACATGAAATAAAAATTAGCATAGCGCAGAGAATTACGAAAATAGCGAAATTTTCCAAGAAATGTGACGTGTTAATCACTGCATTAATATAACCAGTTTATATATATATATATATATATATATATATATATATATATATATATATATATATATATATATATATAATATATGATGTATGGCGTAGGTTGTTATTTGCGTAAGAAATAGTGTTGAGTGGTGTCCCCCGTTTTGTAATGTAGTCAACTATAAATCTTATGTTCTTTTCAAAATGAGAGATTTCTTTGAATTAACGTATCTAGATGATACCACACTCCAAACTTTTTCGGCACAAAGCCACCAACTTTTTCCCCCATGGCAGGTATAGATAGTGCAGTCTAGCTATGCAAAGCGCATGGCATATTTTAAGAAGTGCTAAATCCCAATCGCACGATTTAAACTGGCAAAGTTGAATTGATGTTACATTTGTTTCCGTTTCTAAGGAGCAAGAAAGAATAAATACGTTGTTTGACAGAAATTCATGACACTGACACATAACACGGAATTTTTATTAAACTGACATTTTCATACAAGTTTTTCTCAAGAATACTTCTAAATTTGAATTACATGAAAGAAGGACGCTCTCCTCTCTGGTGCAAGTGATTCCAGGCCACGTGATTTTTGGTGACACAATATTCGTGGGGTTTTCCCTTATATACTTGTGCCACCAATTTTTCCATAGTCATTTAATCGCACCAATCATCTCTCTAGCCTAAAAGTCGCTTGGGGTAAACTAAAAGATGTAATTTTTAACTTCAGATTTCGCGAGCTTAAAGTACAAAATAAAACTAAATAGGATTGAATGATGTTTCAATTATTAGTGTTTTTAAATTGACTGAAACAAAAAGGTAATTTATGGGTGACCAGAAGAGGTTCATGACGCAAAATGCTAGTTGAAATTTAGGAATAATAATAATAATAATAATATAAAATAGGTAGCAACTAATTTGTGTGTGGAAAGTATGATTTGTAAGTGAGAACGTTCTAAGCAAAACCTTACTTGGTTGGAGGCATTGAAAATAAGATATTACTTTTGGGAGTATGTCAGTAGAATTTTAGGAGATGCGTTATGAAACATGAAGAATGAATAGCCCTTATTAGACCTGGGTTGTTTCTGGAGTAATCTAGAGAAGGATTTAGGCTTGCTCAAAACATTCCAATCCTGCATAACAGTAGTTCTAACATAGCACAAAAGGCGACCAGAGGAAGGCATGGAATGAAGAAGTGTTGTGTTCTAAAAGCTAGAGAAGATGTGAATTATTCAATCAATCCCCATCCGAAAATAAACATGGTATCAGACACACGTTCAGATCAAAGAGGATGACAGGAAGTTTACGGCAGGAAGCGCTGGGGGAGAAAGGAAGAGATTCTGTACTCGTATAAATACCGTATATTTCTTAATTAAAGACATACCTATATTTAACAAAGGATTATATATATATATATATATATATATATATATATATATATATATATATATATATATGAAGGGTGCAGGGGAAAAACCAACTGAGTCAAAAAAATCAAAAAATGAGGTTATGTTGGCAACAGGTAGTGCATAGCTTATATTTTAACATGCCGAAACATGCAGGCAAACAGACAACTCTGTCAAGAGATATAGCAGTCGAAAGGAATGTCATACAGGGGAAGAAACAACTGCGTCAGGATGGTACACGCTAAGAAACAACTCAGTCAGCTAAATGCAGACGACTAACGCATGCGCAAACATCTGAGGTCTCCCATTTTGAGGTTATGTTCTGCACTGTGCTGTGTTGTGAGCTTACTGTGTGTTTCGTTACTTGTGATTTAAATGCGTACAGTGTGTCAAAATGATTGATAATGAATTTCAAAGTGATGTTAGTGATTGTGAACATTTAACTCCACTGAGTGAATGTAAATCTACAAAGAAACGTAGGAAGACTGGTAGAATAACTGATGTCATGAAGAAGTTAAGAGCATCATCTTATGAAACTGGAATTGACTGCCGTTGTAAAAGGTACGAGTGCTTTAAAAATGTCAGTATTGAGGAAAGAGAATCTTTGATAAAACAATTCAACGAAATAGGAGCTCAAGTAGGAGCTGATGATCAAAGTAGCTACCTTGCTGGTCTGATTTCAGTACTGCCTGTTGCTCAAAGGAGGCCTAGGAAGTGTGAAGATGAAGCTGGGCAAAATGGTAGTTCTTTTGCCTACAAAGTTAGGGTCGTACGGGAAGGTTCCGCTGTCGAAGTCCCAGTTTGTTTCAAGGGATTTCAATCCATTTTTGGAGTCAAACCTTTTAAGTTGCACACTATAAAAGGTCTTTAATGCTAACAGGCCAGGCCCCTACAGACCATAGAGGGAAACACGCAAACAGACCACATAAAATTTCCCAGGACACACGTAAATTGGCAATTGATATTTTAGGATCATTGAAAGGTCGCCAGGCTCACTACAGTTTAAATGACACCAAGAAAGTATATTTGTCTGAAGATTTAAATGTTAAGGTCTTACTAGGAATGTTTTTGAATAAATATCCGGATCTTGAGATGTCTTATGAAAGTTTTCGTCAGATATTTGTTTCTGAATTTAATATTTTATTCGGGTATCCTCGCACTGATACCTGTTCTTGGTGTGATGAGCAAAAAGCCAAATTAACTGAAATTGATAGGAAAATAACAGCCAGTGGAAATAATGATGAAAAACTAGCACTACTAAAAAACAGGGAAAAACTGTTAACGGAGAAAGCTCTTCACTTGAAACAAACCGAATGGTTTTACAAGCTAAAAAATAAAGCTAAGCAAGAATCTAGAAAATCTAATGAAGTGGAAGCTATATGTATTGATATTGGAAGAAACCTTCCAACCCCAAACATATCAACTGGTGAAGTGTACTTCAGACGCCAACTCACATTTTACATTTTTAACGTGCACAGAATGATGTTTCTGTGATGTACACATATGACGAAACTACTGCGAAAAAAGGTGCGGATGATGTTGCGTCGATGCTTAGCCACTTCTTTGACTTTTATTTAAGCAAATCTGTCAAGACACTATACATATTTGCAGACTCATGTGGTGGACAGAATAAAAACCACACCATTATTAAGTTCTTGCACTACGTTACTGTTATGCAAAATAAGTTTGACACTGTTGTTGTAACACTTCCTGTTCGAGGCCACTCATACATGGAGACTGACAAAAGTATTGGTCTTATACCAAAAACTGCAAGAGCCGAAACACCAAATGGATGGAGGACAGTTCTTGAGGGATTACGAATGAAGCCAAGCCCTTTTGAAGTCATAAAATGTGAGCAAACCTTATTCAAGGATTGAGGCAACTTTTTGTCTTCTAAATTCTACAAAAAGAAATTTTGTTTTCCTGTCAAACCTGTGAAGCAACTGCGATTTACTAAGTCAAAGTCTCTATCAGTTGAGCATAGAAACGCCTACAACGGAGCATTTTACACGTCTAACGTAAAACAAAACCAATGTTGAAATAGAAAAAGAGAAGAAGAGAAAAAGAAAAAAATGTACTCCCCGTCGAAGTTTTGACTGTATCAGTCCCAAAGTACGTAGCTCCAATAGCCTTGACAAAAGAGAAGTGCAATGATCTTAAAGTGCTAATGAAATTCTGTGAGAAGGAAGGTTCAAAGGAATTTTATGAGAGTCTCCTTGCTGCCAATGAAACTGCATGCTACAAACAAGGCGCTAATTTCAAGAATTTTTCTAAATTCAAGAATTTTAGTAACTATGGGATCAGTTTTATTTTTAGTTTTATCAAGTAGAAACTTTTACGTGTAATGCTGTATCTTATTCGTTTTTGTATGTTCAATACTTAAAAAGGCTTTAAAAACATAATCTCATTTACAATTTATAAATATACAGGGGAAAAAACAACTCAGTCCCTGTTCACTAATATAAAAGCCATCATAATTATGTTGTTAATATATTTTACGCAGTAATTATTTAAAAACATAATAACAATGAACCAACATGCAAAAATGAACCGTAACCATTTTCGTAAAAATTCTGTGTTTTATGTGAAAACGTTTTAAACTTTGTTTTTGCTCTCCTGTAAAATTTCAGTTTTGTGACTCAGTTGGTTTTTCCCCTGTGCCCTTCATATATATATATATATATATATATATATATATATATATATATATATATATATATATATATAATATAAAAAACTACAGCACATACTGGGTATATATTTTCAGGATTTATTATATATGGGTATATTTATTATAAAACTACAGGGAAACTTAAATCAGATGCAGACCTCTCTTAATCTTCTTCACTGGAAGGATCGACTGAATCTGCGAAATGTTGGGGACTAAAACGATTGGCAGGGATAAGGGCAAAGTTAGAGCTTAATGGGAGCTCGTGATTGTTCAGTAATGAAAAACTCGACATCATATTCGCGAAAGCAGGACGACCCATATTTTTTAGTACGAAGTTGTGACAAAAACCTCGTCTTAAACACAGAAAAATACGATATACGCCTTGAAGATATGTAACTTGTTATATAGTACTCTTCGTTGGGTTGCATAAGATATAGGAGTGGATGCTTAAAGTTTTTTCCCACTTTTTTCCCCTTAAGCCTATTGATGGCGGGCCAGTACAGACAGCATCTGCTTTTGGAGATTTCGAACATTCAAAGCACATCAGCAAATGCAGTTACGTCACATTATTGAGTTACATTAGGACTAGCGAATAACTACTGAAAATATGTCAACAATAAGCCAGTTATGCAGTATCAAAGGTCATTATCTGTTTCCGGCGTGCATATAAGCTTCAGGATTTTTAACACTAATAGCTTGTTCTGTAAGTTAGAGACAATAGATCAATTTCCCTAATTCCACACTGTAAAATATATTTCTTCCATGGCTCTAGCGAAATACTATATTGTGATGCATATTAAGTGTAGGGATATATTTCCTGTTCGACTCGATCATATCTCCTTGTTCTTATCAAAATTGATTTAGAACCTCGACCTTAGTCCTCAGAGATCTAGATAAAGTTCCACGAATTTGTACTGTGACGTCACATCAAAGTTATCTCGTTAAGAAGCAAAGAGTTGATACCGGAATTATATGAGTGGTGATTGTGGATATATGTAAATACGAATGTGATTTTCTTTGATAAAGGGGGCATATAACCAGAGTATAACTAAACCAAATAACGGTTGAAATAATAATGAATATGAACCTTTAATAACTTACTGAAATGCACAATGTATGCTTCCTCTTAATTCCGTCTTGGTCAAGTATACCGGGTGACTGGTAATTCTACAACTAACTTGGAACAAATTTATCCTTAAGAACCGGGGATCGGAAATCAGTAGTTTCAAAGTAGTTTGCTGTTTTTAGTTATGTCGGCAAATCTAAAATCATAAACCTGCAAATTCTGAACAAAAGTAACTGCTACACTTTGACCACTAAATTTATATGTTTCCAACAGCTGACGAAATAAGTACTACTGTGGAAAAAAAAAAAAAAATAGACATGAATCGATCGTAAATCCTAAACCATGAAACTACTTTATATCAAAACGAGTAACTCAAAGGGGTATAAATTGCTAAAATGACTAGCACGTTTCATAAGCTTTCCACAAACTTACAAATGTTGTCAAGTTTCGTAAGAGACAGAAAAACAGCACACAACGCGCTGTAGCATGAATTTAAATTTAATCCGTAAATTCACTTGAATGTGAGAAAGTTGTCAGTAATTAGAAAGAAATCGGGGAGTACAGAGTATTCAAGTTTAATGAAACAAATAAAAAATAAAATTACAAATCTGGGTCGAATTGCCCCGTTGGTTGCGTGTGCAAGCACGCAGCTTACGACGTACTTCAGCCAGTGTTAACTTGCGATGTGAACTTGTCTTTGTGCTGGGCAGCTGCCAAGATTCTCTCTTCTACAGATGCTACCAGTGTATATTACCAGGTCCTTCATATAATCACAGATGTAGAAGTTACGTGGCGTTAAATCTAGATTTTGCTCCGGTTATTGTTTCGGGCCACCTCCACCATCGTTCGAATCCATGAAACCGGTTCGCGCGAAACATTGTAGTTTTTATAGTAATACTTCATTTATGACCTATTAGAAGAATGTCACAGCCCATAAGAACTAGTGTTGCCACGAGACGAGACGAGACGAGACTTCAGGCTGTCTCGTCTCGTCTCGTGCAAAGCATGTCCCGTCTCGTCTCGTGCAAAGCATGTCCCGTCTCGTCTCGTGCAAAGCATGTCCCGTCTCGTGTCTCGTCTCGAAAAAATGTGCTCGTCCCGTCTCGTGTCTCGTCTCGAGAGGTTCCATCTCGTCTCGTCTCGTTTGTCTCGTAAAAAATATAGCAGCATACCATGGGAACGAAAGTAAAATCTAGCAGGCTGCACCATGCTAATCAAGATACAACTAAGTTATTACCCTGAACACACAAGAACAGAGATGGAGTGGGTCAGCGGGTCGGTGGGTCATTGGGTCAAGTGGGTCGAGTTTTCTGAGTGGATCAGTGGGCGTGGGTCAACAGAATGTGACCCACTACAACCCCCCACCCACCGTGACCCACTGCGACCCACCGCCTCAGTATAATCTACCGACCCACTCTGCTCACTGCATTGTAGACAGAATATTCTGAAGAATGTAAATGTTTCTTCGTTTTACTTTCAAGACCTTCATTTCCCTTCCTTTTCCATTTATTTCTGTCTACTTAACTGAGATGTGTAAATCTAACCAAGTGAAAAAAGAACTTCAAGCACTTTTGGATATTGATATTTTTAATTGTAATAATAGCAATAGGGCTTATACTGCTACTTGGCTTTCGAGACCTGTGGTTTTTAGAGGAGCTAACTACTGGAAAAAATACATTTTTGAATCACTGTAATATATAAATTATTACATGAAAAAATGAATTTAACTGTGTGTGCCTGATCATCACGCTCAAATTGCAAAGTCAAATGAAATTCCTTTTGGTGTATAGTTAGGCCTTAATCCAAACTGGGATGTTATATTGTTTTCATTATAATGCATAATATCCTAAGGAGGTAGTGAGGATCCGAATTTTTGCGAAACAAAATGAGTATTTCGCAAGCCGTTAAACGTACGGAGCAGAAATTCAGTGTATTAACTGTTTATTGAAAATAAACATCCTAGCAGTTTTTAAAATTCTCCTTTATGGGGGAGGGGGGCACATTCTATATAGGGAAAATTGGTAGTGAGTTGGTTTGTAAAAATGATCGAAAACGATCGATGTTATTTAAGAAAAAAAAATCAGAAACAAAAAATACAGTGTTTGGCTTCATATATCCATTGCTTTCTACTACAATAATTGCTGAAGCTTATGTTTATTATATGGAGCGCTTACAGCACAGGACAATCAACCCATAAAGTTGTGACTAAAATAGGCATAAAATTTGTACTGTAAGATTAATTACACGGAAATTTTAAGTTTGGATTGTACACATAATTATATGGAAAATTTTACAGTATTTTTCCCTTTACGTTCGTATACTTACATTAATTTGGAAGTTTCAAATTTCATCCTTTGAACCACTCAAAAGTATCGATGATAATTTAATTGAAATTCATCGTAATTTGGCACAGGGCAAACAGTAATGTGGTAATTGAACAGGAAGAAGGAGGGAAATTCCTATTCACCTATGAACACTTTCCAGGAATCTCGTTCCCTTTCGCTTTCTAGAGGGAACTTGGGAATGCCATCAAACCTTCATGTGTAATTACAAAAATTAAATTTATAAACAAATAAGAAATCATCAATTTATCAGGCTTTAATTGATAATTTATTCACAAGATTCCCAATCGAAGGCGTGAAGTTTCTGTTCTCCATGAGTCGAAATTGCCAACTAACATGGTCGATATGGAAAAGATGTTGCATGGTGATAGAGAGATGATACTTCTTGCTGAGTATTTCAAAACTGACCAAGAAATATCGTTATCAGACTTAAGTCTAACAAGCAGATTGTCGATGGCTCAGTGGTAAAGCGTTCACCTCTGGTGCTTGAGGTCTCGGGTTCGATCCCAGCCCCCGCCAAGTGAACTTTGTGGTGGACAAACACTGTGTGCGTTGGTTTTCTCGGGGCTCTCCCGTTTCCTTCCACTTTCTTCATTCCACCATTTCATTCATTACTCATCATCACCGTCTCCTTTAGCCTAACCGGTATAATCGTGGGACGTAAAATTCAAAGATTTCATTTCATTTCATTTTTCGAATGTGTGTGTTTTCTAGAAGTTGTCTAATATCCTACCACTTTCTTCATTCCACTAATTTTCCCATCATCATCTATTCGGAGTGGGCCAAAGTTGCCTAAAGGTCTTAAAAATAAAATCAAATAAGCTCACAAGGCAAGGACAAATAGTTTACAAGATAATATATCTCTGCTGTTAGTTGTCTGAGGCTTCTCGACCCGGTTTTTTTTTTCATTCTGAAACATTGAAATTTGTTTCACCAGTTTCAATATACGAATATACAGTAAATTGCTCATAGGTACATCGAAGATGAAGACACTAATGTCAAATAATGTTTACACGACAAGCAAAGTTCGATCTAAAGGTGTCACCATCCCCGACACTATCGTATACTATCAGCCCACTTGCTTTATAGTGTCTGTATATATATATATATATATATATATATATATATATATATATATATATATATATATATATTCTATATATATAAAAGAGAACGTACAAATCCTTTGTCCGCTCATCACGCTAATACGGCTGAACCAATTTCTTTTATTTTTGGGGGGTTATTAGGATTTGGACCCTAGATGGTTTTTATCATATCACTTTAATTTTCAATTACCAGTGTCTTGAGATAATTGACCATTCAGGTGTCCATTACGTACAAATCCTTTGTTAGTTCATCATAGGTATAAAAATAAACGTATTTATATGCAACCCGCATGACCGTGTCACTCGGCGGGTTAACATAAATGACAGGCGTTATAATGGTTTTTATCATATCACTTGAAAGCGAAAAAGTAAAAATTATCTAAGTAACAAAGTTTATTGCGTTCGGGGGTGACCGCAGCGAAGCGGGGCGGGTTAACATAAATGACAGGCGATATAATGTTAACATTTACTGCAATCTTCTATGGTTTTTATCATATCACTTGAAAGCGAAAAAGTAAAAATTATCTAAGTAACAAAGTTTATTGCGTTCCGGGGTGACCGCAGCGAAGCGGGGTGAACGCTGCTAGTATATATATATGTAGAGAGAGAGAGAGAGAGAGAGAGATGGAAAGATATATAGATAAATAGAGAGATAGATATGTATGTACACTTTGATTTCATATATTCCAGCCTTTAGGTTTCACAGTATTAACCACACCAATCCAAAAACTACCTTTCATTTTAGCATGTTTAGATTTGTTGTAATTATTTTTTTTAAAGGCTCGGAACCAAATAATTTTATTGAGTAATGGAAATTATTTGATTGAAACTTTATGTTACTGCACAGTAAGCTCTACTTAAAGTGCCATAGTAATGGGAGCTGAACGACACATCGGACCAAAGAATGCTTGGGGCCAGTCTTTACCTCCATGGTACAAATCTGTTCCCATAACAGCGGGGTTGTGTGCCACTATATGGTGGTTGCCCCGTTTGTGTAACAAACTCATGACAGTACACCCAGATTAGCTAGTGGTCTAAAAAAAGTTGATTTTTGGGTGGCCATTTTGGATTAAAGTTTCTTATATTGTCGTGATCTATTCGCAATCATACAACGTACATCTTCATACCAAGCCGAGCGGTCTGCGGCGATAGACCATCGGCTTGAAGGACCCGGGTTGAGTCCCGGAAGGGTCATGTGTATGGATTTTAACAGCATTTGTTTTTTCGTATTATGTCAGGGGGCGAAATCGTACGGGATAAAAGGATTTCAGTCTGAAAAAATTGGAGAGAATATCCTCCCCAGGATACTTTCATGGGAGTAAGGAATTAGTAAAAATATAGGATATACTTTTTATGGTAAGTTTAAAAATATGGTTTGGGTATCCTATTTCTTTTCTGTTAATTATGTTCTTCAATGTTCGAATTTTGATCATTCTCATGATATTTTCTGCTTTCAACGGAGTTCCATGAATATTATACCAAATGTTCTTTACACTCTGTAAGAAACCATTTCTCAAGATAATCCAGGTCCTTATGAATATTATTCACTAGGAAAGGGAAGTATTCCCCTCTTCACAACATGGAAGCAGAGGGCAATTTCGCACTCTGGTCAGATCAAATATTTCCGCGACAAAACGAAGGTCCCCCTGTAAAACCTCTTCACTTCCAGTATTATTGTTAGTATCATAAATTTTGCTGAAAGCAAACCATTTGAAGGGTTCGTCAATAATATCTTTGCTTTCTTTGTCCTTCGCCCGCCTTCCAAACGAAGAGGTGAATTTAACAACATGACTGCTGTATAATAAACGAGCGATTGGTAAAATGGTAAAAGTGTTTTTTATGTGTGTGTGTGTGTGTGATAGAGAGAGAGAGAGAGAGAAGACAAAATTTTAGTTGCAAGATGACGTACTTCAATTGCCGTTTTCACTTCATTTCGGTTCATATAGCAAAAAGAATACCGCCACCAGACAATAAAGACAAGTGTTGTCTGTTCTGTTCTCTTCCGCCATCTCAGCCAGAACTTTCAACTACAACCTGTAATGAGTATAGACCTTACCCAGTTTTCAAATTGAATAGATGGTGGTGGTAGTTCGGTTTCTTGACCTTGTAAAAAATCTTCCCTGTCTGATTTTGTTTGTCATCATTCCAGCCAGAAATGAAAAAAATGAGAATTCCTCAGTTTACAGCAAGGGGAATTGGGGACAAGACATTAAGGATGATATTCCTGGAAGCTCATGTATCATGATTGTTTCATTCAATAGACAGGACACTTTTCTATGAAGGCTTTTCAACATGTTTTCTCACAAAGGGGATTTTCCTTTTGCAATCTATATGACCACTGGCAATTTCAATTTTGGCCATTCCCGCCAGCATTTTTATTTTCGAGAAACGAGACGAGACGAGACATTTCACGAGACGTCTCGTCTCGTGTCTCGTCTCGTTTTCGAGACGGGATAAGCAGTCTGTCTCGTCTCGTGTCTCGTCTAAAAGGGTTCTGTCCCGTCTCGTGGCAACACTAATAAGAGCATAGAAGACATGCATTTCAAAACCTACATTGCATCATGCATGGCATGTTTTTAAGCGAAAATGACGCTGCTGCTGTAGAATTTGACACCACAAGAAGAAGCATGGTTTACCAGCATGATGACTGCTTCCTGGCTTCTACATTGGGGGTCATATGAAAGATGTTGCGTACCATACATCGGCAGTATCCGGAGAAGAGTTGAGAGAAGAAATCTTAGCAACTACTCAGCACGTAAAAGACACACTTTAAATGCGAGTGACAGTGACTAAAATGCATCGTAGATTACATGTTTGAATACCCATCCACGAGAGGCAATTCGAACAAGTTATGTAATTTGTAAACTTACTTTCGATTTGTTTCATTATACTTCATAACTTCGCAACTTTTTCCCATTTGTTTCCCTACATTAACAGCTTTCTCACGCTCAAGTGAATTTACGAACAAGTTCAAATTAGAGCTACAGTGCGTTGAGTATTGTTTCCTGGTCTAACCATATAGAAACTATTCAACAACTTTTGTAGAAAGCTTATAAAATGAGGTAGTCATTTTAGCAATTTGTACGCCAAGCAAGGGCGCCCATCAGAGGAGGCAAGGTGGGGCGCTCGCTCCCCCCTTTAGAGGAAATTGTGCTTCGGAAGATCGAAAACCCAATAGGTATTTTAGAATAGTTACCGCAAAATTTGAGACAACATTTGAAATGTCGCTTATACTGCCCCCCCTTGGAAACCAGAATATGGGCGCCCTTGACGCCAAGTGACTTAATATTTCTTCTAAGTTATTCGTTTTGATATAAAGGTTTTTTTTTAAATAACAGCGATTTGCGATTTATGACCCATTAATGTCTTGTAATGCGTCAAGCGATCGAGCGGTTCGAGAGATCGCGGATTTTGGCAATTTTTGAGGCTTTCCTCAACTCCGATTGTTAATAGTTGTGACGGTTTTTGTTTTTAAATGAAAAATAGCTATTTTCGTAGAAATAGATAAATACAAGTTTATTGGTTAAATTGAAAACAAATATAAGGCCACTTTTGTTTTTAGTTTAAGAAGGCTGAATGACTTAATTGTATAAGTAATAATTTTCACGAGACAATACAGTTTTATTTAAAGTGTTATAGTGAAAAGTTTGGTATCCGGTCAGTGGTAGAGCGTTCACCTCCGGTGCTTGGAGTCCCCGATTCGATCTCACCTCACGCCGTGTGGACTTTGTGGTGGACAGATATCGTGCTCGTGGGTTTTCTCGGGGTTTCCCGTTTGCTCCTACTTTCAAAGCAGAGCCTTTGAAGAAAGAACATACTACAGTTGGATTTTCAGTAATTAATTACATAGGAATATACTTTTCATGGAAATATCCATGTTGTCTCATTAAGTTATTTGATATGTTTTATATTAAATCTAACTCAAAATAAGATAAGTTTTAGTTGCACTCACAGTAGAGAGAAAATATATTGACGACCAGTATCACTGGCACGTACGTTTTTCATAGCAAGGTTGTTTGGACGCTAGTAACGCCAGAGGCAAACATATTTTACGAGAGGGAATCATATCATCTTCCATCATCTCAATGTAAATGAATCGGTCGCTCATAGGACTGATAACAGTTTTTGTTGCTAATAGGACTGTTGCTTCTAGGACTAATTCGTTTTGAATATTGTAGTCCATAGCAACATGGTTTTACTGAACAGGGGAGCCACTGGAGACAGTCGTTCTTTCAGAAAAAATGTTCCGGGGAGCGCGCACAGTATTCCGAGGGGGCACTGCTGGTATACTCTATTTATTATATTATAGACGTATTATTTTGGGACACTCAAAGCTCTGGGGGGACAGCGATCCCCCCAAAAAAACATCTATGGAAGAAACACTAACTGGAGAAGCCATGTTTTTTTCAACTTTTTCTCATGTCTTTCGACAATAGCAGATTGACTCTCCTGATTTTAGGCTGCTCCTTTTCTCTTTACTTACCACGAAAAAGAACGGATATTCTAGACGCAAAACAGCACTAATAGTAAAGAGATTACACAACCTCATCATTTTTACTTGTAGTTGCACTATTCTCTACTGGTTTCGTTTAGTTTATGATTGTTATGGTTTGAAAGCTATAATTCATGCAAGATCTACTAAAACCGATCCCAGGACCACACGAATCAAAGGCGGGCTTGTTAACCACATACCTGCTGTGGATTCTGTGTCTGCTGCTTTTGTAAAAGGCTGCATCGCTTTTCTCCGCTGCTCTTCGGCATGCAAGACCATCTGACGACCTTGACGATAAACTACTCACGTGACTTCTTTTTAAACTTCATATTAATTCAAGGTCAAAATAGTTTCTGCAGAGCACAACACGCAGTAGAAATACATTTTTTTCTCGTCACGAGTCAACTGTCGTCTGCATGCATCAGTTCGTCTCCTGTACATGATGGAACAAATCACTTTTCAACACCAATTAAATGCATGCGGTTCAAATACCTTTTGAACATTTTTTTTAAAAAATCTTTCTTTCAAATGCAATTTTCTCTCTGCTTTAAAAGGTAAATGACCATATAACAATACACGTCGCTTTAGTAGTGGCGGAGGATAGTATAACCTTGGAGAAGTAAACTATCTTATTCCACAATTACATTCACACAAGCAGAGTGAACTCTGCAAATGAGCCATTAAGTATCAATGAGATATGAAAACTAATGGGAAAGGGAAATGTTTGAAAGTGGAGGGCCAGTATGTTGTCCCCGTTGGTAAACCTCTTTATGGTTTACGAAACAAACGTTTTTTTCTTCAAAACAATCAATAGCAAACGAAAAAGAAACGATAAATTTTGGTTTCGAGTAGAATTTTAAAAGTGTAAGTGGGGGGTGGGGGGTGGCAACTTCACACGTGTGATTTATTAAAATAAAAATAACGTGGTCAAGATCATGAAATAACACTGCCTAATCAAGATATGTCTAACATTAAAAATTAATTCCTTTCCATAAAAGCTCCTTGAAGATAATTGTGGCAGATGTGCCTTAAAAATAATGTCAGGAGTTTACATTAGTAGTGATCCGTATTATAAGATACAATGCAGTGACATGTTGAGCTGTGTTTTTGTGATATATAATATACTGTAAAACCTGTTAACTTGGCCACCTGCTCATCTTGGCCTAGTTCGTCTTGAACTTGCAGATTAAATACTCAATACAATTTAAAAATTAATTCGAGTCATAACAATGTTCAAAGAATATAAAAGTATACTTGTTTGTTCATGTAGAAAAACGAAGCTTGAAATGTATTTCATGTATATTTGGTAAATACATTCTATACAGCACTTTATCACTGCACGTAACAGTCCAAATTTTATATACTTTATCAGTACACATAGCAGTCAAAAGTTTTACGCCATCTTATTAGTATTACAAACAACACTTTTTTCTCCGAAGAGGCAGAATCCTTTATTGAAATACTAAATTACATATTGTTCCCAATAAAGTCTTATTTTGAAGAAAATGCATAGAATAGACAACATTAGGCACTAAAGCAATTATTTAGGCAGGAACGGGAGAAATAGGCAAAATAAAATTGGCTTAAATTGAAACTATAACCCCCATATAAACTTTAAAACTTTATTTTTGATCATATCTTTAAATAATAGGCATTTTGCCTAACATCCAGTCTCTATTAATAACTGATTCGCTAATTTTCGAAAGGTATCTACAGAAAATATTTGTTACTGTTTAATCAGTTCAATTTAAAAGTAGCTGTCATGCCATTGCTTATAAAAATTTTACAATCAAGTAATACTAGAAATCCTATTCTAAAAATAAACTAGTTATACTTATTTTCTGTAAGTTGTCTACCTGTCTAAGTTGGCCACTTTTCGATGGAGCCGACGGTGGCCAACATAGACAGGTTTCACTATATATATATATATATATATATATATATATATATATATAATATTCAACGAACTTAAAAAGTTGGGTACTAAATTCTCTCTGTCTGTGTGTGTGTGAGACTGTTATTTGCGATTTTTTTTTCAATTTTGAGCCCTCCATTTGATAGAGCATCAAAAACTATCTAAAAGAAGTGATGGAATTTTTCACGTCACTCTTACCGTTCCCTAGATATTGGTCAAAATTGTTCCGAATTCGGGAGATCTAAGGAGCAATATCTCGGGAACCGTAAGTCATAGAGAGATGATATTAGTGTTGATCAATATCTAAGAGAATGGTGAACATTTTGGTACCAAATAGTAACCGATGGCCAATGGCCAACTTGCCACTGTTCTCCAGATATAGGCCCAAAAAGTTCGAATTTCGGAAGATTTAGGGAGCTATATCTCGGGAACTTGTCATAGAGATATGATATTTTCCGAATTTTTCAATTTTGAGCTCGCCATTTTGAGAATGTGTCTTCGTAAAACAACATATCGTAGAACTTTTAAAGAGAACTCTTAAACAATACATGTGGGTAAAAAAAAAAGTAGTACTCAAAATAATTATAAATGGATAGATATATTACAAGAATTGTTTAATGAGTATAATAATAAAGTACATAAAAGAATTTGTATAAAGCCTCTAGAAGTTAATAAAAAAATTAATTAAATTTTGTTTAAATTTCAATTGTCGCACTGACAGAAAAGGAAATAATACAGAAATTGCATTCCAATACGAGAGTTCTGGTTCTGTTCATTCCAATTTTAAAGTACCTTCTTCGTGGCTAAGCGGTTAGCGTACGCGACTTTGGCGTGGGAAGCCCGAGTTCGATTCCCAGCTGGAGCTCATGTGGTTCGGGTTCCACAGTAATCTCAAATGGTTTTCTTTGAAGTTTTCTGAGTGTTGTTGTGATTGTTGGAAAACTTTAGCAGAGGTAAGACCTTAAGTGTTGAGACATGCACTAGAGTCATTACGCTTCACATTAAACGATTTTAACAAACAGGAAGGAACGCGGACACAAATTAAACTTGGAGGCCTCATATTACATCACGTGCGGAAGATCGTACTATTGTAGTGTAGAAGGTTAGTGCACCGGAACTCTAATCGGGATTTAATCGTGGCCATCATACAAAAGTTTCAGTTGGTACTGTGGTCGATTGAAAGTAGCTGGACTCTGGGGAAGAGCTACTGTGCGGAAACCATTGTTGTGACGTGCAAATAAAAAAGGTTTGAATGGTTCAATGGGTTTTGAAGCACAAAAACAGGGCAGTTAAGCAGTAGAAACGTGTTTTATGGACGGATGAGTCAAAATTCAACTTTGTGGTCAACGACGTCGAGTTTATATTAGATTTATTACAAAGAAGGTGCATTCTGAGTGTGTAATCCCAACTATTAAATATGAATGAGGTTCTGTGATCGTTTGGAGATGTTTCGCAATTTATGGAGTTAATTCATTTCATAGGACACATCTGGACGAAATGGTTATTATCCCATTTGAAGCAGGTATGCTATTCCTTCAGAATTGAGATGATTAGTCGCGGATTCACTCGTCAGCTGGATAATGATCCGAAGTGCAAGTCCAAATTTGTTCTAACTCCCTTCAGAAGAAACGAACCGAAAGATATATTTGTATCATAGGATGACCTTCCCAGTCTCCAGATCTCAACCCATCGAATTTGTCTGGGAAGAGCTGGAGAAAAATATAGAAAAGACTATCCAACATCTGCTAATAATATGTTTGACATTCTGCAGATCACCTGGAATATATTTAAGATGGAATCTACAAAAACTTGTAAACCGCATTCCCCGCGGTGATAGCGGTGAAGAGCAATTTTTTCCAGGAAAAGAACGGATACAGTTTGACAATTTCTCTTGTTGTGACGTCAGTATGTTATTCTGTTGTCAAAGCTATCATTACATTTTTAAACTACTATGTATTCTGTTTAACATTGGATTTTATTACAAGCCTAACTCAATATTTTATTGTTTTCTTTATCTGTCCGGAAGTTGTCAAAACAACAGTACACCTGACACCAAGATAAGACGGAAAGTATAGACCAATCTGGGTGTAGAAATGCTTCCTTTCGGCGCTATGACCAGCCAAAAATTGTCGGAAAAATTGACAAACAGCCATAACTCGAGAACAAAATGTCGGATCGAAGTCGAGTAAAAGGAATTGTTTATTACTTCTAATCGTAAATTCCATTAATGCACAATTGACCGTCTTGCATGCAGGGGTGAGGCAAAAGTGACCTAAAAATGAACTGGAGAATTTCTAGCTTTTTAAATTCAAAATTTGAATAAATAGAACAGCATTCAAGTTCAATATTTCAATATACAAAAATTATAATACATCGTGCAAATTAGAAGAACACTGTTAGAAATCGAAAGAAGCAGAGATGCTCATGTTTCATTCATGCACAAGGGGTGGATAGAAGGTAATAACATTGTTATAATTCATACCTGGCGTTATGCACAGAACACCTGTTAACATTCCTTCAGTGTAATCACTTCCTATCTGTATCACTTTCTGTCCGGATTCAAATGCACGTGTGGAAGGCGTGATACATCGTCAGCAGGTCAGTGTTTGTCGATGTTGTGCAGGGACCACCATATCGCACCGATAGTGGCCGTAGTGTTAGACGTTCACTCACATGTTGTAGTGCCGTAGTGTTTGGCGGAAACGTCGCCACGGAATCCCAGAAAACATTGTTGTGCACTGCACCCACGTAACACATCAATCTTGATCTACGAACGTTGTTCGTATTTCCGAACCATGTTACAGCTCTTCCACGTTCTTATTCTACTTTATGGCAGTGCTGCTTTCGAATAAATAACACACAGTCGTTACTATTAGCCGCACTTTATCCTCTCATGAGCTCCATCCTGGCTAAGCGATTAGCGTACGCGTCTTTGACATGGGAAACCTGGGCTCGATTCCCAGCAGGACCTCGTGGTTCAGATCTCATGTTAAGCTGTAGGTCTATGTCTCATACAGCCTCGCTGCTAAAAGGGACTCTAAACTGAAATCATAATCGCACACAATCCATTCCCTCATATTCCCTTATCAGCTACGGAACTCTTGCAGTGCTGAGACACAGTGCTCTGACGTTAGAGCAGTGTTGCCACTACTATTTATCCAACCTGTGTACAAGTCGGGTGAATGCGGAGGCCAGAGCCTTCGAGAGATGATACGGTCACCGAAGATGTCCTGTAAAAAGCGCATCGCCTTGTAGGCGGTATGTGCAGTCGCCCCATCATGTTGGAACCAGGCATTATCAATTTCGACCTCATTCAGTTCACCTAGGAACGGCTCCAGAATGCAGGTGCAGTACCGTTCTGCATTTATAGTGCCCTGAAAGAAGATGGGCTCAATGATGTGTTTACGAATCACGGCGCACCACACACCAACCTTTTGATCATGCATTGGGGACTCATGAAATTCATGCTGATTCTCCGTACTCCACACACGACTATTATGGCTATTCAAGTAACCGGAGAGGCGAAACCATCCCTCATCGGTGAGAAACATTTTGTCAAGAATCCCCTCACCATTGTCCTCCAGGAACGACAGAAACCAGTTGCAAAAATTCACACGCGCCGGGCGATCGGTGTTTCTCAGTTCATGAACGACCGAAATTTTGTACGTATACATGGACAGTTACTTCCGGAGAATCTTGTTCGTGGAACCCACGGAGACATGGGCCTGCTGAGCTAGTCGTCTAACCGATTTCTTTGGACTGTGCAGCATCACGTCTTGCACCTCCGCCACCTTCTCTACGGATGTGGCTGTGGATGGCCTACCTGATTTTGGAGCATTATGAACGCTTCCGGTCTTTCGAAACTTGGTGATGAGGCTCCGTACAGCACTGCGGTTAGGCATCTTCACTCCTGGGAACTTTGCTCTAGGTAAACTTGTCTCCATTGCGGAACATATGCTCCACAAGAAACACTCTTTGTTCAATCGTCAGCATGATGACCTGAATCACAATGATGTCACACAAGACGTTGATCTTCAATCAAACCGGACCTGTGAACAAATATAAATACCCGGTCAAATATGGTTCAAATATTTTAAACAATGGGAAATGTTGTATTACTAATTGACAATCATATCAGTCACCACTTAGCACACCACAACATGGCACTGCATAGTTACTTTCTGAACACCCGGTATTATGATGTAGGTTAAGTAATATAAAACTGAAGAAAATTTGCTGCTCCCAAACATTTTTCTGACTGTCCGCTTGGCCCCTTTAATAAATTAAAGGGGGCAAGCCACATTGTCACTGTTACTGTCATTTGCACTGGCATCGTCACTGAATCCTTCAGAGAGTTCATGTATCATTTTTTGTTTCTTCAGAATTTGAAATAATTTTCATTGAATTGTTACAGGTTAAAGAAATAGATATTGTAATTCAATGAAGTAGTCTATACAAGTTAGTTCGCTATTGTTGACTACGTAGATCTTGTAAAATGATCTTAAAATGCCTGCCAAATACTGTATATTGTATTGTAAAATACGCTGATACGAAAGACAGCCAGTAAATATTCTCTCATAGACTAGACCATATCGATATGAATTGAAGTTTCTTGTACAACTTCTCGACACAATCCATAGTTTTTGCCATTTGGATATGAAATTCTTTATCTCGACATCGTGCAGTCCTATTTCCCCATCCCTTTACTATTAGAAAACTACCTGAATGACTTCGTCATCCATGATATCACTAATAATGCTTAAGACTCGTAATTCGAATCTAGTTCATATTCTGTTTCTTGCAATTAACCTAGAATAGTAGTTCTTAATCATTTGAACATTAAGACACCCTTTTTGTTAGCCCCCTAGACTCTTAGTTCCTTACAAACAATAAAAATAATAAACTGAATTAAAAACCGCTTTAACGGCAACCCAACAACAATCTGTCCGCGACATCTGGAGGGACGCAGCCCATCAGTTGAAAATAAATGATCTAAAAATGTACTTACCATTACCGGACGGAGAAAACCCTATGAATTTCACACTTTGAGCATCAAAACTTTCTTGTACACTGATTTATCACATATAGTAGTTACTTGACCGACACACCTATCAGAATCATAGTTCTTCCTGCAAAGTGTAAGCATGATGGCTCAATGATAAAGCACTCATATCTGGTGAGAGTATCCCTCGTTCGGTCTCAAACCATGATAATTTGTGATGGACAACATCATGTCCGTGAATTTTCTGAGGGCTTTCTCTTTTTCTCGTACACTCTGATTCCCTGAATTATTTCGCAATAATTCTTCTCGTTAATCATTCGTCTCCATTAGCTTAAAATGACAATCGTGGGATGTTGAAGACTTCGCTCCATTTCATTTCCTTCTCCGAGAGTTTATTCTGTATTGATACAAAATAGAGCCGTCAAGTATATGTATCTCTGCTTCTTCCAAATGTCAATATTGTTCTTCTGACTTGAACGAAGTAGTATAATTTTTGTTCGTTGAAATATTGTACTTGATTGTTGTTTATTTTTTCATTCAAATTTTGATATAATACCCAGGAATTCACCAATTTTGGGGGTTCAACTTTGTGACACCCTCTACATCAGTTGTGCATTAATGGAATCTACGATTAGAAGTAATGGACATTCCCTTTTACTCGACTTCGTACAGACATCATGTTCTCGGACGTGTTTTTACATATAATATATGTTTGTGTCTTGGTTTCAAGTTGTTTTTCACTATTGTGTTAAACACGAATGGCCTCCTCAAGATTTTAGTGCCTCACCCCCCCCCCCCCCTTAAAAGTAATCCTAGCTACACTACTGAAATAGAATAACATGAACTTGGCGATTGAAGCTGAATTATACCCTTCATCTTCAACGAATGTCGCCCTCCTTGATATGCGCAGTCATCGTGATCGTCCCTCGTTCTGTTGGAGAGCTGCTACTTAAAACAGACTAGATTTCACATTGCTCTTGTCGATTGTTTCGTCTTGACTCAATTTCCAGTCTCCTGTGGATTTCAGCGAGGTCACACACCACCTTCATGAGAAACTTTTGGATGTTATGTATGTTTCACATCAATTTAAAGCTTCTTTTACACAATGTAGAAGTATGTTGTGAATACTAAGCATTGTAATAATAGCACATGATTATATTTATTGTTAAGCCTATATTCTTTTCCTTTTAGTTGAAATAATGTTCGCAATAATAACCATCATTATCCGTACATTTAAATAAAACAGCAATGTACTTGGTATAATAATAATAATAATAATAATAATAATAATAATAATAATAATAATAATAATAATAATAATAATAATAAAAGATCTTATATAGAAAATTAACTTTTTGACTTCCTAAGTATCTGTTTCTGTTTATTTATTCATTTATGTATTTAATATTTTTTTAACGAAATATCATAGAATAAGCAATTTTATATTTAAATACGGAAAATATTATTTATTGCAGTTATTATGAAAAGGAGGGCATTGGTGTGTCAGTTTGCCTCGCCGTTGGATGTCGATACGCACAACAAACCAGAGGTAAGATGTAATTCATCTTGTGCAGAATATAGTTAGTTTTATTTATTTTTAAGTATATACTAGAGAAGTTTATATGAACATAGTTTCTAATGTGAATAATGGTAATCAATTTTACTTGTATGGTATTTAGATCAACTACACTACATATAATACTTCGAAGAGAGAACTATTCAGTCTTGACTGATTTAGTGAAAAATAGTACCGGTAATTATTTTCTTTTTCTTTCCTTGTTCTGGCACAAGATTCGATTGATTTGTTGCCAGCGTTAAAGCTGATCCTGGACGAAACTAAGTCCCCTTTGTTTAGGTGTACCAATAGATGACGTAAGACTGTTATATAATTAGGCAAAAGAAATGTCTTTATGTGGATTATTTTCTACCGTAGCTGTATACTTAAACTAAATGCTTCAAAGAATATCCTCATCTCCAACAGTCTAAATGTATAAGTACGTTCTGATAACCAGTCTTTCTAGGATCGGAGAATTTGATTCAGATGGGATCTAGGATCTAGCTGTCGCTTAATCATATTTTGTATGTATTTCATTGCCATACAGCTAAGGAAATAGAACCCATTTTTAATTTTATAATTTAATGGAGTATTTCTGAATTCCGGGTCATCATTGCTCTTCTGGACGACTCCTTTAGACAGGAATATTACGATTTTTCATTGAATAGACAAATTTGTAGTCTGTCAAAATAAATAAATAAATAAAGTAAAATAAAATAAATAGCGAATTTAATACATAAGTGCTTATAAAACATACTACTGCACAAATCTGTTCATTTTTTTCTTTTTCTTTTTTGAAGAGAATTCCCTCTTCCTTTAATAACTTCCATTTCATGTTTATATCCAATAGTCTTTTTTTTCTGAAAATTACAACACAAAGAAAGACGTCTGATTGGGACTATACAGAAATGATCACGATTTCAGAACTGCTTGATACGTCAGCATAGTGTTAAACTGCAAATCCTATGTTTTGCATTCAGAGCCTTTTACTTCGTGGCATTGAATCAAATAGACGGTGAGGAGCTCCTGAAGAATCATCTGACACGTTGTGTGTACTGTAGCGCTAATAAGACTACCCATATAAAAACATAATTTTCGGCTGTTAAAGTGACATTTATTGTTTTATTGAAAAATAATTATACATTTTGAAAGAGCAAGTCATTTTACATAAGGAAACTGTTTTGAATTGGTATTGGTGGTTTCCCGAACTTTAGGCAGGATTTTTTTATTCTTAGATAATTTGCTGTAAATATACAAACTCTTGCCTTCTTAGATGTAAACACACGTTTATTTGAGACAAAAATATACGATATACAGAAATATGTATTTAAAAGGTATGATGATGATAAAACTCAGCTTGGTGTCAATGAAAATTTTCTTATGTTTAAGTAATGTCGTGGAAACAGGGACGTTATACCTCTGCAAAATCTGTAAAAATACACTTCCCACATTTTTCTTGTTTATATATATATAAATTTTTGTTTACATACCTTATTAATATTTTGTTGACTCACCTTTTGCGTTGTGTGTACACAGAACCAATCTTCCTTTTCGCTAATTCTCGGTTCATCAAATTCCCATGATCCGGTCCCTCTTCAATTCGCTTTATGTTTGGCGATCGTGCTGGTCACTCCAGCAGAGTAATTTTCATCTCGTTGGACCACTTCTTAGTGTTTCTGAAGATATGGCAAAATACATTATCTTGTTGGAACACCCAAATATTCCTTCTTCCCAACAATTTCCGCTTTGACGGAATCATGTACTCCTCCATCAAATTTAAATATCTAGCCATATACCGTATAAATAAACATTATTGTTCAGATATTTCATCGAACAATTTGGAAGTTGGACGTTTCTCGTTTTATTTTCTTACGTTAATTCTGTTCTTTCTTCCACTTTTCTTTCTCTCTCTCTCTTTTTTAATACCAAAGTACAATTACGTTCCTTGGTACTTTTTTTTAGATTCACAAGTCTCAGTATAAATCATTTTAACACTAGCATGCATTTGCAAGTAACAAAATTAAACAATTAGCATTAATTTCAAGTTTATTGAAGGCTCCTTTGTCTTCTACTTGTTCATAGATAATTTTGTTGGCGTCAATGGAATAGATATATGAAGAATCCCATAAATCCTGTCAGTTTTTACAAAAAATACTTTTATCCCTATTCGACAAATCATTGTCAAAAAATCCCACAATAGGGGATTTTTCCCACGGATTGGCATCACTTCTGTAATTTGAAAGCCATCTTGCCTATTGTTTCTGATCGCGTCACGGGGAACGGTTAGCAGTTCGAAATGAATTTACGAACATAGAGTAGTTAGTACCTATCTTTAGCTGGAGTTTTATCATATATTTTTAGTGGTATCCCATGTGCAATTTAATGGTAGAGTATTGTGGATGGTATTTTGTTCCTTATAAGGTAGGGAATGAGAAAAATTATGGTGGACATGTAAGACCCGCGACTTGGACAGGGTGGGAGAAATGAGTCATCGTTCGCTTAACCCCTTATAACTTCGCTCCTAATCATTCGATATATTTTTTTTTTAAAAAAAAGGTCTAAGTATGTTCTACACATTATGTTAGTAGCGTCTTTTACGTAAATGTAGCCGTTTTGATAAAAATTAAAAAGAAAGATTTTTCCTAAGAAAAAATATTTCATTTGACAAAATAATCATTTTTGTGTTATTTACTTATGCCAAATAACTAAAATTTATAAAAAGAGCCTGAAATACGAATAAATTTTTACTTTCAAAATCGTTGTTATATAAAACGTAAGGAAAAGAACAGTATACAAAATTAATATTTCACTCAAGAGAAGCAATTAATATATTTTAATCATCATTACACCTATTCCTACAATTTACTATATTATGTGATCTATATTAATATTGATTCTGTAGATGCTCAGAAGTATTTTAGAAATATGTTTTAATTATCATGGAATAAGTACTCCAGTCATGTTTTTTTAATTATATTCATTCATTGAAAAATAAAGGATACTCTTCTTCTGGTGTGAATCCACACGTTAGTCATCGAGACACTTCCAGAATCCGAAGTTGTACTTCAATCTTCATAACATTAATTATTCTTAATAGTTTAATATACACTATACCACACTATGACACCACATTCAGACAGGGTTGAAAAAAACACATTTAAAAAAACAAAAAGAACGTTTTTTATGTTTAAAACATGTTGTTTTGTTTAAAACTTTTTTAACGTTTAAAACAAAGTACTTTGTTTAAAACAATAATCTAAATAGGCATATATATTCCATTTTTACACGCTCACAGGTATTGCTTACCATCTATATTCAACCGTTAGATCAAATTTCTGGAACTTCCCTAATCTCGATCCGTCCAAATGTTCAATTCCGGAGAAAGAAATCGGGATTTTCCCAATTTCTGTTCACTGAATATGTAGTTTCTTTGTGTTACGTTCTACTGGTCGTCTGCATTCTTAATCTTTAAACGCCCATTGACGTAACTGCTGTATCAGGGCTTTAAACCTCAATAGCTCAGTCCCTAATTAAGGTTGGAAGATGGTTTTGGAACCAATTTATTCCTGAAGGATGCAGCTTTCCGCTGGTGTGCATCTTACCTATGTGGGGGTACCATGTGGCGGTGGGAGGAGGGTAAATATCGTGTTTTTTTTGTTTCTTTTTAAACGGTTTTTTGGGAGTCATTTCCCCTCTTGGGGGATAGATTCATAAAAATTGGCACATGAAGCAATGAAGTAGGCCACTACATAGTAATATCATGTATTTGTAGTTCTTGCTTATATGGGGAAGCAGGGAGGGGGCAAAGTTAGACAATTTTTGGAGTTTCAGTTTTTGACGTAAATTACATTTATTTTTACAACAAACATCAATAGCTCAGCCCCTAATTAAGCTAGAAAGATGATTTGGTACCAAAGTATTCCTGAGGAATGAAGCCTTCCGCTAGTATGCATTTTATTAGGGATGGGCAAGCTCGACTCGACTCGAAACTCGAAGCAAATTCGAGTCGAGTTTCTAGTCGAGTCAAAGGTAATTTTCTCGAGTCGAGTTTCGAGCCAAGTCACTGTTTCGAGGTCGAGTTTCGAGTCGAGTCGAGTTTGATAAACGGCTCGCTCGTTTTAACTCGTTTTGAAATCATGGCCTGATTAAACTGGAAAGCGAGTCATAAGAAATGTAAGCAGTAATATGAAACATTTTTAGTGTTGCTCAGAAGATGGGATACTGCTCGCGGCTCGTCTCGATTAACAGGACGTCTATGGATTTTTATAGAGACAGCCTCAAATGTGAGCACCAATGTAAACACCGGTATATACTGTAGTCCTTACCACCAAGGCTGACACCTGCACGATCTAACTTTTAAGCAGAAGCCCAACCCCGGTAGTGATGTTAACTGGCTCAGTTCGGTTCAACTGAGGAGCAGCTCGAGCCGGCTCGTTTGAGATGAGGCACCGACTCGGCTCAGGTGAGCCATCGGCTCGAGCTGGCTCGGTTGGGTGAGCTGTTGGCTCGGTTCGATAGTGAATGAGCTGAGCCGTTGAGAACCCGAGCTGAGCAGGTTTGAATATGTTTGGCCGATGCAGTCTAACTTTTAACGATTTTTGGTTCGAGCCTGGATACTTGCTACTCCGGAACTGAAACCCAGAATCTCGTGAACAATGTCCTTGCCTCCTTGACTTCACCTTTTCCGAGGTCAGCTGTTAACTAGTTTTTAGTACTCAGATACAAACCGCCAATCATCCATGTTTATACACGCTGGTGTTGTTATAATAATAATAATAATAATAATAATAATAAGTTGTAGTAATAGGAAGTATCATTGATGATAATTATATTGTCTATGTAGAATACTTGAAGAAAGTACTTGAAACTACACACAGCATTTGGCTCGATTTGGCTCGACTCGACTCGAAACTCGAGTCGAGTTGGAGGAAATTTTTCGATCTGAGTTCTCGAGTCGACCTCAGTGATGTCGGTTTCGAGTCGAGTCGAGTTTCAATGAAAACTCACCCGTACACATCCCTACATTTTATGTATGTAGTGGGTATTTATGTACGGCCGAGAGAGGGAAGATGAAGTTCGTTTTTAAATTATTCATCAATTTTTCATGAGATTTTGGAGGCCATTCCTCCCCCTTTGTGGTACATCCACAAAAATTAGTATGTGAAACAATGAAGTAGTCCCCTACATGATAGTAACCTGTATATGTACTTCTGTTTATAGAGGAAGAGGGGGTCAAATTTGACTAATTTACATTTAGTTTCAGAACGGTTCCATATAAGGCAAGATATATTTTACTGAAGTGGTCTAGAAGTATAATTTTTGTTTGTACACATGATGTGTGCAGCAAAAATGATTTGCATATGAACGTGGTACTGTCGTGGGGGAGGGGAGAGAATGTCTAATTCAATGAATGTTTTTCTGCGCATTTTTTAAATACTTCCTACATAAAACGAATTCGTTTCGCAATGGCAGCACTGGCTACCATTTCTTATATTTTTGTCAAGTATGTGGGTCTACACATTAGCATCATTTTGTCAGCGAAAAGCAAACATTTTGCACATTTTTAGCAGCATTTTGTCACAGCATTTTGCAGTGACTGCAAGAGTTGCCAGGACCCCGCAAAGTCAATATTTTCATATTATTTAATGATTTTTGTGTCTGTTCGTTTCTACAAATACGGCGGGAATTTCACGAATGTTACCTCGTTGGAATCTGTGGTCTATAAGCTTTCCAATTGTGTATAAATCATAACTCTGTGATAATTAGGAGGGTCACCAGAGCCTTGAACATGAGAGTCTTTAAAAAAAAAAAAAATCCTGGCGGGCGTCTAAAGGTTAATTGTGTTGTTATGCCGTAGACACTAATCATTGTTAGCTATCCATGTTGCAGATAGAGATGTATCTTGAAAACTGTTTAGTTAAAAGATGTCATTTGCTCCTTGTAGGCTAGTCACTGCTCTTTTCTATGAGTTGTATTGTATTTGTCAGAATATTTCTTCTAGCTTATGATGTGAGAACTGTTCGTTATTATGGAAATGATAGTGACCAAAAAATACTCTTTTGAATTTGTGAATTTGGATCTTAGAATAATGTATAGTGTGTTTAACCTCAATTATTCTTGGAAATTAAGAAATATTCAAATACTTCACTTTAATTTCTGTTGGTTTAGTTATACGCACATTGATGTACAGAATTTCATTCATTAATTGCTGTTATAATAAGAATATAACTTTGCTTGTAATTTACTTCATGCACAAATCCTGCGGAGGATGGGTTGTTTGTTAGAAAATTAAATTAGTTTCTTCAATTTGATATTTTAGTTGTGTTAAACATGTCCAACCTCCATCGAAGAAAAAAAAAAAACTCGTCTAAAACAGTTTGTTTAAAACGTTTAAAACAAACTGAATAAAACAACAGCCCTCGTTTAAAACATGTTTCAAACACGTGTTTTAAACATTTTGTTTTAAACATATCAACCCTGCATTCAGAACGCACTAAGAAAAAAACAGAAATGTTAAAAGGGGGACAAAGGAAGCACACAAACACTTCCTGATTTCTGTACCTTCCCGTCACAACCGATCGGCAGCAGGTCAAAGGACGAAAGGAGTGGTTCATGAAAGAATATAATAAGAAGTCACATAACAAACGGATTCGAGTTGTGACAGTGCTCAGTTCCTTCATGTTTCATGAGAGATTATTTCCTTCGCATTATCCTAGTAACAGATTCCCTATCTGCGTAGTCCGCTTCGAGGTACCCATCTCATAACCATGTTATGATATTTTAGCAAAAGTAAAAGTGCATATATGACTGTACTGTAAATTTTCATTTAGTGTCCCGGATTTTAGGATAAATTTTCATAGTGTTTTCCGATGTTTAGTCTGAAGTATGGGAGATCTAATAATTGTGCAAATTTTTACATTTCTAGAACATCTCCATCGTGACGAGGGTCAGTGTTGTAATGTTAGAATTTTTAGTAAATATACACTCGTCCATTTTTTTTAAAAAAAAAAAGCATATACCCGTTCGTTCTTTCATAAATATAAGGTGAGCATGCGCTGGACTATATAAGTATTAGGAGGGTATACCCCTTTTACTCCCGAATTACGCTCCATCACATCCCTAGTGAAGGTAGGAACTTCCTGGTCTCTCCTCGTAAATCATCGTATGCAAATGGCTAACTAAAATTGATATTTTATGCAACATTTATGTTGCAGAATTTTTATCATATAACTCTCAAGCTAATACATCGAAAATAATTAGTTACTGCATTAGGAAATCGTATCTTACAATTTAAAACAGTCTTTGCTTCAAATTAAACTTACTGGGTCTCATGCAGAGTCGTTCTGATGCGTGATTAGAGCCATACTAAAGAGTTAGACTAACATACCTATGTTTTCTGCAGTAGTCAGGCCTTTAGTATAACGCTAATCATGCGTCAAAACGACTCTGCATAAGGCAAACTGTGTCTATAAGGTGCTAACTTTTCAATGGAACCGATGTGGCCAAGCTAGAGAGGTTTCACTGTATTTGTGAAACAACATAATTATTTCCTGTTTCTGGAGATACTGTTGTTTTACATTATCTTTTAGAATTCTAAAAGAACATTGGGGGGAAGGGGATGCATCGTTCAATTTCTAAACGAGAAAAACAACTGATTGCTGAAGCCAGTCATTTGATACCGTCGAAATTAATTGTGCAGATGTATGGCTGCCTCGATAGCCACTATTCTCCCACTTCTGTCCTTTCGGTTACGAAGATCAGATGAAAGTGCTTGGATACAGTCTTTGAGGTTTATTGGGAAAGATCTCCGTCTCATATGTGTGAATTGTTCGTAACTCTGAAATGAGCTGTTTAGCTAGAAGGAAGAAATTTCGGGTAAGATGTGATTATTTACACTGTCAACGTGAGATTGGTTATTCCAGCTGCAAGTCTATTTCTGTTATACAAGTGCTGGGACGAAGGTACGAGAAATATTAAAGGTGACCTTTGGTACCTTGAAACTTTTTTTTTTTTTTTTTTAAACATATAGTAGCAAAACGTGATGCAGTTGTTCAAAACAGTAAGAAAACTACAATCAGCACCTTTTAAAACTAAAATTTTAAATATTTGTTCTCTTTAATTATCGTTGTTTGATTTAACTATCGTTTCACATAGGCCTAGTTCGTAATGTGGAAGACGATTGTAAGAATATAGCATAGTAAATAGGCTGTAATTAAGGGCGAGGTTATTTGAAATGCTTCTATATCAAGAATAAATACACAGTTTATTCGTAAAATTTCGAGTGGCGATAGGTTCTCATTTCACAATCGAGAGGTCCTAAGTTGTATACGTCAGTCGGATGTCGTGGTTGAGAATTCCTTCTAACATCTAATAGTTGATATTTCCAACATGAAAAGCCTTGATCTTCCTTAAGATTGAACTTACACCCAAAATCAGTTATTGACGCAAGGGACACGAGACATTTGCGGTCAGCGATGATTTCAGATTTTTCCCGGGAGACTTTCAATATACAGAGAATGAAAAGTACAGGTAGTATTGCGAATTGGTTATTCATCCTAGGTGAGGCTTTTGTAGCACTCCGCGGAAATTTAGCCCCCAAAACCATGAGTGTTTGCGGCCCCTCCCTGTGCACATACAAATTTCACCCACTCATCAATTTCAACTCCAGTGGAAGACTTGCTAAGATGTACTGTTGATGTGTATAATTTTGTGTTCAATAACTTGAACAACGAAGAGTTTACCCAAATTCTGAATAAGTAATAATAAACCACTTCCTTATTTTCTAAACTTCTTATAATACCGTGTAGCTCTATATTATTTGATTTTTAATATGTACTGGGAATAAGTTTTAGCCGTAAATGAAGCAGAGCTGTAGTATTCAAATTGTGATTTTTGTCTCTGCCATGTTTACAGGCGGTTGTACTTGAAGGAAAGTACTGGAAGAGAAAATTGGCCACAGTCACTGCAGAGTACAAAAAATGGCGGATGTTCTACAAAAATAAGATAATGGGATGGACGGCAAAGGATTTTCAGGATGGGGTAAGTTAATTTATATTGTTACTTACGTACGTCGTATTATGGATATAATTATAATACAATGTACTGGAAGATAAATTCAGTGTAAACATAGTTCGTAGTTGTAGCTCTGATTTACCCAGGAAAACATGGTTTATTTTTTTAAAAACTTTATCCTTTAGTTGATTAAAACAAAAGCAAACTGATATATGTTATTAATATTCAACGCTAAAATAAAATATGTTAACAAAGCTGACAATAGAAGTGATAGCAAGAAATAAAAAGCAAAATATCTTATCAAGCAACGTTTCTCAGACAATTTTCAAATGAAGATTACTTTAATAGTCAGAATATTTTAGGACTACCATAATCTGGTCTCCTGTGCTCCATGCTGGGCAATGCACGTGTGCAGACGCCTCTCCCAATTGCTGTGAGCATTATAGCTAGGAAAATTTGCGCACAGGCAGTCATGATACGTTGCTCAAGATGACAAAGATCACGAATTTTCACACCATACACCATAGCCTTAATGTGTCCCCAAAGGTAGAAGTTCATTGGAATGAGATCTGGTGATCGGGCAGGCCATTCAACTGGCCCACCACGACCAGTCCATGCCCCAGGAAATTGTTTATCCTGGTACTGACACACCTGGATGCCAAAGTGGGGAGGCGCACTATCTTGTTGAGTAAAACTGGGAAATGTACAACCTTCCAACAGCAGACCTGGCAGTATCTAATCCTCCAACATCTCCAGGTAATTCGTGTTCCTCGTATACCCACCCACACCATAACCTTCTTTGCACCAGTCATTTTGGAGGGATTTGTCCATGCGGGATTCTCAGGCGACTAATATCGCATGTTCTGCCTATTCACTTCCCCATTTACGAAGAAGTAGTCTTCATCGGAATGGAGTATCTCCATCGAGAAGTTTGGATTTAGCTGTAATTGTTCGATTGCCCACTCGAAAACCTGCACGGGGCGATCTGGATCGTCCTCGGATAGGTGTTGCTGCATTTGCATCTTATACGGACGCCACTTGTGCCTCTGTAGCACTCTGTGCACTGAACTGGGACTCACATCACACTGCATGAAAAGATGACATGTGCTCCTCTGTGGTGACATCGAGAAGGAGGCCAGTACTACCGTAACTGTTGCGTCGTCCGTTGTTGTCTGCGGTCGTCCTCTACGTAGTCTGTCTGCAGCCGTGCCTGTCTCCTGAAATTTGGTTAATAACTGCCACTGCAACACGTGACAGAGGGTGACATTGTAGATGACACTGATTGAAATTGGCTGCAACTGCACGGGTACTTCTCCCACCCCACAGTTTAATGATCTGGGTGCGTTTTTCAGTTGTTAACAGCATGATTTACCACCAACTGCAAAAAGAGGAATAGTCACATTGGGTTCTCTATAACTTCTCACCAAATAAAGTTACATGAGATCTGATTTCAGATTTGACATCCTGAGCAAATTTTAGCCTAAGGCCATGTATCACATGACCCACCTATCGTTGGAAATAAAATAAACTGAAATTCAAGATGGCAGTCGAACGTGAACCATCATCCAAAAGGTTTGCCCCTAGCCCTATTGTATATTCTACATCAAGTTCAATATAAATACATCCAAACGGATTTTAAAAGGGATGGTAAAGGACTTTTGAAACACCATATATATATACGGTATATATATATATATATATATATATACGGTATATATATATATATATATATATATATATATATATATATATATATATATCAAAAATTGAAGACTAGGAGGAAAATTTAAAAAAAAAAAAAAGATCTTTGCACATATAGAATTTTCAGACTTTGAGATTCTTAGCTGCAGTGTGTGTCTGTGTGCAGTCTAAGAGGATTTGAGGACAACTTGTGGTTCGCGGACAACAGTTTGAGAAATGTGGATCTAAAGTGTTGACAGGAAAAATGGTCCAAAATCTATACCAAAATCGAAGTAATACTGTGGTGTTGTGGTTTAACGCATGTATCAGTTTCAAAATATTAACATCTCCAAGAAAAAAAAATCCTGTTAACAAAATATATACTTTTCCAGTACAAAACTTAGTAAATGTCTTTGGTCTTCGTTTTCACAAAATGGAGATGAACTGATTAATAATATTCTGGCTCTGAGTACTTCATTTGTTCTGTGCAACAATTTTTATTTATGCCTTCTTGTTTAATGCATTGAGTCAGAAACTTAAAAAAAAAAAAAAAAAAAAAATGAAGGTTAAAGTGCATTCACCAAATCTTGATCAAGTTTTATTTATTTTTAATAGCGTGCTCGCGCTCCTCGTGTTTCAGGCTAAGTGGTTATCGGATGAAGTTTGATTATTACAAAAGAATTAATTCTCAATATACTACAGTGATAACTGTGGAACCAAAAAATGTTTTAACGTGTTGTTATTATAATAGTTTCTAATAATATTGTTAATCGTAATCACTGTATACAAAACTGATATGATTTTTGTGTGTGTGGATTAGTTTAACTGTGTTCACTACAGCGAAATTAAACTACCGCTAATTTTAAAGTTTTTCTGTAATATCTTCAAAACAAATAACAATATTCGAAAAGCAGAAACATAGTGAAGTAGACAATACGATTTTGCATGTGATACCCTTACCACAATTCACCTATCTGCTTTTGGTGTGTCGGTGTTTACAGAACCCGCGAAAAATTCTAATCTATCGACAGTTGCAAATCGAAAGCAGATAGATTAGTTGTGATAACGGTATCACATGCAAAATATTATTGTCTAGTTCACTACGTTTTTGCTTTTCGAATATTTTTATTTGCTTTGAAGGTATTTCAGAGAAACTCTAAAATTAGCGATAGTTTAATTTCGCTGTAGTGAAGACCCTTAATATTGGTCCGAATTACATAAGCCTACACTAAGAAATAGTGAATATTAGAGAATTCGTATGTCATTCTTTTTATGTAGAATGTGGTCTTGATTAAAGCATTTAAGTAACACGAAGTGAATATTTCGTATACGGAACTAAATACTCTCATGTTTATTGATTAAATAAAGAAGTTGATTGATGTATGTAAGACCTTCATTATATTGACAATAGCAACATGTTCGATACACTTTTTGATTGATGTGAATGCGTGTATCTTATGATTGAACTGTATGTACGGTTACTGGAATATTAAACAAGGAGTCTTGTGTGTCGTATATTTTTCTTTCTTGCCTCTTACGAAATGTAAAATGATTATGAAAAGAACCCGAGTGGATGAAGTAAAGTTCGGTAAACAAAATCTTGAAATATAGTTTTCTTGTATTTAAAGCCATGCATATTATAATAATAGCCAAATTCTATATTAGCGTTTCTCTATTTTTTTTTTCCAAGTGGAGATTGTTTTTATTAGTCAGAATGTTTTCGATATTCTCTACTTGTCTCTTTTGAAAACAAATTTACCTTTCTATTAAAAACGTTTTCAGAATATACCAATATACTTACATTTTTAACACATTATTAATTCAAATTTCCTTAATTTTATATTGATATGAGAGAAAACATTTACTGTCGTCAAATAATTGAAGACTATCGAAAATTATTTTATAATACATACATCTGTATTTGATGTTAGCATTTATATAATCTTTACCTTATTAAATTGTATAATCTATTACTTACATAATATACAGTGTGTTTCAAAACAACGACGTTTGGAAGGCGATTCCTTACACCATTATAAGACGAAAAGTATAGACCAACGTGAGTGCACAAATGCTTCCTTTTGGAGTTACAGGTTGGCGAAAACATGAAAAACTGCACTTTAAAGGTCGATAGCTCCAATACTATGCGACCTACCGTAACCGGATTAAGACTTTACTTAGGAACTAGTATGTGCCCTATCCAAGTATCCAAGTGTCAGAATCATGCGGTACTTCTGCAATAATTTTTATAGAAGTAGTTGGTGAGTATTTCAAATTATATGCCAGTAGGCAAACTACCTCTATTTGTTGCGGAAGTACCGTAGGATTCTGAAACTTGCATATTTGGATAGGGTACATACTAGTTCCTAAGTGAAGTCTTGACCCGACTACGTTAGGTCTTATAGTATTGGAGCTATGGACCTTTATAGTGTCTATAACTCCGAAAGGAAACAATTGTGCACCCAGATTGATCTGTACTTTTCGTCTTACGTTGATGTCAGGAAAACCTCCCAAACGTTGTCGGTGTTGTTTTGAAACATACTGTATATGTGTTTGAGATTCTCAGCTGTAATATGAGATATGAAGTTGAGTTTAATTTAGTTTATTTACTTCTTGACAAATATTTAATCCAAGAGGACTACAAGAGATCTCAAAAACCACGTGTAGTCCGCGGACTAATTTGAGAAATGTTCTATGTCATGAAGGCTCACTAATGATAAAGTGCCTGTGATGAACAGTTGAGTACTAGAAAATAGAAAAAGCGTATAAAGCGAAAAGGAATTTAATTACTCTTAATTAATAAAATATGACCTCAAGATGAATTAATTTTCGTGAAGACTTGACATTGTTAGATTATCTGCTCTGAAACCAAGCTTGTCAAATAAACGACCTTTTCTGCTTGCTTTTAAGATTATATTGGATTTTCAGATCCATTAAAAGACAAAAAACAAAGAGAAAGTCGTGTGCAATGTCTAACGAGTGAACGGTTTCTTCATTAGCAGTTACCCCATACATTTTGTAAATGTTGACTCTGTTCCAGTAATAAGCATCATCCATCTATGAAGTTGTCAAAAGGTTAGAGAGATACATTGTGCGTCGTTGTCTTTTGAAATTGCAGTTATGGCAAGTTGAATTAGATGAGCAAGTAAAAGAAATGCGAATAATTTTACCAAAATACAGATTTTTTATTCAGTGCTATTTTAGTCATTTCCGGTTGCAGGGTGGGTTGAAAGCAGGACAAGATGCAGTAAACAGATTTTCGTTTCATTTGAATTAACGCAAGATTCCATATTCGTAGGCTTTCACAATTGAATTTAATGTATTATACTATTACATAATATGTCCTGTCCTATTATTTATTGAATAATTCAAATTAGCGCTTCTAATAAGAGATTTATGAAGTGTGAAAATGCTGAATAAGTAGCACTAGCTCTTGATGTGTGTTCAGTTTTTAAAAAAATCACTGCCGTATAGCCGCATTCGTATATTATTTAATTTAACTATACTTTAAAGTCGTAAATATTCTCGTACATTTTATTGATTGGGTGGTAGAAAATAGTCTGCTCTGAATAAAATCCAATCCCCCAATGACTCTCCAAGTCATAAATTTCTCTAAATCGCACTGTGGCGACATTGTTCCTATTCATGCACCAGTATATTAATTTATATCTATATGCCGAGCTTCAACAATACAAGACTAGTTATTCTTGTGGTGTTCTGGATTTCGTTTCTTACCACCAAACGTCTGTAATGGCTCATAACGTTGCACATTACTTTCCCATACTCGTACTCCAGCATGTATGAACCCCTTTTACACAATTTCCGGGATCCCTTTTGCAAGTTTTTGCTTGTTTCCGTAAATGTTTTTAACAGTCTCGATTATATTGAAATAATAAATAAAAGAACATGTTCCTTGTATCGTTAAAGATAGGTATCATTTATAAGGAAATGAAATCGTTAGAGTTCTACTGGTATATTGTCTCTCTCCATATATGCAGGGAGTTTCAAAACAACATCGACAACGTTTGGGGGATGATTCCTGACACCAAGATAAGACAAAAAGTTTAGACCAACCTGGATGCACAAATGCATCCTTTCGGACTTATAGGCGGCCGAAAACATTAATATATATATATATATATATATATATATATATATATATATATATATATATATTAAAGGTCCATAGCTCCAGGACTATGGGATCTACCGTAGTCGGGTCAAGACTTCACTTAGGAACTAATATGTGCACTATTCAAAAATACATGTTTCAAAATCCTAAGGTACTCACGCAATAATTTTTATGGAGGCAGTTTGGCTACGGGCATATAATGTGAAGTACTCATCAACTACCTCTATAAAAATTGTTGCGGAAGTACCACAGGATTCTGAAACTTAAATATTTGGATAGGGCACATACTAGTTCCTTAGTGAAGCCTTGACCTGACTACGGCAGATCCCATAGTTTTGGAGCTATGGGCTTCTAAATTTCATTTTTTCATGTTTTCGGCAGCCTATAACTCCAAAAGGAAGCATTTGTGCAGACAGGTTTGTCTATACTTTTTGTCTTATCTTGGTGTCATGAAACACCTCCCAAACGTTGTCGGTGTTGTTTTGAAACACCCTGTATAATATTAAAGCAGATAGGTGCAATGTGCATTAATAGAGTAATTTTCAATGAATTCGGTAGGCATGTTCAAGGATAGTTTATTCTAAGGTGGGGCAACATAGATGAGTTCACAGAATAAGCCTTCTGTATCCGCACAAGTATGGTTGGTTTATTTGTTAGACTTGTAATCGTCATTGTTCGCTACTGGTGATAATCTTCAGGTGTTTTTGTATACATAGTAGAGATCTACAGTTGTTGATTGGTTAGTCAGCTCGATGCTATTTTTGATTCTAAGCAGGAGCAGAAATGGAAAACAAAAGATCATAATCTGTTGATGAACAAGACATTGGTTATTATAGTGATTATGTTGATGGTGGTGAAGTCAAGTCTTTAATAAAGGAACTAACGTAGGCGAGAAGGCGACACTACTGCTGTATATGTAGGCGAGTTATTATTTGAGAATACTTAAATTAACATGCAAGTGCTTAGCCTGGAGATGGTGTGCTGTGATTTTATAAGATGCATTTGTAATGCCCAATAGAGAGGTAGATTATTAGGCTAGTTAATTTTAGGGTTATTGTTAATTACATGTACAGGGTGTTTAAAACTTTGCCGTGTTTTTGAAACTGTTTCTTAAAATCCTTGCATTTGAGAAAATGAACAGTAAATGTTAAAAAAAATAAATAAAAAGAATCTGTTTAACTAAAAATGAATTACAATTAAGCTTAAAATGGTTTTAAATTATTTGAAGCTAACTTCATAAGGACTTCTCCAGGTAGATGTGACCACAAGTAATGATCAGGATAGCACATGTTCCTCGGATTTTGAAAACTGCTGTAAAGAAATGAGATATTCCCTTCTGTTCATAAATTTTAGAAGCAATAAAACTACTTGTAGTATTTCTACATGTATTCCGTTATCTGTATCGAGTATTTCAAATTCGAAATTAGTGAATGTTGGGCTAGTTTAGTTCAATTCCCTCTGCCAGTTCTCCTTTCACAGTTTTCCTTTTGTTGGTCTTTCATTTCAGACGAGGATTCTTCTCTTAGCTCGTCTAAAGAAATTTCGTGTATTTCATGGAGTATAGCAGTGTAATGATCCGCAAAATGATAGAGAAATACACCCTGTCTCAAAAAGAATATACGTATTTCGAATGCATATATTTATTAAACTTATTATTAAGACATACGAATATGAAATTTTAGACACACATTTACGAACCTTTCAAGTTCAAATTACAGATGTTCAATATATCCTCCATCAGCGACACGAACAATATCACATTGATACTCAAATTCCTCCCATACTCAGGCAAGCATGTCCTGCGTCACTGATGTTATGGCAGTACGGATCCGGTTCTTCAACTCTTCCAGGTTCTGTGGGAGTGGTGGTACATAAACGTTGTCTTTAACGAAACCCCACAGGAAGAAGTCACAGGGTGCCAAATCCGGTGACCGTGGAGGCAAGCTGAGAGATGCTAAGTCGCCAGCTCCTTGACGACCAAGCCAACGGTTCGGTAGAGTTTCATTCAGATATTCACGCACTTGGCGACTCCAGTGAGGGGGTGCCCCGTCTTGTTGAAAAATGAAGTTGTCTTCGTGCAGCCTCGGAAACAACCAGTTTTGTAACATAGCGAGATACTGCTGACTGTTAACCGTGTTTCCATTAAAGAAGAATGGGCCATAAACAGATGATCGGAATGTCGCACAAAACACATTGACTTTGGGCGAATCTCGTACATCTTCAGTGACTGCATGTGGGTTCTGTAGGCCCCAAATTCGAACATTTTGTTTGTTTACCTGACCACTAACACGGAAAATCGCTTCATCACTGAACGATGCGTTGTGCAAAAGTGTTATCATTGTCAATAGCATCCAGAATCTTTTTACAAAATGCCACACGTTTGCGTTTGTCATCAGGACGCAGAGCTTGTAACAGCTGTAATTTGTACGGTTGCATAGCCAACCAACATCTCAAAACACGCCAAATTGTTGTTGTCGGCATTTGTAACTCCCGACTGGCACGACGAGTTGATTTTGAAGGACTACGTTGGAAAGAAGTTTAAATTCGTGCAACATTTTCTTCAGGAACACGAGGGCGGCCAGGACTCTTTCCTTAACTACACATCCTGTATCTACAAACTGTCGATACCATTTGCGAATGTTACACCCATTCGGAGGATCAATTTGGTACCTCAACCTGAAACGTCTTTGCACTGTAATCACGGAATTGCACTTCGCAAACTCGAGAACACAAAATGATTTCTGCTGCGGAGTAGCAGTTTTAAACATATGACGGTTACCAAGCAAAACAGGAGACAACTAACATCTAGCGGCTATTAATATAAACTAGACTATGCATTCGTTTCTCCAATAGCCGAGCCGAGGCGCAGCGATCGATAGTTTGGACAAAATAATTCTTCGTAATACGTATATTCTTTTTGAAACAGGATGTACATGATGGATCACTCCTACCATAAACCACCTTATCAGCAACAATAACCTCCCGCGGGTTTTGAAAATCATTCTGAACGACAATTACATTCCAAACACTGCCCTTGTCGTCTACAATTATCTACTAGATCCGACCTTCTATTTTCTGACAATCTAACGCAGAAAATATTTCCGATTTTCCCGTACACTGAGAACAGTACATATTCGGATGGCACACTTATGCAATGGTTTTTCATTCATCGTCCTCCATATTTAATTTTACGTAACGTCATATACCCTTCATCCATCATCACAGGTATTCTGCCATTATTGGCAGGTCACTTGCTGCAGCTGACTAGCTTTCATGCTCCAAGGTTTTCTGCTAACGTCTTCGTCTTCGCGTACGATTTTTCTGTTTTGATATCGTCCATTAATTGTAGTCTCCTTCGCCTCCCTCTTTCCCCTGCCACCATGCCCTCTAATACGTCCTTCATGATACAGTTTCTTCTTAGCCTAACCAGTTTCTCTTCCTCTTCTTAATAATATATAAAATTGTTCTTTTCTCCCCACCATTTTTAACATCCTCTCGTTCGTTTTCCGCTCGACCCAGTTAATTATCTCCATTCTTCTCCACAGCCACATTTCGAAAGCTTCTAGTCGCTTTTTAATCATTTCTGCATAATGTCCATGTTTCTGACCCATACAGTACGATACTCCAGACGAAGCATTTTATGAATCTTAAGTGTTCATTCAAGGCCCCACAAAATTTTCTTCCTCCTAAAGGCTTCTTTCGCCATTCCTATCCTTGCTTTTATTTCACCTTTACATTTCATAACATTACTAATAACACTATCCAGGTATCGAAAAGTAGTCACCTGTTCTATTTTCTCCCCTCCTACTTCTGTATTTGATATCGACCCCTTCGTTCCAATCACCATGGTTTTTGTCTTTCTAACAGATCATTACAATCTATCGAGACCTTATATATATATATATATATATATATATATATATATATATATATATATTTATTATATATTACAGTCTGCCAAGGAATTTATGCTCAACCTTGTAATGAAAAATAAAATTACAAACAAACATGGAAAACAGTACCACCTTTTATTTCGGGTAAAAAGAAAAATACCAAGCGTTAAGGTTCAAAAGAAACTAATTTATGACAATTATAACTAAAACATCACTTATACTAAGCTGTTTTGGTGTAGCTATTACAAGTGGTAACTATACTATTCAATTATATTTTCGCAAAGTCACATAGAGACTAAAGTACTTGCTACAAGTTCAATATCTGTTGACAGTAGCACCCATACTAGCAGCTACCTGTAGAGAGAGTAAAATCTGAATCGTGTAACCAAAACTGAAAATGTACGTCCTGTCTAAACTTATAATGCTTACATTTATAAGAACACGAAATCGAAGGTCAGACAAAAAGACTTAATAAAAGAAGAAGAAGAAACAATGTTTACATGTCGTGAGTCATGTAAAAGAGAGTATTTAAAATGCGTGACCTTGCTTTGTAATAAGATTTTTGTGGGAACATAAGAATGTTTTAATTTGTCTTGCAGAAAAACAAAGTAGATGGTACTGATGAGTTTGTTGTATTAAAATTGCACTCAATTATCTGAAAGCAAGATATGCGTTCTGGATAACTTGTGAAACACGAAAAATTGCAATAGACATTATGATGTTCCTGATATCGAAAAAAAAACAGGCTACATAATTTTGAAATAGTGGAATCTTAGGACAGAGATTAAATAAATGTTGCCCTCTAGTGCATCGTATATTAAGAAATTTGCCTTCTATTTGCTTTTGATGTCCATGCACATTATTATTATCATGCAAAGACGCAGTCAGTTACCATTTTTTGTGTGCAGTAGGAAGGAAAGCATAGAAAAATATTGACTTCCATAATTTGCTTAATTTATGTTATTAAGGGCCTACGCCAGTCTCCTTTTTCAGTCAGTTTATTTATATGAAGAAGATATTTTTCTCTTCGAAAGGAACAAAGATTTTAATGGTCTACTACCTGAACGTGCGCTCTCTACGCAGCGCATTATTCACATATGAGCATGAATCTTGTCATTCCTCACAGTATCGGTTCATGTCCCTTTACAGACACAAGTGAAAGACTTCTTGATAAAAATTACAAGAGATACCATAAATGGGATTTTTTTTCGATTATTTTTTCAATACCTCGTACCGTTTGACAGATAGAGCTTACTTCCAATTGGAGTTTCTATTTCATGTATGGTCAGTACTTTCTTTCTTCATGCATGCAGTATGTAATAAGCCAATGCATTACATACCTAATTAATTATAATGACAGTGATATATGGTGTTCATTGCGCAAAACACTCAACAATAAAGGTTCATCTTAAACTGGAGAAATGATTATTCTTCGTTTTTTATTATCATTTGGCCATAAAATAAACGCCTGGGAGATATACATTCCCTGTATATAACAGGGTGCTTATCAGTCACGAAAGTCATGAAAAAGCCTTAAAAACAGAAAACGGTCATGAAAGTAAAGCAAAAGTCATGAAATTTAGGTTGTGGGTCACGATTTTTTTTTAAATCTGTACAAATATAAGTATAGACCGGAAAATTTTGTTCTATAAAACGTCAAAATTCACCACCAAAGCTCACTTCTATCGCATACATGAAAATTCGGTCCAATTCGTACCTAAATTCCCTCTTCAGAATGTTCCTGAATTTTATGGTTTGGGAAAGAAAAGGTCACGTAAAAGTTACGAAATTTCGTTTTGAAATGTAAGTAGACACCCTGTACAATTATGTTGTGTTGGAATGTATAACCCCTAGGATATGACGCTTTTTAATTTTTTTTTTAAATTGCAACACTTCGAGTGAAACCCTAAAAAAGTGTAATAAAGAAATAACGACCATGTTTTTTTTTTTTTTTAATATTCAATTAGAACTGTACAATCTACACAAAATTTGGAATCCAGCAGCGAAAACGACACGTTCCTAGCGCTTGTGGTTTTTGAAATCTCATTGTCGAAAGGATTTGAGGAAAAACACATAAACCTTGCATTTTAATATATAGAACTAGCTGAACCTGCACAGCGCATCATTCGCATATGAGCATAAATCTTCTCATTCCTCACAACATATGTATATGTCCCTTTACAGACACAAGTGAAAGACGTCTTAATTTTTTTAAAAAATCGGCAAAGGGTATAATAAAGGGGAGATTTTTTTCGATATTTTCTTAATATCTCGCACCGTTTGCAAGATTTGAGTCTACTTCCGGTTGGAGTTTCTAATTCATGTATGACCAGTGTTTGCTTTCTTCTTGCATGCAGTATGTAATAAGCAAATACATTACATATACAATTAATTATATTGTCAGTTATATATGGTGTTCATTGGGCAAATCAATCAAAAAATAAAGATTTATCTTACAAAGACTCGAGAAATAATTATCCTTCCTTTTTCACTATTATTTGGCCATGGAACAAACGCCTGAGACATATACAACCCCAATATACAACATTGTGGTGTTGGAATGTATAACGCATAGGATATGATTTTTTTTTTTTAATTTCAACGTTTCCAGTTTACCCTAAAAAAATGTAATAAAGAAATAATGGCCATGTTTTTTTAATATTCAATTAGAACTGGACAATCTACGCAAAATTTCTAATCGATCAGTGAAAACGTCATCTTTCTAGAGCCTGTAGTTTCCGAGATCTCATTGTCGAAAGGATTGACCACAAACATATAAACATAGTTTAAAAGAACTCGGAAGATGGAAGCACAATTCACATGCATTGATTTTACAGAAGGATTATTAAAATACAAAGGCTTTGAACAATAATTTTATATCATAAACTTTATGAAAAAGATATAGTTAACTAATTTATACTATTTAAAGTACAAATACTCAAAATGTTTGTCTCTGTTAAACGTGAAGTCACACATAACCGTAAATGAAAGATTTGAAAGCCAAAGTTATAGGTTGGAGCTCAGGCGCTTTTAATTGCTATTGTAGCATTTTAATAGATAGATATTGTTTTCTTCGTCAGGTCCTTTTCAGGTAAACTTTACTTTCTAAACATGAATTTGGATACAGACGGTTGCAAAATACCGTTTACAATGCTTGAGGGGTGAATCTATGCATGAAAACAAGCAGTGGCGTATTCTGATAAACTAAATGTATTTATCGCAGCTTATATAGGATAAAATGTTTACAATGTAATAGCATTCAGCAAAATGACCACTACTCGTAGATATTTGTGGATAACACCAACAAAACCTAACTTCTGGACACACATCGTTGTCATAACCTAAACCAGTGTGAACGCCCAAACGGATTCAAAATACAACCCTGTACGCGCCTTTGGCGTGAGAGACCCGGATTCGATTCCCGGTGGGAGCTTACGTGGCTCGGATTCTACGTTAATCAGTAGGTCCCGTCTCATATAGCTTCGCTGCTGAAAGGGACGTTAAACTCAAGATCGACTCGACTCAAAATACAACCCTGGCGGCAAACCATGCAGCGAAGGCTGTCTATAGAGAAATCACATGGAAACTGAACATAGGTGCGCTAAACCCATCTGTCAATGCACTATAGGGCGCACACTGTACTTCTTGGAGAAGACGTAGGCCCAGTTGGTGCCAAGGTTAATTCCTGGTCGACCAATACTATGCTTCACCTGGATCAGAGAATATCAAAATTGAACAGTGGGCCCACGGGTGTTTTCTGATATGACAAGTCAGATTATTATTATTTTTATTATTATTATTATTATTATTATTATTATTATTATTATTATTATTATTATTATTATTATTATTATTATCCGGGTTTGCGGTGTAACGACGACCTAATGAAACCATGGATCCAGTGGTGTAACTAAAGGTTTGGGGGCCACCCCGCAGATAGTGTGGCCCCTTCTCTACGTCCCACTTCACGAGTTGGAAGCCTCCTGATAGCTTGGGCCTCCCTGCAATGCGAGGTCTGCGGGGCCCTTATTTACGCCCCTGCATGGATCCAAAGTCTCTGTAATTGTAATAGGGTGTGTGCAGGGACCCTTATTGAATGTACAGTAGCGATTAACAAGTGTGACGCATATAGATCTCTTGGCGGACTTTTTGTACTCTTTACGCTCGCTGTAATCTTCGGTGATATTGGACCTTTTCACTGACTTTTTTTTTATTTATTTACGAGGATCATTCAATAAGTAAAAAGACAAAGTGTATATTTTTAACACTAATCAATTTTTTTTCAGGGGTGTTAGCTGGCAACCTTGGGATATGCTCTAATCTGCTGTTTCGTAATTTTATGTCAACATAACTTCAAAAATATCAATTCATCATGGCAAGTCCTCTAGAAGATTGCACCTTAGAAGAACAGCGCTCAGTCATTAGGTTTTTAGTCGCAGAAGGTGTAAAACCAAGTGAAATTTTTTCTCGAATGTTGAGACAGTACGGTAACAGTTGTATGAACCGTGCGAATGTGTACAAGTGGGTTGATCGGTTTAAAAGTGACCGAACAAGTGTAGGTGATGAACCCCGATGTGGACGTCAAGTGGAAGTTTCTGGTTCTTCGTTGGAATCGAGAATTGACGGACTTATTCGTGATAACAGAAGAATTACTGTTGAAATGATAGCTGAGGAAGTTCAAGTAAGTGTTGGAACTGTTCACAATGCCATTAGGAACATTTTAAAGTACAGAAAAACGTGTGCCAGATGGGTTCCCAGACAGCTTACTGACGTTCATAAAGAATCAAGGCTTTCCATTTGTCAAGCCTTAACGTAACGAAGTTTGATTGAAGGAGACGCTTTTTCTGAAAGAATAGTGACTTGCGACGAGGCCTGGAACCATCACTACGACCCTGAGACCAAAAGGAAGAGTATGGAGTGGAAACACACTAGCTCTCCAGTTCGCAAAAAATTCAAGGTTCAACCTTCCGCTGGTAAAGTGCTGCTGACCATCTTTTGGGACTCACAGGGTCCAATCTATTGCGATTTCCTTGAAGATCAGCGAACTATCAATAGCCTATACTATTCTGAGATGCTAGAACACAAAGTTAAACCAGCTATCAGGAGCAAACGCCGTGGACTCTTGTCAAAAGGAGTCATTCTTCAGCACGATAACGCCCGCCCTCATACAGCCTAGCTGACCCGAGATAAGCTTCAAGAATTGGGTTGAGAGGTCTTACCTCATCCTGCCTACAGCCCAGACCTCGACCCATCTGATTTTTACCTGTTTGGACCACTCAAAGACGCCCTACGTGGAAAAAGATTTGCTAACAATGAGGAAGTTAAGGCAGCGGTGCAAAGGTGGCTTCGGGGTAAATCGAAAGATTTCTTCGCCAAGGGAATTGGGAAGCTGCAAGAAAGTTGGGACTAATGCATAACTGTAAAGGGTGATTATATTGAAAAATAGCCTTAGTTTTGAAAGATTGAAATAAATCTTTATTGAGCTATAGCAATTTGTCTCTTTACTTATTGAATGCCCCTCGTATTTATTGCGCTATGAAACACCAGAGCTGGCTGATTACGGGAAACACTTCCTTTCGGTCATGTGCTGATTCAAACTGCTCGAAATTTGCGATTGAACTTTGATCTGTTACTCGTGCGCCTCAAACAATAACGGCTATGTTTATACGCTATCTGTTGGTTCAGGAAAAATGTCTGCATCGCTCAATAAGAAAACGACTTAGAAAAAGACACTATTTGTTGTTTTTCTACTGTGTACAACAGTGGTCGAAGTGAGACTGTATGCGGTGGTATGCCATACCGCCTCTGGTTTTACACTGATGAAGGTATACCGCCTCTAGTTTTTCAGTGATCAAGACATACCGTCACTGGAGAGTAGATGCTAAATATCTTTAATAAATCCATGCACGTACAATATTTAATTTCTTATTTAGAAATAATTTCTAAGTTGCAAACACCGACATTTTTGTTATCTTTTCCCCTACCTTTTATTTTTAAAATGAGGTATCTTCAAAGAAGTTCATTTAGTTTCTATTTTGATGTGCCATATTCATTTTTTTCTTTTTTATGTATGTGTATGTGTTTGTCTTCTTGCCTTAATGCACATAAATGTTGTGTTTTGAGCATGGCAAATTTAGGGTTGTCTGCTGTGGGGACGGATCTTCCGGGAGTTTGTAATATCCCTCAGTCGAGTAGAGAGTTTTCCCGCAGGAAATTAATATAAAAACTAGGTTTTTGAGTATTTTCATGTATAATTCTCTATAATACAACCTAAGGGGATATTTAAAGGAAAAAAATCAGAAAGTTGTTGGCAGAGAACAGTCTCCACGTGCTCCCCCCATAACTACAGAGAAGCTCTTCAATGGTTTTCACTCATTATGTAAATAGAAAGGAAATCTTTTCGGTAACATACCCACACTATTTCAATATTTAGATAGGCGGTATGTAGAGTCAAAATCGTAATGAAACATACTGCCTCTGCTTTTTTTCCGCTTCGAATACTGGTGTACGACGTTGCAAACAAAACGAAGAATATAAAGGTAATCAAACACAAGGTTCCTTTGAAAAATAAACTATTTTTCCTAATTAATTATTTGAATATAGTCGGATAGCTAAGAAAAATGTAACAGTGTAATTGCAAGATTATGGAACAAAGTATCTAACCCATATTTCTGAAGTATTATTCAGTAATAAAGTGAATGCATTAAATTTGCTCAACTACTTAAATATTTAACCCAATGGCAGAACTTTCTTTGTCTTTCTGCGATGAGCTTTTGTAAGTCAAAAGTTTTCTGCAGGAATTCTGCAAAAATTTTCTGCAGAAGAAACACTTGTGATTCTTAAAATTACGCTTTACGCGACGTAAAAAGCAGTTTTAACTATATTTATGCGAGTAGTCCGTCTATTTAAGACATCTACACATATCAGGCATGTTTTCAAATTTTTCTGTTAGCTACTTTTTTTCCTCTGGCAATTTTTCTGCACAAGCGCGGGTAACTTTCTGCGATCACATCGCAGATCGCGGCATGTTCTGCTATGGGGATATTTTACTAGTTTTTCCTTCCTTAAGAGTCTGACTTACTAAAAATAATACAAAATTTAACATTTTTCTTTGGCTTGTTTATTCATAAGTAAAAGGAAATAATAAAATACAGCTTATCACAATCATAAATGATGTTATTCTACAGGGTGTCCAATATACAATGCAACCCGGAGTTTGGGATAGTAGAACTTTTGAACCGGAAGCGGTACACAAATAATGGTTATACCAAAATGAAGCCTTGTTCATGCATATACTTTTAAACTAAGAAACAACGATTGAAATACACTAGGAACCACACAGTGTTGACAGATGTAACCGAAGGTGTAATCAATTTTTTTTTTACAAAGCAAATAAATTGACTCATCATACGTATAGATGTTCTGTCGTTAATTTTCAGTTTGTTTAGTTGGAGTAGCTTGGAAACTATGGAATGGAAAAAAGAATTTTTCATTTCCACCGATAACTAATCGGATGAGGCCTCTGTAACGGACAAGTAGAGAAATCGTAGTTTTCATAAATAACACTCTGAATTGGCAACTCTGCTGATGTTTCAGTGCATCAAAAGATGTGTTAAGGATTTGTCTACATTATGCAATTCCTGAAAACAATGAAAAAGGAACTTTGAAATTATCATGATAAATCTTTTACTTACATGCACCCGGCAATAGTGCTATTCATTGAATAAAAACGGTGGCCCTTCCGATACCTGCCGTAGAACTGACAATTCAGTTCGTGATGAATAGCAATGTTGCCGAGTGCATGTAAGTTTAATCTGCAGGAAACTGAAGAAAACTGCAGGAAACATATGTTAGTCGAACTCTTTAGTATGGCACTAATAACGCGTCAAAACTCGGCATAAGGCCTATGGTTTAAAAAAATAAAATAAAGCTTTATATAATACGATTCTTATAGCATTAAGATTAGTTAGAGCAATGGCATGGACCGAACAATTGCCTAATGCGTACAAGGAATAGTAGAAAATATAAGGATGTAGTAGGATACAATTTTTTTGAAAGGCTTTAAGAGCTTTTTGGTGTAGAAAGTGCTTATTTCTAGCCGTAATATAATAGCATGGAGATCCACGACAAATCTTCAAAATAAAGAAGAGCTGGCTGCGCCTGATTAATTTGAACTAATATAGTACTTACTCCTAACTAAAGAGTTCGACTAACATGTTTCCTGCAGTAGTCAGGCCATTAGTACGACGCTAATCATACGTCAAAACGACTGTGCATAAGGCCCCTATTGTTTTTGGTGTAATCCAATAATAAAGTTATTATTATTATTATTATTATTATTATTATTATTATTATTATTATTATTATTATTATTATTATTATTATTATTATTATTATTATTATTAAGTATTCTGCCATTTGGCAGGTCCTGGGGCTAATGAGGTTTTCTTCTTCTTAATTTTCAGTTTGGGCCTGGAAAAGTTTCTTCCATATTTTTCGATTTTCAGCTTCCACTTTTCCCCAATATTTTTCAAATCATCAATCAATTGTATTTTTCTTCCTATTCCTTGCTCCCCTTCTATCTTTTCCTTCTATAGCTGTATGAAGAAGACAGTTTTTTCGCAAGAAAAGTCCAATTCAATTGACCTTTCTAAGAAGGATGGTGGCTAGAAGCGTTCTCTTCTTCCCTGGCCGTTTTAAAACGTCTTCGTTTGATACTCTTTCTGTCCATTTTATTTTCTCCATCTTCCTCCGACACCTTATTTCGAAGCTTTCTAAATATTTCTCCACTGACTTCCGTAAGTCCAATACTCCATATAGTCGTGCTTCTGTAGCTATGGCAATTCTCGACTTGATCTCTTTGGTGCAGTACGCGTCTTTCTTCATAGTACTTCCCAGATATTTGAAATGGTCTACCTCTTATATGTATCTAAAATATTGTAATGATAGAACATTAAAAATTAATTTTAATATTTAAACTAGGAGAATATGTCTTATTAACACGTTACTTTTATATATAGTAAGTAGTTTACTTATTTTATCACTTTCCCTTTCACTATGCCACTAAATTTATGGGAGTTCGATGGTTCAGTGGTACAGTGCTTACCTCTGATGCGTGGGGTCCCTGGTTTGATCTCCGACCAAGTAAGTTTGTGGTGAACAACATCGTGTCCGTGGGTTTCCTCAGGGTACTCCCGTTTCCTCCCACTTTCTCATTCCACCAGTTCTTCCATCATCATTCACTTGTCTTAAACCTCATCGACCTTGACCTAAAGGGCATTATTGTGGGATATTAAACTGAAAGATTTAATTTCCACTAAATTTATTTGTAGTTTCCAGTAAACAACTGCTATATGAAAGGATTCCCTGAAGTTTTCAATATGGCTTAGAGGGGTACCGAGATATGACGTCACGCCAAAACACTTATTTGTGTTGCCGTGACGTAAGCAACTCATTTTTGCATTGTTTGAAGCGTTGTATCTTCGTAACTAGGAATTATTTTTCTGAGATTTTTTATGTGGTACATTGAAGACAAGTTCTGCACGATGGTGTCTTTACATTACAACTTTTGGTGAGAAAGGAAATGTCCATTGTTTCTACTAGCAAAATAACACCACTCTTTAAATCACGGATTGCACTACATTGGTTCGAGAACACTTGTCAAAATTTTAGGTATTCATTTGATCACTTCCGACGCCAGATCGAAAATCCATAGAGCGTTGTGGGACTTTATGTAGACATCACTGAATTCCATACAGAAGTATTACTGAAATGCAATCGATTTATAAGCAACAATTGAATGTGCACGGCTATAAAATATAATCACTCTTTGCCATGTCGAGTAGCCGCCCTTATTCGAGTCCAGGAAGGAGCTACACGTTACTAGACACGTACTTGTAATTTTTTGGTAATCTAGTTTCATTCCTAGTGATCTGTGATCCAACTTCAACCATATACCACTCTTAGCCATTTTCTTTCTTCTTTTAAGTAATAGGATTGAAGGTCACGGACGCTGCTATACGTATTTCTACTTGTGATTCTGCTATTAGTTAGAAAAATCAATTTCTAAGAAGCAGTTTATATAATCGCTCCAGCACAGTGTCGAACATAGATAGGAAAAGTATATGTCAGGAATAATCTTATAACAGCTGTTTAAATCTCCTCTCTTCTTTCTAATATACACATAGATGTTGCACATTTTCTTACAGTAGTTTTTCTGATCTCAGTAGTTTTGAGATTAAACTGTTTCAGTTTTAGCTAGTATTTGAATTTTTGAAGCTGTATTTTGCTTTCGTGAGAAATAACAAAATCTTTTCTCAAAAAGATAACATAGAAAAAAATAGTATTTATTAGAAGGGTTAAAAGTATTGTGTTAGAAAAATATTCAGTAGAAACGGAGTTTATTTTTGTGGTAGTAACTAATACGGGATGATTTTACAGAAACGCCCCGTTGTGCGGCAAGATTCCACGGAGAGTGAAACGGGCGTGGTGAGAGAGAAGGTAACCAAGCAAGACCCTTCAAGGTGTGTTTGTGTGACGAATCTGACCAACCACTATGTTTTTATAGCATGCTTTTGATGTGACTGTGAAGGGTTTTCCCGCACGGTTTGGAGAGATTCTATCTCATAGAACCATTCGTTTGTATACTCTTTCCCCAGTAACTTCACAGTGTTCTCCATTTTGTCAGAACTTAATCCAGCGATGATGATCCATTTACTTACAGCAAATTAATCTGAGTGATTGATGAATTAGTGTTTTAGGTGACTTACAGTAATCAAAAAATATCTAATTTTAGTTTGAATGCAATCATTGCTTGGGAAGTAATATAGCCTGCGAAAGAAATAACATTACTAAACTTCAAGAGAATGATTTATTTTACTTAGTGAGAAAAAGTACTTATTCGTGGCCAAATGGCTAACGTGCATGCTTGCTATGCTCATGATTCCTGAAGGGCGACAGTACGGCCGAATATAGGTTCACATCCCGATTTATAAGCAGTGGACTCAGTTTTATGTAACCAGAAGCTTAAAAGCCACACAAACTCCAATCGATCAGTAAAGTGAAAGAAAAAGGTTCTACCTAGGTAGATCAGTCGACAAACGCCCACTTTGAAAGTTACAGCTTGCTGAAAGTGCGAAAAAAATGGAAATGTTCTAGTTCTAAAAGATGGGATATTACTAAAGGCTTAGAAAAGCTATGAATATACTACACTGAGTGCTCACTGAATTGCGACCACCCCTTTACATAAAGCGTGGCCAGCAGCCGAGCTGATTACATGACCACTCCGACTGGTAGTATTGCACAGAAAGAACACACCCGAAGTTACATGTCTGCAGACAGCACTCTGTTATAATGGGAGGTGGACGTAATTTATCCTCATTTGAATAGGGCATGATTGTGGGTACTCGAGCAATAGGTGCGTCAATAAGCCAGACAGCAATACTTGTTGGATACGTCCGTTCCTGTGTAGTAAAGGTACACAAGGAGTGGAAAGAAATGGGGTAACGGTCTCCAAGAGCTGGGGAGGCGCACGGAAGTTCAAAACGTGGGGCGAGTGTCGCGTCGAACAGCTCGTGATAGCCAAACGAACCATCGGTGTCCGGGAATTACGTGGCCAATACAGTGGTGGATGCACAACACCCATATCACACGAAATACACGGCGTACACGCACGCATTTAGTTCCACATCACGACTCACTCCTTACGACTCGTCACCGCCGACTTCGTCGCGGTCGGGAAAGGAACACGCTAATTGGACCATGGATGATTGGAAAAGGGTGTGTTGGTCCGATAAATCACTGTTTGTGCAACTCCTCTCGAACGGACGTGTGCATGTGTGGCGCTAACAGCACGAAAATATGAATCCCCCATGCATGGTGCGTACTGTACAGGCAGGGAGGGTGGCTGTATGGTTTCGGGGAGGTGCTTCTGTTGGCATGGACTGGCACTGTTGATGTGTATGGACTACAGCGAGACATCCATTGTGTACATGCAGGTGTTAGAGAATCACATACATCCTACAATGTAACACTTCTTCTTACACGAAGACGGCATTTTCCAGGGCGACAATGCACTGTGGCACCAAGCCAGACTCTACTAGCTTGGTTTAAAAAATTCCATGGAGTTGCAGCGTATGAATTGCCCCCTAAGTCACCGAATCTTAATGCTATGGAACATTTATGAGACGTTGCAGAACGAGCTCTTCCAGGGTGTCTATTGGTCACGAAAGTCACGAAATCAGAAAACGGTCATGAAAGTCAAGAAAAAGTCACGAAATTTAACTTTTGGGTTACGATTATTTTTATCTGAGAAATATAAGTACAGACTGGAATATTTTTCCTATAAAACTTCAAAATTCGCCACCAGAAATGTCTATAATCAGCTTTAGACGCTTCCAAGTAGGAAGCAAAGCCAGCTTCTATCACATACATGAAAATTCGGCCTAATTCGCACCCAAATTTGCTCTTGAGAATGTTACGAAATTTTATGATTTGGTAAAGAAAAAGTCACAATAAAGTCACGAAATTTCATTTTGGAATTTTAGTAGACACCCTGTCTTCGCACCGTAACTCCTGCACCAACATCTGTGTGGGCTTATTGTGGGATGCCATCAGGAATATATGGTGTCATATCTCCGTGGAAACATATCAGCAACTACCAGAATCTATGCTACGCCGTGTCCAGGCCGTCCTGTGAGCAAAAGGTGGACTAACCAAGTATTAGGTAGTTGATCGCAATTCTGTGAGCACTCAATGTAGTATAGGCTCTGATTACTCGTATTTAAGATTCATAGTTCGTGCAAAGCAATAGAAAAGGTAAGGCTGAATATAGAAAGGATCTCCAGCAGATATTCTACTTATTCGTATGTTATTCGTTCTCGAACACTGTAGTGGTACTAAACATTTATATTTAGCTAGGATTTGTATTACTTTGTTTATTTAGGTATACTACACTGTTTCTTTAGTTGGTGAAACCACATCCCATAGATTCCATAGTTTCAATCTGAAAGGCTTCAAAAATGTATTTTCTGTATTTTCGGCAGCTTGTTGCACTTGAAAGAGAAGTTTATCGACCGACTAAAGTTTGTTTGAACTTCCGTTTTCTTCTGTTTGTTATAACGGGTAATATTATTTTCTGCAAAATGTAAATAAGACGGGGAAGGAAGCACGGTGGCTCGGTGATAGAGCGTTTACCTCTTTTGGTATGGGTCGGTGGGTGAGTCGATTCCAAGCCATGTGTACCTGTGGTAGACAGCATCGTGCCTGTAGGTTTTATCGGGCTTCTGCGTTTTCTCTCACTTCCTGTTCTACCATATTTTATACTCATTGACTTTCATTAATCATCTGTTCCCTTTAGCCTACAGGGGATAAACGTGTGACATTAAACATTATCCATTTGTGAGTATAAATCTCACACATATTGTACACAAAATCAGACAAAAGAGTTAACTTACTGTTAAACAGTCATGATAAGCGAATGTGAACACCCACCTCTCTTTCACACGCTTATCCGAAAACCAGATTCTAGCAAACATATTATATTCGATATGAAGACCATATATTATCTATTGCTTTGAATATTGCTTGGTAAGCATATGTTAAAACATACTACTATGTGTGTGAGATGAAAGTTCTTTATAGAGACTAAAAAATGATTATAAAGTGAAAAAGAATAATAAATCATTACGGTATTCATGTTTATTAACCTCAGCAGAGTTCTGTCAGCTTCCCTGTTATCCTAGTAGCTAGCGCGCGTGCCTTTGGTGCACGTAGTCTCGGGTCGATTCCCAGTGTGAAATCACTGAACGCACTACAAAGTTAATGTCTACTGATGTAGAAAAGAAATGAAATTAAATTTCTAGTTTAACGTTCCATGATTATGCTTTCTAGGCTAAATGGAACGAATAATTAATAAGAGTGAATAGTTGTGAAAGAATGTGGGAATGCAATCTAGAAGGTAACAGGAGAACCGCTAAAAACTCACGGACATTGTTTTATACTGCAGACTCACATACGCTGGGATCGAATCAAGGATCCTCGCACCAGAGGTGAGTGCTCTATCACTGAGCCACCGTTCCCCCCCCCCCCCCCCTATTGTGTTAGGTAAACATATGCATTTCTTCCTGTAAATGTGTGTGTTCGAAGTTCCCGTCAGAAACAACTCCGCATGTAGCGTCCTTCTTTACAGAAAAAGAAATGAAATTTCTTGTTTAATTTAATTTACAAGCCAGCCGACATTTGTAAAGTGAAAACTGCCATTATTATTATTAAAATAATAGTTGAATAATATATATAATTAAAAATTCTGTCATTTAGCTTAGAGTTGCTCATAGTATTCATAGAAAAGTCGTACGAAACGAGCTTCCTAACGATGCATTTGGTTATAGTTAATAACAGTATTATTATTAATATTGCTGTAATTTAACTTATTACTTGAAAATATTTGTTTGAATATTTTTGGATGCTAAAGTTCTATGTACCGGCATATAAAGAACGCTATACGCATTAGCTAGCAGAAGGGAAAATATTGCAGAATAAAAATTAATAGCGAGAAATTATAAATTGTAACTTACAGTTTCAGCTGATTGTGAATAATAATTTAGCATACTGCAAGTTGTTCGTTCTTCCATTAATTTACATATAATTTCTTCCTTTCTCACTTGCACTTTCCCTTCGAGAAAACAAACACAAACATCCGTTTCTCAACTGTGAAGTTAGTGACATGTTTTTTCTGGAAACATTGGAAATGTGGAAGGTTATTTGGGAACACGCTAATCAGTAGCATCAGTTTACATTAATAGTTTTTATTCTTATCTGTTTCTTATATACACACAAGCTAGTCACAACAAGGAAAATTAATGTATGTGCTGCATGCATCATATAATGTATGCATCTTAAAGCATTGAGTTGTAGGTCATATTTTTAGTTACACTAGTAAATTAAGTTCTTTGATCTGTATTCTCATTTTTCCTTCCTTAGGTTCTGAAATAGCATATAAAGATTATTTGAACAGACATTTGTTGGCTTCCGTATTTTTTGTATTATTGCTGCGGTCAAATCAAAGTGCTTTTAAACATGTCCAAATTTTTTGCTTGGGATCCTTTTATTAACGTGTATCATGCGTTACTTTGCTTTAATCTTTGATAAAATTCCACTGAATCAAAGGTCTAAACATGAATTGTTTCTTGACTGTAACATTATCTTGCCTCAGACTAGTTTTCTTCTGTCTTTTAAGAAAAGAAAGGTCAGTTTGAAGAGAATATTGCAACGATACCGAAAATAATAAAATATTCATGTTAGAAAGAAAGAAAGAAAGAAACTGTACCCATCTTAATAGATCTCCATGTTCGCTCCATTGGTTGCTCGACACACTCAAGACGGCATTGAAATCCAGTCTGTGTTGCGAAACGTTTGAGGTGTCGTGGATTCAAAGACAGCAGTACTTCTTTGCTGTAAGTCATCTAACTCTTGCATTGGTGTTCAGTGCACAACAGTCGTGGAAGTATTTCCGTAGAAAATTCAGTGTCAAGTTAGGTGACCTCCTGGAGAATTTAATAGAACCTTTCGTTTCCATCCAATTATTTTGAAAATGGTAATCCAGGAAAGATTTCTGACATTACGGGCGTAATGTGGCGAAGCTCCATCTAGTTGAAACACATACTCATATGCTAATGTACAGGGTGAAACAATGTTTCATTTTCAAGTTGCTGACCTGCGTGGGATTCGCTGAAGAATTTCCTGATCTGAATTCCCACTTTTTCCTCACTCCTTCGTTTTCTTACTCAGCATAGAACCAGCTTTCAGCAATTAGTTATGCCAACGAGCAATCTAATGATGATCTGATAGGTTTTGTTCGTGCTGTTGCGTAACTTACGTCTATAAGATTGCGAGGAACTTTCTGACGCACAGTATACAACTCCATTTGTCTTACTTGTAAACAAACGCAATGCTCATTCGTTCTAGTAAAGTTGCTATCTTTCGTCTGCTGTTGATAAAATTAAATATTTTATTTTTCAGAGTACCGAAACTAGACAATTCTTTCATTTTAATGATGTAAAAGGTTTTCTCTTTTATTATTGTATTATTGTTATAACAGTGATCAACCTAAATAGCATGTCTTCCCTTGATTTATAGGTAAACTTCACAAAAATCTGCCGCGTCACTGTTACGGAGTAATTTCGAATCACTATAATTAAAATATATGCGGAACACTATTTTTTTTTCCTTTTAAAATTCGTCACTTCTTTGCTGATATCATGGTCGTTTCCAGATACATCATTGTAAGCATGACTGCAGTGACAGTAACGGCTTATAATGCCTTCCAAAGCTGGAGTATGTGTACCAAGCTGTACTGAGAGAGAATATTAGGAACAAAAATATCTCTAAAATTTTGAACTTTATACTTCATATTTTTGCATAATTTCAGTTTCCTTGGGTATTAAGCTTATTGTGGTTATCTTTAAAGATACATCCTGAAAAGAGAAAACAAGTTACGGCCTTGACATAACCAAAGGCTTGACATAAACAATGTTATTTTAAGTATAAACATAACTTAAACAATAATGAAATCTGACGAAAGCAAATACTTGTTACTATTACGTACCTATATTCCAGTTTCGACAGTATCATTGCCTGCATCAGATACATTCTGATGTGTTAGATGAAAGCAATGACAGGAGACATAGTCAGACAGACGTGTCTATTGAATGCTGGAACTACACAGATTAGTATAACACAGATGTATAACACAGATTAGTAATAACGGTTTTCTTTGATCAGATCTTTATTTTATTCTAAACAGAAACACATCATAACATAATTGCAACAAAACTTCAGTGTTTACAAATAATCAATAGGAGACCGTAAATTGTGCTTTTGCGTTTTCTATTGTTGTTTTTATCATTTGCTTACATTCAGAAACAACTTACTACATTTGTTGTCGGAAGAGAGCTTTGACGCTGTAAATACAAAAATAAACATTCCAATAATTGTTTGAAACGTTAGTGTCAATGCAGGCAGAGAACCAATTACCGATTAATTATAAAGTACTTCTATAATTATTTAAATTTCTTCTCCGTTTGTGTTGAGCAAAATCGTCAGCAGAACTAATAATGCGCTCTCTTTTAAATTTCACCTGAGCAAAGATAAAGATAAAAACGTTGTGATACAGAGTTTCTATTACGTTACTAGTATCAATTACAGTCACAGTATGCTACTAAAAACTTAACAGTTCTAGCACTAGCATTATTTATTAGCTGTACATGGTAAGTGTAATTCAGTACGTAAATTGTAGCAATAAGAAGTAGAAGTAAAGTTGTACTATGATATAAAAAGCGGGAAAGAGGTGTATGGAGAATTTTCAGTATTTTGTACAAATCGCTGTTCTTTTTGTTTACGAAGTCTGTGTGTGTTGATATAAGTTTTCATACCCAGTTTTAACATTACACAAAGAATACAGTAGGTGATCTTTAATCTGATATTCTACTTTCGGCACATTCAGTAATCCGGCACCGATGGAGCCACTTGGATTTTTTGCAACTGGATTCGCATGTTGTGCGACTGCGGTGCCTGTGTTTTAAGTTTTCTTGGTGTTTATCGTGACTGTCAGTTTTCATTTCAGTACAGTGCTTCCTGTTTTCTGACGGGTTACATATCACGTTTGCGTAATGTTACAACTGTGTACATACAGTGTACAGTGTTATGTACTATAAACATGTTCCGGAAGCCCAGCACGAGTCCTTCAAGTACTGATATAACTAATAGGCGTAAGCTGGTGATTCTCACTATACAACAGGAACTAAACACACCTAATAGTCTCGAGAAAAGTGAAAACAGGAACTTCATAATGCGTGATTTCAGTATTGGTTCTCCGACAATTTATAATATAAAAATACTGTACGAAATACTTTATACAGTAGGATATTTACATTGCTAGCATTTTTATCTAGAGCGCTTCATCGTTGGTATTTCCGTTAAAACTATATTAAAACTATATTCGGTAATACAGCAAAATCGGTAACCCGCCAAACAGTGGTCCCGAACGTGCCGGATTAAAGAGTGCTTACTGTATTATGTTCGGCATTACAGACAACATGACGACATGTAGTAAGGGAACTCACCATTCATCTCGAATATAATACCATTCATCTCGAATATAATCTCAGAGAAGAAACATGTGAATTTGATTTTCATCGAAGAACTGAATAGTACCTTCCAAAATCTTAGCAGATCGATTCATTCCTTTTCCATTTTTTCTTTGATGTATAGCATAAAATGAACTTCATGTTCATTATTACCACTGACAGTTAGTTCGTTATAAAAAGTTTATATGCACTACTGTCCCATGCTAATGTTTTCGTTTTAATACTATTTTAATAATAATAAAATAAGAAATGCTTATTTTCTGTCATAATTTTATAAAATACGGAAGTGTCAACCCCTATTCAATATGGTTCAGAATCTATTACTGATAAATTAGCGTTTACTTACAATATCCTTTAACTTACGTATCCTTCAACATTTAAAATAACTAATAATTATACTCTTCCATTTCTTGCAGTTCGCAGAATTCGACATGTTGGATTGGGACCAACCAAAAAGCAACGAAAGTGTACATTCAGCCGACTCCATGCTTGTGGATGATGACTTCATTAGCGATACCCTGTTCTCCCTTACGTATAATCAGCCCTTTCCCAATCCTAAAGAAATGAGAGAAATAGGTGAGACACTAAATATAAATTAACAATAAGAAAGTGAGTAATGAATATTATGTAGGGATGAGTTAAACGGAAAATATTTGATTAAAATTTCCTCCTTTTTCTTTTTTATTTATTTATTTTTAAATCACAACTTTGAAATAACTAGCTATGTAGCTACACAACATTAGGACGTAAATTATATTTCACAATATAATAGAAGAAAAATCTAGACTGGCGGGGATTCAAATTGCAGCTATATATGCTTCTAGTTTTTTGTCATATTGCCTTCATCTAATTTAATGCATTTCAAAAATATAAAAATAATTATTTTAATATTTTACTAGTTTTCAGCAGGAACACTTAATATAATATTATTTTATAATTAGTAAGAAACATTCTTATAAAAATTTTCGGTATTTCCAATTCTTGATAAAAGTTCGATGAAAAAAAAAAAAAAAAAACTAAATATTTTTCATGAACTGGTGGCGTAATAAACTTCACCGTACTTTCATTGCACAATGATAATTAAAATAAATTCTGTCTTCATGTGTATAGTGTTACTCCACATAAATCTAGTGTTTTGTAACTTGTGTCGTTAGTGGGTTAATATACGTCCTTTGAAGCACGTCCAGTGACTTGATAATTCTGAGCAAGTTATATATCCTAAAGGGTATTAAATTAAATACTTTCTGACCATGAATGTTTACTTAATAAAGATATACAATGAAATTTGCCTGTATTAGTCACTCTAATTTCTATAGAAAACTGTTAAATTGACATAGTAGGTATATCGTAGTCGGAATGTCTGTCAGTTATGTTCCAGAAGTTTGCTTCTAGCTCAAAACAAATTGAATGAACATACACTAGGTACAGGTGAATATAATTAATTTATAAATAGTAATCATTAAGCTAACAAAAGGCATTATTAAGTAATTAAACAGAGAAATATACGGTAGTGCAAATGTAAAATGACGCTGATTGCTATACCTGTAAATATTTCTCTTTAACCTCCTTACTATATCACATCAATATTCAACGATAAATATATAAATATTGCAAGGTATATTCTAATACTTTAAAGGCACTTTTGCTGATTGCCACCCAGGCATGAGTTTTTAGAGAATTTCAGATATTAGTATTCTATGTTAAATATTTTAATATAAATTAAAATTTTATTGATGAAGTTTACATTAACGTACTTATTTTACTTTATTTCCAGCTAGAGGAGCAGGTTTTGCAGACTTCATTCAGCCTGGCTTAGTTCAGTTGCAACCTAATTACGATTATGATCTAATGGAGCCTCTGCAAGGTAATAAACAAAATTGCTTGTTATGGATTTTTGTTCAATAAATCATTGGTTTATATTATATTAAAGATATTTCATTATTACAATATTTTAACATTATTCAGATTAGACACACTTTTTTTTAATATGTTTCTTTATTTTTTACTATGTATAACAGTTTTGTACACAAAATTACGGAATTTTCCTTCACCTTCATACACTTTATCGTAATTAAAATTCTGAATTTGTTAATTTTAGAAAAGTTTGAATATTAAAAAGAAAGCAGTGCGTTTTATTTTCCTTATAATTGTAAATTCCAGTGAGGGAGTCCAAATACGGACAGCCATTTTGCCGAAAATCGTTAAGCCTGCGTATATGCTAGTGATTCCAGCAATTACATATACGTAGAATTTTTATTTATTTATTTATTTATTTTTTAAGCCATGCAGAATATGAAATATAACTTTTAGAATATAAAATTCCATATTATAGAAATTGTTTGTAACATATTGTATGTGTATTCTTATCTACAGGTATCTATTGTATATTGTATAATAATATATGTATATATTTTTTTTCAGCAAACTTTCTCATTTTTTTTACTAGTGTACACATATTTCTCGTTTCTCGTATATATATATACGATATTATATATAACCGATAGTGTATAGGTTTGTAACATTGTTTCTCGTAAGTTGATTTCCTCCTCTGTTCTCGGTTGTGGTACTTTAGCTCCAATGTCAGAATGTTTTACTTGTTTAATGTTACGCTTGTCTCATTTCAGAATTGTTTTCATCTAAACTTCCACCAGTGCCTGAAGAAGACGTGTTGAGACCTGTGTCAAGTAACGAAAACAACAATTTCCTGGACGAATTCTTGGGGAATTCTACGTCAACTGTACAGCAGCAACCACCGGACTCTCAGACACAGTATACTGCCAAATTGTATGTTCAGACACAACAAAACTCAGGATACAGACAGCAGCAACAGCAGTCTACAGACTTTAACAGTGTTAATCGGAACTTTCAAAACTTCCAAAACACAGCACAAGAGCCGTCACCAATGAATCAGGCTGCAATGCGAGAAAGTCAGAAATCTCGACAAGCAGCTACATCGATGTCTGTGGGACCATCTCTTGCACAACAAGCATCAACATCAAACAGTAGTACAAGATCTGCGCATCAGCAAGGGACTGTGTATGCTTCTAATCAAAACCGTTTGGTGTTTCAGGACTATTCATTGGCAACAACAATGCAGAAATCCGATGGTGAATATATTCTTCCAACAACATTACCTTCAATGTTGTCCCCTGCACCATGCACACAAACAAATAGTTCTTCAACTGTACCTGCTGCCCCTGTGACATCTCTCCAAACCAGTCAGCACCAACAGCGAGTCATAAGTAATCAATTGTCATCATCCGGAGCAGCACAGCCTCATGTTCTTAGATTAAGTAATCCTCCAACAGTACAACAAGTGCCTGTCAGTCAATCACAAATTCAGCAGCATACGCAGAGCACTGTTGCATCACAACAACAGACTGCTTCTATGCTTACGATGAAAACGAGTCGTTCTTCGTCCGTGCAAGAAGAGAAGATTTTTGCAGTACCAGAAGTAAGTTTTTTAGTGTTAGCAAACTCACCGTAGTGTAGGGCAAAAGCCAGTTACGATAACGTTTCATTATCTTCATATGTAACAAACGATGAAATGTGGTGTCATAAAAGGAACAACCAGCTGAATGAAATATGATCCTAAGTTCGATATCCAATAATTTAATTGGGAAAAGAACATTAAATACTATATATTTTTCTATAAGAATAAGAAAATAGTTCATTACAATATTCATGTCATTGAGAGCTTAGTGGAAGGAATTAAAAGTAACAAAGTTCGAAATTTTAATTTTTCTTTTAAATCATCCTAACTATATATAAAACTACATGAACTGACATAAATTAAAGGGGTATTTCCGGTTGATATGGAAAGTTGAAATTTGGTATAATTGTAACTTTCCGAGACTAACCGACAGGAAAATTGCCAAAAGTAAATATTTTTAATTTTTAGGGAGTCCAAATGGTGGATGAAGAATTTCCCCATGTTATGTAAATGAATCTTTTTTTGGACGAATAATCTCGTTTTAGGTACTTGGAATTAGGATAAAAACTTGAAATTCGGTGTGCTTGTACGTTTTCGTTAGCATTACCTAAGTAAATCAGTAATAATAAAAATTTCCAACTTTAGAATGGTTTTATGGGCAACTGAAAAATCTTTCCCATGTTATTTATATGGGACGTCTTCAACACCCCAAAATCTTTAAGCACTTCCAGCAGGATTAAAATTATGAAATTTGACATGATTGTAGCCTTCCGGGACTAACCCACAGGAAAATTGCCAAAAGGAAATATTTTTAATTTTTAAGGGGTCTAAAGAGGAATGAAAAAATTCCCATGTTATTTAAGTGGGCGCTTTTTTGGGATACAAAATCTTATCTTTTAGATAGTTGAAATAGGAAAAGAAACTTGAAATTTGGTAGAACTGTGGGGTTAAGAGATGCGAGGCCATAAGCCGTGCAAACTTGGGGGTTTGGGGGCGGAGCCCCCGCTTGCCAAAGGCTAGTCTAAAAAAGAATATCCGAGTATAAATGCTAAAGGTATAAAAGTAATAAACAGAGAGAGCGCGCACTAAATTGAAGCCTTGTTAGTTTATATCTATGATTTGTGATCTGTGGCTACGCTATTTGTCAATATTCCAACATATTTTCCGGTGATGCGTTTCAAAGATGAATTGAAAGCATTGTTGTAAAGGGTCGAGGGGAAAAAAAACGGAAAGTTGTAGTTCAAAAATAAAAGTTTTCTCTCTCTCTCTCTCTGAAGTACATGACAAAACGAAAATTTTGAAAATTTACACATTTGTAATTTTTAAACATTCTTAGCTTTCTAGAACAAATTTCCAACTTTTCTTCTAACAGGTTTATATCCTGTATTAATATATATTCATACCACATGAGCACTCATCAATACGTGTTTTCAAATATATACATATAATATTTATGTATCTGCGAAATATAATTGACTAACTGCCTGATTACTCACTTTCTTCGAAAAGCTTTCTGTCTATTAAGATTAAATTTGGCAAATTTATACCTTAACTTTTAAGTGGTCACTAAACAATGATAATGGCCAAGTCAATAGAATCAATTAGTTCCCTTCCATCATTTTATCCTGCTATCATCTCATTCTGGTAGGTGACCAAATTCATAGGATGAAAATCCGGAACATTCCTCCCTATTCTCAATATAGTTTCACATCTTCACAAAATAAATTTTAATAGATAAATATACATAAGAAAATTATAAGAATAATCAACCACTTCATATTCCAGTGCTAGAATTTCAATGTAAAGAAATTCAATATGCATAGGTACGGAAGTATAACAGGTGAGCGGTTAGGTTATAAGTAATAAGTTACTCACGTATGAAATGCCTGGTCGAACTGAGACACAGAAGAAATGCGATGTCTCGTACATCCGTTATATATATATATATATATAAATTAATGTACCCATCTAATATTTTTATAGTTCAGAGTATAATCAGTTTAAATTAGAGATGTAATGGAGAATGTAAGAGTAGGTATACGCTATTGTTCTGAAAACGGTCGAGCATATACCTATCAAAAGTTCTACGAATATATATCACTATTACAAACAAACACTAAACTAAGTAGCCAGAACAAAAAAACAATTTCGCCAAGACCAGCGAAAAATGAAACGCACGTGTCAGAATATCTTATGTAATGAAATATTTTTAATAGTACAACAAATAGTTTTAAAATATTTCATTACATAAGATAGATAAAAAACAGGGACCAGGAAGCATGCCGAAAACCTTTTCCCAGGATTCTTGAATATACAGTGAAAAACTGTGACAATCCCGAATTTCTGGGATATTCTGGGGCTTGGCTAAAAATAATGGGACTGGCAATTCTGTCAGTAATATGCGTAGAGCAGTTGGAAGCGCATGCGTGCAGATGAACCTGAAACCTTCGGGAAGAGAGTGATATACATGATTGCTGCTCTCAGTCGGGTTTAGTCTGTAAACAGCGATTGAAGAGAGAGGTGTGCAATCGTGCTGCCGGAAGAATGGCAAATATGAAGATTGAACAGCGCATTAACTTCAAATTCCTTGTATAATTAAAGTGTTTGAATGGCACAAACGCTTCAGCGAGGGGCGCGAGAACGTTGATGATGATGAAAGATCGCATCCTTCTGCCACAACATCAACAGAGGTAAATGTGGCAAAATAACAGGCATTGTCCGGAAAGATCGCAGGCTCAACATTCGAATGTTAACAGACATTGTGAGTATCTATGAGGAGTCTGTCCGTGAAGTTCTGCACGATCATAGGAACATGCGCAATGTTTGTGCTGAAATATTACAAAAAGCTGACACAGGAGCAGAAGGACTTCCGGAAGCACGTGGAACACCTGGAAGCAGAATCGGAGTTATTAACGAGAATCGTCACTGGTGACGGACGATACGTAGAGCATTCAGTATAAACCTGAAAGGAAAAGGCAATCAATCCATTGGAAAACCGCGAATGAAAAAGACACACAAGAGTAAATCGAAAGTAAAGTCATCTTATTGTGTTTTTGATATCAATGGCCTGCTTCTGATTAAATGGGTACCACCAGTTCAAACAGTGAATAAGCAGGTTTTGGTGAAGCTGCGAGAACGCGTGAGAAGGAAAAAGGCCCCTCTTGTGGAAGAACAATTAACGGATTATGCATCACGACAATGCTCCTTCGCGTATTGCCTTAACCGTTAAGCAGTTTCTGGCAGCGGAGAAGACTCCAGTGTTGGAACACCCACCTTATTTGCCGGACTTGACACCATGCGATTTATTTTATTTTATTTTATTTTATTTCCGAAAGTGAAATCTGCCCTCAAGGGAACTCATTTTCAGACTGTGGAAGAGATGAAGCAGAAAACGACAGCGATACTCAAGACGGTGATACCTGAAGATTTCCACGACTGCTTCCAACAATGGAAACTTCGTATGATAACGTGCACAGAGAGGGGTGGAAGTATGCTGAAGATGATCATCTTTAATTTGTAAGTTTCTGACAATACCGTGCTTTTTGGCATCAGTCCCGTTATTTTTTAGTCATGCCTCATATTCCAATTTCAAGCTGAAAACATTATTGTATTTTTTTAAAACAAATAAGCATTGGAAGATAGAAAAAATATGTTTGCTTGCTGGTTTGAGACTTTCGGTTCGGAAATTTTACACCCTTATTTGTAACGGCCCTGCTACTGTAATGGATTTGAAAAGGTAAAGTACAAGGTGAAAAAAGGATAACATGTTGTAATTCTTGAAAAATTTTATATATAATATGGTATTTGATGAACAAGAGTTCCAGCTTCTTATTTCAGATTTGAGAATTTCTTATGTCCAATTTTTTAATGTATTTTGATGAAAACTTTCGTTATTCGTTTATTAACTTCTCTCTTAATCAGGCCAAACCTCATAGGCGACGATCTCGGAGTGGGTCATCTTTGCAGATAGGTGGAAACCAACGACAGCAATCACCGTCCCTTGCTTCCACTGGCAGACAGGCTTCTGCTCCTTCTGTTAGTAGTAGTGCTCTACTGGCCCAACTGCTGACAAACAACAGTACGTACTTAATGTTACATTTTTATCCTGTCTTCAGAGTGTACACGAAAGTAAAATTCAATGACTGTTTTATTGTTTCAGCATGTAAGAAATGTAAGGGATGTAGTTTTTTCTTCTTTTTCTTTCTTAAATGAAAACAGTTGTTTGTATGACAATGTGTGTGTGGACCGTCTCAGAAACATCGTATTTTCCCTTAAATTGTAAAGCTCCTTGATATATAAATAATCTATTTATACAAGAATAAACAGTACGATATATACCTCGTTTCGAAGGTTTTTCATTTGGTGTGCATTGTGATATTCTGACTCCATTTTTAGAGAAATCCTGCGAAATCCCGAAGTTATGGAAACACATTCATGAACGTGTACATATATCTATATAAAACAATCCAAATTTCACATTTCTGGTCCAAATATTGCGGAAATTTTATGATGCGTTTGGTACAATTATGACTTAAACAGTAGTGAAAAATATGCGATTTAAGTGTAATATTTATTATACCCATAATGAGGAGTAGTTTTCGTACAAACTTGAACGCATTTTATGGTTATATACTGGACATATTTTGTTCAATGACGATTACGTTGACGCAGTTTGGACTTAATAAATCATATATATAACATACAATCCTCGAAAATATTGAGAAAAAATATCTGTATCACAGTAAGTCAAGCTTTTCAAAGCTTTCAGCAGTACAAGTCAGAATTAAATAATATGTAGATAAGCAACTTAAATAAGAATTGGCTTCCACTCATTGAAACCACTTCTTTAGAATTTTTGAGAATTTCCGCACATTTTATAATGTTGTTGGTTTGGTTTTGTGTATAGTTTTCTTTCGTGTGTTTTCCACATATTTCTTGCTGGAGTTTTAGTTACTTCGAATATGTCCCTTAATACTGCTGTCGAAGACAGCCTGAACAGTATCGAAAAATTTCTGCTGCTGATAAAGTCAGTGAAAATAATTTCGGGGTAAGACACCGTACTGTGCAGTGATTCAATGCGTCTGATTAGGCTTATAATGTAACATGTTCTCATATAAAGACTAAGATGATGTAAGTGTGTAATAACAAGTGTAACAGATTCTTGACGAGCAATCTCCATTCGTGCACACACACAAAGGCTTTTACAAAAATTGTAAGTCTAACCTTCATATGATGTCATACCTGTGTTTGTGCAGAGGAAGAGTATAAAGCCACAGAATATCACGCTTACATGGTTATATTAGATGATATTGCCCCTTCTTATGTAACAATGAAGAAATGGGAGCTGAATTTAGAAAAGTATCATTTAAGACGATCTTCAGTCAGGAAGACCCGTTGAAGCACTGATCCAAGGAAACATTGACAAGTTCATGAAAGTGTCATAAATGATTGTCGATTGACATCAGGCAGAGTGCTAGAAAGTAGCTTGGCAACTGCAAAGTGAGGGCAAAATTATCAACCAGCATCTGGGAATGAGGAAGTTTAGGCGAAATTGATACCCAAACTTTTAACACTTGAGCAAAAGATGAGTAGGCCAATATTTCAAAGGATATCCTGATTTCCCCGACAAATCCAGATGCCTTTCTCATTCGATTCGTAACAGTACATAAGATGTGGGTCCAGCATTACCATCCCGAGTCAAAATGGAGTTCCAAGCAGTGGAAACACTCCTCATCCAAATCTCCATAGAAGACCAAGTCATTGCATTCAGCTGGAAAGGTGATGGCTACTGTTTTTTTGGAAATTCAGAGGGGAACGGTAATATATTATAGATTAAATGATATTTTATCTTCCAAAGAGCAAACATTAATTGGGAATTATTATGTAGGCCTCCTACGAAAGCAGCGTAATAATCGTCAATGAACGTGTCGTGGGAGACTTGACAAATGACGTTGTTTTCCATCAGGACCATGGCCCCAGCCACATATTGTTTGTTGCCACGGCAGTAATTCAAGTTGCGGCTTCGAATTGGTTCCCCTTCCACTTTCTTCGGCCGATTTGACATCTGATTTTAGTTTGTTCCAGGCTTCAAAGAGAACTTCGAAGGTGTTAATGTTGACACAGATAATGACAATTTACATGCTGTAGATGACATTTTTATGTTTTACATAACAAAACTTTTTTTCAGGCATATACGCACTTGAACATTGATAGGCAAAGTACTGTGAGTTGTCAGGGGATTATGTTGACAAATAATACTACACTTGAACTCTCAACTGTATTTTTCATAGTTAGGGTTAACACTTTTACCTATATTAATGTAGAAAATTGCAGACGGTGGTTATGTAATGATAGAAGAATTTAATTAAATATTTACTTTAACGTTCCATTCGTATGCTATGTAAGCTAAAGACGACGGATGAATAATGGAGATGAATGATTGCGAAAGAATTGGTAGAATGAGGATTTGGGAGGAAACAGGAGAACTCCGAGAAAATTCACGGATACGATATTATCCACCACAGACTCAAATATCGTGGAATCTGGAATTGAAACAGATACCTTTCGTACTAGAAGTGAGCTCTCTGCATTGAGCCACCGTATCCACACACACACACACACACACACGCATGTATATATATATATATATATATACTTCTTATAGTGTGTAAAAAAATATCTCTACGTGTGTGTGTGTGTTTGACTTAACTTTCAAAATACTGAGACTATTTCAACTGAGCTTCTTCATTATCTTCATTGAAATCTCTGAATGATCGTAAGCTACGAGGCAGCACACTTAATGTTAATAGAACTAACTGTAAGCCAGAAGTGGAGCAAGTTGCCCGAAATTGTTAAGAATATCTACAGTATGCGGCAAAACAAACAGTACTGAAATTCGCGAAAAGATGGCGCGTAGGTGCAATACAGTATAAACTGTGAGAGGAAAATGTGTACTTAGTTGTGTGTGGACTAGCGTAGAATGCAGTTGGTGCGAAGATAATGTTACTCATAACAAAGAAGAAGATGTTTATTCTTGATCGCTCATTTCCTCTCATATGGTGTGGGGCAGCGTCTTACTATACAGATGAGCCCGCACGAATACTGTATCGTTCTGGAATGTTAGTTAAGTAATATGAAGATGAAGATTTCATCAGCAACATATGTCTCAGTGATGGAAGTCATTGCTGCATCAATCGACAGTTGATTATTAACCCATTCTTGCATGATTTGCATGGTTTTTTGTCGCACCAAAAATCTGTCGTTACAACAACAATGAATGCAGCAAAATTGATCTACTGCCCACACTGCAAGTGAGTCACTTGCTCTTCTGCCCATGAAAGTTTGCAGTTCGCTTGATTTCTCGTGGAATGGATTTTTATATTCTTCCCACTTTCTTGACCTCACGATTCCAGATGCCTATATATGGAATGTGCTGAAGGAAGCGATTTTCCGAATAGATAACCCCTACTACTATACCGGAGTTAAAAGAGAATGTTCGGTCATTTGTTTTGTTATTCAGCAACCCGATTTCACTAACATGTTCATTAATCTACAGGACCGATATGAAAAATGTGTACGACGTAATGTTCAGTAGTTTGAATATCGGTGCATGATGTACAGGCTCGATTCCTCTTAAATTTACAATATATATCTTGAGTAATATTTAGTTGTCATCCATTTAACTCTTTTTTTATGTTTCATTATGTTGTACAACAAATAAATAAATAAATAAATAAATGTCAGTAATGTGATTTCAGTACTGTTTGTTTTGCCGCTTACTGTAGTTTCTTTTCGTTTAATTCTTTCAAGTACCTATCGATTTATATAAAGTGGAGTGACACTACCATTTCAGATGCAAGAGAATAGTTTAAGTTATTCCAGCTTTAAAAATAAACAATAAAAAAAGAAGAACAACAAGGAGAAAGTTGAGCTCCAGTGAATTCAAACTCAAGTAAACAAATACTAACTCCGGAGCTGGATGGTTGTATATGTTTAAGTTATTTTCCTGAAATCTTTTATTATACTGGCCGAAGAACAGTCATTCCAGTTAAATTCTAAAGATACTTCTAAATTCTTGTCAAATTATCTAATAGTTATGAATTTTGTGAAAATCGGAAATTTGTATGCAGTCTAAGAAATGCTGGGAAAGTCCTGAATTTTCGAAAACTGGAATTTTATTGTTATAAATAATAATAATAATAATAATAATAATAATAATAATAATAATAATAATAATAATAATAATAATAATTATTATTATTATTATTATTATTATTATTATTATTATTATTATTATTATTATTATTATTATTATTATTATTATTATTATTATTATTATTATTATTTGCGTATTTAGAATTTCCAGTACGAGGTACATCGCTATTAATAGAATCATCATCATCATCTTTGGCCACAAACCTTGTGTTCTCTTGTCTTAAAATCACGAAATCAAAACACAAATTCTAACTAACTTTCTTAATTACAAACGCACCATGGCAACAAGTAAATACATTTTATCCTCTTCTACTAACTAAAGTACCTGGATGAAACATAGGCAATACGGTATTTGCCAACATTACCACCCCTGCAATTCTAATCCCTATCACCAAATCCTACTTACCCGTGCTAGAGCTGTCGGTTAGCCTCTTCCACAGTCAAAGTTCTTACTTTTTATTTATTTATTTATTTATTTATTTTCCATCGTTTTATTTAGATGTTTATCTGCATTCTCAATCCATCTTTTGTTTGGCCCTTATGTCTCTTGTATACAATCTTCTGTATAATATATCTATATCTATATATAATCTATATAATCTTCTATTACTTGATAGCTTCCTCCTGCCTTTTATACGTTCCTTTCTTCTTATTTATGTTTGCTTTCCACTCTATCTTCCATCTGACTTTCCTCTATAACAGGGCTATATATTCTTCGTATTGTTTTCCTCCCAAGTGTTTACCGTTGTACTTTTTTCTTTAAGGTCCTTATAGTAATAGTACAAGTAACGAGAAGCTTCAAGGATCGACTACTACGCTGCAGTTGACGTCGAATCTTGCAACTGGCGGTACAACATTGTCCCATAATGTTCCAATTCTTCCGTCGCCTACACAAATGGAGTCATCGGCCACTGCTGCTCCTACAACAGCCGTACTTCTTACGCCAGTTACCATGACAACTATGACAGGCACCGGTGAATTTCAGGCTCCTCTGTTGACTGGGAATGCAACTCAGGTAATTTTCTGATCTTTTTTATTATTATTATTATTATTATTATTATTATTATTATTATTATTATTATTATTATTATTATTATTGTGACGTTTATTATGTCCTCCTCCAGTAGAATGGTTAGTCTTTCGGAGGCGTGCTTGCGGGATCATTGAGTGGTGGGGCACATTCTTCCATTATTGGCTCATTATCGTGAGATAATAGGGAAGCTGCGTCGGTCTAGAAGGCCGAAATAATAGCGCTAGAAGTTGACATTATGTCCACTCATTACCCAGTTAAGCCATATGCCACAGATCTTAGTGAACAGTAAACGTGGAAGTTACTATTATGTGTAGATAAATGGTAAGTCAGTCAGTTTTGTGAGTAACAATAAAACTGAAGAAAACCTAGAGGAATTAAGCAATTAAACAACTATATGAACAGAAAGTTCTTTTAACAAAGCACATTTAATCAATTTGTTGATATATCATTGTTGAAGTTAAGTAGTATTGTACACCTGCCTCGATTCGTAGGTAAAGTTTGCCACTCGTTTGAGTATTGAAATAACTTATATCATTGATGGCTCTATAATTACAATTAATTTGTAAAGTTTAACACATAACTGTACCCTTACAAGATTAATGAGTAATTTTAGTTTACCAGGACATGGTTCAGGAATTTGAACTTTCTTTCTAAAATTTTCTTTCTCTAATACTTCAGTGTAAACAAAAAAAAAAGTTCCCTCTCTCTTTAACATGAAAAAATAATTGAATTATGTATTCTATAACGTCATTTAAATATTAAGATCGGAGAAAGATTGATTTTCCATAGGGGAAGAGGTTAAATTGTACATACTATGGGTTTTTGAAATCCAGAGAATGGTTTTAATTTTCGTAGTGTCTAGAATTATTCAAGGACAAAGACTAATAGTAGCAATGTTAATTGTATTGAAAGTGTAAGTCATATTTTGTTTCACATTATAATTTCAATATGAGAAAAAATGATATCTTCCGACAGTTTATTGTTTGTGGATTAGTTGATCATCAAACGATGTTTTTCAACTGCCTCAGCTCTCTTTTGAAATTATTTTATCAGTCCGTCACTTTAAATCTGATGTCAGTAATGAATGAACAATATAATATTCTAATGTGTAATATTTTACGAGAAAGACAGTTTAAGTAAAAAAAGAAAAATAAACCGTCTAGTTACGTTTTCGTTGTCTGCTTCCAGACTTTCTTTGGCACGACTATTAACAAAAGTTCGGAATCGCCGGTTGGAAATGCTGTTGTTGGCGTTGGATCTCCAGGCAGTGTGAGTGTTGCCTCCGTATCACCACCCTTGGGCTTGTCTAACACCCCTTCACCTCCAGGCATCAATCTCTCTTCTATTTCACCTCCCATCGGGATGACCACGACACCACCGAAGCCGTTCAGAGCCAAAAGTGACACAGAAAGGGTACAGTATCAGGTGTGTAGTATCTTTGGGCGTGTTTGTCTTTTTATCCATGCATAGAACCATAAATAGGTAATTTTCATTACGTGTATATTGTAGAAAAATTTGAACCTGGAATAATACGTTAAATGGGGAATAAGTTTGGTCGGCTGTTTAATCCCTGTGCGCCAATTAACTATATCGATTTCATTTCGAACACTACCCATAAATACTGTTGGTCAGCTACGACTCGCTCTGAAGAACAGGCACATAAATATAGTGCTATATAATTTTTCAAAAGTAGAGATGGTTCTTTTTATATATCTGTCAAAAGTATAGTTGTTTATGTAAGAAAATGAGAGAGCATGATATTAAATCTTTAACGTCCGTGTCTTATGCTGTGTAGACTAAAGTAGATAAATGAAAGCAAATAGTGATGAGAGAATTGGTGGAAGGAAACGGGAAGAACCCTTGTAAACTTTTGGCACACTGTGTCTTCCACAAAGAGTACAGGCCTAAAATCGAAACAATCTCTCTTCTATTTCACTCCCCATCGGCATTAGCTCTTTTCTATTTTACCCATAGGATCTTTCGCATTAGAAGGCGTTGGTGTGCCATTGTCTCACCACAGAGCCACTATCACACCAGGACTATGGTAGAAATTTTAAAGAAATCAGTGCGGTTTGTGTCCTTGAATGTGAAGTGTAATTGGTTACTGATTCTGGGTATCTGAATTTACTTTAATAATTACGAGTCATTTTTACCCTGATTTATTTGTTATTGAACCTAATATGGCTGTCGAAAGCTATATTAAAGTGCCGGAATATATTTATTACTAACAAATTAACTTTTATCCTTTACAGCATATTCTGTCACCTGTGCTACACCGCTGCGTATGTAAATGACAGAAGAATACCTAATGTTTTTATTGATGTTAATCATGTTTGCAGGCATTCTAAAGCTAAGACGTTGATCTCTCGGAACATTTCCGTTGATTTTGCGTAATGTTCTCTTCAGTTTTTACGTTAAGATCTGTCTAGATGTTCGTTGTTTCACAGTTTTTCCAAATCTTCGCTATTCCGGTGGGAGCCCATATGGCTCCAATTCCACTTTAAGCTATAGGTCTACATCTCATTAAGTCTCAGTATTGAAAAAAAAAAAAAAAAAAAAAAAAAACCGAAAATTCCAATCCAGCCAACAACTAATCAATCTTGAGTAAACAGTTATTATTATTATTATTATTATTATTATTATTATTATTATTATTATTATTATTATTATTATTATTATTATTATTATTATTACTGCTACTACTACTACTACTATTACTATTACTACTACTACTACTACTACTTCTTCTTCTTTTCTCTACTAGTTGCAAAGTTCTTAAACTTTAGCTTTAAGTGTTAGGACACATAAGAATAGTGCTGAGCTATATTTGACAGAACTATGCGAGCTATCCACTTCTGTTGATGCCACAAAGAAAATTACAGAGAAGCCAGTATAGCTATAGTTGTTGAGGCAAAGAACGCAACAACCTAAAATTCTAGAACTTTCTTGTAGTTTTAGGTGCTTTGACATAATAATATTAATTACATTCTTTTTCTTTTTTCATTTACGGAGTTAACAATTCGCTTGTTAAATAAAAGGACGTCTTAAAAGTTAGAACCAAAATAATTTTTTTTGTTATAATTTTTATAACTCATAACCAAAATGTAAAATGCAACAAAAAAGAAAAAAACACCAAATGAACTTATGTAACTGCAAGGCCATCCAAGTCCCTTCTAGCGAGCCATAACATACAATACCTAACATACAATAACATACAATGCTAAACTAAGAATACTAAAAAAGTTTATATAACTAAAAATTACTTCCGTCGATTTCGTTGTGAGTCACCTCACAACAAGTGCATAGTAAAACCTTCCTGACGAATCGTGACTCACCTCTATCTTCGAAGCGCATCGATAAAAAAAATGAGGCAAATATATGCTACGTAAAGCAAATGGAGATTCAAGCATATTACTATTACTAAAAATCTCTTCCATAAACTTTTGCGAGTCAACTCACATAAAGTCCATCACAAACCCTTTCCAATGAGACATGACTCATCTCTATCTTCGAAGCGCATCAATTCCAAAATCAGGCAATTCTGTGATACGTAAAGCAAATGGAGTGCCCAGCATATTAGTATTACTAGAAATCTCTTCGATAAATTTTGTTACGAGTCAGCTTACATAAATACCACCACGAAGCTTTTTCAATGAGACATGACTCACCTTTATCTTCGAAGCGCATCGATTCCAAAATGAGGCAATTGTGTGCTACATAAAGCAATGAAGAGTCCAAGGTATTACTATTACTAATTCTTTCAATAAATTTTGTTGTGAATCAGTTCACATAAAGACCATCAAAAACACTTTACAATGAGACATGACTGACCTCTATTTTCGAAGCGCATCGATACCAAAATGAGGCAATTATGCGCCACTTAAAGTAAATGGAGAGTCCAACATATTACTATTACTAGAAATCTTTTTTTTTTTTTTTTTCAGCTTACATAACCATCAGAAACCCTGTTCAATGAGATACGACTCATCTCTATCTTCGAAGCGCATCGATTCCAAAATGAGGCAATTATGTGATATGTAAAACAAATGGAGAGTCAAACATATCACTAAAATTAGAAATCTCTTTAATAAATGTTGTGGTGAGTCAGCTCTCATCAAGACCATCTCAAACCATTTTCAATGAGACATAACCCACATACATCTTCATACCACATCGATTCCAAAATGAGGCAATTGTGTGCAACGTAAAGCAAATGGAGAGTCCAACATATTACTATTACTAGAAACCTTTTCGATAAATTTTGTTGTGAGTTAGCTCTCATAAAGACCATCACAAATTCTTTTCAATGAGGCACGACTCATCTCTATCTTCGAAACACTTCGATTTCAAAATAAGGCAATTGTGTGCTACGTAAAACAAATGGAGAATCCAACATATTACTATTACAAGAAGTCTCTTCGATAAATTTTGTTGTGAGTCTGCTCACATATAGACCAGATCAAACCCTTTTCAATGAGACATGACTGATCTCTATATTCGAAGCGCATCGATTCCAAAATGAGGCAATTATGAGTTACGAAAAGCAAATGGAGAGTCCAACATATTACTATTAACAGAAATCTCTTCGATAAATTTTGTTGTGAGTCTGCTCACATAAAGATCATCAAGAACCCTTTTCAATGAGACATGATTGACCTCTATCTTCGAATCGCTTTGATTCCTAAAAGAGACAATTATGTGCTAAGTAAAGCAAATGGAGAACCATCAAATTTTTATTACTAGGAATCTCTTCGATAAATTTTGTTGTGAGTCAGCTCATATAAAGACCTTGACAAATCCTTTTCAATGATACATGCTTCACCTCTATTTTCGAAGCGAATTGATTCTTAAATGAGGAAAACAGGTCTACGTAAAGCAAATGGAGAGTCCAACATATTACTATTACTAGAAATCTCTTCGATAAATTTTGTAGTTAGTAAGCTCACGTAAAGAACATCTGAAACCCTTTTCAATGATACATGACTCACCTCTATCTTCGAAGCCCATCGATTCCAAAATGAGGCAATTATGTGCTACGTAAAGCAAATTCAGAGTCCAACATATTACTATTACTAGAAATCTCTTCGATAAATTTTTCTGTGAGTAGCTCACATAAATTTAATGAGACATGGCTTACCTTTATCTTCGAAGCTCATCGATTCCAAAATGAGGCAAACGTGTGCTACGTAAAGCAAATGGAGAGTGCAACATGTTGCTATTACTAGAAATCTCTTCGATAAATTTCGTTAAAAAGACATGAGTCATCTCTATTTTGGAAGCGCATCGATTCCAAAATGAAGCAATTATGTGCTACGTAAAACAAAAAGATTTTATAGTAATAGTAATAAATTGGACTCTACATTTGCTTTACTTAGCACATGTTTGCTTCATTTTGAAATCGATGCGCTTCGAGGATAGAGGTGAGTCATGTCTCATTGAAAATGTTTTGTGATGGTTTTTATGTGAGCATACTCTCAACAAAATTCATCGAAGAGATTTCAACGAGGGCGAGTCAAAAATTATCTACACTTTTGTCATAACTTTTCTTACATTGCACATTTTGTCTTCTGCCCTCGCATATTATATTGTTATACTGGGGGTGGCAATGCTGTGAAAGTGTGATCTTAATTTCTCCATTTTTCTTCCTTGTGTTGCAGATATATCATGGCTGCTCCATTAGAAGTTTGCACCAAAGAGGAACAACGAGCAGTGACCCGATTCGTCTGGTTGGAGAGTGTCAAAGGGTCAGACATTCATCGCAGACTATCATCGCAATATGGGAGAAGTGCACCATCACGTAAAACTGTGTTTTTGTGGCTCGAGAAGTTTAAAAGTGGTCGAACAAGTGTAATGGATGAAGAGGGAGCAGGACGGCCATCAGCTTCCACTACAGATGATAACATTCAGCATCCTTGAGAGATGGTTCTGGCCAATGGACGAATCACTATCCATCAATGGACGAAGGTAGCATCTGCTTTGAACATCAGTCATGGCTCTACCCACCAAATCATCCACGACGAGCTCGGTTTTCATAAACTCTGTGCACGGTTTGTACCAAGAAAGCTTACTGCAAAACATAAGCTCACTCGTGTTAGGGTCTGTCAACGCTCACTCACTCGCTTCAATAACGATGGTGATGCATTTTTAAGCAGAATAATCACCGGCGATGAAACATGGGTTCATTACTATGAGCCAGAATCAAAGCGCCAGAGTATGCAGTGGAAATACCCTGGATCTCCGACGAAGAAAAAATTCAACACTGAGCCATCCGGAGGAAAGGTCATGTTAACTGTGTTTTGGGACTCACAGGGGCTCATAATGGCAGAGGTCATGGAAAAGGGAAAGACGATCAACAGTGCGAGTTATAGTGAAACGTTGGAAAAGAACCTGAAGCCGGAAATTCGCAACAAACGCCGAGGTTTGTTGTCGAAGAAAGTTTTGTTTTGACAATGCACGGCCACACACGACTCATCACACTATTGAAACCATCAACAAGCTGAAATTTGAGTTATTCGAACACCCTCCCTACAACAGACCTAGCTCCATCTGACTTTCACTTGTTTGGGCCACTCAAGGATGCTTTGCGTGGTCGCCGATTTGCCTCAGATTTAGACGTGCAAAATGCGGTGCAAAAGTGGCTTCACGACAAACCGAACACCTTTTATCTGGAAGGAATACGTAAGATCGTTGACCGCTGATCCAAGTGCATTGATAGTTAGGAAGATTACGTAGAAAAATGATGTGCATAGTATAACCCTAGCTTCATGCAAGTGAACTGTAGAATGAAAAGTGTAGATAATTTTTTGACTTGCTCTCGTAGTAATAGTAATATGTTGGACTCTTCATTTGCTTCACGTAACACATGGTTGCCTCATTTTGGAATCGATGCTCTTCGAAGATAGAGGTGAGTCATGTCTCATTGAAAAGAGTTTGTGATGATCTTTATGTGAGCTGACTCTCAACAAAATTTATCGAAGAGATTTCTAGTAATATTTTGGACTCTCCATTTGCTTTACGTAGCACATAATTGCCTCAATATGTTATCGATGCGCTTCAAAGATAGAGGTGAGTCACGATTCACCAGAAAGGTTTTGCTGTGCACTTGTTGTGACCTGACTCAGAACAAAATCGACCGAAGTTATTTTTAGTAATATAAACTTTTTAGTATCCTTAATTTAGCATTGAGAACAGCATAATATTTAATTTCGGTATTTGTTTGCTTCGATATTGTGAGTCATGGCTCACTACAAGGGGCTTGGGATGGCCTTGCAATTACCTAAGCTCATTTGATGTTTATTTTCTTTTTTGTTGCATTTTACATTTTTAGTTATGAGTTATAAAAAGTTATAACAAAAAAAATTTAAAAAATGGTTTTGGTTCTAACTTTTAAGACGTAATAAAAAGCAATAATTGTGGTCTATGCATGAATAACTTGAACCGTGTGCGTGAGTTTTCTCGGGGTTCTCCCGTTTCCTCCCACTTTCTTCATTCCACCATTTTCATTCATTACTCATAATCACCGTCTCCTTTAGCCTAACCGGCATAACCGTGGGACGTAAAACTAAAAGATTTCATTTCGTTTTGAATAACTTGAGTGCAGTTCTCTGTAAGTTGTTAAGATCTGTATTTAATCTTTTTTGAAGTCTCAAATACTTAAACAAGCTGCATGTATGGAAAGCCAAAAGTATTTTTTATATGGTAATAAGGAGTGGTGTTCGACTCAGTATTATTAAATTAATATAGTAAAAGTTACTATATTGTTCCTTTTTCTTTTGTTCACGGTGAGGTACTTTCACCAACTCATCCTGCTTTACTCCTCGATTACGATGTACATTAAAAATCAGGCGTCAAAAATCCACAACTACTACTCCATATAAACGTACGGTAAATTGCTGTGGGCAAAGCAACGTAAATGTTTTCAACATTAGTTTTTCAGAGTGCATTTCTAGTTTGCAAACTAACGAAAACTGATCACTTACGAAATCAAAAACCGCCACAGGTATTTGTTGCACAAAGGCATTAATGTCAAAGTTCAGGACTCTGAAATGACCCTTTGCCTTTTATAATGTGATTTGATGTAATTGCACAACGTAGTTAAAGTAAAAGCAGTGTTTTGTGAATTTGTAGACGTTGATGTAAATGTTGATCTTGTTTTTCCTTTCCACTCGTTTTGTTTTTTATTAATCTTTTCTAAAATAATTCATAGTATATTGTTAAACTTGTATTGTTAATGGCATATATTAGTTTTACAATAGTTTTCTCATCTAAATGGTGGGCTGTCAGTTTTTATGACCCTGAAATGAATTAGTTACAAATGTGCTACAAAAGCACGGGATCGGGAAGTGCACTTAGATCAGGATTTAACTTTGAAATCTGAACTATTCCTGTCAGAACCCTCATGAAAACTTTAGAGAAAACATGCAATGTACAGTGCCTGTTTTCGCATGTTTTGCTCATGTGCTACAGGTGTTACGTGTAAAGTAAATGGTTTGGAACAGAAACAGGCACTTATCCGGGAAATAACACCTGTTTTTGAATGTAATAATTCTTGTCTTGACATGAAATCACATGTGTGCACTATACATTGACTGATCAGTACCTGTGCGACGCGCATGTACATGCAATGTTCAGAAGAAAATGTTGCGGGCTGCAGACATGTGCAGATCAGCGAATGTAAGTTCATGTGTAGCACGTAGTATTTAGTGAAAACGTGTCTGCGTATGTAACGGTACCAACACATACACTGTACTTTACCGATATTGGAAACATGTACATTTGCGTTCCAGGCCAGCCGGTATTTTAAATGTTGAACGAAAATTTTCTGCACATTACATATAATGTGTTCCGTTTTTTAACGTGATTTTCAGCTATGCTGAATTTCAAAAGAAATCTGCTGTGAACATGCTGTTTTTTCCCTGTATTGCCGAATGTTCATGCAGGTTCCAGAGAATTGTTCATCTAGCAGGAGTTTGTCGTTTACATGTCTGGTACATGGTATGTTTTTAATACGGAAAATAGGATTTCCAGGTGATTTGTTTTAGCAGAAAAGGGTTGTATAAACATGAACTGTACATGGTATGTAGTGACAGCACGTATTTGCAGGTTACAGAGAAACAGTACACTGTCTGAAATATAAAAGAAACATGCCCGGTAGACAGAATGTTTTAAATCCGAGAAAAGGCCATTTTAGATGGGTTTCTCATATAAAAAGGAAGCTGTTTTGTTATTAGGTGTATGTTGCTTGTATCAACATCATGTACATGCAGTGTCCAGCTACATGTTGCTTTCGATTGAATTCTTGAATTTTCAGCAAAACAGACTAATCTCGACAATATTGGAAGGCTCACTGTGTGGATAGAAATTTGCAGGTGCGAATTTATATTTTCCTGGACCAGCAGCAGATACTGGTATGTTTAGAAACACTATGTTGCTGGAAATTCAGTCTTGATTCTTATTCCTTCAGCAAAATTTTGAACTCAAGTTTCATTCAACAGTGTACACATTTTATAATTATCACAAAATGGAAAATAGCTAGTAGGTCTAAAGACCAGAGACATTAAAAAATCGAAAATTGTGCCCTATAGTGCAGATGCCCGCTAGTTTGAAATAATGGCTGCCATCTTGAAATTTTAAGTCGGATAGCTACCAAAAACTATACAGCAAATTTCGGGTGTGTCGTGTTTTTACCCTCAAAGATAAAAGACCAAAAACTGCGCCCTGTAGCGTAGATGCTTGCCATTTTGAAATAATAGCCGCCATCTTGAAATTGGGACCTGTGCATTCAGTGTTAACTTATCGAAAAATGTAGTGTTCGTATCGTCTGAACCGCCTATTTCCAGTTCCCCTTTCACTGCATGTTTGCGATCCCTGTACATTGCATGTTCAGTGCTCTGGAACAATACTAGAATAGCACTGGTCTTCTTCCTTTTACATGCAATGTTCAGCGGATGATCAACTGCTGTTGAACAGAAAACATGTTAAGATCAGTTGCAAAACATGCAGTCCACAGATGTTCCGTTCGGTTATAGGTACAAAACATGTGTTTTCCAGGTACAAACCAGGTGTTCACTTCTTCCTTGTTTACCTGTGTTTTTCCGTTTCCAGGGACTGAACACGCAATGTTTTTTAAAAACATGAGCACATGATCAGGCGTAAAACAGTGTTCCAATTTCAAGGGTTTTCCAGGCGCATGTTGTACATGCGCATGTATGGTACGTGTTTTTTTCTGCTGGGAAACCATAAAATATAGAATATATTGGAGATTTAAATCAGTAAGATTTCGCAAAAATATAGATGGTTTAATAAGCGTTGTGCTTTTTTTTCATCCAGCGTTTAAACCGTAAACTGTTATATGATTCATTATCTAAGTCGCGAACTCTAATAAAATAAAATAAGCAATTTTTCTAAAGAGTTTACTTATTAACTCAAATAAGTAACTTGATGCATGTGCAAAAATATAGACTTTTTTTAGGTGTCCTACTCTTAAGTATTGAAATGGTGACCCTACTCCTAAAAGGTCTTAACTCTTTCCTATAATAACGCGGAATTTGGAGCAGTCGCCTCAGTTACTCCACGCAAGAGACAGAGCAGCGTATGAGAATCTCGTTTCCGCAGTTAATAAAAAGCGGTTTTTCGTATAAGATTTTGAGAAAATAACAGCTTTGAATTTACTACATTAAAACACCTTTGAACCATACATGAAAGCATTTTAATGATGTAAATTTACAAGAGAAGGGAAATCACAGTCGTTAAAATTCTTCATTGTTATCAAAATTAATCAGTGTATCGTGACGGAAAAAGCAACAGATTGATTTGTAAGTCTAATTAGAATACTTTCGTATTACTAGTAATTCATTTAAGTACCCAACGATGAAATAGCACAAAAATCAGATAGATTCTGGATTGGCAAGGGCTTTAGCCCTCAGTCTTCTGCTGGTTGCTTTCTTTAACACAGCGCAATAACACTGTGAACTTTAACATTGAACAGACACTTAGTTGTATTACTATTATTATTCTATGTTTTATACTTATGAGTAAGATATAAGTAGATTGTGCACGTATAGTAACAAGAGTTCTGATTTGACATCTCTCTTTGGTAGGAAATGAGACGCAAATGCCATATCAATGCAGAGCAGAAAAGAAGATGCAACATTAAAAGTGGTTTTGATACCCTTCATTCACTTATTCCTCAGTTAAATCAGAATCCGAATGCAAAGGTAATATAGTCATTAATTTACTTTTCTAGAAAATTGTTTAGTACTTCTTAAGAATCATTCATATTAATGCAAAAGTTGCCTTGTAAATATTAGAAAAGAAGATACTGGTGTAGGCTAATACGAATTTTCAGAAAGATGCATATTAATTGACCAGGAAACAGTTTTGGTGAAAATCAGGTAAACAGGCTTTTTAACATAATTAGGCTGTGCTAAATTCAAATACTTTGTTTACTTCACTCTGAAACCTTCTAAATTACATTTAGTTTCCATATAAATTTGCAAGAAACGTGAAATCTCTGTATACATAAAATATGAATTTGACAGTCTCATTATGCTAAGCTGGCCACACCGTTTATAATGATTTTTTACACATAGCTAATCTATCTGCCATCTCAACATAACTAGTCTGATTGAAACACAGCAGGATGATTTTTCCTTGTGTAATGGTAACTTACAAACTTGATAATAATCAATAGCGCATGTAGCACTAAAACTTGGATCAGATATACTTTTCTATCCTGTATATTATGCTGCAGTTGTAACGAAACAAAGGGAAGTAGCGTGTCTATCCAAGTAGTTGGAATTCCTTTTGGGTAGTCAGTGATCATAGATAGTTCTGAAGAAATAAGCATAAATGATGAAGATTAAAACAGTGAATCAATGTATCTTACATGAAGAAAAGAAAGAAGAAAAAAAACCTTTTGTACTTTATAAAGTCGTTTGTGTTGCTCAAGATTTAACTTACAGTGTTGGTGGTCGGGAAAGTTGGGCACCTAAACATGTTCGATTTGAAAACACTTTACACCAGACTGCAAGATCCAAACAGTCAAATTATTTCGCAGAGCTGGATATATTAATAGAAGACATTCTTAAATTAGATACAGTATTAGCAGAAAGCACATTAGTTTTTTTACTCTGAAACTGGAGCGATTATGCCACCACCTAATATGGCTAAAGGAAAATTCATATATTTTACTGCTGGCAACTTCACTGGATGGAATAAACACATTTCATCCAACGCAATATGCTGTTTGACACACACACACAAAAAGTCCTCCGCCCACCACTATTCTTGGTGATGTAGTACTAAGCAAATACAACTTCGCTGTTTCGGTTGAAATATTACGTATCTTTCGTGCCAATATTACAGAACTCTCTAGCGGTCCATTCTTCAATTAAAATGTTCAAGAAGAATAGTTCATCGCAGATGAGTATTCCCGAGAAATATTAAAGACGCTGGAGCAGATAAGACCTATTTTAATAGTGAGACAAAATACATATCCAGAGATAAACTGGGCTGCCTTTAATCTTAGCCACAATACTCATGAAGTATGGCCTGCTGAGTGCTTCCCTGTTATTCATGCATCAGCCCATCACATTGATACTTTGAATACAGTTGTGAAAAGAATTAATACGTGTTGCACGATTGCGCGGAAAGAAATATATAAAATTAATTGTTAAACAAACTAAGGCTCTTTTTGCGCATCGTATGGAACTGATGTGGAAGAAGAAAGAATATAAAAATGTATTAATTCTCCGCCTAGGAGGCCTTTATATTCGTATGAACTTCCTGAAAGCAATAGAACACCATATGTCTGATTCTGGATTGTTCCAAGTGTAGGTAGAAAACAATCTCTTTAGTGAAAATAAAACTACAAATGTGCTACTGGGAAAGGAGTATGGGCTCAAAGGAGTTAGAGTTTATAAAATCATCATGCAAGTTTTGTAGCAACTCCTTCTTACGAAACTTCTTAGTTTCATCAAAGAACATGAGAATGGACTGCAGCAAGCAAATTTATTAGAGCATTCATTAAAATTATTTACTTTTTCTGTAAAATTAAATGCAAACATATTCACAAACCTTATAGTATTGTTCCATAGACCTTGAAAAAGTGGATGAATAAAGCACATTGTGGTTAATGGTAGCAGTTACAAGTAGGCTGAAATTATCTTAGTACAAACTCGGCAAAGTACAAGTGGATGACTGTATTTCGTTTAATTAAACGTTTCTCTTTTTGACATTCTTTTATAGATGAGTAAAGCAGCTATGCTTCAGAAAGGAGCGGATTATATTCGACAATTGCGTTTGGAAAGAGCACAATTGCAAGAAGAAATGGACAGTCTCAGACAACAAATCGAATGTCTAAACGCTGCCATAAGGTAGGTGTTTATAAAGGGCATAAAAATTCGTTCTACACCATGTTAAATTTAATTCCCCATTGCAGATACTTATGGTGAAAGATAATTAACGTTAATATTCTCGCCATATATTCTCAGTAATTGATAGAAGAAGATGGAATGGGAGGGAAAAATCTTTGTCTACTATAAAATTCATATAACGCGACTCGAGTTCGAACTGGCGATCTTTATACTTCAGCTTCTATCATTGCATCAACGTGAGTGCGGAAACAAACTGTATCTGTTGTTTGATCAATCTTTGAATGTTCAAAATTATTAACATAAAATTCATCTGCGTTGGGGGAAGGGGGGAAGTTTTACCATATTATTGTGTAAAGGAGAAAATAAGAGATTTTCGAAGATGCCTTGAACAATCTCTTGATAGAAATGAGTTCTATATGGCACATTTGGTGTGCAGTTAATAAAATAAATTGATTCTTCGTTTTAAAGGTATACCATATCGATTATATCGTTTCAAGAACTTGAGTCTCGGAACAAAATATTATTCGACTAAGTTTATGTGAACTTTGTTTCTGGGAACACTTCTTGTACGAGTTAAATTTCAGAATGTTTATCTTAACTGCAGTTCCCTGTACTTTTATTTATTTATTTATTTATTTATAGGAGGCTTTCTCCGTGGATTTTTGATGCAACATAGCCATAGCTATAAAAGCTAAAGGTATAAGTCAAACGCTTAGTCAAAGAAAAGTTTTGGTAGGAACTAAAAGGTTTACTTAAAAAAAAAATTAAAGAACATTATATAGTGAATACATTACGTAATAATGATTGATTACGATTAGTATTTAGGGGACATAACCTGTAAGTGTAGGAGTTCTATTTTAAGTTAGTAAAATTTAATTAGCTTCTGACTTTACTGTAACAGCTGAATCATATTTAGTGCATTTCCTTTCCGTACAAAAGTTGTTGGTATGTGAATGTGGTTATCAAAATGATGGAAACATCTGTAGTTTGCAACTCGTAAGATGTGTGAAGTAATTATACTGAGGATGCCGTTTCAGCATGTACCCGTTAGTGGTGTGTGTTGAAGCCGGCAGATGGTGGTGATCTAATTAGGAGACTCGATCTCAATTTCAGAGCGCCCAAATTGTTGTTGCGTAGTTACATGGCAGAAATGTGTCTAAAGAGACTAGTGTGTAAAGTGTGTCGCGGGGAACAGTGCTCAAGATGGTGATGGCCTTCAGAACTCACAGTATAACAGAATCAGCGAGGAGTAACAGTAAACAGAAAAGAAGAGTCAGTAACACGAATTACCGAGCATGAAGGGGATTATCATTACGGACCGCAGAGCGAATGTGAAAAAAGTCACTGCGTCACTCAAATCAACACCTTAAACAGTCTATTGTGATAATCACAGTCGGACGCAGTTGCCTAACCTGAACATCTATAGTCGGGGTGCCCTTCCAAACCGCTGATCACCACCAGCAACCCTCTAACAAGATGAAAATGACGCTGACAACATGCATAGTAGACTGCCGATAAATTTAAACGCGTAATATATATCCTGGCCATGTTTATGTGTGACGGACGCCTAAGAAAGCTCGCTCCGAGCTGTTTCTTTCCTTGCGTGAAACACAGTAGCGGCTCAGCGATGATGTGGGACACAATTTTCTGATATTCCGTTTTAGACCAGTGACGTGTTCTTCACCATGACAGCACCGCAATTCACACCGCTCAAGATACAGTACATAGTTTCTTTAACAGTGGGATGAAATACAGCACCTCCCCATAGCCCGCCTATTCCAAGATTCCCCCTTTATTGAACACGTATGATTAGTTCTAGAATTCAGAATCCGGATCAAGTATCCTTCTCCATCCTCGCTAGCGTGACTGAGCACCGCATTGTAATATTCATCTGAAAAGAAAAATTAATGACTTATTTACCTGCACTCCATGACGAATCAGGACTGTTGTACAGGCTGACATTTTCCATGTATTAATCAGGTAAATTGACTTCAAGTGTTTCCATTATTTTGATAACCATCTGTGTATATACGTGTATCGCAGTTTGGAGGAGCAGTAATATTTGCCAATATTTGGAGACTACGTATGTATTGTGTGTAATCCCTGTCATGATTTGTTTTATTATAGCAACTGCCAATCGATGCTTCCTGCAACAGGAGCCCCAGTGTCTCGCCAGAGAGCTAGCAAAATGAAAGAAATGTTCGATGAATATGTCCGAATGCGAACGCTACAAAATTGGAAATTCTGGATTGTATCCTTTCACCTGATAAAATTGTATTATTTAGTCTCTTAATAAATTGTAGTAGTCATATGTGATAAATTAGTTTGGTCCTCCCGCTTGTACGCTACTTGTCCTCGTGATTTGTATTTTCTCGCTCTGATTACAGCTCAAAAATTACTATCGTAAGTGATATGTATTCCGTTTCTTTTAAATAGGCTTACGTATACTCATTGTTACCGTATCCTACCGTCAATGCCAGGTCATTTATTGCGAATTGTAAAGTATAGAAAAATCGCCATTCTATTTATGTTCATAATATAACCGTAACTACCAATATGTAATGCGAAAATATTTTAAAACTTTTGATTTCGCTAAGGACCTTTACTACGTTCCCCACTAGTTTTTTCCTCTCTTTATCTCTTAAAATCAACTAGTTATTGCTTTCAAGAACAATATTGTGCAGAAATGTGAATGCCCACAGTGCAACTCAGTTTTGTGGCTTATAAGAAACTATCTGAAAATAATTATTAGTTTACCTAATAGCCTAATAACATTTTGTAGATTGCATATGGCTAATTTAATATTTATTTTCTTTAAATTATTCACTATAATTAAAAAAGTGGGTAGCGTATTGAGGGTCCTTACTTAATTATAATGTTTTACAATAGCTCTGAGTACTCCTTAACTAATAACTTCAGTTTAGCATTTTGATTCAACCTTTGTTGGATTCATATAATGCTTCAGTGTCCACGGCAAGCCTTGACGACCTATGTCGTACTATCCTTACATGGGTAGAACAGCACTGTTCACTAGTGGATTTGAGACCAGGTAATATATGTATCAGATTATTGTGTATGTTCGAGTACTAATTCAGTAGTAAAGTAAAGTAAGATTGTTTTCCATCTCCTTTCGGGATAGAGATCGGCATAATTGGATCATAAAGATCTTAGTGTTTTGTATGGTCCTACAAAAGAACAACAACGAATTGATCAGATTTTGTAGCCTTAGCGAAAAACCGTGAGTGAAGATCACAAAGACATGTTGAAGTGTATGGTGCTGAATGCATAGATAGCAGCAGCAGCATCGCTAGATGCGGTGTGTCCTTTGAAAAGTGCTGGTAAACTTTGATGTATCTGGTTCCACTTTACTGTAACTGTTACAACATTACATACTGTCAGAAGCATTAAAAAGGCCATTCATAATGTGTGAAATCCATCTGCAAACATTGACACAAAAGTTTATTTCGTACGGTACAGCATATGATACTGTGCTTAACAAATTGAAGTTTTGTAGAATAAGTGTCCAAAACCAGACAGATGAGCAGAAGGACCAGAGAAAGTCATCCTAGAAGCATTTCGTACTTTATGCAGACGAAGAATATGGCTTTCTAGAAGCTATAGTAACGACTGATAGGTTCTAGGTATTCGTCTAAACTCCAGTATGTCATTCCAGCAACTTACTCCTTAGATATACTGTCACCTACTATGCTCAAAATGTCCTGCTGACAAGGTTATGGAACATGCAAAGTGTTCTCTTGGCTGAGTTTTTTCCACCTGGAACTATTGTGACTACAACCGTATATGCTAAAACATTAGCACAGTTGGATCGTGCGCTTCGCCAAAAATGCTCAAACTATGCTTCAAATACCATACTGTTTCAGGACAGCACTCACCTCTATCTTTCAACCTATAATGTTATACTCTATGAGGGAAAGTGAGAAAGTAACGTTTTGGTTGATACTAGCTATAAACACTTACAGGTAGAATGAAGATACATCATCCGTCCACTATTTTTCGACGTAGACACCTTCTGTGTTGAAACACTTGTTTAAATGGAATATTCATTTGTCAAAACTGGCAGTAGAGGATCGAATCCTGACCATGAAACTATGTTTGGACCGATGCTTGACATCATCATACGATGTAAATAGTTTGCCACGCATATGTTCTTTCATTTTGGAGAAAAGACGGCAATCGGACAGGGTCGAATCCGGACTGTGGAAAGAATTTCCCAGCCCGGGCGCGCATGGTTGTGAAGCAAGTACCTAACAGTTGAGGGCTTTAGTGTTCAACAGATCATTTTAGTTTTCCGGAATGTTGCCTGATACGTTACAGCATTCACTGTGGAGCACACCATGGATATCCCTAAAGACCATTGCCATCACTTTTCCAGTGTTGGCTGATGTCTTGAATTTCTTGACTGCCCGAGATCCTGGATGCTTCCATGCCATTGATTGCGCTTTGGAATCCGGGCAATACTGGTACACCCATGTTTCGTCCCCAGTAATGATTTGGCTCAAAAACTCCTCCCCATTCTTATTAAAGCGGAGGAGGTAAGAGGAATTCACCCTACGAACTTTCTTGTGGTCATGTCAGTTGTCGCAGAACCCATGTGATGCTTACTTTTCTGTATCCTAAACGTTCGTGGACGATATCCCACATTGTGCCATGTGACAAGTTATACTGTACTTCCAATTCTGCTAGTGACACTCGGCCATTCGTCCGTAAAGCCTCTTCAGTTGCAGGGAGGAGTCCAACTGTTGTACTCGAACAACGCCCTTTGTTTATCTTGTACATTCACACGACTACCACTGAATTTCCGACACCATTCACGCACATATTTCACTTTCATCGTATTTGCGCCATATACTTGATGCAATTCCGTATAGTTGGAACTGGTTCTGACTCGGCCCACAAAAACTGAATAACAGATCGTACCTCTTCTAGTGTCCGCACAACGTAGTAGCCTTTTGTATATTCTTATTCAGAACGTATGAGATACTGAAACTAGTACGAAAGATATACATTAGGAAACTGTACTTTCTGACTTTTTTCGTACATGGAAAACCTCATTTGATCAAGTGTACTTCAATATCTGCTTTAAATAATCTTTATTTAATACGATTTTATTAGTTTACTATATAGAAGTGACTAAATTACGTTTTCTTGCCTGAGACATTAAATGGTAATAAATTACCAATTAGCAAAATGATAGTTTTTTTTTAGTATAACACATAAAATGAAGAACTCTATTTCCAATTGTAACTCAAAAGTCTTTTTCCGCTTTCAAAGTATTTTTAAGTATAAGATTTTTGCTTTAACTCAGATTCAAGTAAAATTGATAACTATTAGAAATATCTCTAACTTTTCACCAAGTTACATTCAATGCTAATGCACACTATTCATAGAGACAAGAAGGAAACTCGTATAGTAGCTAGGCTTTGTTACGCATATTTCTGTTATCTTGATGGTGCTATAGATTAAGCTGAGGATGAACTCAACAGTGTTTATTGTAATGTAAGCCTCTTGAACAGCACTCTTATTAAGAAACTGTAAATGTATTCACTTCGCTTTTATTTAAGATTATTAACGGTATTCAATTTACATATAAAAGACAAATCATTTTATTGAGCAAAAACATCTTAAAGCTAAGTTTTAAAAGTTCATTTCACTTAAAAATAATACACATGAATAAATATAGTTTTTTTTTTTTTTCCTGTACGGATCAATACACACATTTTCAACAGCGCACAGCTTCAAGAAAATTATTATGTTTATTTATCGAAGCCTGTCTTTAAGTTTTATGTTAGTACGTCAAAGAAAAAAAAAGTTTATGCATATATGTACTTATTATTCCAGCTGTGTTAAATTCTCTTCGGTACCTGAGCACTAGCACAGAAATTCTGACTGACCCAACAAAGTTACCCGAAGAGGCAACGATGGCGGTAACAAAGCGAGAAGTTCAACCAAGACATCAGCAGCATCCATCCCAGTGACAGAGTGATTCTCACCAGACTCCTAGTTGTCTGGTAAATTATAAGACACAGTCCATTACAGTGTTGGGTATTCTGGGTTCCTTCCTCACCCCGGTTGCATTAAAGGCGAGCAGTGCGCAGCAGTTGTAACCACTTGGAGGAGATTTCAAATTGGAAACAAGATCGTGCCATAGACTGTTCATTTTTGTGCAAGGTACTGGATTTTCAGGATATGGAGAAATAGATTTTACCAAAGGTTTAATAAAAATTGAGATGCGATTTTTTTTTTTTAATATTAATGGTTTCCCTTCTACAAATAAGTAAGTATTGCACGTATAAGCGAAGTGCAGTACAAACAAAAGAATGAAAAAAACTTTTAATTTGTTACTATTTGTGTGATGGATGTACTGTAAGTAACGAAGTGTTTCATATGAGAAAACATGTGAATCAGGGCCACTTTTTTTTTAAAAAAAAAGAAAACTTTTCTTCAAAAAAAAAAATGCAGTGATACAATTTCTTAATTGTATGTGTTGTATAATAATTCTCTTTCTTTTGTGGACAAAGAAAAATAATCAGGTCATGATCAGTGAAACACTAAAGCCATATGTGTTGTAATTATAGATATGTGTAATTATATTTTTGTTTGTTAATTCGTGTTTGTTTCTGTACTTTTCCTTCTTTCCCAAATTATAGTAAAAGTGTATACATTACGTTCGGAAAAATAACTATTACCATAAGGTGCAAACAGAAACTAACCGGTAAAGTCATACATTGACAGTGAAGAAAATGCATGCTTAACAATCTCCTGTAGTTCAACATGGTTACACCGGCTGTTGTGTGCTAGAAGGTAACTCTGTTGGTTGGCCTCTCGCGTTCTTGAGCTACTTAATGCAGATTAGACATCGTCAGAAACTCTCCCGTTGGCTTAAAAAATAACTAATTAAATAAATAAAAATAATAATCAGATGGTACAGTCCGCAGCAAAAAACCTGCAACATGACCAGGTAAGTTTATTGTGAAACTACGCCTAACAGCCCAGGGAATCAACATAACGTCTGAGTGGCATGAATCACGCAGGAGAAACCTCGGTGTCCTCCCCTGCACACTTATTTTGGAGAAAAAGACTTCGTCGTTTCACAATAAACTTACATGCTCATGTTGCAGGTTTTTTGCTGCGGACTGTACCAGGCTTAGGGAATACGAAATGAATGATGGGACTTCAAACTAGTTTAGCAAATAATTGTTTAATTTTCTTCCATCTCTGGTGTGAAAACTGAGGTGCGTATCTGGGATAGTTCCTCTGGCCCAGCTTCTTATGAATGACGTTACTAGTGATCCGTGGCTCATGTTAATTACTGCAGCCACCTCATCGACAATAGCACATTGATTCTTTTTACATCAGATCCTCAACGACTTGAACCGTACCAGAATTCACGAGACAGCCAAGCTAGAAAACGTCTTGAAAACACAACGCCACTTATGAATTTTCTTATCCACTTATACAGATGGTGATCAGAAAAATGGAAACACCTGCAGTTGGCAACACGTCAGATGTATGGGTTGGCAGTGGTGTCGTGGCGCCCGCAGCGCCGGATCGCTGGTGGTGGTGTGTTAGGTAGGTCTCCATACTACGTCAGGCGCAGTGGAACACCAGTGTCCAGTGGCTGCAGCAGACGGAGGTAGTGTAAAATGGGAGACCTCTCAGATTTTCAAAGAGGGCAAATTGTTGGTGCGCGGTTATGTGGAGTGAGTGTGACGGCAGTGGCTACTGTGTTAGGTGTGTCGCGTGGGACAGTGTGGAAGGTGATGGCGGCTTACACAACACACGGGAAAACCACATCAGGGAAGCGGAACAGTGGGCGGAAGAAAATCATGAGTGACAGGTCACGCCGGGTATTAAAGCGCATTGTCACGCAGAACCGTCGTGTCACTGCGGAGCAAGTGACGGAGGAACTCAATCAGCACCTCCCTCACCCTGTTTCGACAATCACAGTCCGCCGCGAATTACATGACATGAACTTACGGGGTCGTGTTGCACGGGCCAAACCGCTCATCAGGGATCATAACGCTTTCGCACGCCGCAAATGGTGCCGCGACCATGCAACTTGGACCGTTGAGGACTGGAAACGCGTGAAATGGTCGGATGAGTCATCCTTCACCCTATTCCCAACCACGGGCCGTGTTTATTTGTGGAGAACGCCCAAAGAAGCTTATGATCTGCAGTGTCTCCGCCGAACTGTGAAACATGGCGGCGGCTCGGTGATGCTGTGGGCCGCCATATCATGGTTTTCATTGGGTCCTGTGGTCACACTTAGCGGACGAATCACTGCCAACGATTATGTCGCAATTTTAGGAGACCACTTGCATCCTATGGTCCGGATGTTGTTCCCGGACAATGACGCCATCTTCCAGGATGATAATGCACTTATTCACACAGCTGGCGTTGTTGGAGCGTGGTTTGAGGAACATCGGAATGAAGTTCAACACCTCTCCTGGCCCGCCCAATCCCCAGATCTCAACATAATTGAACATCGGTGGTCCGTCTTGGAAACACGACTCCGGGGACGATTCCCACCTCCATCCTCTCTCATACAACTGGCCGATGCCCTGCACGAGGAATGGTGTAAAATTCCACTTGCTTCCATTCACGACCCCTATGCCTCCATCCCACGTCACATCAAGGCTGTTCTGAAGGCGAAAGGTGGCCCGACACCATATTAATCTGGTAAGTTGCAATTTCGTTCAGGTGTTTCCATTTTTCTTATCACCATCTGTATAAACGTACTTGGCGTAACCATAAATCAATATATCCGACGATGAATCTCAACGGATTTAAAAGTTTTATCGTGTAAAAATTGTCACGTCATACCGTGCAACATTCAATTTGACTTACCATGTTTGAATCTCAACACACAGGCTTCAGCGACGAACTCCTATCATACCAAACTACTTGCTACAATACCTACTATATGACACTACCCACTTTAAACCATATATATTAAGTTATTTTCCTCGTAGCTCTTTTTGGTTATCTTCTTGCTAAGCCTTGTTTTATACCTTAGATATCTCCCCTCGACACTTCCATTTGTGACATTTTGCTGCATCCCTTAATAATAAGTCACTTTTCAACGAATACAAGATACTCCTGAAAAGTAATGTAATTGGCACGCAAAGAATACTTTTATGTGCTTTTTTTTCCTCTCTGCTGATTTGTTTAAATTCGCCGGAAGTATATAGCATTCTCGACCGAAGAAAATATACGTGAATGTTCAAGGCTTCTGGTGAACTGAAACAAAGCACTGAGGTTAGAAAATATTCTGGCAAAGCTTGTTGCGGGATTTCAAATGATGATACATAGGAACATTTTGAGTCTAAGATGAGTGGTTTCGAAACAAAAATACTTTACTTTTGTAATGAATGCATAATATAATATTTAGTGTGGTTAACTCGTAACGTAAATGGTTTTGTAATGCCTTTTGTCTTAACGAATATCATGCTGCTTACTTGTCTGCTTGCAAGAATATAATCATCACCGATCTTTTTAAATAATGTTTCTGTATAAAATTGAGAAAAGTGTTGAAAATCTTTATAAAGCTATACATTTGTAGAACGGTTGTACAGATATTTTTTTCACGACAAATATGTTAACTCCTACTAGTATTCTACAAAGTTAGCAGCCAGTAAATGATACAAAGGAACGATCTAACAGCTTCGTCAACATTTAAAGAAAAATACGCATATAATGAAAAGAGCCATGGATAATAGTTGCTTGTGTAAAATTTGTGAAATGGCGAGTAGCAGATTTTTCTCCAAGACCAGGGCGCGAAATTTCTGGTCGAGGTCTGCACGAGCTCGGGCTATAAATCAACAGAACTTCTGGGTCTCGTGCCTCACACTTCTGACTACAATATTTTAATTATTGTATAGGTAGCAAACATCGCGATTGAAAGCTATTTTTTTAATTACTGAAATTATAGTTTACTTTGAGAATACGAAAAAGATTGAATTGAAGGTCTTGTGATTTGAAGAATTGCATAAGTCATTAAACAACTTCTTGCCAAGTGCAGGTGTTCACACTGTCGCTAAACTTATCCAACATCTCAGTGCCTTTTTCTCTCTCAAATTGAAGCAGAACGCAGACATACCGATACATGAATCATGTCGTTTGGGACTATTGCTAGAAACATTTATAAACAGGAATAAACAGAAACATTAAATCGAAAAGCAGTTTCAGTGGGACTTAAATAAGGGCAGTCTTTGTGAAATTGTTTTTGTAACGGAACAGGAAAGTAACATAGTCAGTGCCTTTCAGGCCTGTACCAGATTATACAGAACAACTTGCTCCAGAGACTCTCGGAAGTTCATTTACGTATATAGACACTCTGACAGTAGTATATGAAATGTGTTTGTTCGATTTGTAAGTGATGTATTGGAAAATAACTTTAATTAAATTTTCGGGTCGGGTTTACTTTGGACCGGGCCTTACCAATTTAAGTTCGTGCAGACCTCTAATTTCTGGTCACCATTGGCGACCAAATATTATAGTTTGGCGATATGCATTTAAATTAAGTACGTAGATCTGTAGGAGAAAAAATGGTGACTAAATACTCTAATCTTGCTACTGGATCCAAAACCTCAACTTTCCTAAACTTTCAGTTAATTTTTTAAGCATACTGTATGGAAGATAAATTTTCTGTAATCCACAAAGGTAAGTCATACTTTTAAGTTATTTTCACTGCATTATCTATTTAAAAAATAATATAAAAAAAATAAAAAAATAAAAATAAAATGCGATAAAAAGAAGGCACTTTAAATAGGATTCATGATTAATGAACAATTCCTGATCTGAGTTACTAACCAATCAGATTCCAGTATAAATTATAGACTTATGAGAATGAATGAAATACCATATTAATACGTAAGCCAATTTATTAAAATACATTTTATTTTATTGCTACAGAGAATGGACTGAAAGAGTTACTGTTGGACATTTTTTTTTCAAAGTAAAATGCTTTCATTTTTAGTTTGTTACACAAATATTAATTTCGTTATGTTTCACTAGACGATGGATGTGCATGATAATGCTATTGGGAGATCAACAAAATATGGTTCATAATAAGAACAATTCAACAGAAAGTTTTCGTCAGCCTTATTCCCTTATACAGTTTAAACCCTACTAGGAAGTACTACAAGGTACTGCGATTCCATTGGCCTTTTATGAATATTGAAAGTTTTTAATTAGCTTAAGCATAGTTAAGCTTTCATTTCTAGAAGCACTCTGAGCAGGATTCAGATTGTCTCCATACTAAAAATAGTAATCCTATTAGCATAAATTCTCTGTGATAACTTACCTCTTCTTGATAGTTGCTCGTAATAAAGTGATCTACACCTTAGTTATAGTTTATAATGGTTATTTCATAAATCACTACAAATGGTGTTAGTAGACGTTAACAGTATTTTAGTAATTTCCTAATTATTACTGATTGTCTTCATTTATAGTACCTCTAAAAAATAAATGCGTTGCATCTGAAAGAGTTTTCTTTCATTTAGATATGAATGTTGAAGGAAGCAGAGATTCATACCAGTACTACCAAAAACTGGCTAAACCACTTTAACTAAAAACTTTAACAAGTCATTCCAATCTTCAGTTGGTATGGCGGGAGTCAAATTGACCTTACGCGTTATTTCTCAATGAAGTGAAGATCAAGTGTTTCTTTTCTGTAATCTCAGAAACAAGAAGGATTGCCCTTTTTTCGTAATTTTCTATTATATTTTGCAGTTTTGGAAAAAATATTGATAAGTTACATGTAGGTTCAATTTGGTTCTCACTACTATACCAGTTAAGGGAAAATCCTAGTCGAGTTCAACTTGTTAAAAAGCACTGTTTAAAGTCTAGATAGAATATTGGGCTTGTAGAGATTGGATACATAAATTATAGTGAAAGTGGGCGAGAAAGAGAAAAATAGTCGTGGTTTAATGGTTCTAGTCATAAAATAACTTTTGTCTTCACGTGTTTTAAGCCTATTTGCTCATGTTTCAAACTGAGTACTCAATAGGTATATCAAAACGATGAAATATGACAATTACATTTAATAGTGATCATATAACTGACCATAGAATATGAAGTAGCTGCTAGGAACGTCGTGATTATGTACAGTGTATTCAACATTTTAGGCATACACCTAACTCAAAAAGGCAGTTTTCTCATAGTTGTATGTAGCAAGCAATTTAGTATATTGACCTGAGATAGGGATATTAAACAGCCAAAGATCTACATTTGTTTGATAATAGTTGTTGCGCCCAATTCCTCGGTACACTATAGGTTAAAACTGTGGTTATTTAAAAGCTCTAATTCTTGATTGTCCTAATAATAAGCAGAAAAGCACGTTCATGTTCAGTGTCATTATTATAAATTTTCAAATAAATTAAAACAATTGAAATGAAATGAAATCTTTTAAGTTTGACGTCCCATGCTTATGCCGGCTAGATTAAAGGAGACGGTGATGATGAGAAATGAATGAAATGGTGGAACGAAGAAAGTGAAAGGAAACGGGAGAACCTCTAGAAAATCCACGCACACGGGGTTTGTACACCACAAAGCTCACTTGGCGCGAGCTGGGGTCGAACCAAAGACCCCATGCACTAGAGATGAACGCTCTACCACTGAGCCAATTAAAACAATAAAGTTCAAGATACACTTAAATTGTCACAATATGTTACTCTCAAATCTAAATATGGTTTCCATTTTGAAGTAATTAAATTGACAGAATACAGTTTAAGTTGAAATGAAACCGTTACAATAGTTTTTACTACAGGCATTTATTGCCATCAGCCAGGAAGATATGGTGGCGACTCCTATTAGCTTAACTCTGTAACTCATAGGTTGACATGTTTTTGTACTATAGACATGCTACTCTTAGAAATGGATGGCCAAAATTAGAATAGGACTATACGTCTGAAGCAAAAACGAAAAATTGCGGCTGTGAGAGGAAGTATTTTATTGACCAACGATCGTAGATTCTCTTCAGCAACATATCAATAATAAAGATAAACAAGCTGAAATTCACAAGATTGAAAAAAGAGTGACCTTAGGCAATATTTGCAATATAATTCTTACGACAAGGCATAACACATTTCTCGGAATTCTTTATTTCAACAACGATTTTGAATTTGCCCTATTAAAATAGATTTCAAACTAGTTTCAACATTACCAACAATGAAAATTCAAATTAAATAAAGCATGGATAGAGAACTGAAACCGTGTCCATTCCTTACCTATTCTTTTACTGTACAGGTTTTACGAACACATTATACGGTATCAAGTGCATTAAATGTGTTTTAATGGAATATAAAGGAAACGGAAACAAAAATATGAGAGAACTGGGATGATATTTTGAAGCAAACATCAAAAAGAGACAAGTCTGCTCAACAGAAATTAAAATTATACTCAATAGGTAGATGCTGAATTTGCTGTGACGGCATTATTAATAATTGGTCCTTAATAATAATAAAAGCGTAAAATTAAGAGCACAGCTCTTGCATATATAAACCTCTTTTTGACTAGTCCTTTAGTGTTAACAAGAACAGAATATTTTATTGGATATCTTGAGTATCCTCATACTTAACGCACTTACAGCGTATTAATAATTACCAAAAAACATATATATTACTTTCTTTCTTAATTATCTATTTGCTAAACACCATTACCACTTGTATTTATAATGACCTTGCCCGCAAGGTCATAGAATTTCCTTTTTCTCGATTTTCTTCCCTTTATAACAGGATTCTGAAAATATTCTGTATATAAACTCCATTCGGTTTTAATATGACAAAAGAAGATTAATGCTGGGAAGATATCAAATTTTGTGATCACACTTGTAGATAATTGGATATTCGTCATAAAGATTCTCATATATCCCTTCACTCAAGCTTTCTTGCAGAAAATTTGGTCCAGGAGAGTTGAGATTAAGTTGTAAAGGGGCTACACTGGGACACTATTTGGTAAAGGATTTGCCCCACAGCAATGAAATATAATTGCATGTTAGCTCTCTACCTCCCGGAAGTATACCTAGAAGAAATACTGTTCACTCTAGCTCCTTAATTTTCAGTTTTTGATAAACTCGGAAACCACAAGTAAAGAGTTGCCCGTCCTACCCCTGTTCAACTCTACCAGACAAATAAGCTACAACCTGGATTTAGGTAGAGGACCATACGTAAGTTTTAGAATCCAGCTTGTGACACACCCTAAGTTAAAATTCGAAACCATATACCTAATTACCTACCCAAGTATCGCATATCAAAGGAAAGTGTGTTTACTATTCACCATAAGAGAGCTTAAAAGAAAAATATAACTTCCATTTACTCTCATTTTGCATCAATTCTGTACTAGCACAATAAAATCAACACACATTCTAAACATTCAGGATATTGAAATAGCATCTCCAGATCACGAAACTACCCGCATGATATTTGAAATAGATTGGAACAAAGTGGTCTGATTTTGTGAAAAGTACTTTTTCGTCGACCGTTTCGCATTATATTTGAAATGAGTACGGAACAGATTGATCTGGTTCTGTCAAAGATACTTTATCGTCGACAGTTTGTATGAAAAACATCGCTGCAAATTTACTGTCTCATTACTCAGACCCGCATTCTGAATAGGCAACATATATATAATAGTAGATTACTTATTTTATTATGGAAATTCCTGTAGTTCTTTGTTTTGATGCTGTGTTTCAGTTGCTCTCCGACCATGATAGAATACTTCAAAAATTAAACTGCATTATACGAAATCAAATATAGAAAAAACATTTGTATCAAAATTAATAAATTGAGTACCGGTATGTAATCTAGAGCGAATCACAAGCACTTGTCATACGATTTTCTTTTAAAAGTATTTACCTTATGGTACCATAGTCTTGCAAATACTTCCAAAGTTCGAGCCTACTCAAAATATACCTTTTCTTTTATGTTAATAGTAACATTGATATTGTTATTGCATATACTAAAATATGGAACTGGCGACAACTGCTAATTACAATATTTTTACTGAAAACAACATATAAATTCATACACCATTCACGATTTACAAAACCGAAATACAATAAAAATTGAATTAGAAATGTTAAGTATGAATATATGTCGCAATAAAAATGACACAGAACAGTTTGTTACAAAATGAGAAACTCAATTTACAGACAATCTAAAAGATTTTCCCTTTCAATTTCGCTTTGTCTTGTTCATCTTTCAACCGCTCCATCTCGTCTAAATTTTTAAGTTCTTTCGTGATAACGCCTCGCAGCGAAGGGTCAACACCTAACGCCTTGTTGAAGTCTATACGAGCTTCGTTTGGATTCCATGCTCCAACATGGGCCTTCGCTCTTCTGAACAACGCTTTCACATTATCTAGAAGAAAAATGTTAATTATAATAGCAGCAGCAGCACCATCAAACATGAAACTGAATTTGAGGAAGAGAATTCGGAAAGTTTCACATCAAAAACACATATTTTAAGTATTTCAAACTCAGCGTACTTCTTGCCAAAGAGTGTACTATTTAAGAGAGACTCGTCTCCATTAATACGATTTGTTCAAATACAATTATTATTGAAAATCCTGTAACTTCTTTATTGGTATCGGAAAATAAGTCAGTTTCATTTCACAGTGCGAAACTATGGTAGACTTCAAAAATGTGAATTCAATACTCAAACTTGAAGTAATATATTTATAATTACTTGTTCCAATAGAGAAATAAGATTCAAGATAGATTTTGGTCTCGGGACGCTGAATCCGTATCATAAAGCCATTACTTGCTATCTCTCACTGTTTTTGCTCTATGGGATTAACATTAAAACTTAAGTGGTAATTGGTTCAATCACTTCTGGTTGCAATAAAAAGTATAAAATCAGAGATAAAATATATTCTTGGTATTAAAGCTATGTAAAAAATTCGCTTGTTGCTAACTATTTCCATTAGTGTTATAATCGAATAAACGTCGATTTTCACTACTTTCGGTTTCAACAGATAGTTCAAGTAGAGGCAACATTCATTCTTGGGACGACGAGTCTGTATCGAAAACAGTTTTCTGATATCCCTTACCGTTTTTGCTCTATGGATATAAATACTGAAAAAGGAAGTACTCATAAATTTGAACTACGTCCGGTTTTGATAGAATGTTGCAGATGGTGATGGTATGTTCTCTTGAGAGTTGAATGGATTGCTGAAATCTGCTTGTCCACTGAAGTCTCTGGCGGATATATATATATTTATATATATATATATATATATATATATATATATATATATATATATATATATATATTTTTTTTTTTTTGGGGGGGGGGACATCAAAGAAAGTGATTTAAATGGTAGTACTTAGCCTAATATGTTTATTATCTTTGATTTCATTTGTTACCTTTCTGCTTACCTTCACGGATCCCCTGTGACGTATCAAGAATAATAGTTTCACAAACTGAATATTATATTCCAAATAAATATAACTATTATTATTTATGTTATTCTGTCGTTAGTAAATAAATTAAATTATAATAGAATATTGAATCTTTTGTATTTCAAAATATTGGGGGACGCGTCCCCCTACCAGAGACGCCCGTGCGCTTGTCCCTATCTATTGCCGTTTTTGTTCTATGATGATTAACATTAAAACGGAAACGCTTGATTTCTACCACTTTCGATTTGAAAATAGAGTTAACGGGAGATTTGGGTCCTATTCCTGGGATGCGAATCGATTGCGAAAAACCACTTCTCGATATATATTTCACCGTTTACTCTCTATGGAAATCGAAACCGGAAATACTAGTACATTTCAATCATTTCCGGTTTCGGTAGAGCGTTGCAGGTGGTAATGCTATGATCTGCTGAACCGATTACAAAAAAACGATCGTTGCTATATATTACCCTTTTTGTTCTATAACTATAAATATTGAAACTGGTTATGGTTGATTTCAACCACTTCCGGTTTGAATAGAAGATTAGCCTAGAATATGAAATTATTCTTAGGACGCTGAATCGATTGAAAAAAAAATCGATGTTTTACTGTTTTTGCTCTATGGAAATCAGTATTGAAACTGGAAGTAGTTGTAAATTTCAACCACTTCCAGTTTTGGCAGTGTTATGGACAGCAACGATATGTTTCCTTCAGACGCTGAATCGACTTAAAAAAAAAAAAAAAATCTTGTTGCCGCTATGTTAAAACTGGAAATGGCAAATCACAACCACTTCCGGTTTGAATAACATCTTAACGGAGCTGATGGGACATACTCTTGGGTCTCTGAATCGATTTCAAAAAAAATGTTTCTTGATATCTTTTACGATTTTTGTTCTGATACCTGTCAAATGACAAGGGGACGGACACAGTCGTTTTGTAAGATTTCCAACACTTATGCAGAACATAGTTTGGAAGTCTAAAAAGCCCACTTTTATGAACATTACAATACACAATGAGTATTAAATAAGACGTGAGCAGCTATAACTTTGAATAATGTAATATTAGCGCTACTAGATATGATTGCACATTTTAACAGTACAACTATATATAACAGAAATGGAACTGAAAGAGTGAGATATTTCAGTCATCTTCAACAACCGACACCCGAACCAGTCCCAGCTCACTGAATCCTTTCATGTGGCCTTCCTGGCCCGTTATCGAAAATGTATTTCTTACGCAATATCTTAAATAGAATTGAATATTTTTCCTTGATAACTGATGTCCGCCTTGATAATATCTTCCGCGTTTTAACATTCAATGTACCACGAACATTGCGAGACTTAACCAGAACATGAATGACTAAGTTGCCCACAAATATAGTGCATAAATAGATTTTCTGTTTTTCTTTAGTAAGCAAATATCTGGTTACTGTTGTAACAGTTTTTGTGTTCCTGTGACGTTGGTGTAAGATGAACGTGTTTCTGCACTGAGTATTGCTATTAAATTCTTGTAAAAATGTTATACATTATTTCGTACGGCCCTCGACTCCAATAAGTCCTCTGCGATTGGCCCACCCACTTTTCAACGTGCACCTGCCTGAGACATATCGTCGCTGCGCCTCGAAGAACCGCTATGCGACATTTTTGTCGAAACTGAATTATGCCGTGCAAGTAAACCTGAAAGCTGTCAGGCAGCGTCCCTTATAATGTGATAAGTGAATATTCAATTGTTTCGCCACAACAATAAAAAAATAACAGATTTTTTATTTCTAATAATTTCACTTTGTCTGGCAGTGTAAACCATTGGATGATGTTTGCTGCCAAATGCTTGATGATGTTTTATTTTTAAAAAATCGTTTGTATTTCAAAAAATCAAGGCTAACTAAATTTATTAAAAATAAAATATTCTTTTCATGGTAAAACAATTACAAACCTGAAATCATCAAGAGTGTGATTATTCCTAAAGAACTTTTAAGAAATGATTGTATTAGGTACTGAAATTTTCCTGATAGTTACACTGAATATACTGGAATTTTGAAAATGAAAGTCAGTAGACACCCTGTATGAGAACTTGGAACATTTTTTAATCTCTTACCTGGATCACTATTGAGAACAGATGTACAATGTTCAATGACCTGATAATAGTCCTTTTCTATAAGTTTGCACTGAGCATAATTCAAAAGCAGAGGAATTTTCATCTTTTCCAGTGTGTTCCATTCTTCATCGCCCGGTCTCTCTCTACAATACAAAGTAAGAAACACCCATGAAATATTTAAGAAAATATATCTAGAATTAGTAATATAATTTTCACTTATACATTGACACAAATAACTGATACATTGTAAAATATTGCACAAAATACTCCGCCAGCAAATAAATAGTAAATAAATGAACGTTACTAAATATTTACTATTGTGAAATACACAATATTAATATAGTAATTTGGTTCAGGATTTTCATGCAAATGTATATTTGAAATGGTGTCTCAAATTCCGTGAAGAATGTTTCTTCTATGTTTAATAACAAGATAAACCAATATGGAAGGTATGAAGGCTCTTAATACTATATTTACTATTATTTTAATTTGTATTATGCATAGCATATCCATATGTGTTATTTAATTGGTCTATTTCAACATAATAAGCACTTCGTAAAGCTTCTTTTTCGACACCTTTACAATTAATAAACGAGATGCTGATGACCATTCATTTCTCCCTGAATGACGTTAGCTACTTGAAATTGTTCAACTTTATTTCTGTCAAAACATTTTGAGATGCTAAATTTTGTTTGACAATTTAAGGCAGTAATTTTCAAACAGTCTGCCGGCAGAAAGGACACTGAAACTAATTAAAGTCGGTTTAAAGGGACAAGTTTTGACGATAAATGTCACTTCAGTTTTCGTATCTCTCTCATGTATTTTTTACCTTTCACGAAAATTCACGATTTCTCTTACAAATTTCAACCTAGAGACTTCAAATTTTTAGAGAAGGAAATTCATAACCTATCGAAGGTAACAATCCGTGCCGATTTTTTATTTAGAATTTCCTTCATTGTTGAAATGGTTTGACTTTTGAAATAGACATCCAAATCTTTAACAATATAACTTTCAACAATGAAGAAAATTCTAAATAAAAAATCGGCACGGATTGTTGTCTTTGACAGGTTATGGAGTTTCTTTTCTAAAAAATTTGAAGGCTCTAGGCTGAAATTTTTAAGAAAAATCGTGAATTTTCGTGAAAGGTAAAAATACATAAGCGAGATACGAAGACTGTAGTGACATCTACCGGCAAAGCTTGTTCCTTACACCAACCTTAATGATATTGCATAATTTTTCATTTTCTTAAATAATAAACTATTTATTACATCACCTGTGATGATTTTCTGTTAGTAAATTGTATTACTTTTGTACACTTCAATATTTCTTTATGATCGAAACTGCAAAGTAACTTCGCATTGCCTCTGAATGAAAAAAAAGGGGGGAGTGTGCCGTAGAATGTTAAAAAACACAGTTAGTGTAATAAAAACTGAAAAAGGTTTTTAAAAGCTTATTTAAAGTAATGCATTTAGTTGCATACGACGCACTCAAGGGTGAGTTCGAAAAATTCTGCATAACACTCTCTTAAAATGACAACTGACACTTGCACCACTCATTAATTATGACGACTACAATACATATTAAATACTAATGGTGGTGTTTTTATGTGTTTCTTCTTTCTATTTTATGAACAAATTTCTCGACAAGATAAAAAGATCTATAGTCATCAAAGTTTAACGTACAATAACCTTTTAATCGTGCATTTATGATTTTAACAGTATCTTTAAAAGTGCGTTAGAAGTAGGCAAGATTTCTATAAACTAGCTCAAAATTCTCTCTTCATTTTCACTCTTTGAAGAATTTTAACTGTATTCGTACCTATAGAAAAAAAAGGACCAGAGGAAATCCGTTGTATTCTCCATTATCATGGAATATCAAAATGTTACTCTATTTACCACAGAATAAAAATTATTGTTCACCACTTGACTTACTTTAACATTAACTGTTCCAATAAACCCAGAGCTTCTGCATATTTGGTAGCGGCCTGTGTGTAGTCATTTTCCTTATATAACTGATTGCCCTCTTCACGTAGCTTTGGTACGGTATTTAGTTTTTCGTTTTCATCCATCTGCCACGATTCCTTCTTGTATTCATTCGCTCCCTCTACCTTTAGCAGTTCTATGACAAAATTAAAAATAGAAAATGAATAACAAATCAATTATGGATATAAAGGGTGTTAATGAACTATACCGACAAACTGTAAGAGGTGATTCCTTACATCAAAAGAAGAGAAAAATTCATATGGACCTGTGGGGAAAAGTGCATAGTTTCAGAGCTAAGGCTGTCCAAAATCGTGAAAAAGACAAATTTCAACAGACCATATTTCGAATTCCAGAAACTGGATGGTGGTCCTTATCAGCGTAAAGGAAGTCACACATACGTAATTCAAAAATGCATATTTCATTAATGTTCAATTGATATACAAAGTATTCCATACAGGGTAGAATTTCAAGACAAGCCATCAACCGAATTTTGAGATATGCTCTGATTTTATGATTGGTCCAAAGTAGGCAAATGATAAGCCTTATTAGCAGTGAACACAGAATCCTTTGGCGCGATGCCAGAAGTGTTAAGGATCGTCAGCAGCACGGTTTCACGTACTCGGGAAAACACATACTGCAATGTTTTCTTTCACGCTCATAAGTGAAGAAAACGTGAAATATACCGTGACGAAATACATCGCATCACACATTATTTCGAACACAAAAATACATGAAGCTGCTGCTTCCTAACACTTTCGACTTCCCTCCGAAGCATTGAATGTCCATTCTTGTCAAGGTTTACCTTCTGCCTACTTTGGATTTGGATTAAACTTGAAATCAGAGTATATCTGAAAACTCTATTGAGAGCACATCTGAGAATTACACCTGTAGGAATACCTTGTATACCTATTGAAAATTGACGAAATATACACTTTTGGATTATGTATGCTTGGCTTCCTTTACACTGATAAGGACGACCATCCACAGTTTCTGGAATTCGAATTAAAACCTTTTGAAATTTGGCTTTTTCGCGATTTCGCACAGCCCTAGCTCTGAAACTATGCACTTTTCGCCATAGGTGCATATGAACTTTTTCTCTTATTTTGATGTGAGGAATCACCTCTTACAGTTTGTCGGTATAGTTCATTAACACCCTGTATAATATTATAATAATTACCGAAGTCTACACGAAGTTTTACTTTCTTTTCGTACATCAACAGTCAAAATTGTATGTTTAAACTTAATTTAAATAACTCCCACTTGATAACTCGAAAATGTGCATTCTAGAAAATATTCACACAATGTATTACGTGTAATGGGCAGAGTCAAAAGTATATAGGAAAATCCTACCATCTATAGTAGAAGAAATAATAATGAACTTCTTCGAAGTCGTTGCAACACGAACATGGTAAGGAGAATGAAAAAAATTCGATGTATACATATATGTAAGCTATAACTGCTATTTATTTTCTATTCAATATGTGTATATCTTTGTAGATCATGAATCAACTCCTAAGGATTATTATCAACTGAAAGATATTTTTCTTGATGCTAAAGAAAATAAGATAAATATACAGCAAATCACCATGAATATACTTATTCAAATATTTATATGGATTTATACTGCCCTAAGTTAACATTGAAATTGTTCTTTTCTTTCTTTCTGTCTTTTTCTTTTCTTTTTTCTTTCAAAATCGTCTACGAAAACAAACAACAATAATACAAATGTTCCTTTATAGAGAGGGTATTCATAAGTTATTATTTATTATCCAGAATCTTCGAGAACTGTTTTTCATTTATCTAATTTACACTGGAGGCGATTATGGATTCTATATGAAGACTACAAACTTGAATATCACAAGAAATGCTTTCTTCGATACTGCTAATAACATTATCAATCACAGGGCTCCTAGTGGTCTGGTCTCTTCTAAATAACTGAAAAGTGACCAAAAGGACATGAAAAAGTGACAAAAATCTCATCAAAAATAACTTTAAACCTCGATGCCAAACTTGGACATAAACTGAACATTTTTTTTTTTCACCAACCAAAATAGAGCAGTGGCTGGATCATAGCTGAAATACGTAATGTTTTAACATGTAAATAAAACAAATAGGATTACTTGTGTTTAGAGGTTCATTATTAATTACATACTTTGCACGCATTTGTATTTCAACTTTGATCTGGATGGAGTAAGGCCAAATTTCTATATTTTCATTATGTGCAATAATACAAAATTAAAGTAATGTAATTAATACATAGCATCTAGATTACCATTAACTGTTAATAAAATTTTGTCTTGTACAATTGGTTTGTTACAAATTTTGTCTTGCTACCATATGATTGGTAAACATAGGTATGGCTTTTACCAACATTTCGCATACAATGAAAAGTAAACTGTAAACAGCTATTATATGTCATTGTTCTTTAACACAATAAGATCAAAGCAAATAATGTGGATTATGTTTATACCCTTATTGTGAACTCTTAAAAATAAATAACAAATGCAGTTGCATACAAAATAAAATAAAATGCAGTAAAAAGAATGTATGCTAACAGATTTTCACATAAACTTAGTCTATGTGAAATGGAAAAAGGCATGTTTATGTGAAATGGAAAAAGGCTTCTACCTTTTTCTATTTTTCCTTTGAAAACTGCCAATGCAAAACATAAATCACACGAAAAAATTACTTTAGCCCCCCCAAAAAACTTTCAGTGACAAACTTGAAAAAAGGTAACTTTTAGTTTTAAAAAAAAAAAGTGATTCGCTATGAGCCCTGCAATCAACTAACTTTTTATATGCCCTGGGAATCTTAATCGAATGATTATTTTCATAGTATGATTTCGACAATCAATGCTGACGCCATGGTTGCCGAAACCATACCACGAAAATAATCAAGGGTTCCTAATACCAACTCTATTGCCTATGGGATTCGAAGTTCCAACCATATTCACAAAAGCTCTTCGCTGACTTCTGATTAGCCAACTGGATCCAGCTTCTCCTTTTTATTTCTACCTTTGCGGAACCCATCTTAATATTGTACTTCCCTCTGCGCCTAGGTCTTCCTAATGGTCTTATTCCGATTGTTCCCAGTTAAAATTTTAAATTCCTACTTTTTTTTTCCATTCTGGCTCTACGACCTCTACCTGAGTCTTCCAGAATTAATAAGCCCAACAATGTTAGGTAAATGGTATAAATTATGCATTTAATCGTTACGAAGTTTCTGCTATTCACCGTTCTCGTCACTTTTGGGTACGGATATTTGCCTCAGGACTTTATTTTCAAATGCTTTCATTCCGCATTCTTCCCTCAAAATAGGCGACCATACAGAATGACAGGCATAGTTATCATTCTATATTTTTAAGCTTGAAATTCTTCGACAAAATTCTCAAAGACAAAAGTGTTTGAACTGAATAACAACAGGAATTCCCTGCTTTCCATCGATATTTAATTTCTTCGTGAACATTTTGTGCTGTTAATGTTGATCCCAGCTACATGAAACTGTCCACTTTGTGGAAAGTATTACTTGACATTTTAACATATTACGGTCACGACGAATTTCCATGTATTTAGTTTCTTCTGCATTTACTTCTAAACCCATGTCCTTGCAGGCGTTTTTCGACTTTTTTGGTTTTCTTTCTCCAGAGATCATCTCTTATCAGACTGACACCTCAGTATAAGCCATAACCTGGTGAGTGGCATTCAGCTTTAGGCCATGGTTGCTGTTTTCCTTATAGTGTATTCCAGAACAAAACAATAATAATGAAGACAACACATCTTTTTGTTTCAGGCCATTTACGACGCAAAACTTTGTGAACAAGTATTTCTCTACTCGGACTTTATTTTAGGTTACATTTAAATACATCTTAATCAATCTAGCAAGAGTTTTTGATATACCAAATTCAGTAAGAATACTGTACAATGTTTTCTAACCGGATCATAGGCCTTTCTGAAATCAATAAATAATTGATGCATCGGAGTGTTGTGTTTCCATTTCTCACGAATGGTAAATATCTGGTTGATAGTCGATTTATTTTGCCTAAATCTGCATTTATGTTTGAGAGGATTTTATAGGATGTTGACAAAAGAGAGAGAACTTGATAACTCAGTTTTGTCGCCTTTCTTGTGAACTAGAAAAAGTAACTGAATTTCTCTATTCTTGCGGCAATCCCTCCTTGTTCCAAATGAAGGAAATGAGTTTGTGTATGTCGTTCCACTATTTTCTCCTCCAGCAAAAATAAACTTAGCGCGAATTTCACCTACACTCGAAAATTTGTGTTTCTTTAATTTCTCTATATAACAATTTCTATTTCAAGCTATGGATTGAATGGTTCTGTTGTATTCATTTCAGTTTCTCTGCGAACGTTATTTTTTGGATGTGTGTTTATAAAATTGTCAAAATGTCTTTTCGCCTATTCAAAGTACTATTGTATCCGTGAGAATTCTTAAATTCGTTTATACGTTTACTACATGACCGGAATATTTTTGTTTTTACTGTTATCTATAAGCTCAATAATTTTATCTTTCAAAAAGTCAGATTTCTTTGTTCTAAAAGTTTTAAAAAATTTTCGCCTGCTATTAATGAAATTTTGTGCAGTTCTATCATTCCGGACTTTGTAGCTAAAGCACTTTTGCCTGCTTTTTCTTCTCTGCTAGTTTAGTGCATTCTTGATCGAACCACGGTTTGTTCCTAGTATTCCGCATGCCTCAGTATTTCCTTTGAGGATTTCTAGGGCATACAAAGTTTAGTGATTGTTACTTAACAAAAATGTGCCAGACTGTATCTGTGTTAAAGTACTGATAACATTGTCTGATAATTACTTCGACAACGACAACATACGACCAGCAATAATGACTTATATTTGATCATGACACTATCTAATACTCATGACCAGGGTTGCCATACTATGAAATGCCAGAATGCTGAGATTTTCACTTCGCTAATTTTGATTTTTAAGGGGGCAGACTACTAAATACTTTTCAAAAGCTAACAATTTTTCTTTTGCCCTTTTTCGTAAGTAGAAAGAGATAATAAAATGTAACTTAGCACAATAAGAGATAATGTTATTGTACACCCGAAAATACGAATCGGATGAATAAGCAGGGTTGCCATCCATAGAGATTACAGTGTGGCTAAAATATGAATTACTCAAAAATCTAGGTTAAGGCAGCGACTAAGAAAACGAACTCAACGGTAATTGATGACTTATCATGCTGTCTATGTTCCTTGTTAACTATTTTTTAATTAATATTTGTATTTATTTTGTAATAACTTACATAAATTATTACAAAATGAATAAGTATACTATTTGCATTTGCTTTGTGTGTTTATCTGTGTGTATGCATATGTATGTTTACCAGTATCTTGTTTCGCGAACAGATTTCAAAGAATGCGGCTGATCTGTTTTTGACATTCATTCTGTATACTCACGGGAATTGATTTTGGCTGATGATCTCGTTGCTTTATTATGTTTGTGAAATCGATCTACGCAGTCAAGAGTATTGTTCTACGACATTTCATATTAGTGTATTTTATTAAAACTAAGATTATTCTTAATTGTGAACAACTGAGTAAATGTATTAAGTATAAAATTAACTAGTAATCATACAGTCGTATTACCACCACATGTTTAGCGCCTTAAACACTCCTTTGTTAACCCTCCATCGGACGCATAATCTGTGAGATGAACGAACATTTTTATCTGCCAAAGCTTTTTATTTTTCCACCATCTATACGATAACCCCATTGCTGTTCCTCGCAGTTCAATATAGTCTGCAGTAATGAGCTTCTAATCTGTGAGGTTATTTGAGCCCGGTCGTGTAATTTTTCAGTATTGTTCGAAATGAAACCTTTCAGTTTAACGTCCCCAGTTATGCTCTTTAGACTAAGGGAAGAGGTATTATTTTTCAAAACTGAATTTTCTTTCCACGAATATGCCATAGTCCTTGAGCGACAGAACTTGCTAACAGTATCTTTTGTGTGAAATAATCCGAGAAATCAGTTGCATATAATCAAGTTATAAACATTTTATTTAATATGACTCCTGAGTAACAAATTTCTGATACCATCAAGCTCAAAGATGTGTGAGATTAAAAATTTAGTTTCAGATTTTTTGTTTAAAGTACAGTTTTATTGTTTTAATGGAAGTTTTATTCTTTGATTTTAGTTCCTGATGTGTAATTTAAATAAACTGAATTGTTTTAGTACTCTTTCAGTCCACTACAGCAAAATTAGCAAATATTAATGTTATTGACCCGACAGATTAGCTGTGCCTGACGGTGTTACAACTAGTGTTGTAAAATTTCCGGAAATTTTGAACCTGTTGGTAAAATACCGTTTTTTTTTTCGGAAAATTTGGGAAAATAATAAAAATCTTTGTTATAGGTTAATTGTACTAGTAACAGAGTCGTTTTAATTTCGAACACGTAAAAAATGTAAGTTGAGAAATTTCCATATCGCGAATATTTAAAAAAGAAGCATTCGAAAATAAAATTGTTGTAATTATTCTTGAAAGTTAATAATCTGCACTCATTTCCTTTATGTGCTTTTTAGTCGTTTATTCATGGTTGTGCATTAATTACAGAACTTTTACAGTTGCATGCACATCTACTACCATGAAGCGTTTCTGTTGCAATAAATAGGGGCTCTTGAATGAAACTGAGTTCTTATGTGCTCTTTGATCTGCTGAAATTTTGTTAATTTTAACCAAATTACTTCTTCAAAGAGAGAGCAGTCGGCAAATTGCACTAATACTCATGCACTAAGACATATAATTACTATGATTTAATATTCTAATATAGACAGATATTTTTTAATACACTTTATGTACAAAATTTTATACATAAACAACAACTTGTTTTCTAGTGCCACAAATTATCTGTAAGGTGAAAGTGACTATATTTGTAACTTAACAACTCTTGAACCACCAAACCGACCTCGATAAAATTTTCAACATAAATGATGTTCCGGCCTGCGACGCTTTTATCATGTCACTTTGAAGGTGCCACTTGGAGGAAGGAAGGGGAGTATATATTGAAAATGACCGATATTAATGTTGAATCCATAGTTTTTGGGGACGCTGAGATGAACAGTGACACTTCCGATGCCGTTTAAATAAAAATTAAGGCCCGCAACTTGAGGGGAGGGGGGAGAAGAGGAGATATAAAACAATTATTGAAAATAGCCGATATTAGTATCAAATATGCTTGTCGGGGTCGCTGAGGTGAACAGTGACACTTTTGATGCCGTTTAAATCCAAATTCATCCCCGCAACTTGAAGGCGTGGAGATATATATATAAAAATGATCGAAAATGACCGATATTAGTATCGAATCCATTGATTTTGAAGTCGCTGAGATGAACAGTAACACTTACGATGCTGTTTAAATCCAAATTCAATGCCGTAACTTGGGGTATGGAGAAGGGGTAGATATATAGGGGAAGGCGTTGTATCTGTGAACACTTTTAGTCTTCGAAATTTTGGTGCTAATATTCAGCACTTTTTCCCCAATTTTTGTCGTACATTTGAAGTGCCATCTCTTTGCTATCAGATAGGATGATTTTTAAACGTGTTACATAATTACAATAGCTTTTATAAGATAAAATAAGAACAAATCCGTTTTGTTCACAGGTACATTATGGTCGTGTACCATTGAACAGACTCTCTTGTACCTTTGAACAGTGATAATTACAATGTTTCTGCGGCAATAATATAAAAAGAAGCCACAAATATTAACAGTTATAAATTGTAATAAAAGGTTTAGCTATAAAAAGCTCCCCAGAATTAAAATTTTATTAATTAAATTAAAAATTGAAGAGAAGTTCTAACAAAAACTTGTGAACGATAAAGTTGAGCATATACAATTCTTAACATTATGTTATATAATAAGCGAATATATAGAAACTACTTAAAATTACAATTAATAACTTTATATCCTAACCTAACCTATATAAAATATATCAATTGTTTTAACTAACTTTACTTACATTGTGTAGCTTTAAACAGTATTATTTATCGTTCAAACGTACACGATGCATTAATGTTCATAGGTACAGGAGGGTCACCATTACGAAAAAAAATTTTCCACTAGCTTAAATATTGAACAGAAGTTAAAACTAAAACTATTACTGTATTCACTAATGATTCTACCCCAAGTTTGGACAAATAAATATCACAAGTTGCGAAAACTGAAAAGCACAAAACTCAAAAGGTAATTACAAAAAATCTTCGTTTTGGTGGTGAAAAAATTAAAAGGAACATTACTCGACATAACACTCAGTAAACAACAGCCAAACGCGTTTGTAGTGCTTTTTTTCATTTAATTTTTCAAATGAATTTTAATCACTGCACCTAGATAGCTCTGAATTCGAGAAAAGCACAGGTGTTCAAAGGTACAACGCCTTCCCCTAAAAACGATCAAAATGGCGGATACTAGTGTCGTATCTATAGTTTTCGAGGTCGCTGAGATGAACAGTGACACTTGCGGTGCCGTTTAAATCCAAATTCAGGTTCTATTAATACTCCTAAAGGGAGAGGGTGACGTAAAAGTAATTGAAAATGACCGATGCTAGTTTGAATTCATAGTTTTTGGGGTTCATAAGTTCATTGGTGACAATTTTGGTGCCCTTTATGTCCAAAATGAAACATTCTTCCCGTGCAAAGAAGGATATTCTGCTAGTCTCTAATAATAACGAACGCAAATTTCACATGTTAAATTCTTTAATATATTTCTTGCCGCTCAAATTTACGCACTTGTACAGTATGTGTAAATAACATCATCTCTCTTTTTAAATTGTTCCAAAAATATACAAACAATAAAGAGGGATTTTTACCAAAAATCAAGAAACTATAAAGTAAAATTAAAGCCTGTTGCTTTAACTATTTTTCCTGCTAGCGAAATACATTATATATATGCTGCAGACACATTACGGCAAATAAGATTAACATCAGGAGAAGAAATAGTTTTTAAATTATAATTTCCCATTTTTGCCAATCCGATTTTTGCCAATATTTCCGAACAAAAGATATTTTCTAATGGGTTCAAAGTTTCCGGAAATTTTACACAGCACAAGGAAGATACTACCTACATAGGATATATATATTTGATTTTAACATACTGGTATTAACTACAAAGGGTGTTCAAAAAGTTTTGCACAGTGGTCTTTTTTTTCTTTCTTTCTTTCAAGAGGAGAATGAAATTTTTTGTGAACATACTTGGAACATTTAGCTATACACTGAGTCTACTCAATGTAGCCTCCATCATCTGTGACGCATCTGGTCCAACGTTCTTTCCATGATGTAAATGCACTTTGGTAAAATTCTGGGGATTGACTTTTACACCATCGCTTGACACAGGAAATAAGATCTTTCTCACTATCAAATGTTTTACCGCGCAGGTGGGCCTTCAGACGTGTTTTGCTATCAGATTCGGACAAAAACAACCATGTTTCATCCTGGGTAATGATGCCGTCAAAACACTGTTTTCAGTAAAAGTCGTCATGAGACCTTCGCACACACCCTTCCTCATCTTTTTGATTTCTCTTGTCAATAATCTAAGCACCCAACGTGCACAGATTTTTCTGTACCCTAGTGACTGTACCACTGATACCACACTAACCAATGACAAACCAGTCATTTCAGCAAGCTGTCGTGTCGTCAAACATCTGTCATTTTGTATGATTTGATTAATGGTCTCCTTATTCACATCACTCACTACCGTCGATGGTCTACCGCATCGTGGATTGGCCAGTAGAGAGAAATCACCTTTAAACCTCTGCAATCATCGCTGGATACTGCTGCGATCCAATGTGTCCTCCCCATAAGCAAGGAGCAACTTTCTGTGAATCGATGTGGCAGAGTCATCGCCGGTCTTGAAGAGGAACTCCATCACCGACCGTTGTCGCAACATGACATCTACTTCACGGTCCATTATGGCTCACCTGTAAATAAAAGAAAATACTTTTATATACCAATTTATAGCTAAATGTTCCAAGTATGTTCACAAAAAATTTCATTCTTCTTCTGCAACAAACAAAAAAAATTAGAGACCACTGTGCAAAACTTCTTGAACACCCTTTTTAAACTGATTTTGGCCCCGTTATTTAACAAGTCCCTTTCATAAGATTGCTTAAGATAATTTAAATGTGTCTATATTAATTAATCTAACTAATACTATCTTTTGTGGGCATAACTATTTTCTATCAAGGTGCTAACTTTAAAGGAGTTGTGGACATATATTTGTTGCTACAAATTTTCCCTACTCTAATAGAAGAAACGTAATAGTTTTCATTTTTAAACCGTAGTAAAATATTCCACAATTTCAGTTTTTCCCAAATTTTCCGGTTTTTTCCAAGCTCGGGAAAAAAACGATAAAAAACTTTTTTTAGCCAAAATTTCCGTTTTTTTTTTTTTTTTTCAAGCCTTTACAACACTACATTGCGGCCGACAGAGGATTAATACTACAGTTATATTAGTTAAACCAACATTACCTTATTATGCGGAAATCTCTTCCAACGAAAATAAATAATGGCACCGTCACATTTTGCTCAAGGTTTTACTGTATTATGAACTCCCCTTAACGCCGGCACGTGTAACAGTAAATTACATGTTTATAAAATTTTATGATCATTAAAGAAGTATGTCTGATATTAGATACATCTTTAAATCTGAAACAAGTCTGAGCAGACTGATTTAAAGGCTGTCGAAAATTACGTTATGATATAAAACTGCAGAAAAGGTGATCCACTGGTGGTACATGTGGCCACAAACGTGAAAGTTGCAGCCACTAACCGATGGATCACAAAGCTGCTGGAAGAAAACTGGTTATCCACCGGTGGGTCATGCAGCAGTTAGGGTGTTAACATAAGGCACATACCTATTGTAAATTCCAAATCGCAGGGAGTTTTGATGAGTTCATCCAAAATGGCATACCCGAGCCCTTCATTTTGCAGAGAAACTCCACAGCAATGATGCCTGCGCTCTTCCTTTGGTTTATCTGCTTCTCGCAGCGTACGAGATACGAAGGGGTAAGAACCCACAAGCTGAAACAATTAAATCGAATATAGTGACAATCCATCGATAACTGTTAGTAATTCATAAATCTTTTCATACTTCATTTTAGATTCAATGCAAATCGAAATGATCAGCCCAGTTATGGCAGAATTATCAAAATATTTGACTACTATTAGAAATAATTCTTCCTTCAAGAGGCCAGCTAATATGATCAAAATATGATGTGAACTTTTATACGCAATCTACATGTATGCACGCTTTGCACATAGAAATTTGTCGTTGATTCAGGATGGGAGTGTGAACTTTTACAAGTCCAGTCTTCTTCTAGATAGAGTATGCAAATTGAATAATTTGCAGTACAAACAACGTAGGAAAGCTGTGTACAAGGATGTATAGGAAAGCTTTTTTTTTTTTTGTTTTGTTTTGTTTTGTTTTGTTTTTAGCAATGATGTAAGATAGCAAAACAACGGAGAAATACAGATATGAGCGAACAATTCCGCTCATACAGATATGTGCGCTATTTTAATACTTGGTTTACACACTCCGACTCAAGGCCATGAAGTTTAGCTATTCTTCAGTGTATTTTTGATCATATGTATCATGGGAATACATTTAATGTTAATTTCATACGCCCATGCTAGGATTCCTTTGTTCTAAACATACAACCTGGGGGACAAAAGGTGGCAGTTGACCCCACTTCTTTGAGTTGAGTTGTTTTTGAGTTTAGCGTCCCGTTCAGCAGCAAGGCTATATGAGATGTGGACATACTGATTAATGTGGAATACGAACCACATGAGCTCCCGCCAGGAATCCCCCGGGTTTTCCCATGCCAAAGGCGCGTACGCTAACCGCTTAGTCACGAAGGAGATCCCCACTTTTTTGAAGTGACCCCTTAATATATATACAATTTCATTTGGAAATGTAAAGTTTTTGTATGTATTACTGGTTCATAGAAAAAATGGTGCCATATATTCGCCGTTCCTTGAGCACATATTGGTTATTTGTCTTTCCGTGCAGTTAAGGAAGCTACAGGAACTGCGTTTTAATTGCAATTGCGCATTTCTTTAAATGTCGTAGCATATGCTTGTAGTATTTATTGTCTTTCATTCTCTAAAACTAATAACATTCATATAATGGCATGTGTGGAATTAAAAATATAAGTCGTTCATTAATCCCCAGTTTCAATGTAACTTTTGCAAAACAAACCTCATTATTCATTACTATTATTAATATTATCTCATAATTAATAATAATAAAATTTAACAATAGTGCTCAAAAATCTTACGTGAAAGTTTCCAAAAATTTAAATTTGAAAGTGATAATAAAAAAATTTTCAAGAACTTTTACTTCAGTGTAAGAATTTTTGAACTAATGATTGCAAAATTCTTAAACCTGAAAAAACAAGATGTTCAAAAAAAAAATAAGAACACTGGTCTACATCAATTTTGCTGACTGGAGGCTATCAGCTGTTCTTTAATAATTCGAGTGTGCTAAATCCAAAAATAAAATCCGTTTTTCTCTATCACGTCAGGTATTTTCACAAAATGAAATTTTATCTAATATTTCATGTATGCTTTAGAACCATTAATCGTAACGTAGTTTTACAAGATGTCACAAGATGGCAGCACATTCACTGTTACCTTTAATTTTATTTTTACGAGTTAATATCACGTTGAATTAAAATTGAAGAGGATGTAACGTATGTAAAGGGTTGAAATAAAAGAGTACTTGCAGGGTGCTGCTGAATTTTTATGCAGGGTGACGAATTACGCGGCACTCTTTGCTTATGGAAAACATGGCGAGTTAATAGATTGCGAAAGATGTGCTAGAATTTTGTAGAAATTTTGCAAACATTTACTGATCTGGTTATTTCTAGTATTGGTGCGCTGTATTGGTGTAGTGATATCCACAGGATTACAGCTATTGTAGTGTAGACTACACACATTCTGATCAAGTTGGCAGCTGTACCGAGTTTAAATAACATTACATCTATTCGTAGAAAGTGTAAGAACGATCCGGATATATGTTGCTATATTTGTGATTCTTTCACAACCCCCAAACAACGAACAAATATTTCGGAATTTATACGAAAAGTGTATCATGCATATTTCGGAATTCAATTGGGCGACCAAGATAAACCATGGGCACCACATAAAGTATGCAGGACTTGTGTAGAAAATCTCAGACAATGGAGCAAGGGTCGAAGAACAAGCCTTAGTTTTGGAATCCCAATGGTGCGGCGAGAGCAGCAAAATCATGTAAATGACTGCTATTTCTGTATAGTAAATGTATCTGGTATGAGCAGGAAATCTAAACATACTATTCAGTATCCTGATCTTTACTCTGCTAGAAGACCTGTTCCTCACAGTAATGAAATTCCCATCCCTACATGCAGCACACGTTTGCAAGTTCCAGTGATGATGACGATTGCCCTGTCAACACAATACAGAACGTAGTGACGAGGATTTTGTGGTGTCTGATGAATGCAATTCATGCAAACCCTTCACTCAATCAGAATTAAATGGTTTAATTCGCAACCTTGCTCTACCAAAAGCATCAGCAAAATTGCTGTGTTCAAGACTGAAAGAAAGGAATATGTTGCACCAGGAAAACTAGCGTATATCGGGACAAAGAGAAGCATCTATTACAATATTTTCAAAAGTATGAAGAACTTGTGTATTGTTCAGATATAAAAAGGCTAATTGAAGCTATGGAATGTGATTATGATGCGAATGAATGGAGGCTCTTTATTAACTCTTCGAAGAGGAGTTTAAAGTGTGTATTGCTGCATAATAGCAATAAGTTGGCATCCATTCCTGTTGGTCATCTTTACTTTATTTGTTTATGAGACAGCCGTGCAAGGAATGAACACTGGGTACGAAGATTGTGGCTTGCCAGAGTAGATTTTGAAATGGGAGTGAAAATCATCCAGAATGAACCGCTTGTTGACCCTAAGGAAGTGTTACTCCCTCCACTACACATAAAGCTGGGATTAATAAAACAGTATGTAAAATCTTCGAATCAGGATGGTGCTTGCTTCAAATACATTTGCTCGAAATTTCCTGCATTGACACAGGAGAAAATGAAAGCTGGTAATTTTGACGGCTCCCAGATAAGATTGCTAATGAAAGATAAAGAGTTCTTGCAAACCATGAACCCCACAGAAAGAGATGCATGGAATGCTTTTTGTGCCGTTGTTACAAACTTTCTTGGAAATTTTAAAGCGGACGACTACGAGGAACTTGTTGACAATTTGTTGGACACATTTCAGAAGTTAGGAGTACATATGAGTATCAAGCTTCACTTCCTACACAGCCATCTAGACTATTTTCCATCCAATCTTGGTGCCCTTAGTGAAGAACAGGGTGAAGCTATCAAAACCACCAGGATATCAAAACCATGAAGAACCGGTACAAGGGAAGCTGGAACGAAAACATGATGGCGGACTATCGCTGGTGCTTGCAGCGTGACGTTCCGGACGCCACTTACCCCAGAAAATCAAAGAAACGAAGATTTTTACCTAAATAGGTAAGCACGCTGTGTTATTTGGTTGTGTGCATTTATCAGCTTGAGGTCGTAAATGAAATTAAAAAATGTATTGGATTTGCTTAACTTTCTATCAAGTCTAAATTCATTATGACAAATAGGTTCGTAAAACTACTCCACATGTAATATTGTGGAACCATAAACATCAAATCGTATGATATGTGTAGGTGGGTATCAGTAACTTTATCGTAACTTGTTCCGTATTTATATTTAATATTAAAGCAATAGTACAATATTTAATGTAAGTTTCTTACTAAGATATATGGAACAAATAAGAAATTCTGTCAGTGTAAGTATGATCAGATTGTGTAAAATTGTGACGTGATAGGCAAAAACTAACTACACCATTGGAATCAGCGACCTCGATTTTTAAAGAAACAAGTCAAATACCTCAGTCAGCAGAAAAAAAGTTTTCATATGTAGACCAATGTAATAAATAAAAGAAAAGAAAATAAAATAAAAAATAAAATAGTGACCAAAAAATTTTAAAACAGAATTTCAGAAACTTTTGAAAATGATGAGCCAATTAAATTGTACCAAAAGCTTTTTACTAATGGCCTCACACTATGACTTGTGAATAAAGTTCAAAGATACTATTCCTATGAAAAACATGCATTTTCTTTTGTGATAGATAATACATACCCTAGGCCTATGCTACCATACCAAATTTTTAGTTTTGTCGATTTCCAAAATTTAAGAATATGCGCACCCCTCTCAAAATTTGAAGGGGTAGGCCAACGTATCCAATGTCAAAAATTAGAGGAAGTGGTTCTATGTACCCCTGAACCCAGTGGCACAAAAGTTTGATCATGACCTCTATACTATTTACATCCGAAAAGCAACTTTCTTTATTACACAAAGAGATAAAAATTAACAACTTTACAATATAATGTGTAACAAACAAAAAACAAAACTAGGATGTTTTGCTTACAGGTTTATGCAATTCCTGAATATCACTTGATTTCCATTTTTTGATTGCTTCCGAGCTTTCGCATCTACCCTGGAGTCTTGGTCATGGAGAAGGAAAAATAAAAACTTCAGAAAAATTAAAGCAGCAGACTTACCAGGATAGAGAAGTGCTGTATACACTTTGTCAGAACCTAAAATCACGTGTCAAATGATGATTTTGCTACGTACTACACTAATAAATTCTGCTTCGTACTACACGAAAGAAGCATAATTTTTATATATTTCTTACACTTTTATCCACCGTAAACTGTGCAACTTCGTTCAATCCCATTGTTTGAATAACGGCTTCCCATACTTCTAGCTTGAACTTCTTTCCTAGAACTAATTCCATGGGCTTCCCCATCTGCCGACTATCATCGATCAAAGTGCGATCTTCATTACATTTTCTCGTTTGGAAATGAAAATACACCTACAAATAAACAAGAAATTATAATCTTACTTTAATGTATACAAACTATCAGAAAACAGTGAAAATAATATTACGCAAAAAAAACACCATGATCAGCCCTTCGCAAAACGCTTCATTAGGCATGGAGAAAAAGGGGCAGGAACAAGAAAAAAAAAATACTGAGCAAAGGGGTAGCTGTAAACTGTCTAGGTAAGCCCATATTGGAATGCATTCACTAGATACTGTTGTTAGGCTGAAAGCAGAGTTTAGTGGACAAAGATATAAACAGTGATGAAAATTTTCCGATTCATAAAAACATACTCCGTTTATTCATATATCGTTGTTTAGCCGTGATGTGAGGTGGAAAATTTTCTTCTATATTTTTCCGGAAAATTTTCCGTTCTTAACAAATATATCAGTGATCAAGTAACAACTCCTCACTATTCATAAAATTGACTGAAATCATGTATAGAAATGTTAAAAAGTGAAAGATCGTTTAAAGAATCTCAAAATTTTCATGCCTGAGACAATTTTCAGTACTATGTAGGAACAAGTGAAATAATTTTTCATGAGTCGAAATATTTTGTGTCTTGTATGGAAAAATTGAAGAACTTTTTATGAGTCGGAAAATTTTCATCATTTTGAAGCAAAAAGTAAAACAACTTTTTGTGAATCGGAAAGTTTTATTGCTCTGTAGAAACAAATGAAAGGAATTTTCATGAATCGGAAAATTCCCATCACGATGTAGAAACAAGTGAAAACACTTTTCATAATCCGGACAATTTTGGATATTATTTATAGTGATGGTTTTTGGAGAATTTTCCACTATATTTAACAGCACATTCAGCTATAAAATTCAATTCTTGTAGAGGAAAGTTAGACAGCTACAAATTATCATTTTCCAATTAGCTTTCGGAAACCAGAAAATTTTCTAATATTTCAAGTTGGGAAGTAAAAATATACAGTGTTTCTCTCTCTCTCTCTCTCTCTCTCTCTGTGTGTGTGTGTGTGTGTGTAAGTAAAAAGTGCAGGGAACATACATCGAGTTCGTAGAGAACAAATATCCCATTCCAATATTTAAAATGTAACAAGAAATTGAAAAGAAACCTTTGTGAATTTATCAATTTCAGAAACAGAAAATTCCACTACATTTTCACATGTAGGCCTGCCTATGTAATGAAATAACTATATAAAAGTTCCTTATGAAGATAATTTTTGTAACAGAAAATAATCTTCATAATCTTCAAAAAATGATTTTATTGTGTTTAACACTCGTAAGTCATAATTTCAGTATTGGAATTTTGTATAATCAACATCTTAGAGCAGATATTTGTAATGTAAAACTACCATTCTAATGTAGAAAAATGTATTCGAAATAATGACGATTTGATAGAACAAGTACATATATATATATATATATATATATATATATATATATATATATATATATATATATAAGAAATATGTTTTTTATTTTGTAAATTAAAATGAGATTACTTGCTTTTAGAACGCAGCGCTAATAGTGCTGCTTTTTATGTTTCTTTTATTATTTTATTGGAAGAACAACTACACAAATCAGCTTCCTTATTAGTTACATTTCACTTTCTCTTCTGAATGAATATATGAATAAATAAATGTTTATTTCCAGAAAATGGTCAGTATTTGCTTTCATGAGTTACTTAACTTGAATTTTGGCTAGTCAAAAATTTACAGTAGGCACTTTATATGATATCTACTTATTTATAAATGTTGCAGTATGTAAATCTATAAAAGTAGTAAAGCTATGGGAAAACCGTTTTATGCGTATTAAACTGACGATATCTAATATTGTAAGATCAAAGGTGGATCTGAGGGAAGAACGCATTGAAGTTTTTGAAACATTCTTGAAATGAAGAATCGTTAGATTTTCACTTCATGAAAATTTTTAAGACAATATTTATTACCAATAAATTTTAAGGCTAAACAACGATGTAGGAATAAGTGGAGTATGTTTTTATGAATCGGAATATATTCATGACTTTTAATAAATTGAAATTTTAAATAATAGAATGGGATATTTGTACTCTACGAACTCAATCCATGTTCTCTGCACTTTGCATACACACACATACACACACAAAGAGAGAGAGAGAGAAAGAGAGGAGTTGAATTGAGTTGATTTTGAGTTTACCGTCCCTTTCAGCAGTGAGACTATATAAGACGGAACCAACTGATTAACGTGAAATCCGAATTACATGAGCTCCCGCTGGGAATCGAAGCCAGGCCTTCCATGCCATAGGCGAGTATGCTAACCGCTTAGCAAGGAAGGAGCTCGCAGATGAAGAGAGACAGAGAAACACTGTGTAAAATTTTACTTCCCAACTTGAAATATTAGAAAATTTTCCGGTTCCCGAAAGCTAATTGGAAAATTATAATTTCTTGCTGACTAACTTTCCTCTACAGAAATTCAATTTTGTAGCTGAATGTGCAGTTAAATATAGTGGAAAATTTTTCCACCTAACATCACTATACATAATATCCAAAATTGTCCGGCTTATGAAAAGTTTTTTCTACTTGTTTCTACATCGTGATGAAAATTTTCCGATCTATGAAAATTCCTTTCACTTGTTTCACTTTACAGAGCAATAAAACTTTCCGATTCATAAAAAGTTGTTTCACCTTTTGCTTTAAAATGATGAAAATTTTCCGACTTATAAAAAGTGCTTCAATTTTTCCATATAAGACAGAAAATATTTCGATTCATAAAAAATTGTTTAACTTGTTCCTACATAGTACTGAAAATTGTTTGAGCCATGAAAATTTTCAGATCTTTTAAACGATCTTTCACTTTTTAACATTTCTGTACATGAATTGAACCAATTTTATGATTGTTGAGGGATGGTTACTTGATTACTGATTTTTTTTAGAACGGAAAATTTTCCGGAAAAATATAGCGGAAAATGTTCCATCTCACATCACTAGATATAAATAACAGAATATGTTGATGAGTAAAAGGACTGGACAGAGAAAGGACAATACACAGAGACAGAAATTTATATATACAAAACAATACAAAGAAAATAAAAAATTCAAAGTTCATGACAAAAAATAAAAATAATTCTATATGAGGATGACAAAAATATGATCTGTACATTTTCGCAGAAGAGCAAAATTACAATCTTTTGAATTAAATTCAAAACACTTTTAGAGTCGTCATGAAAACGGGAATTTTTAATTTAGTTATTATGAACTTTTTTTTTTCTCAGCAGATTGATCTTAATTTGGCGAAGCACCTGGAGCGAAATGTTTCAGAATGACAAAGATTCATGATAGAGGAATGTCCACCTTGTGTAGCGCTATGACTGCGACGCGATTCTCATACTCGCTTCATTCCATCGTTATACGTTCTTACCGGTACGTGAAATCAAGAGTTCAGGAACCTACTTCGTCCAAAACACCAAGATGGCAGCACTCTCTCATAGCCAGCATGGTGAAATGCCGGCCAAAATCTTTGACAATACTTGTGAAATATTTATGTGAATGAGCACAGCCAATTTTACCACTTGCACCAGCCTTCATCATTTCATCAACAATTTTAGTTTGAACCTGAAAAACAGGACAAGTTATTAACTTGTTCATGAATGTCTTCGACAAAAACATTACTAATGATCCCCTTTCTTGAGAACCTTTTAGTACATTTATCTGCTGGTTTGGTCTCCGAGATTTAATGGGGACCACCTTTACCTTAAGTTGGAATAAACTTACACTACATTTACACGGTAGCAGGCTGGGTTAAGTTAGCAGGTTAGTTCGCCTTCGATCAGCATACGTGGAAGGAAGAAAGGAATAAGAACTATATCCCAGCGTTTTGTAGGGAAACAGCATGCTGAAATTACAATAGTTAAATCATAGAGTGAAAATAGCAAGCTCTTGATATTTATCACATGTTTTTTACATGGTATGTCACTCGGTTGGATGGTTTACGATTCCTTTTAGCACCATGGTTATATGAGACATGGACCTATAGTAAAACATGGAATCCGAACTACACGAGCTCCTGCCGGGAATCGAACCCAGATTCCCCGCGCCATAGATGCGTACGTTAGCCATTAAGCCACAAGAGAGCGCTACTGTAGATGATCGTAGAACAGGGTGAAGTTGCGTAGCGTATAGAAAAAAATGGACTAAACGGCGTGGCAAACATCTTGACATTTGAAGGCAGCGCTCCAAGCTCCCTTTAAATGCTTCTAGCAAATGAGAGACTGCGGTATTGCCACATTTATTTTGTACACATTCACTTCAGTCTATCCCCTGCCACATGATCGCGCTGTAGTTCGCCTTCTTAGTAAAGCCACAGCCCACACCCCTTTACCATTTGGCAACGTCGCGTCATAGCTTGCGTTTTTTTCGTTTAGCTAAAATGCCAAGATGTTTTATCGATTAAGCTAGATCCTTGTAATGACCAAAGCTCTTCAGATGATCATTAATATTACCAGTAAGTTTCTCGAGTGGTTTTAAATGCAACTAGCTGTCAGTACGGTAACAAACTATTACGTTCCTTATGTTATACGTTTGTTTTACATTAGTGGTCTGCAGGAAGGTTCTAGAACGCAGGTCGCCTATACCTGTTAGTAGCCAGGTTGGTAACTTTCTGTACCACAGCTCAATACTTAATTCACACACTATTGACAAGCGAGCGATAGCGAGTGAAGGCAGGTCAGAAGCCCCGCAGCGCACATTGTTTTCTGTCTTCATCAACTCAACGGAGAGGGGGACAAGTGTTCTAGAACCCTGTCGTAGTATGATGTAAGTTAAATCGTAATCATAAATAATTTGTTAGATATTCCCTTATTTTCTTTGTGAAACAATACATTTCACTCTAAAATTCGCTGAAATTCTTTACCACCGCAGAATGTTCCAGTACCTGAAACGAGTTTATGGCGACCATCGGTTCAACCCACACTAGGAAGCCAATAGAAACCAATGTTACGTTTGCGGGCCGTAGGAAACAGGCGTGTTAATGACGGTTGGTATGTGCCTAAACGAAGATTTATTGTGACGTAATTGTCACAATTTCTGCATACATGGGTATTCAATTTCATTGTGCAATGAGTATCTCTGGTTCCCTGTTATAATCTAGTTGAGGGTAAAATAACATGTTTTGTTACCGACATTTCATGTTACCACTGTTAAATAATAAGGAGGTGCCGACAATACATTCAGCACAAATATATGGGAGATCTACACATACCAAAACATCCGAACCTGCGTTGTAAAATATTAAGTACTCAAACTTCAATTAGGTATAGTCTTTTTGTTAAAAAAAAAAAAAAAAAAAAAAATCGACCTTACCTGTAATTTTTTTCGGGTTAAGTTCCAAAGCTGGACGTGCATTTCCAGCAAAATTAGGAATGTTATATACAGTGGCGTATTTACGATTTTCTTTCGGGGGGGGGGGGGCTTTGCTAACTTTCGGGGAGGGCTTTGCCTGAAAATGTGAAAATTCTGCAAGATATTTCATATACTTTACTATAGTAAGTAAGATTTCGGGGGGGGCTTAAGCCCGGAAGCCCCCCCCAAATACGCCACTTCCACATTTTCTGCAATTTGTTATTAGGTTCATTAATACGTGCTCTTTACAAACTTTTAAAAGATTTTGCTCGTTATCAACGCATTGCTTCACAAATGTTAAAACTGTTACTTCATTGTCCCTGTACATTCGCCATGTTGATAACATAAATGCTCGTTACCTTTCCACAATGCAACTGCTCGGTTACCTTGCGCCAAGTAGTTCCCTTCGCTCGCCGTATAGTCCCATTTTATAACCGCTTATTTATAACAAACAAACAGATTTTTCGAGACCCTTATATACTATCAAGCTCACAAACGATTAAATTATCCATATCTTTTTTGTAAATTTTAAAAAGTTTCATGGAAACGGACGCCGAACTTTGGAACTTAACCCAAAATCTCCCCCAATCTTGCAAATATAAGGTCTCCAGTTTTACTTACTTTACAAAATATAGCTGAGCGACCGACAGGATATAAGCCCCGTAGGGCTCGTTTTCTAGCTTTATCTTAAATTAGACTAAAACAAAGTACTCTCAAGGTGCAAGAAACTATGAAACGAGTTGCGGGAGATTCTAAATGCCATTCAAAAATACTTATCTAACTCACCTTTGCTCCAGGTTCGAACTTCAATTTGACATTTTTCCCTGAATGTAATATTTTCTTTTTTATTAAAGCATTATCTTCTGCAATTAATGCCATTTTTTGAGAATGTGCCAAATAATGTATGTTCTTCAAAAGTTCAAAGTAATTCGTAAGTCTACATCTTAATTAGATTATTTTAGCTACAAATACTACGCAACAGTTCCTTTACGATTACATATTTGTTAAATGGTACACAAATCAACTACATCAGCTGATGCTTGTTGACTTTATGCATTCGCTTTACGCATGTCTTTTATTACACAATGTTGCCAATAAAATAGCTAGTAAAACCTTGTCAAATATAAGAAGATACAGAACAACACAGGTGGCTCCATTCCGAAACAGTTTACGATAATATATTGCAAACCCTTCGTTCTAATTTCCGACGGTAAGTAGAGTAGCGGTTATAATTAATATTTGCAAGCTTTGCTCTGCGTTATACTGTTTGTAGACGATCCAAGAAAGCTTGAACAAGACTCTTGTTCAAGACCATTCAATAGTATTCAATGAAAAAGACGTCAACGCTGACGTCATTTTTGTCTTGAATTCAAGAGATTTCGTTTCGGCCCTGTTCTATGTGGACGGTGGAGAGTAGACAATTCAAGAGCATTCAATAGCCAATCAGCGCCCGAGTTGATTGCAGGAAAATACAAAACAACTATGATGGTGTCGTCAGACAGAGCAGCAGTTGTTCAATAAATATCTTTTTATTACTCTTTTCCACAATTACCTGATATTGAAATTATGCATTATAATAATTAAAAAAAAGCCGAAGCGCGTCGCTTCTAGTCTCAACAAGGATTTTTTGTTAATTCTTATATTGCATCCAAAATGTTGATTACAAAGCTAAAATATGTTTGACATGCAATCTTGATACTATGTTAAACTAATAGATCCAAAATTTTACTCCTTTCCTCTTTTCTTTCCATTCCTTTCACAACTCCTTTGGTGCAAATCTTTGAATTTCCTTTTACTACAACAAAAATCCATCGAGAGCATGATTACCAGGGTAGACGCAATCGAAATTAATTTTATTTTTTGCTTATATTTTAATTATGTTTCAATATTTTTAGAACATTTTCATACAAAGAATTTTTTTTACCATGTCCACTTACTAATCGCTCACTTTTACACATACATAGAAGGAAAAATGTAATAAATGTAAGACATCTTGTACTATAGTATACGTACAAGATTTAATGTGTATGGGTGTAGGTTTTCGATATAAATATCCATTAGGTGTAAGCAACATATTAAGACAAAGGCTAATAAAAATAAAATGTCTCGGAGACAACCTTTAAATCTCTCGTGGGCTCTTGGAGGTCCGCGGACCACAAATTTTGAAACATTCTCCTAAATCTGTAGCTCTGGTCTGTTCTTGCTTTCTTGCCCCGGCTCGTAACCTTTTGGACACTTCAGTTGTACACAGGTATGGTGGTATAGATGAAGTTCATGCAATCCTCTGGGAGAAAAGAAAAATAATTGAACATTTTCTCTGAGCTGCTGTGGAAATTATAGTTGGAGCGAATTTTTGTTCAATATTATATATTGGAGAAAGTTATAAACTACTCTGCGTATATTGTTCGCTAGTAGAAAAAAAAAAACAGTGTGGGCAGGTATGATTTAAATGATGTATCACTGTAAGAAGATTTGGGCGTTAAGTTGGAGTTACCTTACACTGGAAAATGAGATAATCATCCTTCTTCTTTACCACAGTAGAACAGAGGTGTGTTACGATAACCTTGCTGATATAATCGATACAGCGTTTGAGCTATACAATGAACCACATAAGACACTCTTGGTGTTTGGGTCGCCTGCAATGATACACAGCGCCCTGTACTTAGTGATGTAGTGCCATAAATTCTTCGGAATCACTTCATCAGGAGAATAAACATTTATGAGGACTAGCTGTTTATATCTGAAACCTTGTACTTGAAGTTTGGGTTGCAACAGAGAATGTTGAATAGTCACTTGTTGCGTATCCGAAATTGTCGTCTGTGTGTGGAATCCGACTGCCACTCTTCCATAGCCATCGGTTCTATGCTGAGTATACAACCTACAGTCCGGAAGCCTTAGCGGATATTCTGCAGTGCTCCAGGTTTCTTGTAATAGTATAATGTGGGAGCGAAGATGCGACAGAGGCGCTATAAAATGGTTCTTTTTCTCATAGTTGTCTACAGTTCCATTGGAGAATATTGAGTGCTGATCTAGTGGCCATCTGTAGTGTTTAAAAATATGCGTGGAGAAGTTGATAAATTGGTGAGTCGTCTGTGGCTTGCGAAGATGGTTGGAAACCATAGTTAATAGCAGCATTTTTTAATACTATGTAATAAGTTAATTAGAAAGCTTTGTAATAATTCTTCGAGATAGTCTGTGGCGTTGGATGGGCGCGATTGGTGCGAAGTCCTGCGGTGATGTGTGGGTGTTGAGTTCCAAGATTGTTCAACTTTACCTGCCCGTGCTCTGTGCTGTTTGCTGGTGGAGAATTCTGATACTCGGAGGTATAAAATTAGCTGAAGTCAATTTCCTTTCCGGACATTGAGAATCTGTGCCCATATGTTCGCTTCCACAATTGATGCATATAGGATCTTGTTTACAGAAATTAGCATCATGAGGTGCTCCACATTGGTAGCAAAATTTTTGTTTCAAGTGACACGCCCTCTGAAGGTGACCCGGTCGGTAACATCCCTCTCTGCATTGTTTAACAGCGGATACATATGTACGTATGGAATGTCCTGAATGGTAAAGCAAGCAGAAGTCAGGGAGATGATATTTGGCGAAGGTTTTTACCACAGAGTGAATAGGGCGAATTTCCGAATTGACCCGTTTTTTAATGCGTCGGACGTATAGCAATTTTCTAGTATTTCTTCCTCAGTGAAATCAGGATATACACCATGAATGATTCCCACTGATTGAGATGTGTAATATGGCCCGAAAGTTTACCAACCGTGAGTTGTAAGCACTCCATGATGAAGGAACTCATTTGCCTGTTGACCTGTATGAAATTCGATTTTAATTAAATTCTTGCCAGTGAGGTGAAACCATTTCACACCAGCCACTTTAGATTGAAAAAGAAATTTTCCGCGTACTTGAGTGCGTTTACGCACTGTTGTTACGTTATTATCAGTAGTAGAGACCGGTACCACGTGTACACCATACGGAGGAGCATGATGAGGCAGATATAGATTAGGAGCCGGTGTAGAATTTACAGTGATTTCCTTGGTTACCGGAATTGTGTCTTCAATATGCACTACATTATCAGTGTTTGTAAGAGGCACTGTTACTATAAAAGATGGTGGAAAAGTACCTCCTGATACCGCCGCCATAAGGTGGGGTAAATGATCACCACCCACACAAGAGTAATTTATATGAAAATGCACTTCACTAGGAAATCACACTGGAAACTGTGCTAGTGTAAAACCAACGAAAATTAACTGTCATGTATAAACTGTAGATTCGAAGCGGCCCTATACGCGATGTTGTGACTTCCGAATAAGCGAGAGAATCAACATAAATCCAGTAGTACTAGTCAGCCGGTTCGCACCGGTTCGCTAGAACCGGTTGTTAAAATATTTCGAGTTCGCAGAACTGTTTGTCCTACCCAGACATAAACTCCACATGTATATAACGCATGGCCCAACCAAGAGTGGAGGAAAGAGGTCAAATAAAGGTCATCTCTACCCAATGCATTGCTGACTCCCTACTTTCTTGACCGGTGAGTACCAGGGTCGATATGGGTATGTAGAGAACCGGTAGGCTCCGTAGGTTACGATCACGTTGGTTTCAATGTCGCAAAATGAGGTGTGTTCGGGCAGGAGACGAAAAACCGATCGACGGTCCAAACAGTGTAGTAGTCACTTCTCGGGTCACTATGCGCCACTGGAGAAGCTTCCGGTCGAGATCTTTGGGTCTATCTTTATCTCCTGACTGCTGCGTAATTCTGTGCCGTACACTACCTATGAAACCACTGAGAGGCAACAGGATCCTCACAAGAATTGACGAGAAATGAACCAGAAGCACCGATTGTTTACTTGTGAGGCGCGTATCACTGATGACCGACGAGCCCCTCGGGCAATGTAGGTATAGGGAGAACGAACATACATGCTTGTTTCCGAATATAGAAATCCTGATGTCGCATTTGAATTTTCTCCAGTGCGAGAGCTCAAAACGGCCAGACATTGCTGATCGCTCTCGGCTATTTCGAGGCACGTGTCAGCTGAGCTTGGTTTGGTTTCAGTGGACTTGGGTTGCCTGATACCAAGCAGGTCCGTAGCTAGAAGTGTGTTATGGGGGAGGCACAGTTCAATTTCTTCCCTGACACACACCAACACACACATATATATACACCAAACCAAGCTCACCTAACGCATGGGTAATAGCTGCGAGCGATCAGCAGTGTGTGGATGTTTTGGGCCGTGGCATAGGAACAACTAAAAATGCGATATCAGGGTTGGTTTGCATATTCGGAAACTAGCGTGTCTGCACGTTCTCTCATACCCATATTGCCCAAAGTTAGTGATGAGCAAATGCAAGACCAAGACCAAGACCCGGGTGGTCTTGGTCTTGGTCTTGGCCTTGCACTGGAACCCTTGGTCTTGGTCTTGGTCTTGCTGCAAGAGTCTTGCAAGTCTTGCTTTTAACAAAATCTTATGCTTTTCTTAGGTAAATTTTACTCTGGATAAATTCTACAATACTCAAATAGTAACGGAAATGCAATGTATGTTTCTAAATGTAGTATACAGTGTTCGAAGTAAAAAAAAAAAAGAAAAAAAGCAGAGGCAGTATACATACCGGCTATTTAAATATGGTCTTGATCACTGAAAAACCAGAGACGGTATGTCTTCATTACTGAAAAACCGGAGGTGGTATGGCATACCACTGCATACCTTCTCACTTCGACCACTGATAGTTTACCTTCGTTTAAGTATGATGATAGTGTACAACATAGGCGATAATCTTTTTCAATGGGTGCCCGCGCTGCACCAATAAGATAAATTACAACGTTTCGAAATATATTTTTATATTTTTTAACAGATCCATTACTCCCCTGGTTCCCAAACATTGGGGAGGCTACCCCTGAGACGCATGAAAGAAAATCAAGACGGTACAGATTACTGAAATATCATGAATTGCTAAATTATTTTTACACACTAAAGGCGTCGGTTATTTTTTATTTCCAACCAAAATTAGTTAATCTTTATATTGAACGAACTTCCATTTTATAATAATATTGAGATTTTATTTTACTGATTGCAGTAAGCACTCTATGGAACAGAAACATTGACATTACGCAAAAGCAATGAAAAAATATATTGGAGGCTTTCGAAAAAAGGAGAGAATTAGCTGTGTTGAACGGAAAACGAATGTGAAGGTGTTAGTAGCAGTAGGGGAAAAAGAAGAATTTTAGATGTAATTAAGAGGAGGAAAAGAAACTGGTTGGGACATTGGCTGAGAAGGAACTTAATTATGTGGGACGTCCTATAGGGTATGGTGGAAGGAAAGAGAGGAAGGGGCAAAGGAGATTGTAGTTGAAGGAAAGTATTAAAACAGAAAATTGCTACTACCGCGAGGACCACCGTATATCGAAGCTTCTGAGTTGCAACAAGTCACCTGCCAATAATGACAGATCAGCTATGATGATGATGATATGTTAGCAATATTGGCCAAAAAAAGAGAGAGAGAAATCAAAATAATAACGATTATAATCAAACCTCTTAATATTTTGGAATAATATGAGTGAAAATTGAAAACGACTCAACTGTCCATTCCTTTTGTGTAAACTCAATTTATACAAATACTTTTTACCTATATTAGAAATACAAAAACACAGTATCAAACTCGAAGTTATTTTAAATATCGGTACAAAATCACTTTCAATTGTGAGTATGGATTATTTATTGTTGTATAATGTTATATCGCCCAATCCTCGGGTGCCATATACCTGAGAAGGCTAAAAGTTATATTGGTACACAATTATTCAACATACAAGCACCCGCCCATGAAATCAAACTTGCGGTCACATACACTAAGTTTTTGTCAATATCATGAAATTGTTATTTCGATATTAATTTCTTGAGCTCACATTAAAAATTTCTAACGAATACTGGAAGGCAAAGGAGCCAAGGCCATATTCATGTAGCCGACACCTAATGTGTACGAAATTACCGATGTTCCATACTTCATTTCTCTTTAGTTTTGTGAGAAGGAAACCACTAATATGTTTTGAAATGATGTAATATCTAGTTTTACATGCCACAATTATACGTCGAGGCTAAGGGAGATGGTGATGGATGAGAAACGAATGAAATGGTGAAATCAAGAAAGTAGGAGGAAACGTGGAAATCCCGAGAAAACTTACGCACACGGTATCTATCCACCAAAAAAGCTCAAATAGAGCAAACTGGGATAGAACCAGGGACCCCAGCACCAGGGGTGAACGCTCTACCACTGACCGGTACTTGTGCAAGACTCTTGCGCAAGAGTCTTGGTGTTGGTCTTGGTCTTGCAGGTATGGTCTTGGTCTTGGTCTTGCATCGGGATTCGTGGTCTTGGTCTTGGTCTTGCAAGCAAGACTCTTGCAAAAACTGCAAGATCAAGACTTGCGCTCATCACTACCCAAAGTGCCCGTTGGTCACCGGAAGTACGCGCACCTACGTGTAAACAATTCGTGCTTTTGGACCGGTTCTCGCCACTTCTTATGAGGATCCAGCTGAATCTCTGCAGTTCCATGGCTAATGTGTTGCATAGAATTACGCAGCAGAGTCAGGAGATGAGGATAGACCCATATATTTCCACCGGAAGTCTCTAAGTGACTACAACACTGTCGGGACCGCCGATTGGTTTTTCGAGTCCTGTTCGAACACACCTCACTTTGCGACATCGAGACCAACGCATTTGTTACCTACAGAACCTACAGGTTCTCTACATACCCATGTTGACCCTGGTACTAACCTGTCAAGAAAATAGGGAGCTACTGGAGACCCTTTGTGAAAACACCTGTTTTTTTTTTCGAACGCTTGCATTGTTGTGAAAACAACCAACTTTGAATTATTTCAATTCACTGGGCAGACAGAAATTTGAATGTTCGGGAGCCAAGATATTTATCTTAAGCTACTGATAAAGAATTTTTCAGCCACGTCAATAAAAGGTTTCCAGGCCTTAATTGTTAATTCCTTTGAGTGCTCCATATTTGTATTGGTGAGAATAAACGTTTGAAATTTTTAGGTAGCAAAAGATTGTTTTTGGTAAAACTTTGACTACATCTCACTAACAAAAATACACTATTGTAAATTCCGTTATGTGTCTTCTAAAGTTTATTTTGCTTCAACCTGGCGCTAGAAAATACAATACAAACAGTTCTTAGTTCGAACGTAAGAACTCTTGTATATACCTTGCATGTTTTGTTTCCTAACAGAATTATATCTATCTATCTACCTATCCATCTATCTCTCCCAGATTATATATACACAGGGTGTTCTTTCATTATGTAGCCAAAATCCACTGGTGAAATCCTCAAACCTAAATAATAAAAAAGTTAATATGAACATAGGGCGAAGAGCGCGTTGTTTGAAAGTTACGAGATGCCGAAATCGAGAAAATTGTAATTTTGAGGCTGCCTAGGTCGAAAACTTTGAGATATCAAAAGCAGTTTAAGAAATATTTGAAGAACTAATACACTGTCTATCTAAATAACCATGTTCCAGAGTTGGGACGTATCGGCGCAAAGGATTTTATAGAAGGAGCTGCGGTATAGGTCTTGCTCTTCCACCTCTCTCTAAAATCATGTGCGCCGGTATAATCCAGCTCTGAATCATACGTACTTGCATAGGGAGTGTACTAGAGAAAGTGTTTAGGTGTGAGGATTTCACCAGTGGATTTTGGCTACAAATTAATTAATACCATGTATATCAGATGTTCTTAAAATGGCGCCCACGAACAACAGAGCGCTATTCTTGAGGTCAAAATAAAGCCTAAACGCCATATAATGGCATACCCTCCACGGCCTCCTTCATCCGCTATAGGAAATCAAAATTTCACTATGTGACAACGTCGCAGATTAACTTGGAACCATTAGCATTTTCTACGAATCCATCAAGCAGTTACATCGATTGTTATGCTAGTAAGTGGTGCCACTGTCAACTTTAACTTCCATGTGGAAAGAATCGATTGGTAGATCTTCTCTGTCTCCAAACGAGGACCCGAAAGATATACAGTTATATATATATTTTGCTTTCTTTCGACTTGTAAAATAGTGCCCTGAAGCCCATGGGTGCCATTTTAGAACACCCGATGTATCTCGGGTGTCGTAAAAATGGCGCTCACGGACCATAAAGCACTATTCTACAAGTCAAAATAAACCAAATATATACATATTTGTATTCTTTTGGTGTCCTCGTCTGGAGACGCGAATTGCACTATATGGCAACGTCGTAGATAAAGAACCATGGATTAGATCTACCAATTCATCAAATAATTACGCGTCGATTCTTGCTAGATGACAGTTAAAATCAATAGACGCTGACATTAGCACTATTTATTATCTTAACAATCGATGTAACTGTTTGATGGATTTGTAGAGCAATGCTAATAGTTCCAAGTTATTATGCGATGTTGCTACATAGTGAAATTTGATTCCCAATAGCGGCTGAAGGAATCCTGCCTAGGATGGCATTCCATCATATAGCCTAACATTGTTGCTTTATTTTCACCTGTAGAATAGTGCTCGGTGGTCCATGGGCGCCATTTTTAGAACACCCTATATATTGTCAACCCTCCTCTTAGTGCCTTTTATAGCAATAGCGTAGTTCTGGAAGTAGGAAGATTGTCTTCTGAACATTCTCTAAAATGTCCAGGAAATATTTAGTAAACTTGTCTGAAGGAAACAAACACAATGCCAAATTTCATTATTAAAAATCTGTATTTTCATTAAATTGATTGTCATTGATGTGTAATTGTATGGTGTGTACGGGATAGGCAAAACATTACCAGATCACAACTCACAAAGCCTGATTATTTCCTCTATTTGATAACGATGATCAGATAGCAAACACATACCTCTTAAGTTGAAGATGTTGGTCGTCTTCCTGAATAAAGGTGTAGCTTAGTAAACTCCAACGACTTGGACCGTTGCAGCTACTAGGAGTTAGAACTTTAAACGAATGTAAAACTTGATGACTGATAATAGTCCACCATGACTCGTAAACTACTCGCTGTCTAGTCCTCTGTCTGCCTGCTCACTTTCTCTGATTCTGCTCTGCTCTCCTCTGATCTGATCTGATCTCATCTGCTCCCAATTCCATTCTTGGTAGTGTATTTATTTGAACAATGTTGATTTCTAAACTGCTACCTCGATTCACGTCACTTCACGTGTTTGCTTATCCCATTGCCGAAATTCATATTTCTGCAATGATCATTAAATAGACAAAATCTCCAGACGTCTATCTCCGTAATCTGACAGTTTTGTTATATCCCAAAATTGTGTTGATGTTAACAAACAAATCTTAGAACAAATCTTACAATAACTCTTACACTGCAACTTGTTTGTTTGTTGTCCTTTGTCATCATAACATTACAAATCCACATGTCCACATGTCTGTGTTTACTAACTTACATAAAACAAAAACAATGACTTTGACAACATTACGATCTCATCACTATCTTGAAATAACTTATTAATGTCTTTCTTTACCTAATTTTAATTTTGTAATTTCTTGTCTTTATTCTGTAACATCTTGTCTTTATTTTTTAATCAATTTTCATAAATTTTGAATTATAATTTTATTTTAACCTAACTCCTCATCAATATATATATATATATATAGATAGATACAGGGTGGTAGGTAACTCCACCGACAAACTTTGGGAGGTGATTCCTTATATGAAATGAAAGAAAAAAGTTCTAATACACATCGGACGAAAAACGTCTCCTTTCAGAGTTATGAACCGCCGCAAATTCGAAAATTCACGTTTCGCAACTCTCTGCCTTACAAACTGCAGGACCGACCTGAAGAGGTTTAAGGAATTACAAAGGAACTAGTATGCGCTCTATCTAAATATCTATGTTCTACCGTGGTCCGTTATCGGCGAAACGAACTGTAAAAAGGAAGTTGAGGTATAGGGATACTCCTTTAAGTACTAATGGTGCGTTCATTTCGCCGATAACGGAGGATGGTAAAACATGCATATTTAGATAGATCGCATAATAGTTCTTGTGTAATTACTTAAACCGCTTGGGATAGGTCCAGGGACGTAGTGTTCATTAAGGTTATAAGGCTTAGCCTATCAATTTATTTATACATCAGCCTCAAATGTTGCTTTTGGATATTGATACAATTAATTTTATTAAAATGGATTTATTTTATAATACGCTGTTTAAACATCAAGCGAGTTGAAGCGAAGTTTCTGCAATAACGCATTGAAGGCTATTGGCGGCTAGCCTTCCGCTTCTCTCGTTGGATTAGGAGAATGGGGCGGTGACAATCACTTTCCCGCCACCCTCAACAGACGAAAACTTCTTGAGCTATACACAAATTCAATATGATGCAACGAAAGTGGACAAATGCTGACGAAAGGCTAGCCTTTCGGGTGTTTGGCGAAACAAAAGCGACAGGATGCGGTCTTGGAAGAAAGTATAGAACAGAGACTATGAAAAATTTAGAAGTTCACATTCAGTAACGAGTTTTGACCAAATAAAAAATAGAGAGACAGAGAGAATAAAAATGTTATGTTATTATGAATAGTATTAATTCATCAGGGACCTTATTGCGTACTGGTTTGCGTTATCACAGCGTAAAATTTACATTTTAGTTTTCGATAATTGACATAGCAGTTATGTTGTATTTTTTGCGTTGCGTTGCTATCCGCAAGGTTTTCGAAGATCGAAACTGAAGAAGACTTCAGATGATTTATAGTTTATTTTTTATTCATACTTTCAATCTAAAAATAGCTTTCTCTGTAAAAAATCATCAATTGACTGTGAGCTACTGCTCCACTGTTTTCCATTAGTATGCTGATAAATGTTGTTGTGGGTTAAATGCTTAAGTTTGTCTATGATTTGAGGAAGTTACACTTAAGATCGACCAATAGCTATCCGTTTTTACTTGTTTCTTTGAAACAGTTATACAGTGTATGTGTGATATACGCGTATTGCATATGTAAGGAAACCGTATGTGTAAGGGAAATATGAAGCAGGACTACTCTTATACTTTTTCTTGCATTGAATGAAAAATATATTGCATGAATTAGAATTTTTCTATCAAGTAATCAGAACACTAACACGTGATCGTTTAAATAAGGGCGGGACAATTTTGTTGGGGGATAACTTAAATTCACTTTACACTCATATATACATACAACAAAATTTGCAAGTTTCAGGGGATTGGGCCCCTCCTAGCCACCCTCTAGCTACGAATCTAATTTCAGCCTACCCATTTCAAAACTTCACGCTACGTTACTGGATAGTTCCTATAGTTTCTCAGGCAGGGCGTTTCGAAACATGATTTTTCGAATTTTCGGCGGTACACAACTCTGAAAGGAGACGTTTTTCGACCTATGTTTATCAGAACTTTTTTCTTTCATTTTATATAAGGAATCACCTCCCAAAGTTTGTCGGTGGAGTTACCTACCACCATATATATATATAAACTGGATGATTCAATAAGAACGTACCAGACCTATATCGCACAGCTAATAGCGCACGTAGAGCATTCAAACAAAAGTTGCATTACCAAATCGTATGTGTAGAATGCAATATAAATAGTAGCGACACAAGTGGGGTATAGTGAATATCTCCAACGGGGGTCATCTGCAAAATTTGACATGGAAAGAGGGGTTGCTTGTGCCTCTATTGAAACAAGCGCACAATGGGAGAAACGTCGAGAGGAAACACGTTGGCATATTTCTTTCTCGTTGGCAGCAACACTGACGCATTACTAGGTGAAAGTCAGATGGTGCGAGGGTGTTTCCTCTCGACGTTTCTCCCATTGTGCTTTTGTTTCAATGGAGGCACAACCAACCCCTGTCTCCATGTCAAATTTTGCAGATGACCCCCGTTGGAGATATTCACGATACGCCACTGGTGTCGCTACTATTTTTATTGCATTCAACGCATACGATTTGGTAGTTCAGTCGTTTGTTTGACGGCTCTATGTACAGTATTAGCTGAGATAAAGGCCTGCTACGGGTATTCAGTCTGCAACAACGGATCTAGCGGCTAAATGGCAAAGGATATGACAAAGTTTGCCCTATAAAAGTTGCATGACATTTAATGTCCTTTCGAACGATTCCAACAGTTATACCACTTTCCATTGCAAATTTGAAGTTGCCCCCCGTTGGAGGTATTCCCGAGAAGCCACTGGTCTCGCTACTATTTTATTGCGTTCTACACATGCGATTTGGCTATGCAATTTTTGTTTGAATGCTCTACGTGCAGTATTAGCTGCGATATAGGCCTGGTACGTTCTTATTTAATCACCCGATATATATATATATATATATATATATATAGGTGTCTGTTTGTTTTCAAGGTGAATGTTTTCAATTTTGTTGTTCATGATTTACTCTTTTACAATGAAAATGTAAGAATTTACTCCCTCAAACAAGTAGGATACATTGATACAATGATTTCTAATATAAGTAGTTATTTAATCACTGCGTTTAAAATATGTGTGGCTAGTTGATTTAAGTGAAGCAGAGAAATACACTTTTACTGGTAAAGAAAATAACTTATAGGTTCATGCCTCTACTTAAAGGAGGATATTTCTGTTCTTGTGGGCAGCAGCAAACTTATCAACAACTTTTTCAAGATCTAACGATTTAGCAATTTTCTTCAATATAAAGTAATCCTAAATTTTTCATCCTATCATTAGTCATTGAATTTCGTCTTTAATCTTTTCAAACATGACAATGGCGAATGGCCTTTCACATGTAGCACTAGAAACTGATATAGTCAAAGAGATTATATCTAGCTTGTAGGTTTCTAGGAATGCTTTTCTGTAGACACAAAAAAGATCAATGAAATTCATCAAGAAATTAACTTAGGTTTTCTCTCGGTTCATACAACTTAATTGTGTTTGGGAGGATTTTGAGTTTACATTTGAATATTTCCAGATCATTTCCATAATTCTGGGCTATAGACTCCACAATGTTATAATTTACACAGTTTTCACTTTTTGGATGTAGAGTGGTGATTGCTATAATAATTTTGTTACATGATCCAAAGCATTTTTCCGGCGCAGTGATTGCCTTATCAATAATTGGCAGAAAATGTCTCTTAGTATATTATCTTTAGAAAATTCGTTTTCTGCCTATAATGAAGGAAGAGATTCATCCAAAATGGATTTGTGCTAATTCGATAGCAAATGTTTAGTTCCTTTCTACGAGGAACCCCCATAGTCTATCTATTTCCGGTTCTGGAATTTCAAGACCATTTTCTCTGAATATCTCCAAACATTCTTGATAAATTTGTTCGAATGTTGTCCGTTGAGAGTCATATTCTCCAGACCTCATCTTCGACAGCGTTTGAGTTAGTAAAACTACAAGAATCAAACTTTCCGAACTCTCTGCATCTATTTGACATGAGACGAAGGTCAAAATTATAGTATACAGCAGTCATTTCAAATTTTAGCAGCACGAAAACATTTCTTCTCTTACAGATCACATTAATTTGCCGGGTGGAATGATGGAAGTAAATAAATATCACAAGTTTCAGATTTCGTTTAATACCGCATAATAATATAAATAGTTGTTTATAATAAGTTAATATAGTGTAAATATATATAGTTAATATAATAGTGTAAATAAATTATATCTAATAATAATAATAATAATAATAATAATAATAATAATAATAATAATAATAATAATAATAATAATAATAATAATAATAATAATAAAGTAGAGGACAAGGACAAATGTTCTTAAGACACAAACGTTTCACAGAAACAGAAACTGAACTCTAACAATATACTAATTTGCCGCCCCAACCCAATCTAAATTTTAAACCTTGCTTTTGAACCTTAAGTTTCACTTTAAAGTAAATTGCCAATAATTACTATGCATTCTTAATATTTCAGAAAAATGTCCCGATTTCACTTTCTAAAAATATGGGAGCCTAATCAGTCACGAAACTAGACATTTGGCGCCCGTGGCAAATTTTGCGATTAGCACCCCTTCATCTATATCTACACCAATAAACACACAGATTAGTTTGTTGGCACCCGGGGCAACTGCCCGGTGGTAGCATCTTCTTTTGATCTGGCTGTAGTTCAATTATTTTTGGCCACTTTTACCATTGAGCTCTAAAACTGAGTAATGAATTTGCCTTTACTTCATTAAAATTGTAATGCAACTGAAATAGTATTTTGTGAAGCACTTGGCAATATTCTGTTTTGCGTTGTCTTCTCTTATTATTTATAAATGTACTAGCCAAGACGTAAAACATATTTTTAGCATTTAACTTCTTACCAAGAACTTAAAGGAAAAACTTACCAAGGAACTAATTTTCCTTCACGTATTCAGGTTCGTTGGTTCAAGACATGTGCTACTATAATTTTGTTGCCACATGACACCTTATATTAAATCTGAATTATAGTCATTGTAAAAAGAAAATACTATAGCGGTCATTCCTGAAGGACAATAAAATATTCAATTTATTTAACACTTACTGTACAGGTAATACTATATGCCGAAAATTTTACCGTAGTAACCAATACACGTAATACTTTGCAGCTGTGCTGTAATACTAAAAAATGCAGTTAAGTCTGTTTAGTATATTTCGATTTTTTTTAACAATACTATTACTTATAAGTGCAAACACCACATTCTAGCACTATAATTATATCAATATCCGTCTACTTTCAAAGTAGAACCATGATGTTTTTACTATTGTTTCAATTTTGCATTTTCACTTAGTTTTCGTTCATAACTTTGAAGAATAAAATACACAAAGAAATGTTGTAGCGTAAATATTCAATTTCTTTAAAAGATATACTTATCCTGCTCATCAATTTGTTAAATTTTACAATTATTGTGAAATAAGTAACATCCTCCAATCTTCTCTACATTTTCTTGCCGCGCAATTCTGGACGTTGAACAGTTCAACTTGCTCTCTTTCTTTACGGAAATTCTTTTTAAAAGCACAGCATACAAATTATAAAGACTAATTTTGACAATTGTAGAGACACTAGTTAAACAATTTCAAAAACACACCAAACCAAAAGAGTGAACCATAATCAAATTACATAAACAAATGAAAACAGACAAAAACATTATAAACAGAATATTCAAAATATTGTAGGGGAAAAACTGAACACTAACTCCTCCCCAGCCACACGAAAAATAATATGAGTAAAAAATATTAACAGTTCTCAAATTGTTCCTTTTTTGCTTATATTATTTAGCATCACTTAAATATTTAACTAAAATTACTTAGTCTTCAATATATAAAAGTTCATGTTCAAGAATGATGTAAAATTAACTCACTACTTCAGTGTCCAGTAGATACACAAATGTTGTCAAAGCATGTCTATACAAGGAAAACGAAAACAACCCATAAATTTACTAAATATTGATATATATAATAAATGCACAAAACAAACTAACTTCATGTAAGTACAACATAGTCCTTTAACAGTTCTCCTCGTTTCTCTCGGGAACAATCAAATACTTTTAAATTTGAAAAATTCTGAATGCCAGCAGCACTTCCTTTAAGATCCTGCAACATAGCACTACTCTTCATAATTTTAGTAACTACATACGGTCCTGTGAAAGTACTCATGTATTTGTGTATTCTCTTCTTACAGGATGAGGAAAGCGCATGTGTTCCCACCAAAACCAATTCCTTTTCTTTGATTATCACTTCCTTTCCTGATGACTTCACCGTGTTTTTGTCCTTTTTAGAATTTATTTCTGAAACAACTTCTACGAAACGATCCTTGATATCCACATTCTCCATTTCCTTAGGCCAGGGATAGTTAGATTTAAAACGTTCTGAAGCTGAACATGAAAGAAATAGTTCAGATGGAGTATACCTCGTGCTGCTACAAAATGAATTTTTTATTAGATCCTGTGCTCTTTTCAATACTTTACTCCAGTGTGTGATTCTCATGGATAGTATTTGACACTGATAGTATTTAAGTCTCTATGTTTCCTTTCCACTAAAGCTTTACACATTGGATTATAAAAGGATGTCATGATATGCCGCATTTTATATTTTGTGCAAAATTCTTTTCACACTTTCGAATTGAACTGAGCTCCTTGATCAGTAATACAACATGCTGGAATAGGATAATGATGGAAATATCTCTTTTCTAATATAGCGACAATTTTTTTCGTCTTCGCTAATTTTAGTGGGTAAAAGCAAATGAACCTTGAAAAAAAATGGAATGTATAAAATAGTATCTGGAACTGCCTGGAAGTTTACCAACAATATCAACACAAATTTTCTCGTGTGCTTTCTCAGCAGTAATGTGATTCTCTAGGTATGTGATGTGTTTCTCTAGGTATTTTTTCTATTAGTGAACTTAGACGTAGCACAATCAAGGCAGTCCTTTATGCATTTTGCGAAGGTAGACCTCATACCTTTACAATAAAACACTGATTTAGCGAAAGCTAGGCATTTTCTTAATTCCAAATGTCCGTTAACATATATCTTTTGGGCCAAATCCGAATTCATCTTACTGGGGATCACTAACAACCAATTCTGAGTTTTCGGATTTCTTTTATAAATTATACCATCCAAAATTTTAACTTTATCCTGGAACTGTAAATCTGCTGCCAGAGATCTTCGATTTACACAATAATCATCTGATGCTTGACCTTCTTTTATTTCATCAAAACTTACAAGTTAGTCATCCTCCTGAGACATGAAGTTTACTCGGTATATTTGAGGTTCCTTTTCTTTGTCATCAGGTGGATACCTGCTCAAAATGTCCGCAAATCTGTTTTCTACTCCTGGAAAATATACAAACTCCAAGTCAAACCTCTGCAGTTTTTGAATCATGCGGGCCGTGCGCGGACCCAAGTTTATTATGGGCAGTGGCATCAGTATAGATATGGAATGTTAGATTAAAATCTGGCTGAGATAAAGCAGGAGGTGAACTCAATATGACTCTCAATTTGTCGAAAGATTCTAAAGCTCCAGGTGTCCATTCAAATTTATCCACTTTCTTTAATAGCTCGTACAAAGGTTTTGTTAACTCTGAAAAATTACTGACGAAACGTCTTCTCCATCCAACAAGCACTAAAAATGCCTTCAAGTGCTTCTTGTTTTTGGAATTGGAAAATTTCGAATTGCTTCGTTATGTTTAGGATTCACCTTATGGAATTTCCTCTTATTACATGAACTAAGAACAAAATTTTGGATTTCAAAAATTGATATTTCCTAAAGTTCAACGGAAAGTTTACTCTTCGAAAAATTTCTAATACTCTTTCCAAGTGAGAAAAATGATCCTCGTACGAAGGTGAGGAGCACATCACATCATCTAAATAACATATGACAAAGTCCTTAATACTAATATCAAAATAATGATTCATAACACTTTGAAAAACTGATCCTGAAGACTTTAGTCCCATTGGCATTCGTAAAAAGATGAACTGTCTTTCTCAATAAAGGAAACTAGTACAAAGAGATGAATCTGGATGAAGAACAATACCATAGTATGGATCCGTAGAATCCAATGAAGAAAAAACAGTAGACCCTGACATACGATTTAAAATGCCTACTATTGGTTTCACTTGTAACCTTAGTGCTATGACTTTGGTATTCAATTGTCTCAAATCTAATACAAGCCTCACGCTTCCTGATGACTTGCAAACGCAATGTATTGGATTTTTATAAGGACTAACACATTCTTTCACTACACCAATTCGTATCCATTTACTCAAGGTTTTTTCGAGTTCACCCTGTATATGTTGAGGAACTGGGTAAGATTTACCTACTCCTGGCTCATTATCCTTTAACTGAATTTTATACGGCTGTCTTAATTTTTCTCGGATACTCACAAAACAACGTACGATATTTAAGCAACAATGATAATAATTTTGACTTCGTCTCGTTATCCAAGTCATTTCTTTCACGAACGTAATTCTCGATTTCTTCTTGGGATATTACACCCTTTTCTTCTTCTTGGATCGGATCATACACTTCTAACTTTGCCAAAAGGATATTATATTCATCTAAGTTTACAGTAACTTGTTTCATTAGAATCCTCGAAGGACAGGATTTTGTTTTTCCAATCTATCACAGCATTATATCTTTTAATGAATGGAACACCTAGTATCATATCAGCCTTCAGGTTTTTCACCACATACACAGGTGTCTCGAATATCTTACCCTGGATTTCTAGATTCAAAAGTTGATAACCTTTCACTAAGTATTTCTCATTTCCAGCGAAACCACACAGAACAATATTAGGATCTGGGCGTAATTTTGGCGGAAGGATATTTATTCTTTATTTTATTCCAAACAGATAGATTCAGTAAATTTAATTCTGAGCCACAATCGATTGTGCTCTTTATAGGAAGTCCAGCTACTTCGCAATCCACAGTAGGAGGATGACACTTCGTAATTTATATCCTATAATAACTAACTCACTCTCTTCATCGATAACAAAACGTATTTGCAATGGCACGTTTCGACTTCGTGCTACAAGTGGATAATTATCCTGCCACGGTTTGAAAACTAATTCTGAGGACGATTCTAAAATTTTACTTGACGCACAACCGCTATCCTCTGAAATCTTGTTAACTCGAACTTCTTCTTCACCCTCTTCTTGGATATTGTTAACACTAAAATTAGATTTATCACCATGCAAATTGCTCGTTAAATTGAAACATCTGTTACCAGAAGTATTTTCGAAATTTCAGTACTGCAGGGGACTCAAATTGCAGTCGAAATTTCCCCCTTCTAATGTCGACTGCACGGGAAGTTATCCTCGCGCGAGGGATGAACAACAGCATCTGTCATTACGGTATTTCTGTTAGGATTTCTCTTAGTGGAATCAATTCCCATCCGATAATTTACATTCCTTTCGCCTTCGTCATTCTCTGATGAATATTGTACTTTGGCGACTCATTAGGATACGAATTTAACTTGGGGTCGTCACGTCTCCAATTTGAGTTATAATCCCTATTAATATCATTATTATACATCCTTTTCCTACCACGACCATTTCTTCTAAACTTATTATTCCGTTGGTAACGGTAGGGCTTGTAAGAATACTGATAATCTTCAACATCAGAAGTTTCACGGTTTGTATTACCAAAAAACTGCCGTTTGCACCGAAGAATTAATTTTCGTCTTTTTACTCTCTAACATTAACATTTCTAACAAAAGCTATTTTTGTTTGCTTTACACTAGAGGATTGACACTGCAACATCCATCTGTGCTTCTAATTCCATCAAATGAGCAATTAGAGATTCCGTATCCTGGCAACCTACTAGTCTTAACAATTTTGACTCCCCTTCTGGTAAACACTCGAGTATTAGATCTACTAGCTCTGTTTCATTTACCGTATCGCAAATACTGTAATACTGATTTACAATGTACCATACAAAATCTACCATTCGCGGGAACTTCACCTTATAGTAACGAAGAGCTTGCAACTGTCTTTTCTGTGCACGTTCCAGGCGCGCTGAGAAATACTGCTTTCTACACTGATAGACAAAATCATTGAATGAATTTATTTCTCCTGAAACTGATTTTAGCCACGCTGACGCTAAATGTATCTACAGTCTCCTAATTACTAGCAATTTCTCCCTTTCTGACATATTATACAATTCCATGCACTGAACTAATTCTCTTAAAAAGTTTCCTGCTGCACCTTGCGTAGGATTACCATCATGTTTGGTAACGCGCTTAAATCTCTTAAGGAAAAGCTTGTATTGTTACCATTTTCTCGCTTAGTATTCTTGAGTTGAATATGGGAACATACTTCCGTTTCGACTGAAACCAGTATCGCTTTGATTCATTGGTCGAAAGTAGAAAGGATTGTTAACACGATTAGCACTAAAAGTATTTGTATTTGGTTGAAAAGACCTTAAACCAGACCATGCAACAGCAGTTGAACAAGCTAACTGGCTGTTAGTAGTGTTAAAAGGATAAAAACTATTAGCATTACTATAAACGTTAGTCGCTTCAGTACCATATACTGTATTTGCTCTTAAGTGGTTCAAGAGGCAAACTAAAAGGCGATGTAACATTAATTCGTTCATTGCACGGAGTAGTACTAGCTATTGTACTAACAATACTTGTAGTAGTACCATCCCTGTAACTACTTGCGATTGGAATTTCTCGCACCTCAACTTCAAAATTTCTAGAATTTACAGTATATTGGCGTGGTTTTCGAATATCAATGCAATTACTTTCTGATGTAGCTTTATTTTCACCGAAACTAAAGATTTCCACCTTCTTTTCTAATTCGTTCAAACATTTGTCTATATGTTAATTTCTTTGGCTACACAAATGGATATTTCTTTCAATGCTTTGCTCTATTTCGTTATTTTTAACCCTATTTCCTTCTTGCAATGAATTTCCACGTTCATTTAACTGACAAATACTAGATTCATGTCTCTTCGTATCATTTTCTAAAATCACTAAACGGTTATTCAGTTCTTCTACTTGTGAATCTACTTCTTCACACTTGTTCTTCAAGGTTTCAACATCGTCCTATACAAGTTCTAAGTCCCTACGAATTTCAAGGCAAGTCTCTACCGAAAAGCCTTTAATTCACCCTGTAACTCAATTATATTTCTATCAAAACTATCACTTATTGCTTTAACCTGGTTTTCTAACCTTTCACTAAATCCCCTTGCCTGACAGTCTAATCTTTCAGTTAACACTTTTGACTGATTATCCTGTTTTATCGACATTTCGTTTAATTTTTCTAATAGCATTATAGACTTGGCATTTGAATTGGTTTGATTACTGGCATTAACGAGATCTTCCGTTCCATTTACTAAGTCACTGCTTACTTTTCGTACGGTAACTTGAATTTCCTCCACACTGTTCCCTACAACGTCATCATTATCTGTGATTTCGGCATTACGGCGATCTAAATTCTCTTCTCTATCGGTACCGCTTTTTAAATTACACTCTGAGCAGCTCCATTTTACACTTTTCATTTTCAGTATTTCATATTCCGTATTTGGTATCCCCTGACACCTTAAATGACACCAGTGTTTACAGGTACTGCAAGCTACACTATACCTATATTTTCGATTACAACAACTATGTCCAACACTTTCGTCCTAAGAATTTTCTCCACTACTGCTATCGCTCGTCATCTTGATATTTACTATTAAATTTCCTTCAGAAGCTCACTTAAAAGTTCAGTAAACACAAATTGTTCATAACAGTACTATTAAAATACTTTCTATCTGGGCTTGTTTGCAACAAAACCTAGCAATCAATGTCTAAAAACAAATATCTTACGGCTGGGTCGCAATTTATTATGTAATGCAACGGAAATAGTATTTTGTGAAACACATGGCAATATTCTGTTTTGCGTTGTCTTCTCTTATTATTTATAAATATACTAGCCAAGACGTAAAACATATTTTTAGCATGGGTCGCCACTTCTTATAAAAGAAAAACTTACCAAGAAACTAATTTTCCTTCACGTATTCAGGTTCGTTGGTTCAAGACTTGTGCTACTATAATTTTGTTGCCACATGACACTTTATATTAAATCTGAATTATAGTCGTTGTAAAAAGAAAATACTATAGCGGTCATTCCTGAAGGGCAATAAAATATTCAATTTATTTAACACTTACTGTACAGGTAATACTATATGCTGAAAATTTTACCGTAGTAACCAATACATGTAATACTTTGCAGCTGTGCTGTAATACTAAAAAATGCAGTTATGTCTGTTTAGTATTTTTCGATTTTTTTGAACAATACTATTACTTATAAGTGCAAACACCACATTCTAGCACTATAATTATATCAATATCCGTCTACTTTCAAAGTAGAACCATGATGTTTTTCAGTGGCGGATGGTACTATGTGTTGCATGGTTGTGCAACCGGATATTTCTTTAATACTAAAGATATTTTTAAGTATTAAAGTAGTGTATCAGTAAAAAATAAACCTTTGCTCTTGAGCGCAAAACAGTATTGATGCATGTCTAAAAAAAATTAATTTAAAAAAACTGAAAGAAAGAGAGTGATATACAAATCCAGTGGCAGCAAGCGTTGCCACTGGAAGCAGTAACATTGAGCATATGGCAGCGAGCTCCTATCTCTTAACATGAGGAAGTGGATTTATTCTTGCATCGCTGCTATCCTCCCGTATCACACGTTTCCAGTTGCTATTTCATTGCAACTGGTAGGCTATATAGTCAGCTTCTGTAGTAGTTACGAATTCCTCCGTTTGGCAGCGCTTGACTCAATTGATAGGTTGAGTGAGATATAGACGCTTGGAAGAAAGACGTTAGTCACCAAACAGAAACTCGCAAAGAGCAAATACGCGTCTGGTGGTAGCACGGGCGGATCCAAGCTGAATATTTGGGGGAGGGCAGTCGTTCGAAGTCAATAGATTTTATTTTACATTTATAATACAAAGTTAAAAATTTTGGGGATAGATTTTATTTTTAAAATAAAAAATATCCTATTCTGGGGGGGAGAGGGGGCGATCGAGACTCGAAGAAGAGAATGTCTTACCACTGGTCTGATTCCTAGTTGTGTGTCGCTCGTGCACATGATCCCGTGTTCAATTTCCGGCGGAGAGCATAAAAAGATAATCTCAAATCATTCACTTTCAATACTCATCTGTCTTCTTTAGCCTAAATTGCTGGAATGTTAAACTATTATTATTTTTTTTTCATTTTTGAAGGAAAAAATCTTATATTTCATGCTTCTTTATAATAGAACAGCAGACAAAAATACGTAGTTACTGAAAATGAACTCTTTGTTCCTTATATTCATACAAAGAAATGCTAACAAAATGCATATTGTCGGAGGAGAGAGGTGTTTCCGTACCTTAAAGAAAATAAAGCGGAAAATATTTTCAGTAGTGATGCTTTCTATTCAGAAAAACTTGGCGAGCAACATTTCAGATTTTAATGAAGTCATAGAAGAATTTGAAGCTCGAAAAGAACGAAGAAAGACCTTTCATTCTAAAATAATACATAGTTTACTTAATTAAATAATTTTGTTTAACTGTGTGCATGAATATATGCAATTTTCTTGCTTTTTTCTTCTTTCTGGGTTAACGATATCATTCATGGCTTACAGCACATGCTATATATTCGATTTATCTCTTGTTCAATAACATGAACGTAGAAGTTTTTGTATATAAATAGTGTATAAACGTACATTGATAGTGGTTGTTTGAAAAAAAAACTTATATATTAAATTAGTATTAGAGAATACACTTTAATCAATAAATATACAAATGGAGCTTATAAGGACTTTCCTCTTCATATTTCCTGAATATTTTTTGGATAAGACTCAAGAATGCTGCGGGGAGGGGAACACTTGTGCGTAACTACATACCTTTGATATTGCAACATTGCAACCGGTACTTCTACAGACTACGAACCGCTACTGATGTTTTTATTATTGTTTCAATTTTGCATTTTCACTTAGTTTTCGTTCATAACTTTGAAGAATAAAATACACAAAGAAATGTTGTAGCGTAAATATTCAACTTCTTTAAAAGATATACTTATCCTGCTCATCAATTTGTTAATTTTTACAATTATTGTGAAATAAGTAACATTCTCCAATCTTCTCTACATTTTCTTGCCGCGCAATTCCGGACGATGAACAGTTCAACTTTCTTCCTTTACGGAAATCCTTTTCAAAAGCACAGCATACAAATTATAAAGACTAACTTTGTCAATTGTAGAGACACTAGTTAAACAATTTCAAAAACACACCAAACCAAAAGAGTAAACCATAATCAAATTACATAAACAAATGAAAACAGACAAAAATATTATAAACAGAATATTCAAAATATTGTAGGGGAAAAACTGGACGCTACAAAATTATGAAGTGAACACTCTTTGAAGCAACAACAGGAGACGTGTTTTTCTTTCCTTAATATCAAACAGTGTTAAAAAAAACATTTCAATAGGGACTCCTTACAGCAAAAGAAGTTTACGTTGCCTTTTTCTTTCTTTCGTTTGTTTACCTTCACTAGTTTTTAGAATTTGACATGAATTCAGATACACAAACACTTCACACTCACACCAAATGGCCAAAGCTCAACGTAGAACATCCAATTTAGATTCGGGAGATGGTGTGGTCTATCTCTTGGGTAAATGTTTCGACTGAGGAGTTTACCAAGATTTTTCCTCGGTGTCACTAGGGAAATTTTTATGGCCCTATTGACTCATTTCCCACATTTCTATCCTCTGACTCTCGGATGTTTCAAAGCCTTAAAATAAATTCAAACGTAGTTGAAATAACTTAACGTTACTATCCTGTAGTCGATGCTAAATTAATATTGTTAGTTTTGACATTAGATTTGAAGGATGGGCATTAATTAGGATATCCTGTTGAAAAATCATGTCACCACTGATTTAAATATTCTGCATAATTCCTACAATGTAATCTCCTCAGAAATGCTTAGTGGTTAATTTTCTCAGAGATGCATATTTTGACGAAGAACAAATTTAAATGTATATGATAAAAATGGGTATTCACTGACTGAACTTACTGAATGGAAGATCTGTGGACCAGTCCCACAAACTCCTGATATATCTGTGATTACTAAACATCAGATAACGTGATGATACAACCTGGTCATGGGAGCAACTACCACTTTTACACAAAAAAGCATTACTGCCGCGACCAAGTTGTATCATCTCGGTTTCTTAACTGATGGATAGTAATCAGGACATTGTAGCACTGGCTCTGTATTAAACTTCGGAATTTCTCTAGTATTAGCAGTTTTGGGATTAAGTTACAGTTAAAATCGTTTAAAAGCAAATACTTCTGAGCGATTTATTTATAAAGGATCATTGAATTTTGTTATTCTTATTTCCCCAGGCTTTAGTTAGTAGTATAGGTCCACGAAGCTCTGACTTCGTTTTCCTTGCATATCGCTAGTACCGCTTGTTAACATCGCAGCAGATTTCTACATAGTAGCCAAGGAAGCAAGACGTACTAAAGGCAAGACTAGAAGGTAGTCGAGATGGAGAACCAGTATCAGTAGCAAATAGTAGGTGTTGGAAGTATTTAGTATCAGGGGTGTCATTTAGGGGGGCAGGAGGGGGCAATTATGCCCCCAAGATTTTGAGGAATACATTATACTTTAATCGATTGTCTACTAATATACTAGTACAAAAGTTGGAAGTCATGTGTCGGTGGTGCTCTTTCCCCCTCAAGCGATGTTTGAAATGACGCCTCTGTTTACTATCTTAATTTTCTCGAACGATTGGGATACAAACAACAGAGAGAATGACAGAAATAATAAAAATTTTCTGCTCTCTTCTTTTACTGTATATTAAATAAGACGGCTTGATATTATTTGATAATAATAATAATACCAAATTATTTAATGGATGCTATGCATTTGTTATATGTCGCCATAATCAATGGAAATGAATTACTTAGTGTATGGAGACTTCTTTCGCCCAACACAAGTGTAATTTTTTACTGCAGTGTCTGCTATTTATAAATAAGCATCTCATATTGTATAGTCTAGAAGGTATAACATCGTTGGCTTCCCGCTCTTGGACCTGCACGTCACTCTGGGTGTGATAAAGGGATAGCCAATCACCACCCTTCAGATTTGCCTAACTTACTCATCGCAAGGTCACTCAACCTCAACCATCTACTGCGCTCAGCGAGCTACGAGTAACCAAGCTGGCAACTCTGCATGAACGTCATTACACCTTTTCACGGGAAGCTAACAACGTTATACCTTCCGTACTATAGTATGACTTTCAACATCGAAGCGAATGAGAATGCCGACTGATTTTGGTCTTTTTTCTAGTTCTTTGTCGAAAACAAAGAAGGTAACCAGAAAAGAGATAGAGGTTAAAAGGGACGTTCAGATTGAGGTCAGTGCATGCACCTTACAGATTTCGATGAATTAGATCTTGCTGTACTACAAACCAAAAACGAGCCTGGAGCTTTTACTCGGAACGCAGACTATTGCAACATACGGTAATGTTCAGTTGGTAACTGTTGTCGAGAGATGTTTCGGAAGTAGTTTCACTTGTGGCTACTATCAACTTACCGTTTGTCGACCTATAGCAGTATCACTCTATGTGGGGAGGGGGGTGTAAGAATTTGAGCAAGAGTGCCTAGCCCCCAGGCCTTCCCTTGGCTCCGCCACTGTGTGGGTAGACTCATTTTAGGTAATAAATATTAACTGTGCAACATTTTTTAAAATTTTATTTTATTTATTTATTTGTTATTAGACGACATTTAGATCTTCACAGCAAACAAGATTTACAAAATTTGTAAATTACAACGACAAGGAGTGTAATGGGAGGAATGTAATTGGAAAGTGAACTATCTTCGCATTATGCGCAGTAGCATCAATATAAAGTTATAATTTGATTTGTATTACAATTAATTAAACATGTTATTATTGCACGGAGTAGTACTAGCTATTGTAGTAACAATACTTGTAGTAGTACCATCCCTGTAACTACTTGCGATTGGAATTTCTCGCACCTCAACTTCAGAATTTCTAGAACATACAGTATATTGGCGTGGTTTTCGATTATCAATGCAATTACTTTCTGAAGTAGCTTTATTTTCACCGAAACTAAAGATTTCCACCTTCTGTTCTAATTCGTTCAAAATTAGGAAAATTTCGGAAAATGAGAAATGTTTATGAAATGAAGGAAAATTATAGACTTGTAAGAGGGAAGTTCTACTCAAATCGGTTGGCACCTGTTGGTGGTGGAACGCGCTTAGGGCTGTCAACCGTATCATAATTATGGTACACATACCATAATTTCAAGTCCTGTACAATATACCATAGCACAGTGGAACTTGTCTATGTTGGCCACCATCCGTTCCATCGAAAAGGGGCTAACTTAGACAGGTGGCCAACTTACAGAAAATAAGTGTGATTTGCGTATTTTTAGAATAGGATTTCTAGTATTACTTGATTGTAAAATTTTAATAAGCATTGGCACGACAGCTATTTATAAATAATGTATATAGAGTAATCATAAAAATATACAGTACTAGAAAATATTACTATAGTATGCAAGAGCGCCGATTTCTCTGTAAATTTTGGGGGTCCCATTCAGATGCAGAAGGTATATATATGAAGATTTTAAGACAAATTGCACTCAAATTATACCAAATATTTTATACTCATAAATAAAATGGGGGCCCAGGCCCCCTCGGTCCCCCAGGATCGGCGCTCTTGATAGTATGTTTAATATATATGCATACCTTTCTCTTCCTGAAACTAGTCTGGTACATTGGATTATTCGGATTGAAAACACAATAACACAAACAACCATGAAATAGAAGTGTATATACGCAGTTTATTGAAATTGATGTTATAGCACACTGAGTTATTAAGATTGAAAAGAAGAAAAGCTAAGTTATAAATTGAGAAATTCATATGCAATTTATATGACTTCTTTTCAGTTGTTACTGAATGGTAGTTCATTCTAGACATATTTGCTTTATTCTTTTTGGCAGATATCCACATTCTAATATTGTAGTTAACTACCTCTTGTTAATGAGCTAGAAGTGTTTCCCTTGGAGCGAAAGATGTTTTGAGAAAATCTTGAGGGAATTCATATCTCAAAAACTTCGCTATCTTTGACAAGCCGACAAATGCCAATAAATGACAATTGAGCATTTTCCGGAATTACTAAAGCTTCCCACTGATGAAAGAGCCGATACAGCTGATGGTCTTACCAAAACAGACAAGGTAAACAAATACGTACAACCATTTCCTGAATTCCTGTACGTGCTTTTCTTATTCACATCTTCCTTCACCACCCTTTTATGAGGGTAGTGTTCTGGCCATTGACCTCCAAGAACAAATCGTGCGAATCTATGCTTCTTTGTGTCCAGTCACAAATACAGAACATTTGCCTCTCATATGGGAATTCGAAAGAGTTAAGAAAAATAACAAAACTGTATTTTCCGTGGCCAAGATACGCATTTAAATTTATCATTATCATCATAGGGTTAACATTGCTTCAGTGTGGCCAACTTCCAAGATAGACAGGTGGCCAACTTATAGAGTAGTAAGTAACGAATGTCTTATGGGAAAATGCAGATTTAAGACGCACTAGGCCAAGATAAGCAGGTGGCCAACTTAGAAAGGTGGCCAAGTTGACAGGTTTCACTGTACTTTCATTATGGTACGCAAAAGCACCATAATCCAGGAGATGCGACTATCTTTGCTTCACTTAAATATTGGAAAATCGGACGAATATGGAATTTTTGTATTTTTTATCCACATAGAATATAAAGTTGTAAATATGACACTGGTTTCACTTCCTTTGTATTCTCTGTCTCCACCGTCTGAAGTACGGTACCATAAACATATACTATCCCTTAATGGTTTTATTGCCCTGTTTACCAAAAGGACAACTTTGTTGCACTTTAGAACGAAGTGACTGTTTTTTTTTTCGGAAAACAGTTTTTGCCAGATGAAGATTCTGTCTGTTCTTTAATACTTGCATCTGCGCTGCATCAGAAACTGAGAAGGGAAGAAAAATCCAATTGCAAGGGGACCACTGTATTGTATTGTATTAAAAAAAAAGAAAACAACTTTTCTAATGTATTACATATAAACCTCAATAGTGATACGGAGGAGTTTCTAGGAAACTTCTTTAGATTGTAATTTTTGTAGTGCAGATTTATCGATGTAAGATTTATTTATACATACGAGTTCTGAGCATTACTGGCATCTAAGGCCTTAACCCCATCGTGTATTAGAGATAACGAATCTCGGCGATCACATTATTCGAGTATGGGGAAGGAAGGAAGTGATCTGAGACATATATATTAGGTGCCATCCCGTCATTCGTGAGTTTGAATTAGGAGAAACCAGGAAAAGCCTCACTCAGGACAATTGTTACGCATCTTTTCGACCGAGTGTCCCAACCAGAAATCGAACGCGGACTGCTCGCACCAAAAGAAAAGACTTTAGCAATTACGATATACGGGGCCACGTAGTGCATAGAGCCATTTCATTTTGTGCGTGTTAATGTTACTCAATCTTTTCTTTTTTTTTAAGTATAGCGTGCTTGTTTCATTGAAATTTCATTCCTTACAGCACAGAGAGATGTAATGTTAAATCTGAGCAGGGTTCGGAGCTATCCTGTCTCTAAAAGTTGTAGTGAAAGAGCTGTCTCGTCTAGAAAAAAAAAAAAGGATGCTGTGTTTACTGGAAGAGTTTTGTTCATCTCGTAAATCATCACGAAAATTATATCTTCCCTTGTCTCGTGGGCAATCCCATCGGAAATCAGACCGAGGTTTCAAGCATCTAAGGTAGTAACAGAGATCCTCGACATATTTATCACCGAGCAAGCGTAGGTAAGTGATAAGCGTGGGCTTGGCAATTGGGAGGTCCTGGGTTCAAATTTCGAGGCCGAACATTCTGACTGAGGTTTCCCACGGTTTTCTCACTCTCACCATGTGAATGCTGGAATGGTACCTTTAAATAGAGCTATATGGGCCCGGGCTGACTTGCTTCCAAATTTTCCTTCCCTAGTTATTGATAGTATTTGACTGTAAAATATCCCTTCAGTTGTGCCTATGAAATCTTGGTTATAAATAAATATTAAATGGAAGAGAAATCCTAAATGAGAGAGATTAATTTCCCCAAAATTACTATGTTATTCTGTGCATGAAGAAAGAATTTGACGTGCTGAAATGCATTACAAATAAAGTTGTACAACTTTTAAATTTTATGAGAAGTAAACGTTTTTGTGAAGCCGCAAAAATTCTGTGTGCATTTTAGCGTTTTCCTTTTAGGTTTCTCATGATGTAGCATGATAAAACTGACAATCTTGTATGTAATGATTCTAGTGCTGCTTCCATACAAGACAGTGTAACACTATATATGAAACATTAGCTACTAATTTTCTTCCTTGCATTTGAACCTTGAATAAAGTGATTTAAACTATATCTCGAGCTCCGTCAGTTAGTACCGTATTTTATTTATTCTAATTTTACTGCACAATGTAGTCTAGTGCTTCATAAGATTTAAACAATTTATTTTGTTCAGATTTCATTGTACGAATACGTAAGACAAACGACGTTGATGATATTGTCACATAATAATAATAATAAAGCTCGAAATAAGTAGCTTTCCAATTGACAAATAAACAAATGGGGGGCGCAATAATAATTACTGTATATCACGCTTGATTTTTGGACCGTACCATAATACCCTAGAAAATACCATAATTTTGACCATCATGCACAATAATTAGCATCTACTTAGTTGGCAGCCCTGAATGAGCTTATCTTTTGGCTTGATTTCCCGCCAGAATGTTATTGCAGAAATTAAATGGAGATGTTTTTACAATGTGACAAGATAAGATTTCTCTTTAATTTTCCATTAACTTTTGTCGAAACTTCTGAAATATATTCTGTATATTATTATTGTGGAAAATAGGACATTTATAACATTAGTTACACATTTATTTTGATTATCTGTACATTTGTAGTGTGTATGAAGTTCACGAACTATCAGGTTCAGGTACTGTGGAGTTTCATATGTTCCGAAGGAAGCTGGAGAAGGTTCATGCGTGAAGATATATAAACATACCTAACCTGTGTTCATCTGTGAAAACGAAGAATTTTATGTAGATTAGTGTCAGAAATGAGTCAGTTACCACAAACCCAAGAACTTGAAAGTCAGAATTACCTACCGTCTCAAAATGGAAATGAAGAAAATGAAGCTGCTTGGGGAATTCTCTTCCCCATGCTAGATACATTAAAACGAATTGGTAACGTATGTTACTTGTTTCAAAATAATACATAGTTTCTTGTGATTACAGACTAGTTGGGCAAGGTTCTAGATTACTGGTCCCCCTTCCCATTGAGCAGTAATAAAGACAGAAAACAACGTGCCCTGCGGGGCTCTAACCCGCCTTCACTCGCTAACGCTTGCTCGGCAATACTGTGTAAATTAAATCCATAAACTTCATTACCGAAAGAAACCAACCCTGCTGCTAACCTACATGGGGGACCAGTAATCTAGAACCTTCCCGACTATTTCTCATATTTAATGGTAATTTATGGCATATATTCCTAAGTTGGGCGTCCGCTTTTGCCACCTTTTTTCACTGTTATCTCCTTTCCACACTTTCTGCAATTTGTTATTAGGTTCATTAATCCGTGCTCTTCACAAACTTTTAAAAGATTTTGCTCGTTATCAACGTATTGCTTCACAAATGTTAAAACTGTTAGTTAATTCCCCTTGTACATTCGCCATGTTGATAACATAAATGCTCGTTTCTTTCCCACAATGCAACTGTTCGGTTACCTTGCGCCAAGTAGTTCCCTCCGCTCACCGTATAGTCCCATGTTTATAACCTCTTATATATAAGAAATAAACAGATTTTTCGAGACTCTTATATATTATCAAGCACACAAATGATCAAAGTATCCATATCTTTCCTGTAAATTTCAAAAATTTTGCTGGAAACGGACGCCCAATTTTGGAATTTAACCCAAGTCTGAAAACCGGACATTAATTTATTTTTAAGATGTACTTCAGCGGATTTCATGTCCGGTTTTCAGACTTTACACATGTGTACTCCAATATTCATTTGCACTCATTTTAACCGTAAAATTACGATGATTCGGACCATAGGTTGTAGAAATTACAAGAAGTTTTATATTTCAGTCGAGATCTACTTTCGACATAGCTAATTCTTAAATTCGTATACGTAATGGTCGAGGTTGATGAGCCATCAGTACGAATTTGGTAGCTTTGCGGTTCAAATTTCGAAGCAATTATAGGTGACGGTGTATATATTTCGATTCACTACTCCGCTTACAGATGATTTTAGGGTAATAGTATACGTGAGAATCCCCTGATCTGCGTTTCTTCTGTGTTCTATTACCACTCCTACATGACATACCATAAATTTTCTTCGTAGTGCAATAGTAAGAAGTATCCATGTGCACAAGACATGCGATATGCGTTAACACCCCCCCCCCCACACACACAGTCATAGATAAAGTACAAGGGCACTGCACATGCAGATATAAAGTACAGGTACGTTCTTTTTTATTTTCGTATCAGTCGACTAGCAGCGTTCACCCCGCTTCGCTGCAGTCACCCCGGAACGCAATAAACTTTGTTACTTAGATAATTTTTACTTTTTCGCTTTCAAGTGATATGATAAAAACCATAGAAGATTGCAGTAAATGTTAACATTATATCGCCTGTCATTTATGTTAACCCGCCCCGCTTCGCTGCGGTCACCCCGGAACGCAATAAACTTTGTTACTTAGATAATTTTTACTTTTTCGCTTTCAAGTGATATGATAAAAACCATAGTAGATTGCAGTAAATGTTAACATTATATCGCCTGTCATTTATGTTAACCCGCCGAGTGACACGGTCATGCGGGTTGCATATAAATACGTTTATTTTTACCTATGATGAACTAACAAAGGATTTGTACGTTATGGACACTTGAATGGTCAATTATCTCAAGACACTGGTAATTAAAAATTAAAGTGATATGATAAAAACCATCTAGGGTCCAAATCCTAATAACCCCCCAAAAATGAAAGAAATTGGTTCAGCCGTATTAGCGTGATGAGGGAACAAAGGATTTGTGCGTTCTCTTTTATATATAAGATAAGTAAATAAAAGTCGCTTTGTTACCCCCTTTGTAAGTTCGTACATACTGAATGAATAATCCCTAAAAGTATGAGCATCCTGCTCCTTCGGAAACTGATGCAGCTTCATGTAAACAAATCATAGTGAGCAAAGCAATGAATCGGAACCTTATTCAGTAGATGATCAACTGCTAACCAATAAATGTGCAAAATATACATTATAATGTAGATTAATTTTTGGAATATTGTACAAAGATAAGTGGACCAACAAAAAACTATACATAATATGGAAAGCTATTGTTTCAAAAATCTTTCTAGTACCCGTAGGTTAAGCCTATATTGCAATCAACCCAGTTACATATTACGGTAAACGTAATGATATCGGTACTTACGCCGGGTTCACTCGAGCAGTGCATGCTGTGCTAGAAGAAACCGGAAAATGCAATAGATGTGTGAAAATTTGGTAGAGCCGTCTCCCTTGCGCCAATAGGAAGAAAGCTATATAGTCATTTTTTTCAATGAAGAATAAGAAAGAATATTTCCTAAGTAATATTGCGTGTTATTTAGTTTCTCCAGGGCTTGTTTAGATGAAGGGGACAGAAGTACGTAAAAAAAAAAAAAAAACGATGATTTACAGGAGAAATGAGTTGAAGTAAAAGAAACGTAATTGATTCGGGCTGTATTGATGCTGTATCGCCGGACCAATTTGAAAATTGAAAAAATGGACCAAAATATACTGCATTCAGTTATATTTGGTTGGATTACATTAAGTTACAGTAGATATGTTATTAGGATCGCAGTTTTACTATACGGATCCATAGTATGAGTAGGAGTAGATTAGCAGTAGTAGTAGGAGTAGGGGGTAAGTCTTTACTTTGACTCCAACTGTGACTTTAATCGGTTCTTATAGGTTCAGTTACTTCCTGGAACTGTTTGTGCGTGAGTCACTTGTTAGAACTGTTCGTGCGTTTGGTGTGACGTCTTAGTTCATATTTTTCCCACTAGGTGTCTGTGTAGTCATATGGTAGTTGGTTAGTATGATGTCACATGTTATGTGTGCATGTATGTGTGTGCTGCTGTTTGTGGCATGCGGGAAGCGCGTAATTGAATTGGTTGAATTGAGTTAGAGAAAACCTATCATAGTTGTGGTCTAAACTGAAGATATTTTCGATGTATTGTAAAAGTGGACGTTTATTGGTTTCTTGTTTGTAATAATAGCAAGTGTGCTCGGTTTAATAAAACGACGTGTGTGCGGAAAGGAATACTTTTCAGTAATGTTGAGTATTGTGCATGTGTTCTTGGTATCTTATTTTTTCGTGTGTGGAATCAGCAGTTATGAGTTCATTATTCATGAGTGTTCTCCTATGGCGAAATGGTAAGTGTTTTCTTTTTTTAATTCATATTATTTTTATTCTTGATTTGCTTTGCATTTGAGTATTAGGCAAAGTATTTTGTTTGCTGCTGCTTGTCCTATTGTCTTGTTGAGATGTAATTTTTTTTTTCTTTGTCATGCACTGATTTATGATTAGAGACGAGTGTTTTTTTTTTTTAATTTTTCCCTTCTTATCTTAGCTTTATAGTAGTGGTGTGATTATTTATTATTATTTTGGATGTTTTTATGGTACTTGAGCGGGGGATTTAGATCTGAAAATTCATAGTCACCGCTTCACCTGAATTGATGTTTAGTAACATTGTGGCCCTTGTACTTATAGTATAATTCTTAACATCGTATAGTAACATTGTGGCCCTTGTACTTATAGTATAATTCTTAACATCGTACATTACTTTCACTGTGTTAGTAATTGTAATCGGATCACATGAATCGGTTGAAGTCACTGTTTGGCTCAAAGTAAAAATTTGCCAGTAGGGGTAATAGTAATAGTAGTAGGAACGGGTCAGAAGCCCCGCAGGGATTGGTTGGGTTCTGTTCACGACATGAAATGGGCAAATGAGACTTGCCCAAATTTTTCTGTACATTTTACAATTTATGGATCCGTATATTAAAACAAGTGTACCTCTCCGCGAAATAGTCCATCCGCCTCCACTCTTTTATTCACTCTTCCTCATAAACTTAAATAAATACTCCAGTTCACCCGGTAAATTTCCTAAAATTGGTCCGGCGATACAGCAGTTAACCTTTGATTTGTGTCTCATTTAAGAATGGAATAGAAGTACATGTAGAATTGAAGAAATGAGAAATATGTATACCGGAAGCGCAGATAATGGAATATCAGTACAGTGATGCAAGTAGTTACCCTTAACACAACCTAACTCAAACTACAATACTCGCTCCAGCTGGTATACTCACTCAAATAAGAGAAATAACCAGGGTTTGAAAAAACCCGGGTTTTTCTGAAAAAGCCCAACCCACCTGGGCCCATATGGGTTTTTTCGGGTATTTTCGGGTTTTATTGGGTTTTTTCGGGTTTAATTGGGTTTTATCAAAATATTTCAATGTCTTTGGGGTAAAAGTGTTAAAATATGATTTATATTTCAAGATTATCATTGTCACAACTTGCAAGAATTTTCTAATCACTGCTGTTTTGAAAAAATTGCCGCCATTTTGAAATTTTACGTTGGATATTTGCCAAAATATATACAGCTAATTTAGAGTATCTCGTGCTTCTACTCTAAAAATTTCGACTTAGAAGACCGAAAATTGTGCTTTGTAGCGTGCATACGCGCTATTTTGAAAAAAAAAAAAAAAAAAAAAAAGTCACCATGTTGAAATTTTACTTTGGTATGCCGTCAAAATCTATACAGGAAATTTAGTATGTCTCGTGCTTGTACTCTGAAACTTTACACTTAAAAGACCGGAAGTGATTCCCTGTAGTATGTGTGGTACAAGCAGACGAACGAACAAATGCAGATTGAATCGTCCCAGAAGCCTCAGTGACGTTTGCCAAATATGAACACCAAATATATTAATTTAACAGCGTAAAATAAATGGTTTTTATTGTTGAAGTTAACTTTCGATACCTTGTGCGTTCAGTTCGGGAATTTCCCGAGCACTTGTTGCAAGAGGGATCTTTCCAGAAAATTAATTTAAGACCACTAAGAAAGATATAATTCATATTTTATAAAATAAACTAGCTTTTGGCTAGCTGGGGGCTCTGCCCCCAGGTCCCCCAGTCTGCTTGGCCTACGGCCTCACATTTCTTATCTATTGCCCTTTGCATCAACAGTGAATTTCGTGAACTTGCTCTTCATATTTCCTGAATCTGCCCACCCAAGGGCATCGCCCCCCATACAATGTCTTCACTCGGCCTACGGCCTCGCATCTCTTGAACCCACAATTCTATTATTTCTTTTCCTATTTCAACTATTTAAAAGATAAGTTTTTGAGTCCCAAGAAAACGCCCATTTAAACAACAAGGGAATTTCTTCATCACCCTTTAAACCCCTAAAAATATTTAAAATATTCACTTTTGGCTATTTTCCTGTCGGTTAGTCCTGGAATGCTATAATCATGCCAAATTTCATCATTCTAATCATGCTGGAAGGGCCTAAACATTTTGGGGTGTAAAAGACGTCCCATATAAATAACATGGGAAGGATTTTTCAGTTTCCCATAAAACCACTCTACGGTTGGGATTTTTTATTTCTGATGTTTCAGTTAGGTAACGCTTACGAAAACATACAAGCATACCGAATTTCAAGATTTTATTCCAATTCTAAGTACCTAAAACATGAGATTATAAGTTTAAAAAAAGGTCCATTTAAATAACATGGGGAAATTCTTCATCCAATGTTTAGACCCCCTCAAAATTAAAAATATTCACTTTTGGCAATTTTTCTGTCGGTTAGTCGTGGAAGACTACAGTCATGCCAAAATTTCATCTTTCTAATCCTACCGGAAGTGCCTAAGCATTTTGGAGTGTAAAGACGACTCATATAAATAACATGGGAAAGTTTTTTCATTTCCCCATAAAACTACTCTACGGTCAGAAATTTTTATTTCTGATGATTTACTTCGTAACGCTAACGAAAACATACAACCATACCGATTTTCAAGTTTTTATTCCAATTCTAAGTACCTAAAACATGAGATTATGTCCAAAAAAGGTCCATTTAAATAACAGAGGGAAATTCTTCATCCAATCTTTAGACCCCCTCAAAATTAAAAATATTAACTTTTGGCAATTTTCCTGTGGGTTTGTCCCGAAAAGCTACAATGATGTCAAATTTAACCATTGTAGCCCTACAGGAAGTGCTCAATAATTTGGGGGTGTAAAAGGTGTTCCACATAAATAACATGGGAAAAATTTTTCAGTTCCCTATAAAACCATTGTAAAGTTGGATTTTTAAATTTTTACTGATTTACTTAGGTACTGCTAAGAAAACGTACAAGCATACCGAATTTCAAGTTTTTATTCCAATTCTACGTACCTAAAACATGAGATTATAGGTCCAAAAAAGGTCCATTTAAATAACATGGGGAAATTTTTCATCCCCTCTTTAGACCCCCTAAAAATTAAGAATATTCACTTTTGGCAATTTTTCTGTCGGTTAGTACCGGAAAGCTACCATCATGCCAAATTTAATCATTGTAGCCCTGCAGGAAGTGCTCAATAATTTGTCAGCTCATGTAGTTTTATATATAGTTAGGATGTTTCAGAATCTTAAATGAAATTAAATATTTTCCAGCATAAAATAAATAGTTTTATTGTTGAAGTATTCAGTTCCTATGCTTTGTGCGTTCAATTGGGGGAATTTCCCGAGAACTTCTTTCGGGACGTGTTTTCTTTCCCTCCTCCCTCGAAAATACAGCTCCCTTTACTGTACATCGAAACTTTCACTAGTACGAAAGTTCGAATTCAGTACTTGAAATAGTAAGCTGTACGTAGTTCGGAACTCTGAGCATCGAGTTTTTTAAATTTGACGAATTTTTACGCTTTTGTTGGCGCTGATTCTACAGAATGCTTATTTGAAGAGTACCTACAAATAACTGCACTAGACTGTTGTTGGAAAACTAAATTTTACTGAAGAATACTTGCGTTACCATCAAAGGTAAGAAATAATACTAATAGTTTTACTAATGCACTACATGTTTACTGGTAATACTGGCGTCTATGGCTTTAAACGCATTAAACGCATGAGGGACAGCATCCCTCGGCGTCGCCGAGTTGGCGAGCACACTATTCACGGAAAGTATTTTCTAAAGTATAAAATTGCATTTTTTTCCCTTCAAATAGGCTATAAGCATAATCCATACATTAATTTGTTACTTAATTATCTCAAGCTAAGGTAAGGTTTTTTTTTTATTCATTCAGTGCATTCAGAACTTTATAAAGGTCTTTTGTTGAATGTTGTTGCATACTTTAACGTGAAAGCATTCAATTCGCCCAAGGAAAGTCCAAAATCTGATAAAAATAACTTTCAATATGATCACCTTAGTTGTATCAATAATATATTAACAAAAAGCTCAAAAACCCAGGTGGGTTTTTTCAGGTGGGTCCAACCCGAAAAAACCCGGTGGGTTTTTTCGGGCTGGGCCCACTTGGGCAAACCCTGGAAATAACACACTATTCGTTCTATGAAAATAGATCAAAAATCTTCCTTAACCCTAAGCTATCCCGTTCTTACCCCTACCCTACTCTACTATTCCCTTTTAAAGCGGCCCAACTTATTTATGCGCAGCTGGAGCGTGTATTCTAAAATTCACCCATTAGCAAGATTGTAACAATTTATCGAAAAAAAAAAAGACTAATGGCCACCAGGGTTGGCTGTTTTAAACCAAAGTGGTTTAAACCAGCTGGTTTTTTTTAAAAAAAAAAATCGTATGAACTTCATGGTGACGTTTCCACATATCAAACCATACGCATTGGTTTTATCTCCTTTTCACCTTTTAATCGAGGCGTCCCATGTTCAATTCTCGATCGAACCACAACCCTTCTTTCAATTGTAAACCAAGTAGCGGTTCGGATGTCAGTTTAAGTGAAAATCTTACCTCGATATTACATAAGAATATTAAGCCTAAACATACCAAACGAAACCAAATTGTATCGCTAAATACCTGTTGTTTTATGAAGAAGCCAAGGTTGCTTAAATATATTGATAGAAATTGGCAAAATTTGTCGACTTCCTATGTAGCTTCCAACTTTAGTTGTGATTGGAATTTTAATTTAATTGAATGATATCTGCATACTAAATTTGTATTTAATACCTCAGTTTTAGCGTACTGATTACGATACATTGACCATAAAATTTTACATGCTAAGCAATAAAGGAATTTTTCGTTATTGGTTTGTATTTAAAGCAATAACAGGATTTTCCTAATAGATAAGGCGGGAGTTTCCCGATTTGTATATAATTTTGTGTAATGGTTTCATTTGTGCAATTGTCTATCTTTTTGTGCTGAAATTACTCTTGACAATCATATTAACAAGTATGTAAAGATCTGTACAAAGTATATTTATCAGAAGTCCTTTGTGAGTGAGTCGGCAGACTCATCGCATTTGTGGCAGGGTTGGACCCACCTAAAAAACCCACTTTAAAACCCACCTGGGTTCTTGACCTATTTGTTAATATATATTGGTACAACTAAGGTGTTCACATTGTAAGTGATTTTTATCAGACTTTCCTTGGGCGAATTAGAGGCTTTTACGTTAAGGTATACAACAACATTCAACATAAGACCTTTATACAGTTCTGAATGCACTAAATGAATTTAAAAAAAAAAGCTTGAGATAGTTATAGAACAAATTAATGTATGGATTATGCTTATAGCCTATTTGAAGTAAAATAAGCAATTTTGTACTTTAGAAAATATTTTCCGTGAATATTTTGCCCGTCGACTTGGCGACACCGAGGAACATTATCACTCATACGTTTGACGGGTTTAAGGTCATAGGTGCCGGTACTAATAGTACATATGTAAATACATTAGTAAAAGTATTATTTCTTACCTTTGATGTAAAACATAAGTTTCTTCAACTAAAATTTGGTTTTTCAACAATAACTGTTTAGTTCAGTCATTTGTTGCTACTCTTCAAATGAGCATTCTGTAGAATCAACACCAGCAATAGCGTAAAAATTCTTGTCAAATTTAAGAAGCTTGATGCACGGGGTTCCGAGGACTATGTAACGTTTACTATTTCAAGTGCTGAGTTCAAATTTGCATACTAATGGAAGTTTTGGTGTACACACCGTTAAACGCGGAAGGATCGGAAATGAATACTTCAACAATAAAACTATTTTACGCTTAAGCCTGCCATACGTCCCGTAAAAAACGGGACAGTCCCGTTTATGAGCCCGAGTGTCCCGCGTCCCCGTAAATTTAGTCGGGACAGGGAAATGTCCCGTATTTTAACTCTGTTCCATTTCCGCTATCAATATCACCTTATTCGAAAAGTGAAGAACAAAAAACTCTGACATTGGCTGGGAATCCTGTAATTAGTGAATGAAAAGTACGCTGTTGCATGTAACAGTTTCGAGGAAGTTATTACACCATCCTGTTCGACTTGATAACGAGCGAAATTTGCAATACTACTTTTGAAATTTGCACTTGATGGAAACTCGGATACTCTCCGGAACATATATATAAAAATGGCTTTGAGTGTTTATACATTTACAAATACAGGGAAGATGACTGACCATTTCTCCAGCAACACATTAGATAAGTTAACAATAATTAAATCTTTTTCAAAGGCTAGGGGTCCAGATCTTAGAAAAATGTTAATCTGGTCCTGACAGTTACACACGACACAGGAAGAAAAATCAGCTTTTCATCAGATTAAACTGAGGAACTTAATTTTGGCAAATACAGCCATGTAAATAAATATTGCTAAACGCGCGAAGAATATTGAAGGTAGATTGTACTACTGATTTAAATAATTTGCATATTGTTTTCCTGTAAAGCATTTTTTAACACATCTTAAATTTTTAGACATCTTCAGTCGGTACAATTAATTGCAGGGTACGAACAGAGAAAAGCAGCTGCTGCTTAGTGAATTTTCGCCTATTATATTCTTGAAAAAAAAAAATAAATAAATAAATAAAAGGAAATATTTTAGTTTTAGTCTCACGGTTATGCCTGCTATACTCAAGGTGACGGTGACGATGAGAAATGAATGAAATGACGGAATGAAGAAAGTGGAAGGAAACGTGAGAATCCCGAGAAAGCCCACGCACAAGGTGTTTGTCCACCACAAAGCTCATTTGGCGCGAGCTGGGATCGAACTAGGAACCCCATGCACTAGAGGTGAACGCTCTACCACTGAGCCACTGCGGCCTATTATACTTTTGTTCATAATGAGACTAGTTCATTGCATTGTGTTGGAAAGTTGAGGGGGGGGGGGGCGGTAGATCTGAGGTGTCCCGTATTCTTATGGAGAAAATATGGCAGGTTTATTTATGTTGTTAATTTCATATAAGGCATTTTAAAACATTTATTTATATCATACAACATGAATTGTATCTTTGTTTTAACTTAATAGACCCCTTTTGGTATTCATATTTGGCGAACGTCAGTCGGGCTTCTGGATGACTTGATCTACATTTGTTCGTTTTTTGCCGAACTCCTTCATGGCTATGCGGTTAGTGTACGCGTCTTCGGCGTGGGACCCGGGTTTGCTTCCTGGAGGGAGCTCATGTGGTTCTGATTCCACGTTAATCAGTAGGTCCCGCCTCATATAGCCTCGCTGCTGAAAGGGACGTTAAACACAAAATCAACTCAACTCGTTTGTCTGCCTCTGTTACACACACTACAGGGTGCAACTATCGGTCTTTTAAGTTAAAATTTTCAGAGTACAAGCACGAGACACTCTAAATTTCCTGTATTGATTTTGGAGGCATACCAACGTAAAATATCGAAATGGCGGCTATTTCCTTCAAAACAGCGAGTATCCACGCTACGAAGCGCAATTTTCAGTCTTTTAAGTTGAAATTTTGACGGTCGAAGCACGAGATATTCTAAATTTGCTGTATAGATTTTCTCGACGATCGAATGTAAAATTTAAAAATGGCGGCCATTTTTTTTCAAAACAGCAGTGACTAGAAAATTGTTGGAAGTTGTGACACTGACACATCTTGAAATATAAATCACATTGTAATACTTTTACCCCAAAGACATTGAACTAGTTCGAAAAAAAAAAACGATTAAACCCAATTAAACCCGAAAAACCCATATGGGCCCAGGTGGGTTGGGCTTTTTCAAAAAAGCCCGGGTTTTTTCAAACCCTGATTTGTGGCCAATTAGTCGCGGTTTCGAGTCCAAATGGAGGACAATTTTTCTCGTATGTAAATCGAGATGCGGTTTGGATTCCGCTTTAAGCCTATATTGACCCCTTCCAGCATAACCTCCTTGTTGCATAATAACGCCAAGGCGAAAAAAAAAGCATTTCTGTTCATATGTAATATATATACATAGAGCAAATTACTTAAACCAAAAAAACGTTTTTTTTTTTTCAATAAAAACCATGGTTTTTGCCAACCCTGTTGGCCACTTTCAACCAAACATAGGCCGTTTCTTCCCCAAATCACTTGATTGTGACTCGGGCTCACTTGGTAGTGATCACGGTTCGTTATTTGTAACTGGGATGTGGTCATTGATAATTTGTTAATATTAGGTTTAAGAGTCGTCGTTGGATTTCCGGGAGATACTAAATGCAGTCCGTTAAAATTCTCATTCATTTGTCATATTTAATTATTATTATTATTTTTTAAAATACCAACATGGAAGCAGAAACCCAACCGCTATCTATTCATTCTATACTATCCAACGTTACAAAACTCCGTAATTTGGTTCTCCTATTTCACAAAAAAGCTATTCCTATTCATCGATTAATTATCCATCATGGAATATATCACATAAAGCCGATGGCAGAACTTTCTTTATGTTTTTGCGATGAGCGTTCGTAAGTCAAAAGTTTTCTGCAGAAGAAACACTTGTGATTCTTAAACATACGCTTTACACGATGTAAAAAAACAGTTCAAATTATACTTATGCGAGTCGTCCGTGCACTTAAGACATCTACACGTAGCAGGTATGTTTTTACACTTTTCTGTTCGCTGTCTATCTATCTATCTATCTATATATATATATTCCTCTGGCAGTTTTCTGCAGAGTTGCGGCAAATTTTCTACGATCACATCGCAGATCGCGTCATGTTCTGCTATGGGGCACATAAATAATCCCTCTTCTTTAACATTAAGGGCATAAGTGTGGAACGTTAAACTAAAAATAAATTGTAACATCCCAGTTGGATGTTCCAATCTGGATTATACATGGAGCATTTGGAATACTTCGCAAGAAAATCCAAATGCTGAAAAAAAAGTGAAAGTAATGTCAAGCATGGCGCATGAGAATATGCCCATTCAATATTGGTTACGCAGTTAATTTTGTTTCTTCATATTAGCATTTTTTTTTTTAATTATTATTTGTCATTTCAATATTTTGTATATAGAGGAAAGGTAGTGTAGGATTTGTTGTAATAGTTTATTATTTCATACAGTTCGTAGTAAGGAAATTCGTTTCAAGGATGGTACTTTTATTATTATTATTTTATTTGCTTAGGATTTTCGAAATTACTAAGATGGAAGTAGGAATTGGATTGAACTAGGTAATAACCGAATTTATTTTTATCTTCAAAATTTCTTGTTCGGCCATATTTAACATTTTACGTTTTTCGAAAACATATTTCTTTTCTAATCCAGGTATCCAATAATCAGTTAGATTCTAGAGGGATAAAAGAAAATGTGTTTAGATTTAATTGGTTTTCGGTTACGTCATCATGAAAACAGTTCTATGATTCGCTTTTAATTACCCATGGTTCTGTTGTAAGTTGTATGGCGGGCTGCTGTATCATAGGAGGGACCCGTATTGAATGGTTCATGGGAAACTTTCAAGAAAATGATGAAATCAGTGATTTATCCCTCAAGATAACTAAAATTATGCTTTTAAGATGTTAGGGAAATGTCTATATTTGAACGTAAACTGATTTTTTTGGGAGGGTTGTATAAACAGTTCTGTCATCTGTTTGAACGTGGTGTTCGAGGTTCACGGCTTAGCGGATCCATGTTAATGGACAGTGGGAACAATCGCTATTGTTCATGATAACCTTGGAGTTTCTTTTGGAGAGGCAAAGAGTGGCAGACTACATCCAGATAAAACATGGCTTTGGGACAGTTCAGTTGGACTTATTTACCTTAAAGCAACGAAGTAACCAGGAGGCTGGATTACTATTTTCTTGGAGTGATAAGGTGTCGGTATCCTAGTTATTCCAACTAGGAGAGCAAGTAAGTCTCATTTAGATTAATGCGTGTCTCGTGAACTACGAAACCTTTCGTCAGTGGAATCTGCAAAAATTAGTTTTTTTTTTTTTACGGAATCTTCAAAAGTGATAACCTTAACTAACTCTTTGGCTAAAGTTTCGTATGTGCAAGGATCATAATGGCAATGATGGTGTAGTAAGCTAAAGTTCCCTCGGATACCTTCGATAATATACTCCACATGTAGTTCGAAAGTATACTTTTTGGGGTAAGGGGGAATTTGTATCATAACTTCAAAGATCATAGTTTGGCTACATTGATATAGATAGTCTTGATTCAGAAATAACAACCTTTCAAATTAATATCCTAACAAATAATTGGCTCTTAAAATAACCATTGACATTATTTTGTGGTATGATGTTTCGATATTTCAATATAAAGTAAAGAAAGAAATCAAAATCTTGTACAACAATGCAGTTGGGTACTAGAAATTAACGAGGTTCGATCGTCATTTGTCTGCTTCCGTCTTTAGTATAAGCTTTCGCTATATAGTATTCATTTGTTTATGATGACATTTTCCTGAATTAAAAGGAAACAGTTTCCTTACACTGATGGATTATTCGGAATGTTGATCAAAGAGCTCGTCGAAGGAATTCAATACTTTATATTAGTTCTATTGAAAGAAGGCTAAGTAAATTATTAAGTAGTAGTAGTTGCAGGTGTGTGTCTTAAAGGTACGAAACCCCTTCTCCGAAATCCCTACGTTTAAGTAAGTTTTGCCAAAGAAAATTGAGTCTTGCCAAGTTTTTAGGGAAACTTGAAAATTTTTATTACCTATTATTATTATTATTATTATTATTATTATTATTATTATTATTATTATTATTATTATTACTACTGAAGTGTTGTTAATTTAATGGTTCACCCTGTGCTACCCAGCTACCGCCTAGTGAGCATTGTGCAGAACAAACACCGTGTGTCTAGGTTTTCTCCGGGTTCCGCTTCCTCCACTTTTTTTATTTCAATATTTCTTTCATTCTCATCATCGACGTCTTCTGTAGCTTAGCCGGCATAACTATTACTTAAAAACAAATTTTCTTATGGCTCTTGTGAGTTCAGTATCCCTACTTTCTACATGAAATTTGCTGGGAAACTTTCCGTTTAACACTTAGCTAGTTGTAGGAACGTATGCAGAGGGTATGTCCTGATGGTCTTGACACTTCTTTCCAATCCCGACTTTTTTGTAACTTTTGCCTAACGCTAGGGGCGATTTTACAGATCTTAATACAATCTGTCCTCATACGGAATTTGTCTTCTATTATATTATTATTATTATTATTATTATTATTATTATTATTATTATTATTATTATTATTATTATTATTATTACTACTGAATGTTTAGGACCTCAATATTACGTTCTATTCCAATGCAAATAAAATACTGAAGTTAAGAAAAATGAAAAGAAATTTTTTGCACCCTCTATAAGGATGAATTGCCTTATGGGAGATACTTTGGAAGGAAACGAGGAAAAAAGGTGTCAATTACTGGACAATATGAAAATCGAACCTTCGGATGCCTTAACAGAAACTAAGTAGGATTTGTCTTCATCACGATACATAGTATCGCCCTTTCTTTGGGAAAAAGAAATTGAACTATGTTTGCTTATACTGATATTTTAACAAAATACACATACAAATTTAAAAAAGAATAGTTCCTATTTACCAATTTCGGTTGAACGAGTATATGGAACGTATTGAAAATAGCGAAAGAAAATACTATTATTATTTTTAGTAAGAGTGGAAGAATTTAGAAACAATTCCACAATGACGTTTCAGACAAATTTATGACTTATACTAGGCCTTAAGGATGGCCGTTTTATATTCATGAATTGTTTGCGAAACGCAAAATTTTCACACAGTAGGAATAGAGATTGTAGACTGTGACGTCATGTTGTTAGTTTTTCCCCTGTGAAGGAAGTCGTTTCAACTCTAACTTGTAAGAACTAGAGAAATTGACTATTTTTCATGTTGTTACACATCAGAAATATCAACATTTTAAATTATAATTTTTTTCTGAATGTCCTCGTAGGGACTCGAACCGTGGACCCCTCACTCACGAAACGAATGTTCAAGCCACTGCTCTAGGACTGCTCTTTTCTGTAAGGGTAAAGAAGCGCTTGTGTATGTAACGAATTGCAAACGTTTACGATTCCAATATTTTATTATTAACGTTAAAACACTGATTTCAGTCATGATGAAATACTATAGTCCAGAGAATTCAAGTTTAATTTTTTTTTAAAAAAAGACCGAAAGTATCTCCGTAACTTATCTCTGTTATATTCGGTTATTCTCGTTGTACAGTTATTTCCAGTAATCTTGAACGACATTATTGATTCTAAAGTCATGATATGTACCTCGTTTTCTTTGGCATGAACCAGTCTTTCAAACGGAACCACTCGCATGTCTCTAGCATGTAGCATAGTGGAGAAGATTCGCAAAAAGGGATTTTTTTTCAAAAAATCCCTTTTCCCCGATTTTGGGTTATCTGGCCGGCCACTGTGTCAACCCACAGAACCCCAAAAAATCTCAAACATACTATATACTATGTGTAATAACTGTACGAACTTTCAATGTTATATCTTGAAAAATAAGAGAGGGGAAAATATTGCCCCATGTGTGAACAGTACCAGCTTTCCCCTATGTGAGCAATGGATAACCCATTTTGGACGTGGGGCAATATTTTTTCCTCTCTTATTTTTCAAGATATAACATTGAAACTTCGTAGTTATTACACATAGTATGTAGTATGTTTGAGATTTTTTAGGACTCTGTGGGTTGAAACAGGGGCCTAAAATCGGGGAAGAAGGGATTTTTGACAAAAATTTCCCTTTTTCGCGAATTTTGTTCACTATGGTACACGCTAGAGACATGCGAGTGGTACCGTTTGAAAGACTGGTTCATGGCAAAGAAAACGAGGTACAATTCATGTTCCCACAATGAACAGTCTTGATGATAATGATGATAGTATAGAAATTCACTAAAAGGTATTATCAAGGGAATATACGTAAATCGGCTGTAGCATCAAAACTATTCATCCCAGGTCCACTCTTTGTATCTCATCCTCTTCACCATAAAGCAGTTTTTTTTAGTAGCATCCCCATGATCGTATCTTATACCAAAGGGGATATATTCGCGATAAAAAAGGGATTTTTTAAAAAGAAAATCCCTTTTTGCACTTTGAGCGGAAATTTTGCGCATTTGGTACACTTTAGGGAAATTTCACTTTTGAATGGAATTACGATTCCCCATGTTTTTTTCTACATATTATTTGTGAAAACACGTTAATGAGTAGTAGAAGATACAACTGTTTTTCGATTCGGATTGGTTTGAGTTAACAGCTTGAAAATGAAATCTTTACGCTCAATTTCCCACGACTATGCCTGTTAGGTTGAGGAAGACTGATTAAAGCAAGTGAATTATAATGGACGAACTGGTGGAATGAGGAAGTGGGAGTGTCCCGTGAAGACCCACGAGCACGATGTTGTCCGTCTCGAGCTTACTTGATTTGGGAACGAACCAGGCACCCAACCCATCAGATAGTTCAGTAGGCGGGGTCTCAGTTTCGATTCCTGGTGGGAGAGCCTTTGAAATATTAAATATCCTCGATGTTTGTGTTCGTTTTCCTGTCGTTCAAGGTTACTGGAAATAACTGTACAACGAGAATAACCGAATATAATAGAGATAAGTTACGGATATACTTTCGGTCTTTTTTTTTTTTTAATTTAAACTTGAATTCTCTGAACTATAGTATTTCATCATGACTGAAATCAGTGTTTTAACGTTAATAATAAAATATTGGAATCGTAAACGTTTGCAATTTGTTACATACACAAGCGTTTCTTCACCCTTACAGAAAAGAGCAGTCCTAGAGCAGTGGCTTGAACATTCGAGTGAGGGGTCCGCGGTTCGAGCCCCTACGAGGACATTCAGAAAAAAAATATAATTTAGAATGTTGATATTTCTGATGTATAACAACATGAAAAATAGTCAATTTCTCTAGTTCTTACAAGTTAGAGTTGAAACGACTTCCTTCACAGGGGAAAAACTAACAACATGACGTCACAGTCTACAATCTCTATTCCTACTGTCTGAAAATTTTGCGTGTTTCGCAAACAATTCATGAATATAAAACGGTCATCCTTAAGGCCTAGTATGAGTCATAAATTTGTCTGAAACGTCATTGTGGAATTGTTTCTAAATTCTTCCACTCTTACTAAAAATAATAATAGTATTTTCTTTCACTATTTTCAATACGTTCCATATACTCGTTCAACCGAAATTGGTAAATAGGAACTATTCTTTTTTAAATTTGTATGTGTATTTTGTTAAAATATCAGTATAAGCAAACATAGTTCAATTTCTTTTTCCCAAAGGGCGATACTATGTATCGTGATGAAGACAAATCCTACTTAGTTTCTGTTAAGGCATCCGAAGGTTCGATTTTCATATTGTCCAGTAATTGACACCTTTTTTCCTCGTTTCCTTCCAAAGTATCTCCCATAAGGCAATTCATCCTTATAGAGGGTGCAAAAAAATTTCTTTTCATTTTTCTTAACTTCAGTATTTTATTTGCATTGGAATAGAACGTAATATTGAGGTCCTAAAGATTCAGTAATAATAATAATAATAATAATAATATAATAGAAGACAAATTCCGTATGAGGACAGATTGTATTAAGATCTGTAAAATCGCCCCTAGCGTTAGGCAAAAGTTACAAAAAAGTCGGGATTGGAAAGAAGTGTCAAGACCATCAGGACATACCCTCTGCATACGTTCCTACAACTAGCTAAGTGTTAAACGGAAAGTTCCCCAGCAAATTTCATGTAGAAATTAGGGATACTGAACTCACAAGAGCCATAAGAAAATTTGTTTTTAAGTAATAGTTATGCCGGCTAAGCTACAGAAGACGTCGATGATGAAAATGAAAGAAATATTGAAATAAAAAAAGTGGAGGAAGCGGAACCCGGAGAAAACCTAGACACACGGTGTTTGTTCTGCACAATGCCCACTAGGCGGTAGCTGGGATGGAACAGGGTGAACCATTACATTAACAACACTTCAGTAATAATAATAATAATAATAATAATAAAAATTTTCAAGTTTCCCTAAAAACTTGGCAAGACTCAATTTTCTTTGGCAAAACTTACTTAAACGTAGGGATTTCGGAGAAGGGATTCCGTACCTTCAAGACACACACCTGCAACTACCCACATTTTAAACGAAAGCTTTCCACTAAAGTTTAATGTAGAAAGTATTCTACTGTATGTTTTAAGTTAAATAACTGTAATAAAAATAACTGAATACCACTCAACAGCAAGGCATATAATAAACTAATTTTTAGGATATGCAGAGGTAATTATAAAAGCTTTGCTACAAAAATACCTACACAGACAATAATTTAATGAGCTCTGAAATACAAAGTAACAAAAAGCATATAAGATTCAGTCTACAGAGCAATTGTTACTTAAACAATGGACATAACACTATTTCGAGAATCGAGACAAGACGAGAAATGTTTACGATACTTTTCGTCTCGTCTCGATTCTTATCTGGAAAACGAGACGATAATTTGAGTTGGCCTCGTCCCGTCTCGAATGTAAAATGTCAATTGTCATGTTATTTTGTTTGTTTTAGAAACGAGATGAGAAGTTCCTCTTCTCATGGGTTCCAGTTCCCTTGGCAACATTAAACAAAACCGAAATATTTTTGCCAAATGTCACCTTTCTGCTTCTAATGGTATGACCTGAGCGATAATTAGCTCCTAGCTTTTAACCTTCTACGAGATAATAATAATTATTATTACTATTATTATTCCTGAAGATTTGATAGTTCAAGTATGTAAACATTCGAGTGTCAAATATCTGAATATAATAAAACGTGTGTCATCGTTGATCAATCGCCATTAAAAATCCTAAATAAAAAAAAATGCCCGACGTGGACTCGAACCACGAATCTCCAGATTACTGGTCGAGCGCCTTGACCACTGAACCAGGATCACTACGCTGTAAATGATTCGTCTTTAGTCTTGTTACATTAGGTTTCTTTGCCTCCGCTTGCAAAGCTGTATGTTATTTTCGTTTCAGAATGCCTTTCGTATTTGTTCTTAAGCCTTCGGTTCACAAGCTTGTTTCTTCACATGAAACTGCAGATATGACAGATTTACTTCTCATGCTCTGCATTTGTTTCAAAGCAGTCGCCATTACTTGATTACTGATTTATGTCCGCCACGATACATACCATAACAAGAATTATAGTTGTATTAGTCTCCACATTTGATTAGTGAGGCTCCGAAGTTGACAATTTTCCATGTTGGCTTCAGTTCATAAATTATGCTTGTCGTCTTTGATAACCAGTTATTTGGCGGATTTTTTTTTTTTTTTCATAAAAAAAAAGTTCCCTTAAAAACACTTAATATGTTCCATTTCAAAAGTTCGAACAATATCGGAGGTGGTGATGGTACATGCCCTGTGTAAATTGAAATGGACTCCTCCGTTAAGTTGAAGTAACATTTTCTTTTGATAGTGAGTAGCAGTTATTTAATTACATGTACATAGCTTAAAAACCTATCATAGATGAGAGAAATAAGTACAAATAACAGACACTGGCACTTAAAAATAGGCGTAAAACCATCAAGCGTTGAGAGAGCATCTGCCGCAGGCTCCTCACGGGAACGTGACAATCCTCCAGCTACCTGTCAGGCCCTGAAAGAGTAACTCGTACCACTGTCGCTGCATTTCTGTTACTGCAAACTGAATCGGCTGCTTCGTAATTTGTCCGTTTCCGATATCCATTAAAAGGAGGACCATAAGATCGAGAGATGAATGTACTCTGGCTTTGTGTAGTTAAGTTTCAGCTGATTAAATCATACATTCTTGTAATCTAGTGTTCTTTATTTACAGAATTGGAAAAGTGCGAGTATAGCATTGGACGTGCTGCTACGTGCGACGTAACGATTACAGAAAATGAAATCAAGAAAATTCAATATATCAGTACAAATCATTTTAAGATATATAGAAATGTGAATGAAGGTTTAAATTACCTAGAAGATTTAAGCCTTAATGGAACATTCGTTAACAGCGATAAAGTAGGAAAAAACAAAAAAGTAGTTCTTCAAAATAATGATCAGATTTCTTTGGCATTCCCATCTCTTAAAGGTAAGTATATATATATATATATATATATATATATATATATATATATATCCTTATTAATTTAGTGACAGACTTTCTATATACAAATGTGGAGTTTAAATGAAATAATGTATGGTGTTTCAGTAGTTACCACTTATGAATAGTTCGCTAGATGGAAGAAAACAAATGGTATAGACTCCACATTATTAGTTTCGTAAGTAGAATATCGTATCAATGGAACTTCTCTTGTTCATATTTAATAAATAGATCCTGTAAATTGGTAATGACATATGTAGTATGTAGGTATTGTGTTAGTAGAACCGTTTTGTGTTCATGTTGCCCGTAAACCTTTTTTCTGTCTGGATCTTTGTGTATATACATGTTTCTATGAGTAATCTTGTATTATACATTTGATATTTGTTCAGACGACAAAACTGCACCCATTTCGTTATTTACAACTGACGTCAAATGGTAGTGTTGTCAGAGATAATAATTTTTCGTGAATTTTTTTTGCATGTTCTCTAGTTTTTGAAGAAAATAAAGAGGATAAGTTGAATCTATGTGAGAGCAGTCATATATAGTACATACTTTTTTTTCGGTCAATATTTAAAACTTTATCTCGGCATCAAATATTAAACCAGCTGATGGTTATAACTTAATTGGCCTATATGAAGAAATAGCTTTAAAGAATATTTAAATAGAGAATTAACATTAATACTTTTGCAATCTGGGTTCTTCTTCCCTACAGAGTATGAGCGTTTTCTTCTTCTTTAAGTGTCAAACCGAATTACTTAGCGTGGCAATTTTCCTGGCGTCCTTTTCATGTTATAACAGTCACTTCAGTTATATGCAATAACAAAAAATTAAATAAAACGAAATTGGATTACGCGTACCGATGTTATACAATATGGTAAAATAGAGGAAATAACCGCTTTTATGCAACAGCAATGCTCTTCAGGTGTAAATAATGATATTAAAAATTTAAAAAAAAAAAAAAAAAAAAAATGCACAGGTGGATGGAAATTCGAATCCGGCTCTCCTGCTTACCGTGCCGATGTTCAGCGTTACATTTTATGGTAACGATTAATGCATTGTCATGGTAAGCCGGAGACCCGGCTTCGAATCCCTGTTCAGTTGTGCATTTTTTGCACTCTGCATAGTATATGTATATTTTTACTGCTCATATATTCTGACAGCACTGTAAAATAATGAAGAAAATCATGTCTTCTCTTCCAACACCCCTTCAATCAACACCACATAATCAGAACTGACTCCACAAAAGAAGTAAATTAGCTCATGAAACTCGTTGTAAGATGTCTGTATCGATGAATATTGAAAAGGAAAAAAAAAAAATGAAAAGTACTGAGAAAAAACTTGTAATCGTATGCAGTGTTATGTTAAGCGTTGCAACTCCAGTAAGAAATTTTTGCTGCTACAACGGATTATGTAATAGAAATGGTTGACTCTTTCCTGATTATAACTACCTCTATGAATTAAACACAAGTCCAATAGTCACCACAAGCACATTCAGTCATTTTAAACTTAGCAATACCTTAAACTCTCCTAGCTCATCGTGTCAAAATCATAAACTGGAATTGCACTGTTGAATACAATTAGGCTATGTATTCTCACTATAAGTGTTAGGTCCTGTCATCAGTCCGTCACATTGAATATCCGAAATCACAAACAATAGAAATGAACGTTAAAGTCATTAGGAATGAAAGAAAAAAGATAAAAGTTGTCTCTGTAAATCTCATAGCTATTATACAGAGCGTTCAAAAAGTCTCTATACACCTGAATCGTGTGCAAGCATGTTTGGAGGCTCATGGGGGACATTTCCAACATTTGCTGTGAAAATGTGTGTTAAAATGTGTATGTATATGCTACGCCCTGTATATAGTGCTTTTATGTCATAAAATATAATACATTTTGAGTAAAATAATTTTCTCGTTGCTTTGAATATGTGACAATTCAGCTGTATAGAGACTTTTTGAACGCTCTGTAGTATTCGCGCAGTCGTGAAGCTTGACCTAGATCTATCTATTTCACCACCCAATAGAACGTGAGGGTGTGTTTCGGTCGTCATCCCCTACCCATCAAATTTTGTCTGTGTCGTCTCTCGCGCTACACCGAAGACATCTCCAGAGAGTACAGTGTTGTTGGATTGGCACCAAGGTCCGTTTTGTTAATTGCTTTTTTGTTGCGTTATATTTTCGTTGTTACTATTCGTGTTATTGTTACCGTTTTAGAATAATTGTTACAGTGGTTATTGTTGTGCAGTGTTATTATTGGTAATTTTTAAATGCTAAAAAAAAAAAAAAAAAGAAAGTCCGGCAATATTATTGGTGAATTTCAAGCTGTTTGTCGTTCCCGCAAGTATGCGCTCGGGAAGCGGTTCCACGAATTGAACCGAAGTTTTCTTGATGTATCGGAGCTCAAGCAAAATATTTGTATGATTGGTTTAGAGCCCAACTTCACGACTCGGCGCGGGTACTGTAGAATAGGTATATTTGTTGATATACAGAAAAAAAAATCACGATTGGACTGGAAATCAAATCTGGATCTCCAGCTAGCTTGCCATGCCAAGTTGTTAGTCTACCCACTTGTGAAGCACGATGGAGTTGTACAAACATGACAGGTTGTGGTACGGAGTCCGTGTGATTTGAGTGACTGAGCACCGAGAAGAACGATAGAGTGATAGAATCTTCAAAGAACGGACTGGGTAGCGTAGTGGTTAACGCGTTGAGGCAGTAAACCGGAGATCCAGGTTTGACTCCCGATCCGATCGTACATTTTCACTCTTTATCATTGAAGTAGATAAATTAAAGTAAATCAGTTATTTTCTCCATTTATCAAGCTGTGTGCTTTAACCGAGTAAGCTCAGTTAGAAATTTTAAACAGATGTTTTCCTTAGAAATTAATGTCATTTTCCCTTTACTTTACATTATATTTGCTATTTTTTTTTTTTTTTTTTTAAGTATACATAAAATGTGTCAATAAATTTGGCAAACAGGCAAATTTGTTTTCTGTTTTTATCATTAAAACGGTTGTGGTAGACTAATGTTTTATCCGTTACTCCTTTTTTTTTAGTGTTTGTATTTATGGATTTGCATAATCCTGATACTTGTGTATACCCAGATGAAATCACAGAAAAATACACAGTTTCCAGATTGCTAGGAACAGGAGCGTGTGGAGAGGTTCGATTGGTTTTCACGAAGGTATGTAGACATTATATATATATATATATAAAATATTCTTTTGAACCTGTCACTTCATAGGAGTAAAAGTCTGAACGGATCTGGATGGCATTTGGAATTCGATGGATTTAGAGCCTGATGTATCTGTTTGTGGTAGCAAAGGGAGGAGGTCTCCCGAAATCTCCGTTAGACTTACAAGCGCAATGTTGAATAAAAATATGATTTTATGTATTGCTCGTGAGCAGCAAAGTAATCACGAAACCAGATGATATAATAGAGGTATGAAATAACATTTGAAAAATAGCTCAATAGAGATCCCACAGAACGAAACGACAAATATCTGCTTAAGCAACTACAGATATTTGTTTGAGAGAAGTAGAGAAAGCTCTAAAAAGTATGAAAACTGGCAAAAATTCCATACTAATTAATGTAGCGGTAATGTCAGATTCAATGGATATACAGTAGCTCTATATGTTAAATGTGTATGGAGAGAGGAGAATACTACTGAAATATTGAAGAAGAAAAGAAATTGAGCCAGTTTTTTTAAAAAAAGGATACACGAGAAATAAAACAGCTACCTTGGAATAAAATTAAAGAAAAAGATATTCAGTTACGTATTACTATGGAATTACATTAGCGAGCCAGTATACCAAAGCTTTTAAGAGAATTTTACAGAAGCAAATGCAACATTAAATCAAACGTAACATGATAGAAGATAGATATTGACCTAGGAAAGAAAATCAGCAGTAATCTCATTCGCACTGAAACTGCTGATTGAATAGAACTCGGAGCATGGTAAACAGCCATAACATAGGAATGGGAGTCATAGTATTCATAGGTCTGTAGCAGCAGTTTCTAGCCTGGAGTGCGTGTACTAGCTGGACTATTCTAGGATACGAGAAAATAATGAGTAATACTAGAAAAGAAATTACTCTCTTCTTTTTACAGGGTAAACAATACATCATTAGAATTATGCTTAATTTTTAGTGGTAAATGAATTGGACACAGCCAGGGTAATAACACACGACTAGCATTAACTCCAATCTCACGACAAATCACCATACATATTCCCATAGTATGTTCCAACAAAATGCATGTTGATTTCTAATTTTACAAGCATATATTAACATTTTAATTTAGGGGGGAGGGGGAGAGGAAAGATTAAATTTGAAGGTAATTGCTTACTTCATTTGGAGTTACATGTCTGAATGTCGTCACAAAGGCCATCACCAGGTGTATGCTACTCCTGTCAACCACTTGGAACGGTGTATCAATAACGTCTGTGCAACTGTTCGCATTGACCCAGGTATCTGTGAATGGGTGCGCCAATCTATGGTCCGGCATTGTCATGCATGCGTTGCTGTCCATGGCAGGCACTTTGAACATCTCCCGTGATGTTTTGTACGAACGTTCGTTTGTGTATCTCTGCACGTCGATATGTACCGCTACGAAATTAATGCTCCCACGCTTTCGGCCCTCGCTAACTCTGCCTGCCAATAGGTCCAATATGCCATATGTTCATAGAACCTATATTTGCTTATCTCGGTGGCAGGGATCACTTCCCATTTGATTAGCATGTCATTTCAGGCTTCTGAGGAAATAATTTATGGATTTTTGAATACTTCTCGATACAAAACCAAAATTGTAACAATTCGAAGACATGGGCTGTAACAGGGAACAATCAGAGGGACTTAACTGCTGTAACACTTTGGTGCGGAAAGCATCGGGAAACGGACACACTGTTTTCCTTAGTTTGTCGCAAATTGAAAGAATATTTTAAAACATTACCACATGTCAAAACATTGTTAAAAAATCAAATTATTATTAATAATGGGGTGTGGCAAAAGCTCTGTCGCCGTCCTAGCGTGTTGCTGTCAAGATGAAAGTGTAGTGCTAGTTTCAGAGCGTGTAGAAATAAATTGATGAGTACAAGAGGTAGGAGGCACTGAATATGTAACAGATTCAGAACTTTGTTTCGAGAGTACCTGCAACGATAAAAGGAAAAAAGTAGTAAACACGACAAAAAATAATTTACAATAGATTGTTGAATGCCATGCACCGCTGGAAGAGTTGAAGCTGTCTGAAAAGAAGAAATGCTTACCATCAGTGTAAAGTGGAGGAGACAAAAAAAAAAAAAAAAAAAAAAAAAAAAAGGTAGTCATTATGTTAAACATCAGAAAAGACTTCGTTTTGGAAGTCAACCGTAACGACATAACACGAAAGCATTACATGCTCATTTTGTAAAAGGAACTAGCAATTGTGCATTTCTCTTTGAAAGATACTTGTCATTTTTACATTTTATGAAGAGATTTATAATATTGTACCTGACATCATCTTACACCAGAAGTGTAGGCACCAAAAGTATTCATCTACCTAATTCATAACAGAGTGTTTTCATTATACACGTCTCGGTAAAAATATGTATGAAAAAAGAAAACAGAAGAACTGTGTCATGAGAATTAACAGATTTCTGAGAAGTTCAACAGTAGGGAAGGAGGAAGATGAGTTAATGGAAATTTCTTGTTATAGAATTTGTGAGGAGAGTCAGCTTTTTTCTTTTCTTTATTAAAAAAAAAGCCGGAAGAAAAACTATACAATTGAACTACTTAATGTTACAAAATATAACTAAACTATAAATAGACCCGCAGTCCTAAATCGTGAGCAATACGTAGCCCTTAATTGCTAGAGCAGATTTATTCATGATAGGTAGTACAACTATGAATAGCGAAGAGTTATCAGTCATCGTTCAATATTCAGTATTTTTATGGACACGTTGTACTATAGGAAACACATCGAGAAGCTTACTTACTTTTACTGTTTGGAGCTTATACAATAACAAATTTACAGGCAAAATGCACCTCAGGTGGATGCAGCGATCTAAATTATTATTTTTATTGTATAAATCTCTCAGGTTTGTCGATAGTACGTATCATTTATAGAAATTCGTGTTTTAACATATATTTGGTTAAATTTACGTAGCCAGCAATATCAAAACCTTTACATTCTGATATTTAAGGTTAGAAAACGCTTAAGAATGTAAGGAAATAATATCCATTTAGTTTATATGGTTAAAACAGTAAATGGACAAATGTAGGATATTTTTGATCTGTTGACTACCAGGGCAAGTCGTATCAAGTCAAGACTACCGTTGACTTGACTTAATTGTGATTTCTTTTTCGAATTATTTTTCTGTTTTTACTCTAGAGAAGTTAAAATCGTCGAAAGTGCAAGCAAAGGCTATTTTGTTTCATGTGTTCAGTGTATTTTCGTGCAAATTTTTGTAAATACCTTAATTATATATATAGTATATACGTGTTTTATTTACAGGGAAGTTGCCAGCGATATGCCATGAAAATAGTAGAAAAGAAAATCCTTAGTAATGGAGTAAAGCATCCACTGAATGACCCAAAGAAGATAGAGACAGAAATAAAAATTCTACAGCGAATGAATCATGTAAGTACCAAGCAACACTAGCCTTTATGCTAAGGTTAATTTCAAAGCTGAAATCTTCTTCTATTTTGCTAAGAAAATATAATATATTCGAAGCAAAATTTAGAAGCTCCTTTTTTCCCCCCCTCTTCGTTCGTATAGTTTGAATGGGGAAAAGGAATAATTTACAGTTGTTGTTGTTCAAACACAAACTTCTAGTGTTCTACCCAAAGCCAGGTTTTAGCTTATTGATGATGTTAAAGTCATAGCCACTAGTGAAGGGTTGGGCTGTTTTCAGAAGGGTGGAAAATACAGCCGAAGGGAAGATATGAAAGGTGATCAGAAAGTAAGGTTTCAAACTTTGCAGTGAAACGTGTATATATTATTTAATACAACCAATAGCCAACAGATAGTACATGCATTAGGTTATTTTTCGATATCGTCCTCATATCGGTTGAGGCACTTGTTGCATCGTGGGATAAGTTTGAAGATTCCCTCATGGTAAAAATTCTGTCCTTGCGTGTTCAGCCACGTTGTCACAAAGCTTTTCACTCCTCGTTTGAAGTGAAGCAACGACCTCGTAGGTGCTACTTCAAGTAAGTCGCTTGGAGCTAGGTCCGGGCGGTAGAGAGGGTGGATAATGTCCCAGCGAAACTTCTTCATCGTGGTTGTCTTGTAAGCTGTATGTGGACGCGCGTTGTCGTGAAGGAACATGACTCCCTCGGTGAGAAATCCTCACTGTTTCCTCCTGATTGCTCCGCAGTCTCTTCATTAACCTCTACCAGCTGCCGATGAGTTTCAGGCGCGGTTACATGTTTCGCCCACAGAAATCGACATGTTTCGAAGTCTCGCGGACTTCTTCGCGAGACCAATTTTCCAAACGAGTCGCCATTTGTGTTTACCTTCAACTAGCGCTGTAGTTGGTGGGTGTCTAAAACTGCATAGTTGCCAACCCCATGTAGTAAAATTACCGCACACTTCTCATTCTTCCATAACAGACGAAAATCCAGAAATATCGGCCTTGTAACCTTAGTTTTTGATCCTTTCTCGTATAATTTGAAAATTAGATTTACGATATGACTTGTTCCACTACCCAGCCTAATGTCGGAGAAGCGCTAAAAGCGTAGAAAGGCAATTACTAGACTCGAAATTTTCACAGCTTCCAAAACCTGAATGCAACTAAACAAGAACGAGATTTTTTGAAAGAAGAAGAAAAAAGTTAAAAGAACTTGGATTTAATTAAGGAGGTAAATATGTCGCGACGATTGCGATAAGTTGATTCCAATTGACTTTTTGATTCCAAGTGCTATAAAGGTGCAATCTGTGGCAGGCCTGGCTTGTCAGGGTGGACCAGTGGTTCCCAACGTTTCTGACTGATGACACATTGACACTTGACAATGTGGATAGGTACTGTCTCGGGGGACATGATTCCTGCCACTGAGACGAAATTTCCCTTGAACTTTCGGCAATCGGACATAGTTTCGGACCTACAAGGTGCCGAAAGCGTGGAAAAGTGACTTTCGGATGCCGAATGCGGAAACTATCCAACGCACAGGACGGGTAAAAAATGATCATAAGACGTCATATCTGCTCTATTGAAATATGCATGTGGTAGAACTCTACAATGCACGTGCAATGGATTCTTCAAGGGACCGTAGGGATCCCCGGATAATCTGCCAGCGAAAGCCTGGTTGAAATGACTATGAATGGATAGGGTTCCCACCTGGTAACAATAATTCGTGTATATTAAATCGATATCTGAAACAAACACAAAATGGCGGACACTTGTATGCCTGCTGTGTGTGGTTGTATAATCGCCAGATACGGATGATGGCCATTAAGTGTACTACATTTGTAGCCGAATGGTCTAGGAAGACATCTGTGGTGTCTGTAGAGCACAATATATGAAACAGGGTGATGCACAAATGTGGAAACACGGAATTAAAACTACCCAGAAATGTACTCTAGTAAGATAGAGGAATAAAATTGTTAAGAGGCCCGCTAGTGACCAAAACTGGGAGGAAGATTTCGGTCTCCCACATACTAGGCGTATCTGACATTCACTTCGTTAGCCTGCTAATGGGTAGCGATTGGGTCAAAAGTTTAGGTACTCACCGAGACCAATTCCTGGGGAGGTAATAACCTCAAAAGAGAAATAATGCGCCTTTCATCGTTTTAAACTGTTTGGTCGTATGAAATGTCACTCAGAACTGGATGCAGGTAATGAGAAATTCAGGCAGTACCTCCTCCAATCTATGTTGACAATCAGTCTGTCCCGAGTTACATGACAAGGACATGTGAGGTCGGGTGTTGCATTTGCGAAACTGCTGATAAGCCATAATACTTTACCACGACGTCAATGATGCCGCGTGTAACATGGACCGTTGATGACTGGAAAGTGTGATTCGGTCGGATGAGTCATCCTTATTCAAACCATGGGCCTTTTTGAGTTTAAATTCCTATAATTATGCCCCAAGGTTAATGAAGGCCGTGGTGATGAGATGAATGATGGTAATGGTAGAATGCATGTGGGAGGAAACTGCAGAATCCCGAGTGAACCCACACACACCGTGTTTGTTCATCACAAAGTACACTTGCCGCGGGCTGCGATCAAACCAAAGACCCCACGTGCCAGAAGCTGAGCGCTCTACCACTAAGCCACCTCGGCCTTAAACCACCCTCCATGTTTGTGTGTGGCGAATGCCCGAAGAAGAGTATGATCCACACTGTCTCCATGTGAACACACAATGCTGTGGCCTGCAAATTCTTGTTTTCATTGGGTCCTGTGCTGACGCGTACCAATCGAGTTCTGCCTGTGATTATGTCACCATTTTAAGAGGACATGTGCATCCTGTGGTCCAGATGTTGCCGAGCAATGACGCCATATTCAGGAGGATAATGCGCTCTTTCACATAACTGGAGATGTTGGAGAGTGGTTTGAGGAGTATCAGGATAGTTGAACATTTCCAATAGCCTGCCCAATCCACCTGAACATAATTTAATATCATTGTTTCCTTTTAGGGACACGAAACCGGCGGATATTTCTGCCTCCATCCTCTCGCACGGAACTGAGTGATCCGCTGTAAATGGAATGGTGTAATATTCCACATGCTACTATTCACAACTTCAGTCATTCCATTCCACGTAGCAGCAGAATTATTTTAGAAGCTAAACGTTGACCAACACCGTAATTTATCTGATAAGTTGCATGTTTTTAAAGTGTTTCCATTATTCTGAACCATCACTGTATGTACCGTATATATACGTATGGATTCAAGGTCCTCAAAATTAACTCGTTAAAGGCTTCATGTAAAAATATGTTGGTTGATATGATGATTGATTGCTATAAGTTTAATATTGGTACTTCTTTTTAGCATTAATATCTTATGAAATGGAATTTCCTGCTTATAATTGGGATCCTTATTACTACTCGGGTTTCTCTTCTAAACTTAGTTCCTCAATTAGATTTCGAAGCAGGACTCGCTTATAGAATGACTTGCGTTAATTACTTTATGATGAATGAGTACACACTATAGGTAGAGTGGGATATTTCATTGGATTCTGCTATTGGGTTGCTTATGGAGCTACATCTGACAACAGTGTATCTGGTTGTTTATGTGGCCACGAGACTTCGTTCTAGTATATATAATACTGACAACATGTTCTTGAGTGTCAAATATGTGAAAATTTTCGGATGCTGGTTTGCACCGTTGGTATTTTAGTTGTATTCATGTAGCATGTCCGCAATAATATGCAGTCACCATCTAGAATTTCACATTGATCTAGAATATTCATTAAATTATTTTATAATAATTGTGATGTAGGCATAGGGAATTGTTTTGCATTCCTTGAATAATAATTAGTGAAATAATCTCATTTCAGCCTTGTATAATCCATATAGAAGGCGCATACGAAACCAGTGATAAAGTGTACATAATCTTGGAATTTATGGAAGGAGGAGAGCTTTTTGATTACATCAAATCACGACAGCGTCTCAGTGAAAAAGAAGCAAAGCCTCTTTTTTACCAAATGGTGTGTGCTGTTAAATATCTGCATGCTCAGGGAATCACTCATCGAGATCTCAAGGTAATTAGTATATTTCTATTGTGCTCATTATTAAGCCTTAAGGCAAATCAAGTTTCTGTATCAAGGTATCTAAGTGTTGAACCTTTGGAAATCAAAATTGAGATTATATTATCCCATCACTGTAGAACTTCAGTGATTTCTGATCAAAAAATTGTGATACATGTTTTTCCTCTTTTGAAACTAACTTAACGCCATTTATAAAATTTTGCAGAGATGATAGTCTGACTGTGCCAGGTCGAGGCTATGCGGTAAATTCATTAAAACCTCCCAGCAAAATTATCTCAATTTCTGACGAGTCATTATAAATGTATCCAGTTTGGCGTTGTCAGCGTGGTATACAACATTCTTTGTATTGACCAGTTCCAGCCGTTTCTTTTGAATTGCTAGTGCACTGGTGCTAGTTGTCGACAGTACCGGTCCGAGTCTACCGTTGTGCCCGGCGGCAGCATCCCGTGATGCACGATACCTACCGAACACATAGCATAACCTTGCCTTCTCATTGTACCTTGTTGTTGTAGCTTATCCACATCTCGTCATCGTGATCAGCCGCTTCAGAAGTGGCTCAAGTTCGTTACGTCTCAGTAGAGATTTGTGGATAGAAATTCGAACGAGTAATGATTTTGAGTCAGATCAGGTGGCACCAAGAAGTCGAGTTTTTTGTAGCCAGGTCTCCAAATAATTTTAACACCATTTGGTAATGGATGTTGTCTTTGGCGATGTAATGATTGTTTAACGTGCCGGTCTAGCTCGACTTTTATCAGAATATCATCCACTTTCGCTGTGATTTGTCGCCCATTGTAAGGTACATCTTGCATATCGGAATTTCTGAAACGAAAGCAACTGAACCATATTTTTGCTTTTGCTTTTGATAACGTATCTTGTCCATAAGCAGGATAAATGTGTCCACAAGTGTGCGCAGCATTGTGCCTTTATCAAAATAATAATGAAGAATGTAGTGCAGTTTTGCGGAAAGCTCACATATCGCCACAGCATATAGTTCCTTACGCCTGATTATGACAATTCCAACACGTGTAGCACATTTACTAGCTTTGTCAGCTGTCGATTGACGTTAGGTTTGACTTGCTGTTACTCATATACGCTGCGATTTGGGACATTTACACCATGTCGTGCACAAAAGACTCACTAGTTTCGAGACTACCTGATATTTTCATATCATGTGGAACCCACTTATATCGTTCTATTATGTGTTCATTTCATCATTTACTTTATTTTCTGAGTTTTCGCTATTTGGTACATAAATTATTCTGCCTTAACATTAGTGATTCCTTAACCTATTACGTATTGTATTCACTTTTAGTACTGCTCTTCGGTGTAACGGATTTGTAATTTCCAAAAATTCTGCTGATAAAGTTCTCGAAATCAAAATTGTGAAGTTTTGTAACTTTATGTATGGTTCAGATAGATATTCTTCTTCAGATCATGATTCTGTCCCTTTTACTAGAACCTATGCTTTACTCTAGCTGGAAAATTTACTGTTCCATTCACAACAAATTTTGTCACTACACATGCTTTTATAATATTGTTTACTTTCTCAGAAACTAGAACGGGCGTGTCTTTGCCCTTTACTATTTCTTAGGTGGTCTCCCAAATATACGCAAAATCATAGTTTTATTCCCATAATCTAGTCTCATTTCATGAAGCTGCAAGAAATCATTATCAAGTAACAAATTGTGAGGAAAATTTTCTAAAACATGAAAACTACGATGGAAATTTTTTCCCACCAATAGAAAAACGAACTATCGCTATCTTATTTACAGAAATAGAATTCTGAGTTATCCCCTTTATTCACTTCTTCAAAATCTCATTTTAACTAGGATCATTATAAAGGCGAAGCCTATCACCTCTTTCATCATCCATGAAATCTTGTTTGGAGATGCTTTCTGAGAGGTTTTAATAACCAAAACATAACCAGATTCTCTACTATACCCTGATAGTAAAGCTTTTAGAACATGGTTTAAAGAACGATAATTCTAGACATGAATGAAAAAGGTGCAACCTTCAATTTGTGATTGATTTCATAATTTTAATTATCTGTTGTGTTTGCCGTCTGTAATATGTTGGTATAGTGTGTTTGTGTTTTGTGACATGCATGGTATTTGGCAGCTTTTAATTAAGCACATGCTTGATGATTTCCAATTATGTGAATGCCCTGTAAGCTGGTCACTTAAAGCACAATCTCAGCACAAGTCTCTCTAGATAATAACTTAGTCGGCTGCTTGCTGACATAAGTTTATACTCTTTCGAACCTCATGAGATGTTTACGGATTAAATCAAATCATTGACGGTGATGTTTGGGTTTTTAAGTCAAAAGATAAATTCCAGCCCCAGAGTGACACAGATACAACTATGATATAAAATGCAGTTACACACACTGCTATCCCCGAAATGTCATAAGGTTTTATACTATTACTTTTGCTGAGGTTGTTACCTGAAGTGCCTGTTGTTCTGACATAGAGCCACTCACTCAAAAGCCAGACCTAGAAATGCGGGTTCGTGTGCAAATCGGAATTCGATCAAAGGATGGAAATTGTCAATTCAAGCTTTACATAATAAGGAAGCTCCTTGTATAAGTTAAGCTGTCTTTAGCACATTCACAGACGAGATTATATAATAATTCTTAACATTCTACAATGAATTTTTTAACATGAAATTTTGTGTAATAATTTTTGTTTGTTTGTTCACTTTCTTCGTGACAAACAATATTAAATTTGAAAAGTAAAGTATAATATGAATAAAGATTTTAGAATAAATTTCCAACAGTAAAGGCATAGAGATAAGAATGACATTTCACTACTATATGACAGAGCATTTTCATAATCATTAAGGTTCGAAATAAGTATTAAGATTACATCTTGATACATACCCTTTCCGTCTTGACATTTCCCTAACATCATCGTAGTCTGACAATTTCCGTAGATAAAAACGAATTATTTTCATCTTAGAACATAATATAAATCATATATTGTTCGTTAATATTATGAACAAAATGCTAATAATAGAAGAATTATTATGTATGATAAATTCAGGAATAACCGGTTTTATATTACACCCATTCTTCTATTGATGCAAATTCCTTGTTCCATTATGTTTCTGCTCTTTGTTTATATGTATATATCAAGTTCAGAAGTAATATATATATATATATATATAGGGTGTTTCAAAACAACACCGACAACGTTTGGGAGGTGATTCCTGACACTAAAATAAGACAAAAAGTATAGACCAACTTGGGTGCACAAATGCTTTCTTTCGGAGTTATAGGCTGCCGAAAACATGAAAAAATGAACTTTAAAGGTCCATAGCTCTAAAACTGAGACCTACCGTAGTCGGATCAAGACTTCACTTAGGAACTTAATAGATACCCTACCCAAAAATAAATGTTTCAGAATCCTAAGGTACTCACACAACAATTTTTATACAGGAAGTTTGGCTACGGGCATTTAATTAGAAGTACTCACCAACTACCTCTATAAAAACTGTTGCGGAAGTATAGCAGGATTCTGAAACTTGGATATTAGGATAGGGCACATACTAGTTCATAAGTGAAGTCTTGACCCAACTGCGGTAGCTCCGATAGTTTCGGAATTATGGGCTTTTAAAGTTTTTAATGTTTTCGGCAGCCTGTAACTCCGAAAGGAAGCATTTGTGCACCCAAGTTGGTCTATACTTTTTGTCTTATTTTGGTGTCAGGAATCACCTCCCAAACGTTGTCGGTGTTGTTTTGAAACACCTGTGTATATATAATAGTTTTAAATTCGTACGTAATACTATATATTTTCTATATCTATTTTTCTTCTATAACGCATTAGATCCCTTTGGAGATGTTTCGTATATGAAGCTAAAATTATGATTTAAAGGAAAAAAGGGCTTTTGAAATCAAGTTAAAAATTCACACATCTTCTACGTACATTCACTACACAATGTTACATCCCTATAAATATGTACCTTACTGTACCTCGTATGGTAACAAGATAGTACGTATAAGGACAGCTTCCCAGATGTTTTAAATCCCAGGATTTGTTGCTAATAGTAGTGCTATCTTCTGAGGAATGGTGGAAGTGATTAAAATAAAAGAAGGAATGCTTATTATGCCTTGAATCCGAAACATGTATATATACATTTGGGGTATCCCTAATTATCTTTGTGAGTTCAGTCGTGGCTATATGATTATTATACGTGCTTCCGGCGCATTAAACCTAAGTTCCATTCCTTGGTGGTTGTTCATATAGTTTGGATGTCACGTTAAGCTGTAATTTCAGATCTCATATAGTTTTGGTGCTGAAAGAGATGTTAAACTCTCAAGCAATTAGCCAACGAATTATCTGTATCATTATAATGGACATGAGTAACGTAACTTCGACGATCATTTATAATTTCGTGCATAAAATTGACGTGTAAAGCTTCAGACATTTGTATCAGTACATTTGTGTAATAAGTTTATGCATAATAACAGAAATTACAAGAATTTGCCAAATAAAGTGAAATTTATGGACTGCCAGATTTGAATAACTTTTAGTTGTTTTTCGAGAACTTGTGTTGAAGAAGTGAAATTGAGGAAGAACTTGAGGCTTGAAGAACACATGGTTTTTATGCAAAAGATACCTGTGTTACAGGGGCAGATGCCTGTATAAGCAATTATAAAAACTACAAAGGATATATTTCTTCGGATTGACATAATTTATTTTTACCTTAACTCACAAAAAATTACTTGTCTTTCCATATCCCCCGAAGAAGACAAACAGGATGCTGGCTGTCGAAATTATTAGCATAAAATGTTGGAATTATAACATTTTGTATGTTATCTTTATACAGTAATAATTTGCCCATTGCGTAGTGTAATAAAATAGGACGGACTAGTACATGAAAGGCAAGTATCCTCTAAATTATGGAAGCTTTTCAGTAAATTCTTAAATTTATTCCGAAATTTGGATAAAACAATATGCATCAGTGAGTTAATTTTAACATTATGAGTTAGACGTGTTACGTATATATTTGGTCTAGGAATTAATTCGTGCGGGTGGACAAGAGATGGCGCAACGAACGGAGCGTCCCACAGTTCCGTGTATCCACACATGTGTTGCAAACCCCTGTCATCGCGTATCGTTCGTAGTATAGGGCAGTGGATTAAAGCGTCAACAACACCAGTTTGTAGTTAAGTGAACATGGCGCAATTTGTGCCTGATAAAGTGTTTTTGCGGGGTGTCGTGCTGCATTACTTTAACATGCAGAAAAGTGCGACTGAAAGTCATCGTATTTTGGTGGAAGTGTATGGTGACCATGCTCTAGCTGAGCGAACGTGTCAGAAGTGGTTTGCACGGTTTAGAAGTGGTGATTTCGGCTTGGCAGACCAAGAGCGAGCTGGACAGCCAAAAAAATTTCAAGACGAAGAATTGACAGCATTGCTCGAGCAGGATTCGTGTCAAACGCAGGAACAACTTGCAGCAGCATTAGGCGTTGATCAAACAACAGTCTCCAAACGCTTGAAAGCCATGGGAATGATTCAAAAGATGTCACATTGGGTTTCACATGAATTGAAAGACAGAGACGTTGAAAGACGAAAAACCATTTGCGAATTGCTGCTTCAACGACAGAGCAGAAAGGGGTTTCTGCATCGAATTATTACGGGTGATGAGAAGTGGATCCATTACGAGAACCCTAAACGAAAAAAGGCCTGGGTGAAACCAGGTGAACCAGGTCCATCACAACCAAAACGAGATATTCACTGTGCAAAGATTATGCTGTGCATATAGTGGGATATGAAAGGTGTGGTGTACTATGAGCTGCTGCAACCGGGTGAAACTATGAATGGAGAACGTTATCGACGACAATTAATGCGTTTGAAGCAAGCTTTGGCCAGAACACGACCAGAATGGGAGAACAGACATGATAAACTTATTGTTCAACATGATAACGCTCGCCCACATGTCGCAAAACCGGTCAAAACCTATTTAGAAAATGTCGGATGGGAAGTTTTACCCCACCTGCCGTATTCACCAGACGTTGCTCCTTCGGACTACTACTTGTTCGATTGCATGAACAACGATTTGATTGGACAGCGGTTTACTTCTTCAGAAGATATCGAAACATGGGTCTCTGACTGGATCGCTTCCAAGGATGAGGACTTCTTTCGCCACGGAATCCGTACATTGCCTGACAGATGGGCGAAAGTGGTGGCTAGCGATGGACAATATTTTTCTTAAGGTATTTATGTATTTTGTGTTTGTACTACAGCTTCAATGTGTGCGTACCAACCGCACGAATTAATTCCTAGACCAAATATATATATGCAGAGATTGTGTGATTTTTATCGTACCGATTTTGAAGGGTACTCATCTTACGAGAGACCTCGCTACTACCACTGATGATCTGTTGGACTTCCAGCACTGTGGAGTTTCGCCTAGTATCATAGTTTCCATTGGAGCAAACTGATAAAACCGCACAAGAGAATTTGATCCCACTTCACCCTGCAAGCTTTCCAAAGACAAGAGAATGATATGCCTTTTCAGCAGGTCAAAGCCGCAGAAGTCGATTGGTCTGGCAAGAGAGCTGTTCACAAGAATGTCTTGGAATTTGGATAATACGAATTCCTAATTCCCGTTCCATTTCGTGGGAAAATCGCAGGAAATATGACTTTAAAGCCTTGTCCACATGGATGCCCACCTGGCTGGCGTCCTCACCATTCAATTATCGGATATCTATCCGAAAGGTAGATATTATAATGGACTCGAAGTATCTTGCATTCACTTTACACATCAGTTTTGCGTACCATCAACTTTCCTGCAAAATTTAATTCCATATCAACCACAAACCCACACAGGAAACTTTTCCGACACTGGCGAACAAAGTTGCAGAGATCCTTGGGATCGCGGTCACGGTATGTCAATAAGAGCAGCGTAGTGAATTTCATGCTTCATCCGTTGTGACAACTGTTTGCCTATTGGATTCCGGCGCGCGCTTTTCATACAGTTTCCTGTAGTTCGTTATTCGTTCTGCACTGTGATTCTTGAACAGATGATGTAAGCAAATCTTACGGACACATCTCAGCCAAGGCTTTTAGAATGATTGTATTCACTGTTTAACCTCAAATTGAATCGCTTGCCCATCTTGCTGTGAATCAGTGGAGTTGCCTGCACACCAGGCGATGGATCCTTTGAATCACTACGAGTGTCACTTTCTTTAGACGTATCTTTGTTGTGCATTTTGTGGGCGACTGTTTCGTCGCGGACTTCTAGTTTCTGTAGCGGACCACTATAGCTTTTTTAAAGTAGTTATCCCGAATGATCCCCTTCTGACACTGTATCACTGTGCCTATGGAGGAAAAACTAGGATCGAAAAGGTTCATCCTCTCCAGTTTTAATTTGAACGCTATTTTACGTCAATTATCCACCTCTAACTTCAGACTCACTTCTGCTCATAAAAAGCAGACATGTCATTTCCCAAATAGCACTGGAGTTGTTAATTCGGTCGGATACAGACCGGACAAACTTAGTTCTACATATAGGGGGTACGGTGGCTCAGTGGTAGAGCGTTCACCTCTGGTGCTTGGGGTCCCGGGTTCAATCCCAGCCCCCGCCAAGTGAACTTTGTGGTGGACAAACACCGTGCTCGTGGGTTTTCTCGGGGTACTCCCGTTTCCTCCCACTTTCTTCATTTCACCATTTCACTCATCTCTCATTATCACCGTCTCCTTTAGCCTAACCGGCATAACCGTGGGACGTAAAACGTACAGATTTCATTTCATTTTTTAGTTCTACATAGTCACAAATTCAGTCGTAAATACAAGGTAATCTATCATAAACAATATATGCTGTACTATCAAATATACTGAGCTATAAGTAATCTTTGACATCTACATTAGAAATTTTTTTTTTTTCAGCCAGAGAACGTGCTCTTAACCAAAGACACACCTCCATTGGTAAAAGTAACAGATTTTGGCCTCTCAAAGATCGTAGATGAGAGCATAATGAAGACATTTTGTGGTACCCCAACGTACATTGCACCTGAAATCCTACGAAATTCAGGATGCTACACTGCAAAAGTTGACATTTGGAGTATGGGCGTTATTTTGTTCGTGAGGTTTGTATTTTTGAAAATTTAATTAATTTTTATTAGAAGACTTGAAGGTAATAGAACAGGTTACACGATTTAAGGGTCAGTACAGATTGGTTGTCTTACAGGTAAGTAATCCACATCTTATTTCATATCTTAGTAGGGAGTAACAGAAGATGTCTTAAGTCAGGAACGTTAAAAGTGTAAAAAGAAAGAACCAGTAGAATTTGGTTACAATGTGATACGAAATGTACATTATGTGAAATGAAGTTACTGTGATATTCAGTATAAAAATCAAGGTTTACTTCTTGGACTGCCTAAATTGAATCTTTTTCCTTGGCGGCATAATCAATGCAACAGCTAGGTTGTGATTGTGTAGTCTAACTAAAGAGCACCGACTTAAAGAGTGAGAGAGTGTATGGCTGTTCTGGGAAGCGGGTAGTGGTTAACGCATCGGTACGGTGCGCTGAAGATCCCAGGTTCGAGTCCCAGTTCAGTCATCCAGTTTTTCACTTTGTGTATCATTGAATTCACACCTACAGAGGATTTGGTGTTAAAAATCCTCTTTCATTAATATATAATTTTCTTTTATGAGTTTAGTATACTAACTTTCTTGTTTGCCGTTGAAAGTGCTATGCAAAACTTAGAAATTGTTGTACTAATTCGCGTTGGTGTTGCAGTTTGCTACGCAAAAAGCAAAATAAAAGAAAAATACTATATGTTGAAAGAAGAATGAAAGATTATTTTTTTCTGGAAAATAGTCAAAACGTAATATTACATACACTAAAAAGGATTATTATTGTGATTCTTACTCCATAGGATGATAATCCAAGTAGAGCAAACATTACATTAGATAGTCATTAATTGAATTTTTCACCCGAGCGTTAACGACGAAACAAGTTATCACAAAGCAATAGCTTCCTTCAACGCTAACCACACATAGGCGAAAATTCAAATAACAACCTTAAACTTACGAATAGAACCAAATCTCAGCATCATTTAATCTGAAAATCAACTGACCACAATAATTTGCTAACATTGATATATATTTTGTACCATGCACAACCAATTGGCAAAACACGAGGCAAGAATGTCTGGTCAGAATAAAGTCAATGATAACGCATAAGTAAAGCTTATATTTGATATTAACTATGATACTTACATATATTTACAAATGATAAGTAATATTTTGACTACAAATAATTTGGATGTTTACTATTTAAGAAAATATAAGTAGATATTCATGATTGTACATTTTTATATGCACTTTTGTCGCAGCGAGTATGAAAAGTCTCCTAACTCCGAAAATGTTCTGGCGCCCAATGATGGCTACGTCACACAGTTTTCTCCTTGTTCTCGCCGTTCACGTGAGTCCCGCCTACCAAAGTGACGTAAGCACAGGTAGGACTGATTGGCTGCCGTTGGTTGCCAAGGCCTCTGGCTGCCTCGTCTGCTCGTTGTTGCTATTCCGTGCGAGAATGCACAACGCTTAGATACACTGTTTGTTTACAGGTAGCAGCCTTTTAAAATAAAAAGGAATTAAATTGTCTAAGCTGGGTAAACCAAAAGTAATGCACAAATAAAAGTTCTTTCGCTAAAGTATTTCGTGGGATAGGGAAGGCAGAAAGTAGGAGGAAAGATAACAAAAATTAAAGAATAGGGGAAAGCTGTGAAGCGTCTTAGTGTGCGTCGTGTTGGAATGTAGGTTCACGTGATGACATATTAATCAGGCTGAAAGCAGGTGGAGTTAATGGTGGAAGAGAAAACGTTTCGGAACGAGTAGATCGGCATGTAGGAATCGGAAGAAATCATAAATGAAGCGTCATCCGTCCGGAAAATAATAACCCGCTTTATGATTAAGGAAACAGATAATAATTTTGAGAAAATAATATTTTACAGCATACCTTACACTACTTTTGTATATAGTAAACATATAAATCAACACATTGCATAATGAGTTTTTGTATCCCTGTTTCATATTCCTTTGCAGCCGGTTCCTTGAGAAAAGAAGGAACCTCTTTCAAAACTTCATTGTAAGTACTCATTAATCAGCCATACTCATTAATTTTGCGTTAATCTTGTTTTTAGTTATAGTCAAATAGTTTTAATTCAAAAGAAAAAAAGTGCAGTTTTCCTTTTTTTATTCGAAAGTTTTGGACATATTTTATGTAGATATAGGAACGTATGATGCTTGTTTGCAGAAAATTGGTGGGTCTTTAAGAAAAAAAAAGAAAGAAGGAAAATAGTGACAGTTTATATGAAAACAAAAGCAAAGTTATTATATAAAAAAAGCAAAAGAAAAGTGGTTAAATTGGTGAGAAAAAGTCTATGTTGGGGAGAGGAAGGTTAAGTTCACAAGATTTTTATATGATCATCGAAAGTTTCTCTCTCTCTCTCTCTCTCTCTCTCTCTCTCTCTCTCTCTCTCTCTCTCTCTCTCTCCTCTAATCCAGAACCTGTAGGATTCCCAAAAATGCTAATTCTATTTTATTTGAATTATGGAGAGGTAGTAGTTAATAATAAATTGTGAATTTCCTGACATTAAATGTGTATATTTTATCATTAGTCTAGGTGGATATTTCCCATTTTCAAGCGACTATAAAGAGATGCCATTAGAACAGCAAATTCTACGAGGCCGTTATTCATTCCCAGATAAATATTGGAAAGGAGTATCCGAAGAGGTTAAGGATCTTATAACGAAAATGTTAGTGGTGCAACCAGACAGAAGAATAAATATAGATGAAATACTTACACATCCGTGGCTTCAGGTGGGTTAGATGAATTTTAAGTGTGTGTCATTCACACAGTTGACTTTGTAGTACATAATATTTTGTGCTTTTTCTAAGAGTTCTCATTTTCTTAACCGTGATTAAAAAATGTTCCACCGTGCCGGTCTACTTGTGGACTTAAACTTCTAATTGAAGGTAGGCCTCTTGTATCTGTGCATACTTGTTCTAACGGTCCTTCCATTGTATGTAATAGGTTTGGAAGGTTTCACCTGGTATTGCTTAAGAAGTTCCTCGTCCTATTAACCATTATCGTGTCTGAAAATCGATAACATTAATTCGCAGCTTTAGTTTGGCCAAAAGTTACAATTCGTGAGATTATTCCCGTGAGTATGGATTCAGAACCTGTGGTATTTTGCATTTGACCAAAACTGAGATGGACGTCAACATGATTGTGGTGAATCTACCAGGACCTTAACTTCTACACATCCTGTCTCTCGTGACGAATTGCGTCGCGAAGGCGACGAAGGATGTGTAGTAATGTTGAGTGATGGTTGCCCTTTTTAGTCATGAGATTTTAACTGCAAGGACAGTTTTGTTTCTCAGATCATAGTCGTATACACACATCTTGTTACCAGTAATAATCGATTTCATTAAATCAAAAGTAGAATTTTAATATTGTATTAGACTTCTGGCAACCTTGAGGCGCAGTTGTTCCTGTTTCTGTGAATAATAGTAATATGCGACAATAAAAATAAAAATGTGCTTGCATTTATACTTCTCTGATGAGCAAAAAAAGAATCTGATTTTCATAAATCGATTATATGGATCTTACAATAAAAATCGAGCAGGAAAGTTTTTTTTTTTTTTTTTAAATCAAGGTTTTATCAGTCGTTTAATTATTTGATCATCGTGGGTAGATATGGATTTATTTCCTTTTTAAATTGACTGGTTGCATAAAGTAAGAACATTAAGAAACAGACTCTTGAAGATGAAATGATACGCGTACAGTTTTTATTTTTATTTTCACTTCTACTACGCGATTGTTGTATGAGTTGCTTTTCTTGTCTGCAAAATAATTGGTATTTAACTTTTCTTTTACTTATTAGGATGAAGAGATGAAGCGAGAATCGCACAGAGTGATGGGTTTAAACGAGGATGTAACTATGAAAAGTGTGACTCAATCTGTGACTGAAAAAATGTGTGAACCTCCACGAAAGAGACCTAGACTGGGCAGAAATGCTAAAATGGGTCCCCAAGAATGAAATCTATATAGAGGGTTGATCTTGTGTGAATGTGTGGATATGTTTGCGTCGTTTTAATAAAGCGACTTGATTACTTGAAAAATTATGGAAATTCAAAATGTGTAATGTTTCATTGAGACTTCCGTCTGAATGAACTATCATTAAGACAATATACTTTTATGTACATAATATTTATATATTTTTGTAATAAAACTGCAGTCTGTGCAAGTTCGAGTGCTTCCGTGAAGCGTAGTGCTGCATAATGAACCACCTGAGTATTCTAAATGTTATATATGCTAAATTGATACCTGTTCGTTATTTAGGGTGAATAAGTGTAATTATCTATCCTGCTTATGAATGAATGCATTATAAACATTGTTGTTAAGCTTTGAAAAAATTTATGAAATGAGAAGACGCTGTGAACATATTTTTTTACCGTTTTGTGACGTTTGTTGTTGCAATAGGATACATATATATAATGAATTTCGGCGAAAAGATAATCACAATTTTCGACTCGGAACTAACAGTTCAGAGAACATAAAGCGAACATACGCGTTTCATCGTATTACAATCCACGAATCAATCTCCAAATCTGTTAGTTGGAATTTAGGTTGTATAGTTTTTAATTTGAAATAGACCCTATTTACTTAAAGATGCTATAGCATATAGATTGAATAAATGAAAAGAATTGTTTACTGTGGTATCCAGTTGAAAGGTGAGATTTTTTAAAAAAGATTTTTTGTTGTGAAACTTTATTCTATAGTAAGCTTTTCTATTGTGAATATGAAAGAGTATCTGTATCATATTACTCTGTAATTGTTGAAGTTTAGATCTATATTTACTGAGGGCAAGATAATTGTAGTGGTACGTTTCGTAGTATTATGAAAGTGTTTTTGCAGGCTGTCATTTGTTTAACATCATTTGATATAGGATTTTTTGCGTGCTGTTTGTCAGTGCCATGTTTCGCATTCAAGGATTATTTTTTGATGAGTCAGTACCTACGATTATGTTCATAAACGTGTTACTATAATTGTTTTATTTTTATATCCGCGACGAAAAATATATACTGTCATATGTATTTAGCATAGAATTTTGGAGAATCTTAAATAATGTTAATATATCGTATTTCAGCTTATTATTGGATGAAGTGTCTAAAATGTGCTTCTTCGGTTCTGTACATAGTTTTTGATATTAGCATCTAGACTTGAGTTACAAAGGAAGTTCTGCTACTTTTGGTACTTAACAGTGATTTAATGGAAGGTTCATTAAGTTTGCATTTAACTGGAAAATAGAGATTTAGTTTGTACAGGAATATATTAACTTGAATATTCATTCATTGAATCAGTTTTCCTCTGTATCATTATTACTTGAAATAAGTACTTTATGGCCGAATAAAAATGTTACCTTTGTATCCGTTTAAAATCGAAAATACGTTGAATTATTTCGACACTCTTTGATATCTTCATCAGTTACACACCGCCTAATTACTTCATACTCTTGTAAACTATCTTCCTAGTGTAAGGTAACCTCTAAAGGAGATATAGGGACGTGAATCATTGGAAAACAATCATAGTTCAAATGTACACTCATGTTCAAAATTACTGTCGCATGTCTATAAATATGTTGTTGTAGGAATATAATTTGATAACGATTTCGTCCGGTATTTCTTATAATGTTAGTATGTGTATAATAGGCAAAGACATATGTGGCAAATTTCATGTCAAAATAGCAGTAAATAAGAACAATAAAACGACAATAAAACTTTCTTGTCCATTTATCAACATTTTGTTTTACTCATTCTAATTTTCGTATTTGTAATTCTTTTCCTATGAAATTTACCACAAATATACATTTCCCGATTATACACATAGTAACAGTATTAAAACTAACCTGCAAAATTACCAAATTACATTTCAACAACAAGACAGTTATAGATATGCGACAATCATTTTGGACGTGAGTGTACAAACAGTTCCGGTAACTTAATGATTCTTTTTCATACTTACACATTTTCTTTGACTTTTCATGTTCCTTCAGCAATTTTGCCGTTAGGGTTACGCATTTTGTTTCTCTTCAGAATCAGTTTGAAATTCCTATATTTCGTTCGCTGAAACTACTGCGAATTTGTCGCCAAATACAGTTTCAAACAGCAGGCGAATTTAAGAGCCAGCCTTATTAAAAATAATACAAATTTTACCATTTTTCTTTTGTTTGTTTATTCATAAGTGAAAGGAGATAACAAAATGCAACTTACCACAATCATAGATAATGCTATTCTACAACAGAAAATATGAACCTGAAGAATGTTCAGTGTTGCCATCCCTAGAAATTACAGTATTGCCAGAATAACAATTCCCCTAAAATCTAAGTTAAGGCAGCGACTATAAGAACGAACTCAACTGCATTTGATTACGCATCATGTTGTTTTGGTTTGCTGGGAACTACTTTTTAAATAACATTATTATTTAATTTTAATAACTGTATGTTAAAACTATTTTGTTTATTACAAACCAAATACAACTATTATTTAAAAAGTAGTTCACAGCGAACCAAAACAACATGATACGTAATCAAATGCAGTTGAATTCGTTCTTATAGTCGCTGCCTTAACTTAGATTTTAGGGGAATTGTTATTCTGGCAATACTGTAATTTCTAGGGATGGCAACACTGAACATTCTTCAGGTTCATATTTTCTGTTGTAGAATAGCATTATCTATGATTGTGGTAAGTTGCATTTTGTTATCTCCTTTCACTTATGAATAAACAAACAAAAGAAAAATGGTAAAATTTGTATTATTTTTATTAAGGCAGGCTCTTAAAATTTTCTGCTTTTTATTTTAGTAGTAACAAAGCAGGCTAGACCAAGTACCAGTTTTTACGAAGTTGAAATTACTATTAATGGTGTGAATTTTTATTGGACCAAATAAAAACCGGCTAATCGTGTTACCTTAATTCATTTTCCATTTTATTATTTTCGAGTACTTCATTTCCACAACGAAACTGATAAAGCACTGAAATTACTTGTTCAACTGCAATACTAAAATATGCGTGTCGTTTAACGTCTGGTGTAATTTCGTTGTTGTTAGATATAATTTTCTTGCTAATGTTGAGAATTCTTGCCACAAATCATCTACTTACCGTAATTATACACACTGATGTCGGTTGTAGATGATTAGCTCACATTGTACGCAATACTGTTAATGTAGCGTTCCTTAATTCCCATATTCCAATTATTCTATAAAAATTAATCTTAAAATAATCATTAAAAGGAGGAAATTTGATGTTAGACATCATCCGAAATTTAAGGAAACTCCGATGCACTCTTATTTATAAATGTATAACATAAATCTTATTCTTTATCAAGACTGTCCTTCCCCAAATTTAAGTTAGGCTTTTTAGTTCTTATGAAAAATGATTTATAGACGAGTCTTTCAATATATGACGACGTCGTTTGGATAATATTTACTTACTTAATAGTATGTTTGAAAACTTGTAAATGCTTTAGCTACCTACTGGATAAACCGGAAACTGTTGTATCCTCTTGTTTTATATTCCTTATATGACTATCAGTGTTCCTTTTCGTCATACTTTCTTTGTCCGAAGGTGTTCAAATGGCGCTTCGTAAATTACTGAATGCATTGACCTACTAGCAAAATAACTATTAAAATATGTGAATTACTTTTGTTAGGGCCTAGATTTAAAAGCTACTTTGAGACCGATATTTTGTGCCATCTTCTGTAGATAGTGAAGGTCAAAATCGGAAGGAAACCCATCATTTAGATTGGATCTATTTGATTTGTTGAAAAATTTAAAGCCTTTTTTGTAATTCCACTCATGAAATGGTTATTTCGCGTAAATTGTATACCATTCGTTTATATTTTCCTGCTTGAATATTAATTTTTAAAATTCAAAGAAATAATTTGGTCCAGACGTATAATGATGTGGATTTGAAAAATAGAAAGTAAGATGATGGATTAAATAGAATGTAGCAAATCGTCTGCGCTCCCGCTATTTGAAATGGTATTTGCTCAGTAGTAGTTCACAGTAGTTTCAGTGAACAAAACACAGGAAGTACAAACTGGATTCCAAAGAGAAATAAAACACCCAACCTCGCGGTAAAATAATTTAGTTTTAAATGAATGCATGTTGCAGAAAATTAAATATGAAATCTTTAACATGTAACAGTTGTTTTACTTTATTTATTTTTTGTTTCATTCAGTTATAGAAATATTAGATTTCATCCTGTCTTATTTTATTTCCTGTTGTTGTGAGATTTTCGGCAAAGATGTGTGGCCGAATTGTATAATTATTTTGCTTTTCACCTGAAGTACAATTGTATAAAGAAATTTTGTATAAAATGTTTTGTCAGGAAGAGAGCGTAGTTGTATAAAGTGACTATTAAATTTAAGTGTTATACAAATATTAAAAGAATGAAAAAAATACCGAATAAAAGAACATACATAATTAGTAAATCATCTTTGCTTTTTACTGTTTCTGTAAAACTTTGAAATAATACTCATACTTTTAGAAGACGGTTTTTCTTTATTTTTTAAAAAATAATGTAGGTTTCACTCAACCATATCATCTATAATGTCCATACAGCCACGATGAAAAATTTTCCGTGTGTGTATAATTTAGTTATTAAACGGAGCCTGTTGATTATACCCTGGCCGGCGAACGATGATTTCTGACAGCTCAGCTCGCGAGGACGACTGAGGAGTGCGGTGTTGCCATGTGCTTCTCGCGCAAGAGAAGAATCGTCTGCTTCCTCGTTGAGGGTGAGAGGGGGTGAGTGAAAGTTTGGCAATGTGCTGTGGTTACCATGGAGACGCGACAGGTTCTGAGCCTTAGGTTGGTTGACCTGCTGTCTTCTGCTCGCTCGCCGTGGCCTTGTGCAAAGCTGTCAGAAATCATCGTTCACCGGCCAGGGTATAGCAGGCTAGACTCTCATTTCGAGTCCTGTTGGAGAGAGAATTTTCAGTGCTGAGTCAGAATGGCAATTGGAGAGCTGTTTGAATTAAGAGGTTAATGAACTCCATAGAAAACCACAACTACGGTTCCTGTTTGATATCAGACTATAGTACGCGGCAAGTGATCTGGCGTATGCCCTTTTGAGCTGCTCTCACGTTGGCCTAACCGGTGGCAGCAATATTGCCAGCGCAATGAACTGGAAGACCGCTTCGGCCGAAACTAATGTATAAACTTTAAGCTTCTGTTGTAAAGGGTGTTTTTTCTAGAGGCGGAGAAATTTATGTTGCAATAAAACTTTTTTTTATTTTCTGTGGTATTAATGTTGGAATATGATTTAAGGCATTTTGCTACCTCGGCTGGCACGTACCACTATGAGCAAAATATATGACGCGTCTTTTCATTTTTAAGTTTTTTGAAACTCCAAATATATATGAATCTATGCTAAGTATTAATGTATAGATAGAGCAAATAGTGGAAATTACCTATGGAAAAGGACGAATTGGTAGCACAATCGTAATTAAAAATAGTCTTTGCCGTAGAACAGGCTCACTTCACGTAAAAAAACAAATAGCTTAATTAGTTAAAGCAACGAGTCTGTATGCTGAAGGTAGTGGGTTCGAACCTCATAGAAGTGCCAGTGCCATTGTCATTTTTATTCTTATGGTAATTTTATTTACTTTTTTCTTGTGGGGAAAGATTCAAATTGTAACATATGTGTAAAACTCATGACGATACCAAAAAAAGAAAAAATGTTGTCGCACTTGTATTAGTGTTCCTAATTTTGTTCGCAAACGGTTTCGTAATTATTTCCCCTGTGCTCACTGCTCACAATATGCTCGCTGGTGCATAACGAATGTTTTCCAGTAAATGTTAATTCTAATTTGGAAGATTTCATAAAGTTTCACCATGTTTATCACTAGATAGTCTTCTAATCTACTTATTTGGATATTTTGATAACAGTTGTCCCTATTAAATGTTTAATTTTCCCTAGATATTTAATTACGGAAAAGTTTTACAATGTATTTGTCTTAAATTGACATTGTTTTGAATTTACCACATGAGGTAAGTAGCCCGAAGGAGAAGAACTGAAGTAGCTGATATTCTACATAAAAGCAACCTATTGTAGAATGATGATGCTTCTTACCTTCAGCACATAATCTTTAGGTTAGAGTGTCAGACAGAGAAAAATCCTGGTTTTTCCTCCCCTATGACCACCCATCTTAAACCTCTACATACCATGGTTCGTCTCACAAAATTTCGGTGCTCCAAAGACATTCATATTTAATAATAATAATAATATTCCTGAATATGCCATCCTTACATAATGTAATAACCTTAGATATCTTAGTTTAAAATGCTTTCTTAATAATTGAGCAATCATGTAGGAGAGGGCACGACGTTTTACTTTGCCCCCCCCCTCATTTCAGCACCCTTCCAACAGAAAGTAATTTCTGATAAGCAGTGCAGACAAAATGGATAAGCAATACACCGGTATTTACAGCATCCTCTCCCCCTTCAGAATTGGAATATCACGTATCATTTTTTATTCTACCGAAGATGGCCGTGTGCGGTTAGGGGTAGGTAACTAAAGAAATACCTAATATATAGCGCCCCTTGATTGTAATATTACCACTTCTTTATTTGTACGAGGGAGCCCCTACACAATCAAGGGTGACAAAAAGAATAGGACAAGTGTCTATTGATTCCAGTGGTAGATCCAGCACGAACTCCTGAGGGGGAAGTGAAGGATTGTTTTGATGATGTCATACACCCTTCTCTTCCTCACGCAGATGAAGGCCGAAGGGAGTAACTAATTGAATTGTTCTGTCCTGATCTACTGTTTGAACAACAATCTGTCTTTAAATTTAGAACTTTATCCAGATTGCAAGTTGGGAAACACGACGGTGTGGCCCTCGGAAGAAGGTGAATATAATCGGATATAGTCGATGAATCGGCTGTATACTGTATAATTAGAAGTAGTATTCATAAAACCAGTTTGGGGCCACTTCCTCAAACCAGGCTTTTTTATATATGAAATCCCCCAGCATAGAATCTAATTGTACACATCGAAAATTACATCTTCCCCACATTGACCCCATACAGGATATATCTTCAATCTACTTTTATGATATATAACCATAAAAGAATTTTAACCTAAACTTACATCTAAAACTTATAACTTATAGCACTGTTTTTGATTGAAAAAATAGTTTTTGTTTGATCGAAATCGGTTCACAGATAGCTGAATGATGATAAGTTAAAGTTAAGTATGTTGATTCGCTGGCTACACCAGACGCGCATACATATATTCTGCTTACAAACCAGTTTCAGTTCAGAGAAGCAAAGAGCATGCACCCTCTCCTTCCTCTCCTCACATCAACATACATATATACACATTAGCCTCCTCACGCCAACAGAACTTCTAGTTGCAGTAGATACTAGATGGCGCTGTTATGACGTAATCCCACCGCATGGGACTACGCAATAACTATGACATAATCCCACGAGATGGGACTACGCAATAACTATGACATAATCCCACGGGATGGGACTACGTAATAACTATGATGTTAGTTGATACACGTCATTATATCCTTCCACCTTCAACAAGAAAGAGAGAGAATGATTTACATATAGCTCAACATGATTTCCTCAAATAAAAGAAATTCACAACTCACAAATTGTACATGCTGTTCTCACTAGATCTTTTTACCATGCAGTGTCTCCAACTCAATATATTTTTTCGGAACGTTCCAGGATTTTAATTTTTCAAGATATCGCTTTAAAACATATAGGGATGAATTCACCCCATTACTAATAAATATGATAATTGTTAAAAATGAGTTGGCAACACTGATAGTTTTACCCCCAAATAACGTTATTATTTAATATCTCGGTCCCTAATTAACCGATTTCAAAAATTCAAACGGTAAATGAATACTAATAACAACCATTTTTTAAAATGCATAAATAGTTGCATAACCCACAGGATGTTTCCCTTTTTCAATATCTACAAAATTTCATCAAATCGAAAAATAAAAAATACTACCATAATCACAATAAAATTCTAAGATTTTTTTAAAGAATAACATTTTCCCGAAAACTCAAAAATAAACCCGTAAAAAATTCCCGAAATTTTGAATTGGCTATAACATCGTCAAATATTAACCGATTTTCAAAATTCAAACGTCAATCAATAGACAAATAAATTTCCTATCTATCGAATGTCTTAAGGTCTTAGTTTTTTATAGTCTGATACTATAAAAACACTTATACACTTAAAACATACTTAAAATTACAAGTTCGGATATTGATAATGGAATCTTCTGCTAACCTCGTTCTCTATAGGAAACAATGACTTCTTAAACTCTGTCCACTGATCGTAATTCAAGCTGAATAGACAACCGTTAATATCAAAAACTACTTGAACTTCGGTTTGCACATTTTTCACAAATACATTAAAATTGTTAGTAAGTATAAACTTCTTTTGGGGATCCATTTCTAACCACTCCATTTTTTACTTCTGATGACATATTTTTGTTCATTTTTGTTCATTTTTTTGGATTTACATACAGAACTCAACAGTTGGATAGTTATCTTTTAGACCAGTGTATTTGATTTTTATTCCATCTTTAACGATCTCATCAATCATTTTATCTGTTAAGTGTTTTGTAAATCTAGGTGGAAGAAATATCTTAAACTCTTCACATTCAACTAAAATGCTCTTCCCAAACTTAGTTTTAATCTTCTCCATTTTCACAATCTTATATTCCGTATTTAATTCTAATTCTCTTAATCCAATAACCTGTTTTTGTTCAAGACTTCCAAGCTTGTTTAAAAAATCAACGTGTTTTGCCATCGTGTTTATTATATAGAAAATCAATGAACACACTTCAATTTTTATCAATTTCGTTTTATGGGAAAACTTCCATAAAACAATCGTTAATGAAAACAGTTTGAGGATGCAAGGGTATCTTTTCGATACCCTTTAAAGTCGAATACTGTTTCTGATATTTTTCTTTTACATGGTCGCCTATGGCTAACTGATAAAGGGCCAGCGCTGGTGGCCCTTAGATTCTTGACCGTAAGGGTGAGCAAAACGCTCACCTTTAAAATCTCTATATGTCCGTTGATATTTTGTTAACTATCTAAAACTCTTCTACTACTTTCTCATTCTTAGGATCATATGTAAAGTTCTTTCGTCCAATTAAAATCGCATAGCATATAGTATCAGCAGCCACAGCTTCTGCAAAGTCTACAACAATCTTTATGTTTGTTCTCATTTACCGATACATTCTTCCTCTTACTACAATTAATCACATACATTGGTCTGTTATCTATAAACTCTTTAGGGTCATAGTACATTTCGGTGTTACCACATGTTATTCTCTTAAATGCAGTATCTTCGTACATCTTAAAATAATCCTTGTTAGGAATATCTAAGTTTCTTGATTCTTTTGGAAATACCTCATTCCTTCCATTCTTAAGATAGATATTCTTTACCTTACAATGATCAAACTTACTTGCATCTGCTGTTTGTTTGCCACTTCTATCAGTTTGAAACATTACAACTACGAAATCAGGCATATCAAATTGTCTAGAATTAAATTGAGTAGTAACATCAAACTCCAAGAACCTACAACAGTCTTCTGAACACATTGATAAGTATGGAATGAAAACATGATTTTAGGCTCTTTAAGAATATTCAACTTTAACTTGTTTGCATAATTAGATTCGTATTCAACAATAGGCATTCTTATCTCCATACTTTTTATTGTTATTTTTCCATCATGAGGAGCTGCTCCTGATCCAGTCCATTTGTACAAGGCATCGTTATTGTTAGCTTTTGTAAATGTTATTCTCAATCCACCTTTCCACATAACCTCTTTATAATCACTTAAGAAGCCTGGAATTAATCTTAATGGGTACAAAACACTAAAGTCCTTTCTTAGACCAAGTTTATCATCCGTTTCAAATCCTGCTTGTTTTAAATATTCAACTTCTGGTTTGGAAATCTTTAATGTTCCAATAGCTGTAGATGTTATTCCTGGTAGTTCAATCTTATCTATAACAACTCCATGCTTTCTAACCTCAATTTGAGAAAAGAAGAATGGGAAGAAGTTATCTACAAGTTTTATAGTATCATTTGCACCAAATGTTCCTCCAACTGATGCACCAACAACTTCAAAAGTCATATGACAATCTGCTTTGTGTGGGTGTATAAAGCCATCCCCCACATCGAAATCAAACTCAATATCTTTGTTAGCTTCATTCAAATTATTAAATGTTCTTGTGTTAGCTTTAAAGCTTTGTAACTCGTAACTCTCAACACTATCCATTTATTATAAAGAAAATCTTGAAACAACGCTTTTATGGGATATGCCCATAAAAGAATCATTGGTCCTTCACATGTGAAGGGCATATTAACAATCAAAAACTTATAATCCCCATCCCAACTTAACCTTAGCATTCATAGCAGTACCAACCCCAAAAGCAGCTAATCGTTCACCAATTGATGCGTCACTACTAAATGCTCTTTTCCATGCTTTAGTTTCTAGTTCCTTATCTGCAATATGTCTCGACTCTGTATCTTTATTGTCTCTGTAGTATATATCGTGTTCTTTACAAGCCTCATCTAATGGGTTAATACCTTCATCACCTCTTTCTAATCTTTCGTGTAGCTTAGTTCCCGGGCCACAGTATGAAAATCCTGGAATATGTAATTCAAATGGGAGTTTATTAATCAAATCATTTACTAATCCTTTCCCAAGCTTCTCATCATTCCAGAATCGTGGTGGTAATGTATTTAAGATCTTAATCAAATACCCTATACCTTTTGGATCACTAGGAATAAATTGTGAAAGCTTATTATTAATCATACTCACTATATCTACTTTCTCATTGTAAAAGTTATGATTACCAGCCTTTTCTTCTCCATCTATAACTATTAACCGATCAATTAACTTTCTCACATCATCCACCCATATATATTCTTTAGGTATCTCTGTATATTGTTTAATTCCTTCACCAGTCCTTTTAGGTGTTGTGTTCTTTTTAGGAGTTGGGGGTAAAGTTGGTTTAATATAATTATCCCAAATAGGCTTGATAATATTAATGTACTTAGAACCTCTACTAGATGCTACTTTTTATCTCGATTATATTTTTGGAAGGCAGCATCTGAGTCTATTATTATTTCCTTGTACTGTTCAAAATCATCATCATCATAATCTTCAATGGTTTTACTAGTATTCGTCGTTAACAATTCCCATAGACCTTCTGTTCCTTTATAAGTTTTACCATTAATTATCAAATCATCACCATTCACTTTAACTTCCAAATTTCCTATCTTGTTTATTATTTTTCCATCTTCTTCTACAGTTCTTATTCCAAACACAGTATCATTTCTTTTACTATAATATTTCGTTGCAATCTTACCAAATGACTGTGCTGTTGTTAAAGGTTCTACTCCTTCCACTTTGTCTTTAATTTGTTTCCTCATTTGTTTTATTTCTCCCGTTATAGGCGTATCACTACTACTTGGAGAACTATCATAAGTTATCTTTTTAGGTGTTTCTAATAGACTAGGATCTATTGAAGCCGTCTTATGTGCAACTGGAACAAGTTCAGTTATTAGATTTTTATTTCGTTCTGCTACTTCTTTGATCTCAATTCCCAAGTTTTGAATAGCATCAATTACAGGCTGTTCTTGTGTTTTAAATTTATCGTATATACCTGCCCTTTCTTTCTTCCAAGATTTGAAGCCCTTTATCAAGAACTCCTTCAACTTAATATTCTTATCAATTTCTTTCTCATCCATTTATTGTATAGCAAACGAACAAACGTCAATAAACGTCAATAAACGTGAAAAAACGTCAAACGTTAAAACGTAAAACGTGAAAAAACATCAAACGTTTATAAAGTGTTTTATCTTGTTCCTATACATACCATTGTTTACCTTCCTTGTCATATCAATTACTATAAAACCATAATCTTCTTGCCAACATTTTGAACATATCTCTTTAAATTTATCATAAGACATATCTCCTCCAACAAACTCATTATATACATGTTTAAGATTAGTATCATCTTGTCTGAATATACATAGGAAGTTAACGTTATCTCTTATAAGCTGTTTAGGTACTTTTGAATATGTTTGTGCAAGATAGAAACAGTCTAAATGTCTATACCTACCTCTTGTAAAGTAATTTCTAACAGTATCTTGATTCTCTAAAATGTAATCGTCAAACACAACAACAGAGTATTCTTCACATTCATCAATATGTACAATAGAATCATTACCGCTTAAGAACGTTGCTATTTGCTTCTTAAACTTTAGTTCTGCCTTTTCAAATCGATCTTTTAACTGCTCATACTTTGGCTGATTCATGCTTTTAGAATATATGTAGAAGTAATTATTGTTTAACCAACCTGGCTGTAATAAGAAGTTAAATAGCAAAAAAGTTTTACCACACGCCGACGGACCCACGATAAGGCATCGAACATCATCAGGTATAAGTTCTCCATTTCTTTTCTTAGCTGTTGTTTCTTTTATCATCTCTTTTACATCCCAATTAATAGTTTTCTTACTCATTTATTATAGAGAAAATCAGGGGGTGAGCGTTTTGCTCACCTTTAAAAATCCGATGATTAATTTTCTGCTCATAGTACTAGTACAGACCCGGTTCGTTGATGAAAGTTGTGTGAGGTTGTTCATTTGGAAGGGTGTCCGTAATGCGGACGCCATTTGTAGTCTCCAAGTCTTCAAATTTACTCTGAAACTTTGGTCTTACGCTGTCTTTAAGGACTTGTATTTACATAGCCTATCTTATATCTTTAAGTTGTTCTCTAATCTTAAGCAACGTATCTTTTATATATTCGCTATCCATTTCACCATTTAATGTTATTATCATCTCTAACTGTTCTTTAAATGAGTTAATACTAGTGACAATGGTTTTATATTCGTCTTTTCTTTTGCTTATGTTTAACTTAGAAGACAAACCTGTTATTATAGCACTTCCAGTTGCAAGAGACGTTGTTAATATCGAGTAAATTGTTACAGGTATAAAAATATTAATAAACCCAGTTGTTGCAGAAAGTATAACCGACAACGTGATCAAAGTGTAGTATGCATATTTAACAATTTGTAGTTTTCTCTTTTTCTTCTTTAAACTGTATTCTAACTTTTGAATGACATCTTCTATTAACTTGATTACTTTCTCTCTTGGAATATCTCTAGGTAAATCAAACTCATTCATTTATTATATAATAAATGGCTAAGGTATTTAAGCTAACGAGTGATACTTCTGCTTTAAAGAAGAAACTCCATTACGAATTAGACAACAGCAGCAACTATTTAAGTATAGGACTAGTTGGGTTTTACAGTACATATCTGACACCAAACATATCAACAGAAAAAAACAGTTTCTCATATGGTGATAGACAAGTTTTTATACCAGAAGGACAATACAGCTTAAACAGTCTTAATGAGTATTTAAAATCTCAATCCATCAACATAACATTATCAGAAGATCATTTAAGAAATAGTTAAAATTGAAACTGATAGTAATGATGTTACAATTGGGAGTATAGGCACTGCCCTCGGGTTTAATGTTTTTGAAGTTTTAGAAAAGAACAAAACACATTGGAAGTAAGTTGCCAAAGTTTCATCCGTTTGATACTATAAATGTTCACTGTAATATTGCAGATGGTATGTTTGTTAAAGATACAGAATACACACATAGAGAAACAGGAATCATAGCATCATTTAAAACAGATGCTGAGTTCAAACATAGTATTATTTACGAGCCTACTTATCCATTATTTTTCCCTATATCCAAAGACAAGGTTGACAACTTTGAGATAAGGATAACAGATGAGAATGATTCCTTAATTGATTTTGGTGGAGCAACAACAACTGTACTTTTACAAACCAAGATTTTCTCTTAAATAAATAGGAAGATGTGTTCTATTAAAGGTTGTATGTTTAGCGTTCCTTATAACGAACTAAAGGATTTAAATATTGATCATGTATTAACAAAGAAACAACTTAACGATAAAGCCAAGAAAATTAAAGAGGGTAAAGGAATGGATTTAACTTTAACTACTGCACAAATGAAAAAGATTAAGAAAGAGCATATGGGCGGTTTTATCTTTACAATTCCAGCCATTTTAGCAGCTTTAGGAGCAGTTGGCTCATTAGCAGGTGGTGCAGCAGCGATTACTAAAACTGTACTGGATGCTAAGAAGAATAAACAAGAACTTGAAGAACAAAAGAGACACAATATGGCTATGGAAGAAAAGCAGGGAGCAGGTAAACCAAAGAAGTCAAAAAACTAAAACCATTGACCAACTTCGATATAGAGAGGTTGGCTAAAGAACTAAAGATAAAACGATTTAGAGGTGTATTTATGAGTGATGAACTTCCACAAAAACCCTATGTACTCCCATGCGCAAAAAATATTGCGCGTATACTGTAACTCACGATTTTTCGCATTTATTCCATTTTCCTTACGTTTATGGGTAAAATTCAGTTATTAATATGTGGAGATAATAGAAAGCAATCCATCTAAGGAGATATTTCCAAAAAATATAATAAAATAATAAAAATATAAGCAAAAAACAAAATTATGCTCGGTTTTGTGTATACTGGCAACGATGATTTCTAGGGATTTTTCAGTAGCAAAGCACGATTGCGGAGGGAAATTGACAATAGGCAGTGAACAAGCTGGCGTAAGAAACTGGAAAGTGGACTAAAATATTGAATTTATTGGTTTAAACCTAGTGCCTAAAGGGTTTGCCAAATATAAATTAGCTTCTGTAACCAAGATGTCGTACGAAAATATAGAAACAAAGAGGAAATCTCCTGTCTTGAGGTTGGAAGTGACATACGCTTTGGATATTAGCATTTATTTGTTAAGAAAAAGAGAGGAAACAAGAAGTAGTTTCCATGGTTAGGTGGGTAGCGTGGTGGATTAGTAATTCTTACACTATTTTGACACAAGATCGAATCCCATCCCGTCCCATCCCATCTTTTTTTTATACAAAACATTATAATTTTCATGTTAATAAGAACCGAAGCAAATAATAAGGACATAACTTATTGATATTTTGCTGTAATGAAGTATTTATCCAGGATTAGAGTACTATTGGTAATATATATTGTTTTCAGTTCATGCTGTTGTATAGCTTCTCTCATCCTGTTTTCTTGGGAAAAGAACAATTTTGTCTCCAACAAAGTGTGAAGGATATATACGGACAGAAAAAGATATCTTAGTACCAAACGTGATTTATCGTGATGAAATGGACTAGTTTGCCATTATTTAAAAAAAAAAAAACTAAAGTAAATTATTAAAGTTTGCTTCTCTTTAGCTTTTAGCTAAAAAATATTTTTTTCTTTATAAGACTATACTTTATAAGGCAAGGTGTGTGATCATACCCACAAATTTAGCTAGGGAGTGAAAGATAGTTGTTTATGCAAACATTTTACAAGTTTAGGTGCGTAAAACACCAATACGCCATGGTCTCGCTTATCCGACCTTCCTTTGTTCCACATACCGTATGATCCGACATATCATTGCAGATAAGCACCAATCGGCAAGAAGAACTACAAGTTGTGGTCTTAATCTATTTTTCATGCTCTGGAGTTTATCTCCTAGCGCGCCCGTCTACACCTTGACTAGTATGTCTATCATTCAGTGTAGACACGTATCCATGTTTTCTATTCGGAGGGGGCCCAACATGAATCCTCGTAAGCACATAATTTGAATGTTTTAAAAACATCAATAATAATAATAATAATAATAATAATAATAATAATAATAATAATGCATCAATTTTGTATTTCTCTTAAACTTTTCCTACTTTTCATTTATAAACCGGTTTACTTTAGAAACTGCATTATAGCACAAACAAAACGAAACATATTTTCGAGAGAAATGTAACTAAAGAAAACTGTCTGCTACGTATATCACATAACAAAAATAGCAAGAAGACATTGAGTGTATCGTTCTAATATATTAAAATTAAAACCAGAACGGAAACGAAATGTTAATTCTATTTAAAACTGTTCTTTAATTCCACTTGATATAATTGCATTATGGTATGTTCTTAGAATTATAACAAGAAAACTGCACATTGCCCAAAGTTTGGAGACTGACTCCAAGTAAACTGATATAAAAGAACCTCAAAAGGGTAAAAGCAAGTTTATTAAAAAGTCGGAAGGGGACAGCCCACAGGCCCTCATGCTGAATACGTTCCTGATTCAGTGCAATGCATTTATTTGTTATAAAACATGATTATTAAATGTGTAATATGTAAAATTATACCATAAGTTTTACTTTTAATAGGTCTTTTCTTAACACATCCATATTATCCGACGTTCTGCCTGCCTGTTTATGTCGGATAAGCGAAACTCTACTGTATTTCCAAAGTTAGGATATACATGAACTAGAATTGTATCGTCCTAGAAGAGACAATAGTGTGAAATGCTTATATTAAAAGGCTGAAATAAAACAAGCATAAGTACTGTTTTGGTAGCGTGAGAACAAATTAAAAACAATTCAATATATTTCCTAGGTATCAGATTATCATCTTATTGTGTCGATTTCTACCGTATTCGTTTTTAAACATAGTTTTAAAAGTCATACCATTCGCAATATTCCTAAGGAAATCGAAAGAAAAACTCCTATGTGCCTCTTGTGGCAATGCGACTTAAGTTCATGGTCCGAAACCGATTCCCACGTTAAGGTATAGATAGAGTTCCCGTATTTCAAAGCTGCAAATCCGGGACGCTACTAAATTAAGAGAATCTTTGAAATGCTTAAAATTGAAAGAAGTATTGAATACTAATTTACTTTTCTCCATTAGATAGAGTTGTTCAAGTATTACGTTATCACATTTTTATTCATTTCACTAGACCCTCTTCCAAGGGCACCGATTTCTTTGTAAATTTGGGGGGGGGGCATTCAAAAGTAGAATATATATATATCTGAGGATTTTAAGACAAATTGCACTCAAATTATGCAAATATTGTATATTCATAAATACAAAGGTGGCCCACACGAGCTTTGGGGGGCCTGGCCAGCCGCCTCCTCAGGATCGGCGCCCTTGCCTTCTTCCTAGTTAAGCAAACGTAAGCAGATGACTTACTCCCTTCCCCTGGTAAGCAATTTTTTTTGTTTTGTTTTGTTTCCTCAAGATCTGTTGTGTTTCGTGAAATAACGACAGGAATTTCCTGATTGGTTAACCATCTAAATGAATGTTTTCACTTACAGCCATCCCGTCGATTCGCGTTGCCTAGGACTATAATAATAAGGGTCAATAATGAAGATGTGACTTCCATATCAAACATGAAGAGACATGTGGATCGGAGATCTTTCTTTGTTCGAACTTTGATTTTTTTCAAATCCATAATGGGAAATTGTATTATGAGTACAATTTTCGAAATTAATAGTATACAATCGTAAAAAATATCTTACAAAACGATGGTTTATTGCAAAATACTTTGACTTAAAGAATAAATTACAAGTAATAAACTTGTTACTTTTCCTGAAGAGTCTAAGTCTTGAATGAGACGGAGGCTCTCGAGTGTAGTGCTTGGAACGATTGCCTCACTTGTTCTACCTTCCCGTGGCGCAGCCTTGATTCGACTTGATCCTAAACGGATTACGCAGAAGTCGAAGTCGGAAGATGTTTCCCATTGTTCCAAAACACTCTTGGTCGATTACAATCTGCCTCACTTGTAAGGGGACAACCCCATGCCGTAAACGTCGGTGGACTACCGATAGGCAACTAGCAACATGTCCCCAAAAATTGGCAGTCCCGCAGCGATGATCGTCGGTGGTCCCACTTCCGTTTAGAAAATTATACCACCAGTGGAAGAGAAGCTACGGATAGCCAACGAACCACATAATTATTCCCCTAAAATACGTTAAATCGCCTATATGCGTAATTTGTTTGCATTAAGGTGAGTCTAAAAACATTTTTAAAAATGTAAAAAAAAAGTGCCCTGAGCTAGGCGTGAACCACCAACCTTAGGGTTACTAGTTGCGTGTTCTTCCGAATTCGCCACGGAGGCTATTATGAAGACATAGCTTGTAGAGTGATAAATCGTTGAAGTCTTTTTAATATTTCTAATCAGAGTGCTCCTTTAACCGTGTATATTTGACGATAACTGTTTGGAATCAGATCAAATGCACTCGCCATGTAATTTTATAGCAAAATGGCAAGCGTCTATTTACTTTTTTCACAGTTCTCCCATATTCACTTGCTAGTGATCGGCGAAAGCTGCCATGTAAATTCATACAATTATACGCACCCATCTCAAGATTTTTCACGTCATGATGTAAAAGCAGGAGTTACTCTTGACCCCTGGAGCTCAAGTATTGTCCTTATAGTAACAATTCGTCAGGGAAAAATAATATAAAATAATAACTGCATGCACATGACTGGCGATAGTTCATGTTGGTCCCTTTGCGATTCCCCGTGACAAACCAAAGGAGCGCGTATCAAAATGAAGCCCTCGCTGTTACGCGTTGGTAAGTAACTTCAATACCCCCGATTCTAGATATCAGCTTCGACTCGACGAATCCCTGCCACTAGGGGCACACTAGCGGCAATCCTTCGACGCGTCGCTATATCGACGATCGCCATTTACAGGCAAGTGGGTCACTAGGTGTTGGCGACGTGCACGGCATGGGGAAGCTAATAAACAAACAAACCAATAAATAAATAAATCTAAAGCCTTATAAAAAAGTTTTCCCAAAATTTACATCTAGCAAAATCATTTGTTGGTATTCCAGAACTGTAAATTCACCTTTATTCATAATTTACTTCTATCGTAGTTTTGATATGAGAATGATATGTCTGAAATAGTAACACAGGTCATTAATACTTTTTTTCTTTAGTCAGATTTAGCAGTTTTACTTAACAGTCAGTCAATTTCGATCTGTGATTTCAGAGCTTTAGAGATTTCCTTAAATTTTTCACTTCTACAACAGTTTGCAACTAACACCATTAACGTATCTCTTTCGATATTTCCAAAGGTAATCGCTTGGTCACTCCCAGTATATTTCAAACAATAAACTAATTACGGTGTCTTACTCCATTAATCCGAGCTACATTTTAATATCCAACAACTCTGTGCATTTTCCCTTAAATCTGCAAATTTTCTACTAGGTTAAAACTGAGCATTTTCTATTTTCTTCCTTTCTTACTAAAACAAAAGTGTTCTTTAGACAACCTAGAAATGATGAGTCTATACTACATTATATTGTATAGGGCATTTTATGTAGCATATATTTGACAGTTGGACACTTTCTTCGTATATTGAAAGCAACAGGGATTAAGTCCTTGGAGAAGTAAACAAATTATTTTTAATTCGTGGAATTGTGCCAATGCACTAGGTCCAGAGAGTTTTTAATTTATGATGATGATGATGATGATTATTATTATTATTATTATTATTATTATTATTTTATTGACTTAGGTTTTCCTGAATATTAAGCAATATTTCACAAAAAGCTGGTATTTTTTAACAAATGTGTTCGATATCAAGTTTTCATAACGTAGTCACTCTCTCCTATAAATAATTTCAGAGGAGCCGCGGTGGCTCACTAATAAAGCGTTCACCTTTGGTGCATGGAATCCTTGGTTCGACCCCAGCTCGCACCAAGGGAATTTTGTGGTGAACAAACACCATTTGCATTAGTTTTCTCGGAGTTCTCCCGTTTTCTCCCACTTTCTTTATTTCACCATTTCATTCATTTCTCATCATCGCCGTCTCCTTTAGCCTAGCCGGTATAACCGTGGGTCGTAAAACTTAAAGATTTGATTTCAAATAATTCCAACCAAACAGTTGCAGGAAGTACGTCATTTCGAATAAAACAAACTACTCTATAAAATGCTGGGTATTATTGTGTTTTATATATAATTCTAGCGGACCTTATTTCTAAGTCGAGCGGTAAGAAGACTAAATTCACTCTCTTCTATTAGCCTATTATTATTATTATTATTATTATTATTATTATTATTATTATTATTATTATTATTATTATTATTATTATTATTATTATTATTATAGTAATAAATTTCTTAGGAAGTGGACTGCCATATGTATGCATATGGCGTAGAAGTCAAAATTTAATGTCCATGCTACGTATATGCAAAACCATAGATAAAGAAATTTATGAACAAAGACATTTATGGCGCTAAAACAAAGGGCAAAAATAAAGAATTACTGGAGGATTGTTGCCCGTAGTACACAGGTGATAACGGTTAACAGTGTTAAATTTAAACAAATAGAGTTTTAATTAAGCAGGAATTTAACTTATAGTGTAAAGTGAGGAAGGCTCAGAAGTTCGCTAGAATCGTTACAATATCGAACCCCGTGAAATGCACTGCAAACCTGTCCGCAAGTCCCCCGTAATGTTCAATAGATATTGTGTATTAATGCTCATTTCAGTGCAAACCTATATAGGCCTACGCACTTCAATACTCAACGAAGGTGCAGACTATTCATGAGTTGCAGTCTTAAATTCTCTCACCCACTGTATTCTCCTAACCTGTCTCCCAGCGATTACACCATTTTTTGGTATCTCAATCACTTCCTAGTAGGATAGCTTTACCTAGAGACCACTGATTAACCTGGTATTGGATGTTTCACTTTCTTACTTATGGAGTTGATAGTCATCGGATGGACATTCACACGCAAATATCTAATATTAACAACGTTTCTTCTATAATTTCGTAGTATTGTATTATTCATTAGCTTGGTTAGACTTGTTTAAACACTTTTCTCTTTGCACCTACTTATTACCTATACCTTAGCGTTGGATAAAAATGCACTAGCTCTCACCGGGAATCAAATCCAGAACCAATGCACTTGAACTATTTGGCCACAACAAGGCACATTTAAAAAGAAGTTTCGATTTTGTTAGGAAATTTGTGATTAGGTATAACATTTAAACACGCGTGTCAAGTTAGACCAACCATCAACACCAAAACGACCGGAACATATCTCAGAATTATGGGCTGTTTATGGGCTAATTAGTTGCTCTAATCTCAATTTTTGGGCTCCTTTTGTTTAGCGGGAAATCAGATGCAAAATGGGCGAGTCTAGCTTGAAATCAAACTAGAACCTCCCATACGGTTACAGTGGTCCGATCAGAAAAAATCAAACGCCAGAACTATGGGTTATTTATGGGCTAATTAGTTGCTCTAATCCTAATTTTTGGGCTCCTACTGTTTAGCGGGAAATCGGATTCAAAATGGGCTAGTCTAGCTTGATATCAAGCTAGAACCCCCATACGGTTACGGTTAGAATGGTTCGATTGGAAAATTTGAAACGCCAGAATTATGGGCTTTTATGGGTTAATTAGTTGCTGTTATTCTATTTTTTGGCTCCTAATGTTTAGCGGGAAATCGGAAACAAAACGGGCGAGTCTAGCTTGAAATGAAGCTAGCACCCCCAATGCGGTAACAATGCTTCGATCAAAAAAAAAAAAAAAAAAATCAAACGCCGGAATTATGGGCTATTTTTGGGTTAATTGCTGCTCTAATTCCGAGTTTGGGGCTGCTACCATTTAGGAGGAGTTCTTCATCAAATTGTGGGATTCGGCTTAACTTCTAGCTATAAACCTAGTGCTATAATACTCCGATCAAATAATTAAAATGCCGGAATTATGGGTTATTTGTGTGCTAATTAGTCACTCTAATGTCGATTTTGGTTCTTCTATCGTTCGCAAGAAATCTCATGCAAGATTTGTATTGATTTCTAGATAACGTGGGATTATAATTTCAAAGTTGCAGTGAGAAAACGTCGATGTCTATTAACTGAAAATTGATTTATTTGCATTCTCCGCGAATGCAAATATATATCTCTACTAGTAAATCCATGAATTGTCTTTTCACGTTTATATGTTCAGTATGTTTGGAAGTAAGTAGTATATATATATAGAATTTATATAGTGAAATATACTTTTTTTTTTTAATATTTTTTTGTTTATAGGAAATGCCTCTTCGCCGTTGGTGGGGGCCGCAGTGGCACAGCGATAGAATGTTTATCTCTTGCGCGTGTGATCCCTAGTTCGATCCCAGATTGTTTCAAGTGGTCTTTGTGGTTGACAAACACCGTGTGCTTGGGTTTTATCGAGATTCTCCCTTTTCCTCACACTTTATTCATTCCACCATTTCATTCATTTCTTATTATCACCGTCTCCCTTAGCTTCGGTTAATAGGGGTCGTTAAACTAGATATTTCATTTCCTCCCCATACCTCCATTTTTTTTACATTTGTGGAGGCTTTACTTTTCCAAGAAATATACAGGTAATCTCGCCTATGATAAAGACATTGCGTAAACCGTAACTCTATTGGTAGTAGTTCTCGAAGAGTAGGGTAAAGATTGTGATCGACAAGCATGTTGAAAATCTTTTTATTAAACTAATTAAAAGTGGAAAAGTAAAGCCAGAAATGCCTTTTTCTGTAGCCATGGTACAGAAAAAACACAAGACCATTTGAAAGATATTATTTCTGATGATTATTTTTCCATTCTTATGCAAAGTTTAAGTTATATTACGAGGCTCATTCCGAATGTAATGCCTCCTTTTTGTGTGTGTATATGTTGAGTGATCTATAATCTAAGGCAGACGGTGATAATATCAAATGAATGAAATGGTTGAATGAATAAAGTGGGAGGAAATGGGATAACTCCGATAAAACCCAAGCACATGGTGTTTGTCAACCACAAAGACCAATTGGCGCGATCTGGGATCGAACCAGGAATCACATGCACAAGATTTAAACGCTCTATCACTGTGCCACTGCGGCCCCAGCAACGGCGAAGAGGCATTTCCTTTGCACAAAAAATTTATTTAAAAAATAATGATATTTCACTATATAAATTCTCTATATACACTACTTCCAAACATAATGAACATAAACACGTGAAAAAAGAATTCACGGATTTACTAGTAGAGATATAGATTTACATTTGCGGAGAGTTCAAATAAATCAATTTTCAATCAATAAACATCGATGTTTTCTCACTGCAACTTTGAAAGTATCATCCCAACTTATCTAAAAATCAATACCAATTTTGCATGAGATTTCTTACTAACGATAGAAGAGAAAGCTCGACATTAGTGCAACAATTTAGCAATACAAATAATCCACAATTCCGACGTTTTAATTCTTTTGATCGGAGTATTATAGCCCTAGGTTTATAGCTAGAAGTTAAGTCATATCTCACAATTTGATAAAGAATTCCTGCTAAAATGTAGCGCCCCACACTCGGAATTACAGCATCAATTAGCCCATAAATAGCCCATATTTTTGACGTTTGATTTTCTTCGATTCGAGATGTTTAACCTTAAGGAGAGTTTTTACTTTATGTCAAGCTAGACTCGCAGATTTTGATTCCGATTTCCCGCTAAAAGATAGGAGCCCAAAAATCAGGATTAGAGTAATAATTAGCCCATAAATAGCTCATAATTCTAGCGTTTGAATTTTAAGGGTGGACCATTGTAACCGTATGTTTTTTTACCTTGATGACAAGCTAGATTCGCCCATTTTGAATCCGATTTCCCGCTAAACAGAAGGAGCTAAAAAATTGGGATTAAAGCATCTAATTAGCCCATAAATAGCCCATAATTCTAGCGTTTGAATTTTTTCGATCGGACCATTGTAACCATATGGGGGTTCTAGCTTGATATCAACCTAGACTCGCCCATTTTGAATCCGATTTCCCGCTAAACAGTAGGAGCCCAAAAATGGGGATTAGAGCAACTAATTAGCCCATAAACAGCCCATAATTCTGAGATATGTTCCGGTCGTTTTGGTGTTGGTTGTTGGTCTAACTTGACACGCGTCATTTAAGCATATATTTAAGAATGGGTACGGATGTAACGCACTGAATTTTCTCGCTCGAATTTCTTAAAGTGACTCGTGTTAGGCTGCAGCTATTACTGAAACATTTATTTGGGAAATGCGAATAAAATAATGTGTTTTGGAAAACTTTGTTCGAAACAACTTACGTCCAAAAGTAAAGTACCCATTAGTCATATATCTGTTAGAAATAACTTATGCCATATATCAGAATTATTAAGGAAATAATTATATGTGAAATATGAGCAAAAGCGTCTGAGTACTTTCTGAGAAAATCGTCAAAAAAGTTTTCCCCAAGAATGAAATATCCCTTGTATATCATTTCAGGACAAACGAGTTATGCTATTTATGAAATACGAACAAAATTTCCTGAGTCGTTCTCGACAAAATCGTAAGGTAAAACTTGCTCCGAAGAGTAATATACCATTTCTAGCATTTTAGGACGATGGAATTATATCGTATCGTTAGGTTATTTATGTAACATTTATTTATGAAATATGAACAAAATTGCGTCAGACGTTAATCATCGGAGAAGAGTAAACTTAGAGAAAACTACCCCTTCTGAATGTTTAGAGGACGAACGAGTTGTGTCATATTTTTAGGTTATTAATCATACATTTATTTATGAAATGTGATTGAGTAAATTGTTCGAAAAAACGCATCCCATACAGTAAATTACACCTTATGTATTTTTTAGAGCAATGATTCATACTACGGTGAAAGGTTATTAATAAAATATATATTTGTAAAAAATAAGCAAAATCTTTACAGCTGTTTTTGAGACAATTTAATTATTTTAAATTTTCATCCTTAAGTAAACTACCCTCATTTTTAGGTGTCGGAGGATATAGAATTCGAAACGATAAAGTGTTATAAAATCTTCATGTCTAGAATTCGGTGCAGATGCGTCGAACAGTATGGCCCCTATTTGAATGCATGTAAAAGCGTGACGAACCGGCAGACGAACAGATGGACAGACATCAAAAACACTTTTTCGATATGTGGGGTTGTTGAATCCATTGAAATCTCGAGTTCGATTTTTATCACTATCACTACAATTTCTTCTTTCGTCGCTCGAACGTGAAAACGAATATAAATACGACGACACGTAAGGTGATAATTTGTAATCCCCAAAATTTAATGAGTTACGTTTAATGTGTTGCCGTGCTAGAAAAAAAAGCTTATGCCTGTTTGTTATATCGTTTTAATATCAGTTTTTCACGCTACTATATAATGTAGAAATATGGTATGATTATCGTTCATATTCCTGCTATCTTTTGGAAATATTCGTGTTCCGCATACATAGATCTGTATAATTTAGTTTCGCTCAACTGAAGCATAGACTGATGATTGCATTTCTTGCACTTGTGGATATGAGGAAAAAGAGGAAAAAAGTCAATACTCTAAAAAAAAACACACAAGCACCCACACATACACACACAAAAGATAATTTGACATCAGCTGTTTCCTTTCTTCCTTTTTTTTCATGAAGACAAGCTATTCTAACATTCGATGTAACGTCATGTCGATGTAACAAGGGTAAGTCTGAAAAGACTCTCAAGGTCGCGTATGTTATTTTTCCAGTTCCTGACACAAATCCGAAGTGAGTTGTCTGCTGTTCAAGAACGGGCAGGGAAAATGTAACATACAAGACCATAAACTGAAAACAACCACTGTCTCCAATATTACACGTATTCTAATACTGAATAAATACGTCGATTAAAGGATACTATCAATAAGTTATTTCCTTATTATATTGTTTCGGTTCTTATTAACATCAAAATTATACACTTCCTATAATGTTTTGTAAGAAAAAATATATATGGAATGGGATGAGATTCGATCTCGTGTCAAAATAATAAAAGAACTACTAGTCTGCGACTCTATCCACCTAACCACGGAGGCTACGTTTTGTTTGCTTTCTTTTCCTTAACAAGTAATGCTCATAACCATCGTGCGTATCGCTTCGAACCTTAAGATAAGAGATTTTCTGTTAAATTCTATATTTTCGTACGACAACTTAGTTACAGGAGCTAATTTATATTTTGCAAACCATCTAGATACTAGGTTTAAACCAATAAATTCAATATTTTAGTCCAGTTTCCAGTTCCTTCCGCCAGCTAGTTCACTGCCTATGTCAATTTCCCTTCGCAATTGTGCTATGCTACTGAAAAATCCCTCGAAAGCATGATTGCTAGTATACACAAAACAGCGTAATTTTGTTTTTTGCTTATATTTTTATTATTTTATTATATTTTTTGGAAATATCTCCTTAGATGGATAGCTTTCTATTATCTCCACATACTAATAACTGAATTTTACTCATAAACGTGAGGAAAATGGAATAAATTCGAACAATCGTGAGTTACAGTATACGCGCAATATTTTTTGCGCATGGGAGTACATGAGTGTGGTATAGTTAACCTTGATAAATCAGAAAACATTGGTACTCATTGGATATGCTATTGGAAAGATAACAACATAAAGTACGTGTTCGATTCTTATGGTGGTGTTCCTCCTAAACAACTAGTACAATATCCTGGTACCGAAAACTTACTTTACAATGACGAACGAATACAAGACTTTAACTCAGTTGTATGTGGTCATCTTTGTGTTAAGGTTTTAAATCTTCTAAATCAAGGGTATCCTTTTAGTGACGTTATGTATATGATTAAAAATGATTAAGCGCTTTTATGGTTTGTATCCATAAAAGTTTTATCCATCTCTTAAACTCTTTGGCTTTGGGCTTCTTTGATGATAGCACTAAGGAATACAGACCAGACTCGTTGATGAAGATTGTATGAGGATGTACACTTGACAATGTCCTAGAAAACGGGATCTTGATTTGTTTGTATGTTCTGGATGTGTTTTTGGTAAGGGCGGTAAATTGCCGCACTTAACTCTTGAAATTTTTTTTCTTATCTTCTTCGTCTACATGATCTTGAATAGCATCTCTTGGTCGGGAATACTCTAAAATTGTGGCGACGTCTTTACGAGATAAGGATATCCATAAAAGTTTTGCTTTAAGATAAATATGGAAGCTATACACAATAGATTTTTAGATTATTTTGAGAAGCATGAGGATGAACTAGATGCACTAGATAGATATAATTTTTATCAGTATTTTCAGGATGTTAGCGAGATAGACTTAAAAGATAAAAACAACGTATATAATGTTATTGATTTATGGAAAATGCTAATACCAAAATTTTTGTACACGGAAGAAGAGTTGGAAAAGTTATGTCCAATAATTACCTTAAAGGACTTGTTGACAAATTATAGTTCTAGACCATTACAATGCAGTTATTGTGGTAGTAAGTCATTAACAAAAGGTATAAGTAGATACATTTGTGACGATTGTTCTGTAGAGAGTGGTTGGGTTTACAGTACTTGTGAAGAAACGAAAGCTGCTTGCGTAAGAAAACCATGGTATGATACTATAAAAAGATTTAAGTTACAGCTATTTCGTTTGCAAGGTTTACAGGATAGAATTATTCCCGAAGAGGTGCTCAAGGTGTTAAATGATAAACTTAGAGATATACCAAGAGATTTAATATCAACAAAAGATGTTCTAGAAGTACTAAAGAAAAACAAATACACAAAATATTATGATGATGTCTATTTAATACACTATCACCTTACCGATCAAAAACCATTAAAATTACAACATATGGAGGAAACACTTATAAATGAGTTCGAAAACTTACACGAGGTCTTTAGGGAGCTATATCCGGAAAGAGCATTGTTTATTAACCTAAAATGTGTATTGTACTATCTGTTGAAAAAGCATGATGTTCATGTTGATATTGATTTTAAACGCTCACCTAGACAAATGAAGATGTTAAAGAAATGTTTTGAAAATTAGGATGGGCATTTTCTGTATAATAAATGAGTATGGATATATTTGGTAATGTTGTAGATAGAAAAGGTGATGTTGATATTAGTGAAGAAAAATTAAAATTGTTGGAGAATTTAAATGATGTTGTTAGCGTAAGTCAGCTTAGATCGATAGAAGCCCAATTAGAGAACGATAGAAAACGATTTGAAGATGCATTAGAAACGTTACAAGACACATACATCAAGAAAGATTTTCAAAAGGTTAGGATGGATACTACTAAATTGGTTATGCAGAAAGAAACCATGCCTCTACTATATCGATTAAGAGCTAAAAACGTTAAGGAGCCAATCTTTAGAATATTTAATCTCTCAAATGGTTACAAATTTCTCTATAATGGGAAAATAATGCACATGGAATTAAGTTTGGATAAATACTTTCTAGATATATATTTGGGTGATACTTTGATTAAAGAGATACCTTTTGACTTTAAGAAGAACGATATAATTACGATTAAACCAAATAAAAATTCTGCTATGGAAGAGGGACAATTATTGTTTGTTGTAATGTACATAGAAAGAGAGCTTTCCTAAAGACGTTTGCTATATAATAAATATGGATATCTTTGGTAATGTTAAAATGACATCAGAGTTAGATAATACAGTTGTGAGAAAAGATATTGCTATGTTGAAAGAAGAGCTTAACTTCATCAAACGGAGTTATGTTATAGAGCTTCATAGTCGATTGATATCAGAAAATGTTGAAACTCCGTTCTTTTTAATACATAATCTATCTATCGCATACAAATTTCTTTATAAAGGTAGGATAATGCATATAGAGTCATCTTACAATACGTATTATATAGATATATATTTAAATGATTCTCTAGTTGAAACTTTTCCATTGCACTTTAATACAAATGATAAATTGACAGTTAGGCCATCTAAAGATTCTGATCTGAAACATGGTAAATTATTATTGCTTAATATGCATGTAGAAAGAGAAGACGAAGATAGTGATGATGATGGTGAGAATGTTGATAGCATAATATTAAACAGCGGTAGTTATTGATTTTCTATGTAATAAACAGGATGTATTGTGTTAAGTGTAAGAAATTGACAGATACGAAGAAAGATACCATTAGAATTGAACAAACAAAGAATGGAAGATATCTAAAGAAAGGTATTTGTTCTGTATGTGGTATTACTAAAACTCAATTCATTAAAAAGCCTGATTGACTAGAAGAAGGTAAAGGTGTTAGAGAAGAAATTATAGAAGAAATTCACAAACCATCTAGAAAAAACTTTGACAGATTAAGTGTATTTATAAAAGGTATCGATGATCTTTGGCAGGCTGATCTTGTAGAAATGGATAGTGGAGTATTAAAAGGCGTTTCCAAAATCAATAAAGGTTATAAGTTTTTGCTAACGATTATAGATGTGTTCTCGAAATATGCGTTTGCTGTTCCTGTTAAAGATAAGAGTGGTAAGAATGTTACAGAAGCATTCGAATCCATATTAAGAACGAGAAAACCTAGCAACTTACAAACAGATCAAGGTAAAGAGTTTTACAATAAAGAGTTTAAGAAGTTGATGGATAAAAATAAGATTAATCACTACTCAACCTATAGTGGTAAGAAAGCTTCTGTTGTTGAGTGATTTAATCGAACGCTTAAACAGAACATGTGGAAAAGATTCACAACACAAGGGAATTATAAATGGATAGAGATATTACCAACACTAGTTAAAGAGTATAATCATCAAATTCATAGAACAATTGGTTTAAAACCTATAGAAGTTAACAAGAAGAATGAGCGAACAATATTGGAGAAAGTGTATCAAAAAGAATATAAGCGTGTTAAGCCCAAATACAAGTTAGGTGATCATGTTCGTATAAGTAAGTCGAAAGGGTTATTTGAGAAAGGATATACACCTAATTGGTCAACAGAAGTATTTGTTATTAGTGAAGTTATTCCATCTAATCCGCCTACATATAAAATTAAAGATTTAGAAGAAGAGGATGTGCAAGGTAGATTTTACGAACCAGAACTATTAAAGACGAGGCATAAAGATGAATACTTGGTAGAAAAGGTGTTGAGAAAGAAAGGTGACAAAGTATATGTTAAATGGCTAGGGTTTGATGATTCACATAATAGTTGGATAGATAAGAGTAATGTTGTAGTGTAAATATAAATGTTTGTCTTTTATGGTTATTATGCCATAAAAGGTTGGTTTAAATGAGATAAGGGGGTAACGAAACGATACCCCCATAACATATATTTCCAGCGCTCGTATTTATTCGAGCTGTGAAAATTATCAAAAAATAAGCGACTCCTAGAATTCTAGGGGTCGCTCCAAAACAAAGTTACATACAAACAAATCAAGGTCTCGGAAACGGGGAACCGCGTTAATCCACAACCACCTCCTTTTATTGTTTTGGTAATTTCATTTCCTATAATTATAGGAGATGAGATAAAACTTGCAGGTAGTTACAGGATACTTCAATGCTACTAAGCTGTGTCAGAGTGGTGGTAAGAGGTTTGACAACTGGCTGAAAAATAAAGATTCTAAAGAATTATTGGAATACTACAATGAAAAATTAGCTTCCTATAATTGTAGGAGGCTAAATTTAACGTATTATATAGAACCAAAAGGTACAAACAGCGATCAAAGATTTACAATAACAAACTAAGTGGACCGAATTCGGGCTAGTTTGAAAATTCATCTTACACAGTAATGAAACATTACTCTCATAACATATATTTCCAGCGCTAGATAGGGGTAACGAAGCGTTACTCTCATAACATATGATTAAGAGGTCTGATGGATTTGTACCTTTAGATGCGAGAAAATACTTAACAGATAGGGAGCTCCGATCGGTGCTACCAAAAATAGCTGTGTGGGATTTTGCACATGGGGAAATCTTATTAAACATAGTCAGAAGATCTTTTGAATTTTCAAGACGGTTCCAATCTCTTAACTCCTTACCATCAATAGGCGACCATGTAAGAAAAAAATTTCAGAAGTGCGGCAATTTACCGCCCTTACCAAAAACATCCAGATACAATCTTCATCAATGAGTCTGGGCTACTACAACAAAATTCGAAGTTCCTAGGATTCTGGGAACTTCAGATACTCATCTTAGACAAGGTTAGATAAATCAAAAGATCTCCTGCGATATTATAACAAGAAATTAGTGGGCCAGATCTGCACCACCAAAACCCAATTTACATAGTTGAGTCAAAAGGAACAAATAAACAAGATCTGCTGGTAACGAAAATGAAGTTAAAAATAAAGATTTTCTATATAATAAATATGGGCACTATGGATAGTTCTCATAGTTTAAACGATATTTGCTACGAACAGATTAAAGACAACTATTGACACGGCGTCTTTGGCGACTTCAAGCTGATTATAGATAAGAACACTGGGTACTTGAATGCAACCAAGTTGTGTCAAGATGGAGGTAAAAGGTTCGATCACTGGTTACAAAATAAACAATCAAAAGATCTAATGAGGTATTATGATGAAAAATTCAACTCCCGGCTTCCTGGGAGTTGCTTTTCCACATATCTAGTAAAAGGAGGTGACAGAGAATCGACCTCAGTTATCTCAGGAACATATGTACATAAGAAAATATTTCTCGCTATTGCCATTTGGATATCACAAGACTTCTATGACAAGTGCTATGATATCATCGAAGACTATTTCGTTTCTAGTTTTAGACAGATTCAAGAAGATCAAGAAGAATTGCAATCAAGAATAGAAGAGACAGAACAAGTAATGGAAAGATTAAAAATTCAAAACGAAGAACAAGCACAAGAAATATCAAAACTCAAATCAATAGCCGCAGAACACACAGAAGACCCAAGTAAGGTACACAAGTTAATCATCGTTAAAAAGAACCTCACGGCTGGTCAGCTTCAAGACATAGTAGACAAGTACGACACAGACAAACATGATCAGGTTCGGCGTTACGAGTCATACAAATATTGGGTTGGAAGGGTTCAACAGCGCAACATCAAAGCAAGACTTCAGTGTCTCAAAGAAAAGTACCCAAGCATGTCAGTGGTATCAGAAACCAAAGATCCAAACTCGGTCAACCTCCTAAACAAAGTAAAAGAAAAATACAGCTGTGTTGTTTCGTATGGTTGTCATGTGGATATTGAAGACGACGACGAGTTTGTTGTTGATTTGTTTTTGAGTATAAGAGATAATTAACAATAAGTTGTGTGTTTAGATATTTGTAAAGGTTTTCTATATAACAAATATGGAAGCACATTTTGATTTATTACATGATAGACTTGAACTAATTCATCATGATCTTAAACTCTTAGCAACACTACTAGAAAAGCAAATACTGTTAAAGGAAAACGAATTATTAATAATGCAACAAAAAACATCTGATTTGAGTAGTGATGATGAATATAAACATGGTAGTGATGATTATGATTATGATGATGATGATGATGAGTAAGTTTACAAAAATGATTTAATTTTAATATGTGTATATGTGACTTTGATGGGTTAATCCCATAAAAGCCGTGTTCTAATACAACGCGTAATATGTAGACAATGGCAGGGGTGTACAATGTTAAGCGTTGTACTAGGACAAATGAAAATGAACTGAAATAATCCTGTGAAGATAAAAATTGAAGAGTAATAAAGATTTTCTATATAATAAATAGGATGAATAATTATAGTAAATTTACCGTAGTAGAGTTAAGGCGACAATGTAAAGAGAAGGGAATCAGAAGGTATTTCCGATTAAGAAAAGCAGAACTGATAGACCTTCTTAAACAACATGACGATGAACAAAGCAGAAAACAAATTAGAAATATATTCCCATTTAAAGAAGAAGTATTTGAAAGACCAAAACCGAAAAGACCTAAGCTAAAAGTTGAATTGAAAGAAACATCATTGAAATATAGATTACAGACATTTAGAATAGAAAACATTGATGGATATAAAGATCCTTTTGAAATTCTTAAATGCAAGTAGTAGGATTGTTAAAAATAAAATCAAGGACAGTTTTAAACTTTTCAATGCGCTTAAAGTTAATATGTCATTTATTTGTAAATTTAAAAAAGAAAATACGATACAAGAACATAATTTTAAAACTTCAAATGAAATAATACTCGAATTTACAGATTTAGATGACTTTTGTAAAAAAGCTTCATACAAACTCATAAGAGAAATGGAAGAGTTTCAAAGTAAAGGATCTGGATGAATGTTACATTCTATAGACTTTTTAGAATTAAGAATTAATAAGTATGTATCAATGAGAGGTTCCTCTTACATAGAACTTCCATACATGATTAAGAAGAGAAGAGCATGTGTTAATATAAAGAATAATGATCAAAAGTGTTTCCTATACTCAGTCATATCTGCATTATATCCAGTTAAACATGGGCAGCATGGAGACAGGGTCTCTACATATAAAAAACATGAAGATAAGTTTAAAGATGTTTTTAAAGATATCCCACTAAAGATGGTCATAAAAGATTCCTATGTGAAAGATGTTTAGCTAAGCATTTTAAATCAGAAGAGTTATTAAAAGAGCATGAAAAATACTGTGGATTATATTCAGCTGCAAAAATCGTTTTACCAAAAGAATGGAATAAGGTACTTGAATTTATTAATTATAAACGATCTTTGAGAATTCCATTTACAATTATTGCTGACTTTGAATCACTATTAAAGGAAATTATTACATGCCAACCTGATCCAGAAAGATCTTATTCAAACGCATATCAAGAACATAAACCAAATAGTTTTACATACTATGTCAAAAGCACTTTAGATTCTTATAAAAGCAAACCAGTAGAATATATAGGAGATAATGAATCAGATGTATTTGTAGAAAAATTAAAAGAAGAAGCTATTAAAATTGCAAAGATTTATGATACTTATAAATCTATGAATCGCCTTACAGAAGAAGAAAGAAATATATTTGAATCATCTGAAAAATGTCATATTTGTGAAAGAACTTTTAAAGAACTTCTACGCTTATTAGAAAAGAAAATAGAGAGGTTAAATATTTTAACTAGTTATTTAAAAAAGAAAATCGAAGAAGGTTATAAACATCTAGAAGAGGAATTGTATATGAAAAAAGATGATGATGATATTGATGATATAGATGACATATTAATGGATATAAAAGAGCAAAAGGAGGATATAGAAGTTATACTTGATGAATGTACTAAAGAATTGAAAAAGACTATAAACAATATAAAATCATGTATAACCAAAGTTGCTGATCATGATCATTTAACTGGAAAATTTAGAGGAGCTGCTCATTCTTATTGTAACAAAATATACAAACCCAAGATTTATTCCTGTGTTCATTCATAACTTATCTGGATACGATACACATCTATTTATAAAAAGTTTAGGAGGCGGAGAATTAGAAGAAAAGATAACTATAATACCTAACACAGAAGAAAAGTATATTACATTCTCAAAAACGATAAAATACAAGAATAAAGAAAATAAAGAACGATCAATCCAATTAAGATTTGTAGATTCGTTTAGATTTTTATCAAGAAATCTAGCTGAATTAGCAAAAAATTTAAAACCAGAACAATTTAGAGAAACATTAAAATTCCTTCCTAAAAATGTAATTGATTTAGTAAAAAGAAAAGGTATCTATCCATATGATTATGCTGATTCACCTGAAAAACTAGATGAACCTGTTCCACTATCTAGAGACAAGTTTAAGAATAGATTAACAGGAGAAGATATAAGTGACGAGGATTATAACCATCATCTTTTAATCTGTAAGATATTCAATTTAAAAACCTTAAGAGAATATACTCAATTCTACAACAAAACAGATGTACTTCAATTAACAGACATTATTGAAAACTTCAGAGATACAGCTCTTAATACTTATAAATTAGATCCTGCATGGTATTTCACAAGTCCAGGCTTCTTCTGGGATGCAATGTTAAAGATGACACAACAAAAATTAGAATTGTTAACTGATTATGATAAACTGCTCTTTATAGAAAAAGGTATAAGAGGTGGAATTTCCCAATGTTCAAATAGATATGCAGTAGCTAATAATAAGTATCTAGAAAATTATAATCCTAAAGAGAAAAGTTCTTACATAATGTACATGGATGCAAATAACGAATATGGATGGGCTATGAATCATCATATGCCTTATGGAGAATTCGAATGGAAAAAGGTTATTAATGGTGTAAATGATAAATACTGGATAAATAAAATATTAGAGACAGACGATGAGTCTAATACTGGATATATACTAGAAGTCGATTTAGAGTATCCAAAAGAACTTCATAATAAACATTCAGATTTGCCATTAGCTCCTGAAAATTATATAAACAACAAAATTATTAACAACACTTTACGATAAAGAAAACTATATATTGCATTATCAAAATTTAAAATTCTATGTGTCACAAGGTTCCAAAATTAAAAAGATACATAAAATATTAGAATTTAAACAATCAGGCTGGTTAAAGAAATATATAGAATTAAATACAGAACTTAGATCGCATGCAAGGAATGATTTTGAAAAAGACTTCTATAAACTAGCGAATAATGCAGTATTTGGAAAGACTATGGAAAACATAAGAAAGAGAGTAGATATAAGACTAGCACATAATGTAGAATTAGCAGAGAAACTAATAGCTAAACCTACTTTTAAAGATAGAACTATATTTTCCGAAGATCTAGCTGCTATTCATATGTATAAGACAAAAATTACTTTTAACAAGCCTATCTATGTTGGGATGTCTGTTCTGGATATATCTAAAATTTGTCTATATGATTTCTATTACAATGTGTTGAAGAATAAATATGGAGATAAAGTCAAACTATTAATGAGTGACACAGACTCAGTTATAGCACATATAGAAACAGAAGATGTATGTGAGGATATGAAAGCTATGTATGAGCATCTAGATACATCTGATTACAAAGATAATAACAAATATGGGACAAAACAAGTTAACAAGAAAGTGTTAGGAAAATTCAAAGATGAACTGAAAGGTGAAATCATAGGAAAAGTCGTAGGTCTCAAATCAAAGATGTATTCAATACAAGCAGCTCAAATAGACCTCGAAGATAAAGACTTTAAAAGTAAATTTGATAAAGACAAATGTTGTGAAAAGGCAAAAGGAATAAAATCGAATATTGTTAAATCAGAAATAACTTTCAAAGATTACGAAGATTGTGTCTTAAAAGATTATGAATTATATAAAATGCAAAATACTATTAGGAGTAAAAGACATAATGTATATTCAGTAGAAGAAAACAAGCTAGCATTAAGCTCTTACGATGATAAAAGATACATATTAGAAGATGGGATACATACTCTAGCTTGGGGTCATTATTCGATAGATTTAAGGAAAGAAGATTCACTAACAAAGCTAAAAGAACTAATGGATAGCTATATCAAAGGGAGACAAGAAAAAGAAAAGCGAAGAATAGAAAGTTTAAGAAATGTTTAGATATAAGTTTTAGATGTAAGTGTAGGTGTAAAATTCTTTTATGGTTATATATCATAAAAGTAGATTGAAGATGTATCCTGTATGGGGTCAATGTGGGGAAGATGTAATTTTCGATGTGTATAATTACATTCTATGCTGGAGGATTTCATATATAAAAAAGCCTGGTTTGAGGAAGTGGCCCCAAACTGGTTTTATGAATACTACTATTAGATAAGTTGTAATAAATACAAATAAAAGAACAACTTAAATCTCCAGATGTAAATAGTAGCTTCATCGCCCATTTATCTCAAGTAAGTTGTAGATACATAGCACCCTTAAAATATTCAACGAGACCTGGCAATTAATGCAATTAATAATGAGTTACAAATACATTTCTTATTTCGAGTTGCAAACCATATTATCTCAGCTCTGCAATTATTGACAGTTACTTGCTCATTGGACATTTGACAACACTTCAAAATGCACGATGAAATAACGTCTTCCATTATTTGTCGCAGTAGTAACTCAATATAATATTATTAAAAACATTTATAATAAATATCAAAGAATATACTCATGTACCTATGTTTGTAGTAGTCAAATTCCAGTTTCATTTTACTAAACAAAATTGCAGGTTAGGTGTTGTACTATGATCAATAAACTGAATATCAATTAATTGTGATTATTACTTTTGCTCAAACTCAATGTTAAAGAACGTAAGATGATCATGGTATCTTAAGGACTCGTTTTGTGCAATAAATATTATAACTTACTTGGTTTAATGACATGAAAAGAAAAATACATCCGATCTGTTTTGTACAGCTAATGTCAAGTTTAGGATTCCGAGATAAATATATTTTACAGATTAATCATTTTCATGAAAATTCTTAAGCCAAATATTAAACAAGATTAGTTTCAGAATAATTTGTCGCTATCTTTTCTTTTACGACGACTACAGAATGTATCAAGGTATATTTTGTATCATTCTTGGTTACAAAACTTTCAAAGGTAATTTATATCTGTAGAAAGTCCATTGTGCAGTATCCTAGGTGCAGATAAAGAATATCATTTCCTATTACCAGAGACATTAATAAAAATGGAATATGAATTTCACTGCACATAAGTTAATTAACAAATAATAAACGAAAATAAACAAGTACAGATTGACATAATGTCGGCAAATAACAAACAATAAAATAAACTTAAATCAGTTGACAGTTGAAAGTTGTAATAAAACTGATCATTAAGAATTCATGAAATATTACTCTGTAAACGGATCGGGAGAGACGGTCCGTTACAATGTGAAGCTGTCACAAATTACCATTTAAATAAACATAGTAGTGGGGTGAACCGGAACCCAGTTAGTTCAAAATGATGTAAAAGTGTGATTTTTGGCTTCATATTAGAGTTTTTTCCAAATGACAATTTCCGTCCGTGTGGACAATGATCAAATCTCGGATGGCTCTTCGGTGTAGGGGTTTCGGCTTCTTTATGGGACAAGATTCACGTAGTTCATATTGCAAAATTGTGTTGTATATATGAGTGGAAACTTGCACAATTTGGTTAATTTTCTCTCTCATATTTTGGAGATTGAAATTCCAAGCAATAGTTACTTCGCAAAGCTAAAAGAAGGCACTTACTAGTTTCATTAAAATGAAATGTCTTTTATCAAAAGTTGTCATGCAGCAGACGAACGAACAGGGACCCAAATGTTGGATGAGTCGGACGGTTGAAGCTCGTTAAGCTCGCTTCAATTTTTATTATAAGATTATTATTATTATTATTATTATTATTATTATTATTATTATTATTATTATTATTATTATTATTATTATTATTATTATTACTAATAACAATAATATAAAATTCAATGCAAACTCCAAATATATGAATCTATGCTAAGTATTAACGTATAGATAGAGCAAATAGTAGAAATTACCTATGGAAAAGGAATTGGTAGCACAATCGTAATGAAAAATCATCTTTGCCGTAGAACAGGCTCACTTCACGTAAGAAAACAAATAGCTCAATTAGTTAAAGCAACGAGTCTGTATGCTGAAGGTAGTGGGTTCGAACCTCATAGAAGTGCCAGTGCCATTGTCATTTTTATTACTATGATTATTTTATTTATTTTTTCTTGTGGGAAAGAACCAAATTGTAACATGTGTAAAACTCATGACGATACCAGTCCCTTAGCAGCAGCAGTAATAATAATAATAGAGCATTCACCTTTGGTGCATGGGGCCCGTGGCTCGATTCCACTTCGCGCCAAGTGAAATTTGAGGTGGACAAATACCGTGTGCATGGGTTTTCTTGGGATTTTCCTTCCACTCTTCATTTCTCCATTTCATTCATCATCATTCTCCCGTAGCGTAGATGAATAATCGTGCAACGTTAAACTAGATATTCCATTTGATTTTAATTTCAATAATAATAATAAACAATTAATTCAAGTGTAAGGACTAATTTATGTTGACGGCAATTACCATAAATATGCAACCATTATAAAAACATTGCTTTGAGTAGAAAGATAATCCTGTCCCAAGAATTAACAAATGCGCACGAGATGAGACATGTCTCAAGAAAGAGACGAGACGCGCTTTGTGACATCCAAGATAAGACTAGACAAATGTTTTGGACACGAGATAGCTTGTAAAATGTCTCGTCTTGTCTGGAATGACTCGAAAACAAAAGTCAAGTTTTAAATTATTTTTCAAGATCTATTCTCTCAGAAGTAGTTCCCTGCCTTAAAATTAATAACAGCATTTGGCATTTATTATTTAAAAAATATAAACAATGCCTAAAGTTAACTTTTCGGAAAGAAGCTTCATTAAGGGTGAACCTTAAAGATGTCAACAAACTTCGGGAGGTGATTGGAGGTGATAAATTCAACTCCAAGAATAAACTACTACTCATATATTTTTCAGGTCAATTGAAATACCATGTTGCAAGGTTAAATATTTATTTATGAAGTGAGTACAAAATTTGCCAGTGTCTTTTCTGAGAAAATCGTCGAAAGTCACTTCCAAGAATAAACTACCCGTCGTAAATTTTTCTAAGAGAAATATCTGATACCGCAATATAGGGTTGTTAATTAAATATTGATTAATGAAAAATAAACAGAATTGTTAAAACCATTTTTGGGAAAACAGCTTTTTTTCGATTTTCGGCTGTTAGTAAACCACACTTATTTTAGGCGGTAGGAAAAAAATTGGAAAATCTCCTGTAGGAATACTGTAAACCCTAAGTTTAAAATTTGGTGTAGATACGTTGAACAGTATGGCCTCTAGGCGAGTGCACAAAAAAGTGTACCAAACGGACGGACCGGAAGGACGGGTATCGAAAAGTCACATTTTCGGCATGTAGATGCCATGAAACATGTAAGTTCGTTGAAATCTGAATTTGGTATATTATTTTCACAATCACTATATTTTTTTCTCTCTTTTGTCGCTCGAAAAAGAAAAGCCTGAGTTTACCACAAAAAGCTAGGGAGTTTATCAAAAAAATATTCAATTACATGGCCACCGCACTAAACTTTTTCAATTCAATTTCTTAACTGTGTTAGGCCGCAGTTGTTACAGAAGTGTGTATTTGGACAATACGAATAAAATTATCGTATTATGCCAATACATCGAATATCAGATTATCGAAAAAAAAAACTTCGATTGAAGAAAATCCACACTACAAAACTAACACTTTGAGCACATTTTCATTAGACATATAATAGAGCAATTAATGCAATAATTGTTTATGAAATATGAAAAAATCAAATGAGTCATTTTTGAGAAAGTCGTTCAAAAGGAACACGTCAGGAGTAACCTACCTCTTGTGAATTGATTCGAAAAATGAGTTAAGATATACTTTTGGTTATTAATGAAATATTTATTTGCGAAATTTGAACAAAATAGCCTGTCGTTCGAGAAAATTGTCGGGAAAAACCTTGACCCCCCAAAATAAACTATCCGTCGTAATTGTTTCCATAGAAATGGCTTATACTAAAATATAGGGTTATTAATGAAATACTTATGAATTATCAATAAAATTGCCCGGGTAATTTTTGAGAAAATCGTGAGGGAGAAATAACTCCCCGAATAAACTATCTCTTGAGGATTCTTTCAGGATAAGCGAGTTATTCCACATTATTAGGTTTTTAATGAAATATTTATTTCTGAGTATGAACAAAATTGCTTGACTCATTTTTGAAAAAACCGTGGAGGAAAAACACCCTCAACAGTAAACTACCCCTCGCATATTTTTTTCAGGACAAACGAGTTTTGCCATATTGTTCGGTTATTAACGAAATAATTATTTTTGAAATATGAATAAACTCTTTTGAGTCGTTTTTGAGAAAATCACCCAGACAACACACACCACCAAGAACAAACTACCTCTCGCATTTTTTTAAGGACAAACGAGTTATGCCATATTGTTAAGTCATCAATGAAATATTTATTTATGAAATATGAATGAAAACACTTGAGTCCATTTTGAGAAAATCACTGAGAAAAAACACCTTTAAGTATAAACTACTCCTGGTAGATTTTTCTAAGATAAATGCCTTATACCACAAAATAGGGTTGCTAATTAAATATTGATTTATAAAAAAAGAAAGAAAACAAGATCGTTAGAGCCAGTTATGAGAAAATATCTTTTTTCTATCTTCATTGCACAGGAAACTACCCTTGTTTTGAGAGTAGGAGGGAAATAAAAAACTATAGGAAATACTATGAAAATCTTAAACTAAAATTTGGTGCAGATAAATTGAACGGTGTGGCCTCTAGGCGAGTGCACTGAAAAGTGTAGCAAACGGACGTACGAACAAATGGACATATATCGAAAAATAACTTTTCGGTATTAGAGGCCATAATACGTGTAAATTCGTTGAAATCTCAAATTTGATTTTTTTTCGATCACCATACTTCCTACTCTCATTTGTCGCTTCAAAGTGAAAGGAACTCAGAACTACATATAAGAGACACCTACTTTTACACATAGACATTTATTGATTTAAAACTGTTTTAGTTTGGGTAAAAAGTCATTTCACTTCCAATGGTTTTACCATGACTAACGGCATACCAATGAAAAGACGGAAGTTTTCAGAAAGTGAATGCATTCATTAGTCTAGACTACATTACGTCTATCAGCTTGTTTTTACTTCTGCAATTGTTGACAGCCGTAATTTCGTCCAAACGCTACATGAAATAACTCTTGGTTGACGTCATTGTGTTACATGTTACTATTTTAGTATTGTTCTTTTCAGCCTTGATTGAAATTTTGTCTTAACGGTTATACATTTTTCTTTCTTATTTCATCGTTATACAAGAATAAAATGTGGTGAGTGGATAGATTCGAACCTACCAACATTGAGTTTTCATTCTTCCAACACTTTACCAATGGACCAAGCACGCACAGTTATAGGGTTTATTACGATTTAAACAAAATGGCTGGCTGCTAGAGTTTCCTGCTCACATATTTCGAAGAAAAATTCTCGTTGCTTCGTAGATACGTAGAGCAATGTTTAGATACACATTTAAGGAGAGTGCGTTTTGGTGTTAATTTCATGCCATGGATAAAGGCTTGATAAGTTTTGATAAAATGTTTGATACATAGTTCTCAATAATAGGCTTTCTGTTCGTGGTGAAGTTCCAAGGTTCAGCATTGACTAGGAGTTTTTGCTATAAATTTCCCTTCTAACAATATTGGCAGTGGACAAAAGTTAGCCCGTGTTGAAGCTTTTTGCTCCTAATTTAGTTCTTTTACTTTATTATTTAACGAAAATATTGAAAATATATTTGTCAGCAGGCACGTATGTAGTAATTTATTTCGGGAGCGGTCCAAAGCTATTTGGGGTGTTCGACTTCAATATTAGGATAAATTATAATAATTTTTTTAAATAATCCCTAAAATTAGGCTAAATTTACAGAAAATTTGGGATTTCAGAGGGGGTCCGGACCCCCTGGACTCACCCCTAAATGCATCCTTGTTTGTTAGTAACGTTTCCTCATTTTGAAACCCTCAAAAACTTCGGATACATAAAGGAAAACGAGTTGTTGTCGATAAAATATTTCACTTCAAGTAGACGCGATATTTTTATTGCACATGGTGGTACCCCACGTTAACAAGGGCAGAAAATCCTTCCCTTTGGTCCTCTGCCATTGCGCTCTATCGAAAGATTAGGTTTGTAAAATATTACTCCTAAGAACAAACGTGATTTGCAGATCTGAACAGAACTCCACAGAAATGCATGCTGAACTTACGTTTATAGCTACCCGTTTGTGATAACAGACTTCTTTCGCATTAAGAAATCGAAACTCAGTTGGTCAGAGCAACTAGTCTGTACGAATTAGGTTGTTAGTTCGATCCCAGTACGAGTAAGGGTTTTTATTACTATTGTTTTTCTCTTTTTCATGTGAGGAAAAATCAAATTGTGACATCGCGAAATCAAATGTATTTGGTTAGGTAACTTTGCCTTAGCTAAACTTTAAATATCAGTAACCGTCGAAATTATTTCACTAACCGATCAGTCACTGAACATTTCAAACACGTCAAACCAGTGGCATAACATGAAGGTTAATCTCTCCTTCGCAGCCCTTAGTTATGCGTTCGTACTTTCAATTGCCGGGCGACTGCCCGGAGCGCCAAAGAAAGAGGGGCGCCAAAACGAGCCTCAAAGTAAATTTTATAATGCGTTTTCTACTGACTTTTCTGGTTTATATTGTAAAGTAGCGGCAATTACATAATCTTTTTCCATTTCACCATGGAAGAAGAGTTTCATAGTACTAAGGGGGCTGTATCGACAAATACAGAGATAGCATGTAGAATAAAGAGTGGAGAGGGAGTAAGTATTGTTTGTTTGTTTGCTTGAGTTTAGCGTTCCACGGTTATGCCTTAATGGCCAAAGATGTGGGTACTAATTATAGTGGAAACCGAACCACTTTTATCGTTCAACAGTAATCCACCGGGAATTGGACCCGGGACCACACAAGGCAGGTGTGCTAGCCACTAGACCAAGCGGGGTGGGGAGTTCGTATTGTTTATAGCAGGCCATATTCTTTGTAACGTTTTCCTAGGTAATGAATGTCTTTTTTGAAAAATGGGTTTAAAATATTAAAAACACTATGATAAAATGTAAAATATAGGCTAGTACTAGAGGGGAGGCGCCAAAATGTCACTTTGCCCGGGTGGACATTTGGCCTGGTCCGCCCCTGCGTACTTTCTATATATTTTTTGGCCTTGCAGCTTGAGCGGCCCCGCGCCTCAGGTTGCGGGGCGCTATTTACGCCTATGCTTCGAACGTAATTCAATAAGTTTTTAAGAAATTCTACCATCAGCGTGGAAACGGGAATATATATTTTTCTAATAGTCCCATAGAACTTTCATCCAGAACGACAGATGCAATTTTTCAGAACGGGCTCTGGCTAAGTATAAGGAGAATCTAATGTTTCCTAAGTAAGTTCCTTTCAGAAAGTTTGCTATTTCTTTAACGGTGATGTAAATAAACATACTCATAGGTATTAGCCCGATACCAAACCATCCTGAGCACATCCCTCTAAAACAACGATCGGCAAAAGTTTATTCTGCCTAATTTTATAAGCGACTCAAGGATGAAATACTTGTTAACGAAACCACTGCCGTGTATACACTGCCTTGCTTCTGACAAAATATAAAGTGCTTTGTAATCTTTAGACATTTTTCCTATTCTTTTTGTCATCCTTGGTTGTGTATGGAGCCTACGAACAAATAAAGAAGAGGTAATATTGCAGTCAAGGGGCGCTATAAATATATTAGGTATTTCTTTTGTTACCTAACCATAACGTTCTAGGGTCATCTTCGGTAGAATAAAAACAATTCTACGTGATATTCCATTTCCGAAGGAGGAAAGGATACTCTAAATATATTCCTTATTCATTTTGTCTGTCCTGGTTGTCAGAAATTATATACTTTCTGTTGGGAGGGTACTTTAAAGAGAGGGGCAAAATAATACGTCGTGCCCCTCCTACATTTTAAATTTTGTTACGTGGTTGCTCAAATTATTATTAAAGAAAGCACTTTAAACTAAGATGTCTAAGGTTACTACATTATGTAAGGGTGTCATATTCAGGAATATTATTATTATTATTATTATTATTATTATTATTATTATTATTATTATTATTATTATTATTATTAAATATGAATGTCTTTGGAAAGCCGAAATTATGTGACGCCAATCATTACATGTAGAGACCCAAGATGAGTGGTCATAGGAGAGGAAAAAACAGGATTTTTCTGTCTGACTCTCTAACGTAAAGAGTATGTGCTGAAGGTAAGAAACATAATCATTCTACAATTGGTTGCTTTTACGTAGAATATCAGTTACTTGAGTTCTCTTCCTTCGGGCTACTTACCTCATGTGGTAAATTCAAAACAATGTCAATTTAAGACAAATACAATGTCAATTTAAAACTTTTCCGTAATTAAATATATATAGGGAAAATTAAACATTTAATAGAGAAATCTGTTATCAAAATATCCAAAAAAGTAGATAGAAGACTATCTAGTGATAAATATCGTGAAACTTTATAAAATTCTCCAAATTAGAATTATCATTTACTGGAAAACATTCGTTATGCACCAGCGAGCATATTGTGAGCAGTGAGCACAGGGGAAATAATTGCGAAACTGTTTGCAAACAAAATTAGGGACACTAATGCAAGTGCGACAACGACATTTTTGTCTCTTTTTGGTATCGTCATGAATTTTACACATATGTTACAGTTCGATTCTTTCACACATAAAAAGTAAATAAAATAACCATAGTAATAAAAATGACAATAGTACTTCTCTGGGGTTCGAATCAACTACCTTCTACATACAGACTCGTTGCTTTAACTATTTGAGCTATTTGTTTTCTTTGTGAACTGAGACGGTTCTAAGGTAAAGACGATTTTTAAATACGATTGTGCTACCAATTCGTCCATTCCCATAGGTAATTTCCACCATTTGCTCTATCTATACGTTAATACTTAGCATAGATTCATATATTTGGAGTTTGCAGATAATACACGTAATAAGATATTTGAAATATTTTGTTAAAATTTTCGTTTGAAGATTTGATCCACATTTCTCTCAATGACACAGATATCGCTGCTTCGTGTCGAACTGCAGAATTCAATCGCGTTCTTGAAAATTTCCCACTTTAACAGGGTTGGTAATTTTTGTAGTTTCGTCGATTTAAGTTTTTTTTGCTTCTAATTTATTTAGTTTAAGCTAATATCTAACACAAATATTAAAAACGGGTTCGTTATTAACCTGCCCAGCTGGGGAAACCTTCCGAAACTTCGAACATATAAAGAAAACGGAGATATTTTCAAAAAAAAAAAAAAAACTTCAGAATAAAGAGACGCGTCATTTATTTTGCTTACAGTTGTACATGACGTAATCTGGAGGTCCAATTTTCACATACATTTCGCAGTAAATCAGGCTGTATTTCGGAAAATACTCAGCAAATATTGGCTTCCAATTGTTTCTTGTTTCTCGGCGCAGACATGCGACTTTACATATTCCCAGAGAAAATAATCTAATGGCGTCAAATCGCACGAACGAGGTGGCCAGTTAACAGATCCATTATGACCACCGTAAGAGGCACGTAATGCCCGATAAGTTTGTCGAATTAAACCATGGTTTTCAAAATCAATTTGTAAACGTTGCTCCTGCGTGAGTCTATAACCACCACCAGGTTATAGAAGTACTTTTTTGTGGACGATCTGTATATTTCGTAAAGGCAGTGATTATTTTTTCGATTCTGCGTCGCAAATAAGTTCTGTCTTCGGTGGGAATTGCTTCTTTCCCACGCAACTGGACAAAGAAGTCTTTCATTGTTTTTTCATATATATATTTAAAACATTGCTTTGTGGTGAGAACATTTCAGTAACAGACGAAGCTTCTCAGCGTTTCTTCCTGACTTATTAATATGCACAGTATATATCCTACAGTTATTTGGAACTGAATTAAATGCTTTCTTTAATCGTTTATGAAAATATTGCAGTTTATGAAAATTAGAGCAGATCAGAGTAGACCAGGTACAGAAGCGTCTGATCGTCGCCAGCCACATCTCTTTAGCAGTCCGTTATCTGTACGTTCACACGTTCGAGTTATCACAATGTCTCGTGCGTCGTGGCCAGTGGAATAAAATTATGTTCTATTTGCATATATTCAATATGTGTGCTTTTAAGAATGAACTGCCAACATTGACTAATGCAACAATGCTGTTCATATCTCGAACTTCTTGGTTCGGGGAGTATTACTCCAGCAACCACGTACGTCGCGTCAAGCATCAAGAAGAATATTGTGTTAAGGGTCATAAGCTATTAGCCGGTGAAGGACGTTTTCTTACGGCTAGCCCCAATTAGGGGTGTTCGATAAGGCTGAGGACCTATCGAACTTCGGGACTGAAAATTTATCGAATTGGCACCGGTTACTCGAAACCTTTCGAGTATTTGAAATTATCGAAGTTTCAGGTATTATCGAAATTTCGAGTATTATCGAAGTTCCGAGTATTATCGAAATTTCGAGTATTATCGAAGTTTCGGGTATTATCGAAATTTCGAGTATTATCGAAGTTTCGGGTATTATCGAAATTTCAAGTATTATCGAAGTTTCGGGAATTATCGAAATTTCGAGTATTATCGAAGTTTCGGGTATTATCGGAATTTCGAGTATTATCGAAGTTTCGGGTATTATCGACATTTCGAGTATTATCGAAGTTTCGGGTATTATCGAAATTTCGAGTATTATCGAAGTTTCGGGTATTATCGAAATTTCAAGTATTATCGAAGTTTCGGGAATTATCGAAATTTCGAGTATTATCGAAGTTTCGGGTATTATCGGAATTTTGAGTGTTATCGAAGTTTCGGGTATTATCAAAAGTAGTGATGGACAGTTCGGCTCCTTCACCTCTCCAATGATTCCTTCTTGCAGCCAAACTAGTCAAACAACTTTTTTTATCTGATAAGTTATTGCAAAGGAAAGCGAGTAGAAAGGAAAGCGTGCACAAAGGGATTGCTTTTTCGTCCCCTCCCCCCCCCACAGAAAGCGTTCATTTTTCCCTGAATTTTATCTCTTGTTTGTTATTTGCTAACAGCTAGTGTATTAGTGTTGCCAGAGATACGGTCTTAAACGTACAAATATGGTAATTTGCTCTTCATACGATATAGTATACGCCCAACACCTCGACCATATTAATCACGCACGGTGTTGCTAAAATGTTATAGCAAAATTTTATTTTTAAGCCAAATGTATTATCTTCTGTCGTATTTGCTTTCTCTTAATGGCCACTAGTTCACACATTGCCGCAATCAGATATGATGATGCTTTGGGCGCAAACTCCCCCTTTAGCCTTTCAGTAAAATAAATCAGTCAAATCAGTGGTGATTTCAGGGGTTGTTTAGGAGGAATATTTCCCCACAAACATATCTCTGATCATGTTCACCGTGGTTTACCAGTATTTTTGCTACTTTCACCCTCCATGTATTCAAAATATCCCGGGATAGGATTACCATAATTTCTGGATATTTTTAAGAATGGTGTGTCTGTTTATTGAGAAGTTAAGAAAAGTCTAATCTTAACTTCCTAAAATGCTTAAGCTCATTTTCTATACTTAAAATATATTTTTTATATTATTGTCTTAATTATTTTCCTGAGTAAAGTATTCTTGCGAAGAACACCTTATCGTTATTGATTTTTTCATAAATATCAGCACAAGACAGAATTGCAAGCCAAGCACTTGACCAAACGCAGCGAAATTTCCCGGTCTTCCATTTTCCCTAAAATTTCGGGCATTAGTTAATCCCAGACAATTTTCCGGATCGGGCTTGAATCTAGGACGTATGATAAGACTACGCGGGGGAAACCTTGAAATCATCACTAAGTTTAATGAAGGTGAAAAACGAAAATAAATCTATTTCCTCGACAGTGAATATACAGTGTACCATATGTTCTATACAGTTGATTTGTACATTATGATGAATCCACACACTAGCGGATCCAGAAGCGTCGTTTGGCGTCGATAGATTGCTTCCTGGACGAATAATGTAGGTTTTAAAAACGTAAGAGTTTTGCATCAATTTAGAATAACGTGGTGCATTATTTTATATAGAGTGTTTCAAAACAACACCGCCAACGTTTGGGTTGCCGCATTACCTAATTTTAGCGGATACCACCAGATTTTCAGGTCTTATATTCGTCCCCCGCTTAATCATCTCTTAATCATGAAAAACCACCCGCTTTTTCGGATTGGAGAAAAATCTAAGACGACTTTGTTGATAAAGTGTTGTTATATTCAACTTAAACCGCTACATTTCTGTGTCAATCTCAATGGCGAGTGGACAGATGACAGAAACAAGATGAACGCAAAAACTGTCAAATTATTACTACTGGTTTTGTACAATATAAAAGACGTATCATGCGTATTTTATGATAAGATTTTATGCCATCGAGATTTTTTAAAGGAAGTTAAAGGGAATGAAAAATGTAAAAAATTTGTCATAATCATACACATTTTGGTTCAACCCATGAATACTAATGTATGATCTCATGGGTGCGTATTTCTTTGATAACATTCTGTCCAGTTCAACTGAACACATCTATGTTGTTACGTAATCTATATGTTCAACTAGTCTTTATATATTCAGAAATGATTGCAAATTGAACCTACGGATCCTTAGCATATTGTTTAGATTAGATTCATTATTAGTATTTTTCCTTTTAAAATGTTTATACTGTATTTCATATATTGTGAAATGTGGTATTTTCGTATGTTAGTATGATTTCAAGTAGAAATCTTCGAAAATGATCAGAAATTTTATAAGAGATGGACCAAGACTCCTAAATATGTTTTAGCTTTCTTACGATAAAAGTTTAGAAATTATTTTGTATTTTTGTATTCCTTAGAGAGAAAACCGTATGAACAACATCTGCCATATATCGCTTTTTTTTTTTTTTTTTTTTGAAAACTTGTCTTAGAGAAATCCTTATTAGAGATATTTTACTGTAATACTTATTTAATACTTACTTTACAATTCGAGACTCACATTTGTTGAACTTAAGAAAACATTAAAGGCAAAAACTAAATTTTCTTTACTTTAGTTTTGTTAGAAAAGTACATTGGAAGTGTCACTTAACAAAGAAATCACTAAAAAAAATGTTCAGAAGGATCGTCAGTATTTCTAATACACAAATTCACATCAGTACTTACGGTTTAGAATCCCCCGCTTTTCTAATTTCAAAATATGGAAACCCTATCCTGAGACCAAGATAAAACAAAAAGTATAGACCAACCTGGGTGCACAAATGCTTCCTTTTGGAGTTATAGGATGCCGAAAACATGAATAAATGAACTTTATAGGTCCATAGCTCCAATACTATAGGATATACCGTAGTACGGTGTATGGTCAAGATTTTATTTAGGAACTAGTATGTGCCCTATTCAAATATCCAAGTTTCAGAATGATCCAAATATCCCATATGATCTTTTCGCTGACATTTTCACTTCAGTAACTTGAACACACTTTCCAGTACTGTTTCAGCTTGAATTAGCAGTATAACCTCGTTTCCCATAGAAAAATCTGATTACAACCGAAGTCCAATGTAATCGTAATCGGTTTTAAAGACATTGGCTTCTTGTTTCTTAAAAGAAAGAAACAACTGATAAGTAGTCTATTGTATGCAGGACACAACAGGAGAGATAGGGTCTAATATTTCTTTCAACAACTGCAAAGCAAGTAACTGCACGACCATCTTTCTTTGAAAGGCTGTTTGCAACAATATACGAAGCAGCTAAAAGAACTCTTGAGGAAATAATGTTTTCTATTTTTCCTTAAGAAGTGATCGGAAGTTATTTTAATTTGATTTGGAAATTGAATCAGAGCCATTGAAATGTAAGTTAGAGGATGTGTGTTTTTCTCCTTTCCCCTTCATCCCTTTTGTCCCTCCCTGGTTCGATCCCCGACCAAGTAAGTTTGTGGTGGACAACATCGTGTCCGTGGGTTTTCTCGGCGTACTCCCGTTTCCTTCCACATTCCCATTCCACCAATTATTCCATCATCATTCACTTGCCTTAATCATAATTCTCCCTTAGCCTAACAGACATAATAGTAGGTCATTAAACTGGAAGATTTCACTTCATTTCATTTTCCTTTAGTCTTCGTTCTGTCATATGCAAAGTTCTCCCTTGTGCATAGCATCATGCCATGAGGGCATGTAGGGAGTGTGTCCTCAGTCGTAGATGAATGTGGTGTTTGTAACGAGTCGCCTTGAGGACACCCCCCGGCTCGCTACTCAATGGACTCGTCCCAAGATGATGACGACTAACGAGAAGCAAGGGAGAGTAAAAAGAAAGAAAAAAAAAGGAAATATAATTACTATATGTTATAGTCTTGTTTAAATCAAGCTAAATTTAACTATTTTATATATATTTATTTCCTTGTATCTTTGTCTGTTAGTTTTAAAGAGAAAAGAGAAAGAAGGAAAGAGTAGAAGTGCGCGAAAACTAGAGTCAATATGGAAATCATTCAAATTTGCTAGCGCGTCACGTGAGGGTTCGTAGTTTCGTGGTATGTGGTTGCCTTCAGCCCGCATACTCTTTCGTGATTCACCAACCGAGACGGATCGTAAATTCGTAGTTTCTTCGGACAGGATGGAACGTGGTTTCGTAGCTGTAGTTTGTCAGCCAGCATGGATTATTAATTCACGAGTGCATGAGTGGTGACGGTTGTGGAACGAAACGTGTACAAGTCTTTGTATGGTGTCGTTGTTTGTGTCAGAGTTTAGCTGTGAAGTTAGACTGGGCCAATGAATGTATTGGGCATTACGGCAAAAGAGTGAAAAGTGTGAAAAAAAGTGCTTAGTGATAAGAGTATAATCACAGTTTCTCAGAAGCTAGTATTTCTGTTATTTTTCTTTCTTGTTTTAAACCGAAAGATAATAGAAGTATTGGAGCCGAGGCAGGAATTGAACGGGGGACCAAAAGGAGGTCAACTTGTGCCCGTTTAGGCTTATATGTCACGAGTTTGTTCAAATAGCCAGTGTAATCTTTTGATTACTATAACTTTAGTTGTCTGGTTATTTGTGGAGCATTTTTGCCCAAAGGACGAACTCTACACATTTTTGTGGGACGTTAATTTGTGAAAAGAAAGGAAAAGAACTGAGAAACTATAGTTACTTGCTCTGATGATATTTTTTAATGCAGGAAGCTTTAACCTTGTTAAGCTCTACTGTTTTTGCAAGTAACTGTTTGCACGCTGAAACTAAGTTTAGTTTGAATTTGGCGAGAGATTTTGAAAAAGAGTATTTGTCATAGTGCCGTTTGACCAATATATTTATTCGCTTCGAGTTACATCTCAGTCAGACAACGAAGCCAATCCCGTTACCGTGACACCACAAGACAAGGTAATAAGAAGAAAGAAAATTTGGGTGAGTGAATTTTTGTTCTCAGTAGTATATGGGGCACTTTGTGAACAATTGCAGATTGGTTGTGGTTATGGTCGTTTCCGCTTTGGTTAGGACGCTATTATCATTTGTATTAAATCGCCACTGTAGGGATCTGTTTCTTAACCTAGTTAAATCCTCCCCAGATTGTAATTTAGAAATTAGTGGAATGATAATCCGGGAGTATAGATCCGAATAATTACGAAGAATATTAAGAGAACCAAGATTATTTCCTTGTGGATATGTTTATAACCTTACAGCCTAATTTGAATCGTTATTACGTTCATATTGCATTCATTCTTGTTGAATGATTTCCATTAAGATTCTATATCGAGCCATTAAGAGTAAATAATTGGGTTTTTGATAAGAATTAAATACTGAAGGTTCATTGTGCGATATTTTGTGCATATTTAAGGTTAGAAATTGTGGAATTAACATACATTACGTTATTATTGAAAGTATTTTTGTATCGGTACAGTCACAGTTAATAAAATAGGACTAGGTACAACTTTAGTAAAGAGTATTGTAAATCGAATAGGTAGTTTATTCTAAAGAATTATGAAAGAATAATTGAGATATTACTTTCTTAACCGAATTGATTGAAGAATCATAGAATTATTGAGTTGGATTCTCAATTCTGTACAGTCGGTGACAAAAGTTTATGAAACGAATATTTGCTAGTAAACATTGAAATTTGCTTACAACATTGAAAGTTGATTATCGAGACTAATTAACTTCAGATTTATTATTATTAAATATTTTGTTAATATTTGACAAATCACTTTCAGACTTTATTTTATATTCAAGCGAATTTGGATTAGAAATTAGAATATTGAGATTGTTGTTAGGTATTACGATTACATTAACAGTTATTATATTTGAATTAAATTATTATAAATTTTGAATTGGATTTCTTACATATTGCTACGCGAAATATTAATATCTATTTACATTTATTTTATTTTTTTATTATTATTATTGTTGTCATTGCTGATTTGTGCATTTATATTAATCTAACGTATTAGTATATATGCACAACCAACGCTTTGAAATAAATATTGTTATTGAAAAATTGAAATCTGGTTGTTCAATTATTTATGTTTATTTGCATATCCTATTTATTTGTATTTGTCATTAGCATATTCACAAGGAACGTCAATCCGTCTAGTCTGATAAAGCTACTTTGGGTTTATGTGTCTGTTCGGTCAAGACTCTTCTTTCAGGTTTGCTACTCGAGTTTAAATCGATTGTTGAATTTTTTTTTCCTAGTAAAGACTCTCGATTTGGATTCGTGTGGCGTGACTAGAGGGAAAGGGTCGTTACATGTTGTCGGCACCACGCTTCGGCCGCATCCCTCCCTCCCAGGTACGCATTGAATCTGAGGTTGGTAATACCCAGAGCCGCACGGCATCTTATGCACAAAATCAAATATCGTAAAGTAACCAAGAGCAACAGATACCTGACACATGCATTTAGACCAATCCTCTTTAAAATCGGATAATTTATTCGAAAGTTATCGTAGCTTTCACACGCCTACGCCCAAAGTAAGAACAAATACTTCAATTCGGGAAAAATCCCCTTGTGGTATGGCAACCAAAACAATAGGTGTCTGGTGAAAGCAAAAGAGAGCATTTTAAAATGAGTTCCATCAAAATCGGACAATCCGTTCGAAAGTTATCGTCGGATGCCACATGCAAACAGACAGACAGGACGGCTTGTAATAGGGAGAGCTTCACACCCAAAATTCTCAAGGTTTGTTTCACGAGAATCTCAAATACTCGAAGGCATTCGAGCGCCGGAGAGTAAATTTTCGAAACGGAAGTTTGATAAGTCTTCAGCCTTATTGACTTTCCTTACCTCTACCTATATCAGTACCTATCTCTATACAGAACTTTAAACTAAACCCTCGAAATCATATTAAAATTATTTTTCTGCCTGCCCCGTTATTGGCGGAATCGGCAAAGTGACTATTAGTAGACTAATGGTGTCTTGGATTCCAATTCCATTCAGGTGATGCATGTTTTCTCTTTCTCTCTTCTGACAGACTGCTTAAACCTTGTACAGATCTGTGGGGAAAAAACTTTTCCTTCACTTCATTGCTAAGGAGAGAAGTTTTAAAATAAATACTCTGCATATATGTAATACATATTATATACAACTATGATAGCCTCGAATTCATTGTTTCTTCCGAACACTCCGATAATCCCGAACTTTTCAAAATATTCAAGCGACTCGACAAATGCGATCATATTGATATATTTCTGTATTCGCTGCTTTCAAACAACTCGAGACTCTCGAAGAGTTCGAGTGTCTCGAAGTTGTCTAATGTTTCTTACATTTCGAGTGCCTCGAACACTTCGAGAGTCTCGAACATTTTGGGAGTCCCGAACATTTCAGGAGTCTCGAACATGTCGAGAGTCTCGAACATGTCGAGAGTCTCGAACATGTCGAGAGTCTCGAACATTTCGGGAGTCTCGAAAATTCGATAAAATTAAAATTCTTTATCGATGAAACGGTTTTGAAATTTTATCGAATTGTTATCGATTACTCGATTATCGGAACAGCTCTAGCCCCAATCAATAAGTCCCAGGTCCATATACCTAGTGTTGTAAAAAAACGGTTTTTTTTTCTGTGAAGTTTTTTTTTCAATAAAAAATATCGTTCTTTTTCATGTTTTTTTTCAAATGTCTGTTTTTTTTCTGGCAACTATTATTTATTGATTTACGTTGCAGATTATTGAAATAATCACCAGAATTTGAGTCGAAGCCCTCGTAACTTACAAATCTTTTGTTTCTTTGTACCTATATACTAGCAAAATTGTGTGATTATTCCTTTCGGCCCCAGGTCATTTTTGACGTTTTCCTAGATTTCCAGTTAGTGACTCATTGCTCAAAAACCATTCATTCGATTGGTATGTTTAAGGCCTTGTGTTTTAGAAAATGGATGTGACTATTTTTTGGTGTAAGTTTCATTGCAGTGTTGCCAATGGGTGGGAAATTATTGAGGGAAATGTAGGGGTGAAAATTTACAAAAAATTCCCTAACCGAATTTCAAAATTTTTTGTATCTAGTACCACTCCTGCTATATGGGTTTAAATCACCTAAAAGAATCTTTGGTGTGTTGACAAGGTACAATGAAATCCTGAAGTAGCTTGCTTCCATCCAAAGAGGGAAAGAAAAAATTCTGTCATACACATGAAATTTTAACACTTTTTACGCCTCACAAGCAAAAATCAAATATGCCGGGATTACAACTTCCCTAATTATCCTATTGAAACTTTTTATGGTGCGTTCTGTAGGCCAAAGAGGAAGCTTTCAGGTAGTTGTACGTTTGTTTCAATGTACACAGTAAGAGGGTAATAATAGAGGGGAAAAGGGATTTTTCCGAATTTTTCACGTAAAAGCGGGAATTAATTGTTTTGGCTGGAAACACTGCCATCAGACAGACGAAAACTATCTGAAAATAAACCTTAGTACTCCAAGAATATATCCTACAAGTATCATGGCGATATATAACAAAGTAAGCATGAAATTAAAACAAAAATCTCATTCTACCTCAGAAATTCACCATTATCTTACCATTTACAGAACATGGTTTATTATAAACCTAAACTGTACTTTCCCTAATTATTCTAGTGAAACTTTTTATGGTACGCTGTGTAGGCTAAGGATGAGGCTGTTAGACACGGTTACGTTTGTTCGAATGTAGCCAACAAGAAGGAAATAATAGAAATAAAAAAGGGAATTTTTTTTCAGAATTTGCTCCTAAAATCTGGAATTAAAATTTTCTGTAGCTGGCAGTACTACTATCAGACACACAAACTATCTTAAAATAAGCTTTGGTATCCCTCTAATATATACTACAAGTATTGTGATGATATCTAATAAAGTAAGCATGTCAATAAAAAAATATCTCATTCTACCTTTAAAAAAATCACAGTTATATTCCCAATTACAGAACAAGGTCTACTGTAAACCTCAACTGTACTTCCCCTAATTATACTATTGAAACTTTCTATAGTGCGTTGTGTAGAGCAAAGACGAGACTTCCAGATACTGGCACGTTTGATCCGATATAGCCAACAAGAAGGAAATAATAGAGACAAAACAGACATTTTTTCCAAAATTTCCCCCTAACATCAGGAATTAAAATTTTCTGTAGCTGGTAACACTGCTACCAGACAGACGTAAACTATCTTAAATTAAATATTAATACACCAATAATATATCCTACAAGTATTATGACGATATTTAAGGAACAAAACATCTAGTTACCAAAAATATATTACGGTAAACAGAAAAGTAGGGGAAAACTAGAAAATCAAGGGTTAGAATCTAAATACGAATTTTTCGTGCGTTCCCTAATTACCCCATTGTAACGATCTGCACTTGCGTTTGTTAAGTAAGGACAAATGTTCGATTGGCGTAAGTTGACTTGCACTCGGACGTATAGGTATGGATTTATAAACAAAATTTTCTAATTTTTTGCCCAAATTTTAGGAAAATTTAACTTCCCTAATTGGCATCACTGCGCGAAGGCCCGTCCAATTGATGTCAACAGTTAGGTATCCATCCGAGGTATCTACCTAGCAAGTCTTAAGGAGGTCTTTCTACTACGAAGGAAGCTACAGGGAAAAAAGAAGTAAAGGAAATTCGAAATCAGAAAATTCTCGAATTTTTGACTGGGGTGAAATTTGAGAAGAAAATTCGACACCAGAAGAAAAAAATTAATATGATAAACTATAGTCCAACCATATTTTGCAAGAATAATATACCGATATCTTAATTAGTGTCCACACAGGAGTGGATTAAATAAATGACAGACCCGTGTGTGCCACTTTAGCCACCTGGGCCATCGAGTATACATTTGATTACATTTTTTGACTACTAACTCGTGTTGTTGTTGTAGTTATAGTCTCGACTAATAATAATATCGTTGCTGTAAACAATAACTTTATAAGGAAAATTTTCTCCCCTTTTTACATCTTAGTTCCAACACTGTTGGTGAAAAATGCAGGGTGTTTCAAAATGAATTTTGGGATTTTAAGTCTTCGTAGTACAGTACTTATTACATTTTACGTACAATTATATGCAATGCATCAAGTAAAAGAGCACCTCAAACAGTCCTTGCTACAAGTGTTCAATGTGAGATTCATTTGTCACACGGCACACATCTAGTCGATAGGCGAGGAAGGCCCATAAAACTTTCCGCCATATGGCACAAAACACATTCAATTTAGGGGAGTCTCGTTTCAAGTGTACCATCTCCCGAGGATTTGCTCACGGCCAGATACAAACATTATGAGTGTCCACATTAGCTCTTAGGTGAAATGTCGATTTATCACTGAAGACGACATGATCCAGAAAATCTTCATTGTTATGCAGCAATATTTCGCTTGCGAAATTGGCATGTAAACCGTAGTCTGTAGGCTTTAGACCTGTAGCAATTGCAAACGATAAGGACGTAGTTGCAAGCGTCTCCTTAATATTCTTCACACAGACTGTTGCACTGTACAGATTCAGTCTTTATTAAAACACAAAAAAAACTTTCTGCTCTCTAGTCTCCATCTTTGCTGCTTGCTCTTTCTAACGGCAGACAGAAGAAACAATGCATGTACATGCGTGCGTACAAAACTGTTCGAGTTGCTCTTTCATTTGATATAATATTTATAATTGTAAGTTAATTTTAATAGATACTACAAAGTTTCAAAACCCTAATATTAATTTTGAAACACCCTGCATTACTTCAAATTGAGTCATCGTATATTCATGTCTTTTATATACATATCATCAGGGCCGGTCCTAGTCAATTTGTCGCCCCATGCAATGGCATAATTTGCCGCCTCCCCCTTTCTCCAGAAAGAACAAATCTTAAAGTATGCTACTCCAGCATGAAGAACAAAGATGAGGGTAAGTGCAGTTGCACTCAGAAAGGCTTAAATACTTACTCTAAAAATGCAATCCCGTTGTGTCTGTTTTTTTTTTATTTAATATTAATCTATTACGTTAGTGAAAGATAAAGCAAACACACATGCAGAGGAAAGATGGTAATCCTTTTTATAGAATTCACTATCGAGCTTCAATCTCAAAGTATCAGTTTGCAATTCCAGTGCAACTAGCTCTTTTTTATCTTTATTTCTTGATTTCTCTTTTATATCTGTTAACATTTTTTAAAGAACTTGTTTCTATCTTCAATGTTAAGGAACTTGTTTCTGACAAAAACAAGACTAGTTGTCATATGAAAACTGTGATGACTTACTAAATGGAATAGATATTCACTACTATTCGAGAATTGAATTCTTGCATTTGGCAACAATCAAGCAATTTGCGCTCGGATTTATTCGACCATTTGCTTTAGCATTGTCCATGTGACCTTAAACTAATGCAACCTGAACATAATTTATGAATGTAGTATTCAAATAGAAGGTCAGCTTAGTAAATGTAACTACCATCATCATGAAGTCTGTTTCCAACAAGAAATATTGAATTTAAATAATATACTTATGACAGATTTTGTCGGACCATCCAAACTTGCCGCTCCACGCAAATGCACGTGTTGCATATATGGTAGAGCCGGCTCTCCATATCATATATATCTTGTCGACAAATTATTTATATATGACATTTAGAAAAATACTATTAGGCAAATTAGTATTAGTTTTTACCTTTAGACAAGTTATTTGAATTTTATACTGTTCATGACATTATTTTCGTACTTATTAAAGGCCTGCTTTCACGAAAAAACAAAATTTCATTCTATTTTTATTTCTTAGTTGATATTGATGAAAACTGCTGAAACCCGAATTGTTAATAGGTATGGTATTCATGTAAATTGTAAAATATTTGTAGCGCACCAGTATCTAGCATTTAATTTATGTCGCATTTTACGGTGATTATACCTACATAAAAATATTTAATACTTAAATAGACGTAAGATGCATTACAAATGACTATTTGAAAAAAAAAACGAAATTTAGAAAAAAACGAGAGGCAATGTTTTTTTTCTAAAAAAACGTACATTTCTGAAAAAATACGAACTTTTTTTTCTATTTACAACACTACATATACCTAGTGCGTAAAGTTATAAACGCGCCCTCCAACATTAGCATTCCACTTTGGAGACTATCTACTTTTGCTGAAGACTCGTGTTGACTCTCCAGGACTGTTTGGAGCAGCAACTAGATTACTACAAGGGATTATCCCGGCGATACTTTCCTCAGTGCTAATCCTCCAAGTGCGTCAATGGTGTGAGAAAAGCATTTATAGTGAAATTTCAATTATAATCTACCGTGTATATATATATCAAAGTGATAAAGGGCTACAGTATAGTGAAAAAGTAAAGTGTGATTTTAATAATTGAAACAATTATATATATTCAGTGTTAAGTGTTGTGATCGTTTCTCTTAGTTATTTTTCTCTTTAATAGTATTCTAATAAATAAGTATAGTGTCATTTAACCCAATGTGTTTTCGTTGTGTGTAAGTGATGTTTTTGTGCGTTATGGTCTTAATGACCGTCTGATCGTCCGTGAGGTTCTCGAGACGAGACATCCGAACCTCTCGGCGCCTAATGCTCATCTCATCATTGACACCGACGAGTAATTTGGGAACAATTTTGTAATCCCTTCTTGGAGAGGTCCTTCAACGTCCTACCCACGTAAATCCAGGTCTCAGGGGAATACACATTGGCAGGACCACGGAGGCAGGACCACGACCAGGCGTTTACAAATAAATGGTACCCGAACAGCAATCCGATACCTTGGCGATTACAAGCCTATTTGTGACGAACTGCCAAACCAAACTAACCTCAAAACAACCGGGAACTGTAATGTCAGCTGTCACAGAAATCAGCGTTGTCAGTGAAAAGTTCTCCGCCTCTTTTTTCTTTCTTTCTTTTTAACTTTAAAACACATTTTTGTTAGAATATTGGTGAAGCAACCATGGATCTAAATTCATTTGTTCGAATTTGTTTTATTTTCTGATTTCTTATTCTGGTTATTCCTTCATCATAAAAGTTTATTTTACCAATCGGAATTAGTATAAATAGGTATATTATATAAATCACTTTTAAGTTTGCATTATATACGGCATTATATTAAGCATAAGATCAGTTCTAAATTGGGGTAATAAAGTACCTAATTTAGAATTGTATAGTGTATAATAATCAGAACTGATCAGAGACACTAACCACGGATTTCATTGATGTGCTTAAATATGTGATGAGATTAATACATTTCAGTTACATCGTAATTTGAAATAGTATTTCAATTGTTTATTTCATAAACATTTCTTTGAGGCTCATCAAACACAAATGGTCACTTCGATATCAATAGTAATTGGGATAATTAATATTAAATAATGGCGACGTCCGAACCACACTGGACGCTTTTCGTGAGAACAGCGAAGTGAAACAGTGCCAGATCAGGTCACAGGAAGTATTGGTGATAGTTCGTCCTCACAAAGCGGATTTTGGTGGGTTACATGCGTAGGATCGACACTGCGTACGATCGAAACTAAAACCGGCGTAGAATCGAAAACAGATAAGGTCATATGATCGAACAATAAAAAAACAATTATTTTATAATCACAGAATATTAAGTAATAGATTTTTTTTAAGTTATATAGGGAAAAACCGGAGTAGGATCAAAACTGTATACGACCGAAACTGCGTAGCGTCGAAACTGCGTAGGATCGAAACTGCGTAGCGTCGAAACTGCGTACGATCGAAACTGCATAGAAACGAAACTGACATATAAAATAGTGACAAATATAATTAAATAATCATGCAGGGGTGTACGCAGGAAGTTTTTCTTGGGGGACTATGACTTATTCAGGAGGACCAAAAAAGCTAAGTCTTGTCTCAGCAGGGAGAAAGGAGAAGCCTCCCCCCAAAAGCCACTACTTCTGATCAAGTTGGCAAATTCCTTGTTCAGAAGATTGCCGTTAAGTTCAATTGACTTAGCTTAACATTTTCTTAGTTACCTAATTGCTGTGAATTGTCACTTTTATAGACTTTCCAGGTGGCACAATCGAAGGTTCATGTAATTAGTTCAAGTTTTTGCTAGTTTGGGCTTCGTCCCAAGTTTACTAACTTCCAGGGTTGTTTTGTTTAAAACAAATGATTAAAACTTTTTTTAATTGTATGTTAATTGTAATTGTTTGTGAAAAATTTGGGAAATTTATCCTTTCCCCCCTATTATTTCAGTGTCCTTGGCTACATAGGCGCCGACTTTGGGGGGGGCAGGGCACTTTTGGCCCCCAATATTTCAAGGTGGGGTCCGCGCCCCCCAATATAATCCAGTTGAGGAAGAATTACCAAAGAGGAGCAAGAATTTCTGTCGTAAATTACGTTGTACCTTTAATTCAATATTAGAAACAGCCTTCTTATTCGATAAAAAGCACCGTTTTCAAATCGGCGTTTAACCCTTTTAGGATTTCCACTTTTTGAGGTAAATTTTAGACTTTCAAACAGCTACTGCTTTCTTACTATTTATCGTACGATCGTGGTTCATACATCGTTTTTCTCAGGATAGATCATACTTTCCAACGGTACCACTCACTTGTCCGTATTATACACCAGAAATAAGAAAATTGATAAAAAACAAGATTTTTTGAAAAAAAATTCGAAATTTTTGTGCCCCTCTCGCTCAGGCCTGGGTTCACGTAGGGATCTGAATCTTTAAAAAATCTTATTATATACATAATAAATGCGCAAAATTTCGTTCTAGTATCTTGAAAACTGAGATCGGGAGAAATTTTTGAAAGTCTGAAGGTGACCCATCTTTTCATATATGTATAAAAATAGAGAAAGTTCGGGTATTATGGAATAGTCGGATAATATGGAATACCTCATAAGGACGCCTGTGATGTGTTGCTTCCAAGCGGAGAAGAAAGAAACTACTACCTCACGTCCCCATGATGCTCTACAGTCAGTCTCCATGTGATTGTGACATTCGTTGTGTTGGTAGACGTGAAAATCTGATTTCTTATTCAGGAATACTTTTACAAGTAAGTGGTTTACAACCTACATTTTCCTATTGAAATGTAATAGAACAACAATTCTTTATTTACTATGACGTTGGACATACAGAGTGATAGTTTGATAAGCGCCATTATCCTATACGCCTTCGAATGCGTTTAACAGCTCTTTCGTTTCCAAGGTGGCGTGGAGGGCAATATGGGATATCCGCAAGAAAAGCATGGTATTCCGTATTGTATTCCGATTGCAAAAATATCTATCGGTGTTGGGCAATTAAACACACATTTATGATGACAACAATGCTAAGTGTATTTTTTATTACAGCAAATTTTCTGATGATACAAGGGGTGAGTTTGGGTCCAGCGTTCATCATGTTTAATGTGAGCACACAATGAGTGTGCCAATCCTGAAGCAGAGTATTATATTTATGACTTTTGCAAGTAATCACAATCAGTTATAGCTTGGCATTCAGAATTCTCATATATTGTCACTGTATTCATTGTATGTTCAACAAAAAACTCATTTTTTCTATATAGCATTTGTATTCCATATTACACGACTATTTCATATTACCCTCCAAAGTGGTTTCTTTACAAATTATAAATTTTACCCAACCCTGTAACGAAACTTCTTTATCAAGATATACATAAATAAAGCCAAATATGTAAGGCGTATACTTGTTTTCCTTTTTGTTTCAATGTGCAATTATTATCAGGTTGTAAAGAAAGTTATTGCGGTCTTTGTTACTTCTATTTTCAATTATTTATTTTCAACTCAATTGTCGTTATAATATTGTGATATATGTATAAGTTTAAAGCGCGTTTATTGCTCTATCTATTCATTATATTGGTTTTGTTTTAAAATACTTTTTTCCACATTTTTCTGGGCTTCAAAGATAGCATGGACAAGAGGTAAATTCGCACGATTTCCTTGTTCCAGTTCAACCTAGGCCGAAAAGCTGCCCAGACAGCTCGTGATATCAACGATGCGTTTGGCCCAGGAACCACTAACGAACGTACGCACAATTGTGGTTCAAGAAATTCCGCAGCGGTGACGAGAGCCTGGAAGATGACGAGCGCAATGGTCGGCCATAAGCTGTTGACAACGACCAACTGAGAGCCTTAGTCGAAGCCAATCCACACACAACTGCTCGAGAGCTTGCTAAAGACTTGGGTGTAACACCTATGACAATTTCCAACCACCTGCAAGAGATTACACGATAAATTGATGCCACACGAATTGGCCGAAAATCATCGAAATCATCGTTTTGAGGTGTCATCTTTTTTCCTGCGTAACAAGAACGACCCGTTTCTCGACAGGATTGTTACGTATGATGAGAAGTGGATCCTTTACGACAATCGGCGACGTTCGGCGTAGTGGTTGGACGTCGGCGAAGCTCCTCATCAGTTTCCGAAGCCGAAATTTCACCCACAAAGATCATGGTGACTGTTTGGTGGTCTGCAGCAGGTTTCATCCATCCATATTCATATTCATATTCATATTCATATTCATATTCATATTTATTTGCCTGTTCATAGCTTACAAATGAGGACAATCCTCAATTAAGCATTACAGTTGACAGATATGATTTACATTCTCTATATATTATCAGTAAGATAAGTTTCCACAGAGTAATAGCTTTTTTCTAACAATAATTCTAACAGAGTATTTCTGAATATTCGTTTTTCGTTAATGTCCTTATACTTTGTTGGTAATTTGTTATATAATTTTATACAATTCATATACACAGTTTTGCTAAAATTTGCATAATTCTGTTGGATAATATACATATTACAATTCTGCCTAGTATTGTATGAATGAATCGTATTAGCTAAAGTAAATAAATCCTTGTGCTCGATTACATACTTCATCACAGCTTCCTGAATCCGGCCGAAACGACTACGGCGGAGAAGTACTGAAAACAAATCGACGAAATGCACCAGAAGCTTCGACATATGTGCCGGCATTAGTCAACAGAAAGGAACCAATCATGCTCCACTACAACGCTGGTCCGCATGTTGCACAACAGACGCTGCAAAAGTTGAACGCATTTTGCTACGAAAGTCTGCCTCATCCACCACACTCGCCGGACCTCTCTTCACCGACTACCACGTTTTCAAGCATCTCGACACCTTCCTTCGCGCGAAATGCTTCAAAAGCCGAAACGATGCCGAAGCGGACTTCATCGACTTCGTCGCGTTCAGAACTCCAGAATTCTATGCTACCTGCATTAACACACTTTTTTCTCGTTGGCAGTTCCTTGTGATGGTTTTTATTTCGATTAATAAACGTTTGTTTGAGCTGAGATACGCTCTTTTGAAGTTGAAGGTTGAAAACTGCAAGAACTTTCTTTACAACCTGATAACTGAGTTACAAGCGAAACAAAAATGGTATTCCATAATACCCAAACTTCCTCTATATATACCTAGATATAAAATATTTTAAAAGCTGTACCGCGTCATTCCTATTTAGCCTAGAGTCATGGTTCAAACGCCATTATCTTCAGTATAATAAGCCCTTACCAACGGTTCACTCACATGTCCGCATCATACACCCAAACCAGATAATTAGGAAAAAACTCGGAAGTATTTTTGCAAATGCAACCAAAAGACCTCTGGCCTAGGCCTGGGTTGACGTAGGGATCTTAATTTTTTCTAAAAATACAGTTATGTACATAATATGTGTGCAAAATTTCAATCTTGTATCTTAAAAACAAAGGGCAGAAAAGTTGTTGAAAGTCTGAATTTAGGCTCTCTCTTTATACACACACATACGTATATACTTATAAAAATTTACTGCGTCATTACTATTTAGCCTAGAGTCATGACTTAAACGTTATTTTCTTTAGTATAACAAGCCCTTTACAACCGTGCCACACGATGTACGTATCGTATTCTTGAACCGGAAAAATCGGGAAAACTGAATTTTTTTCTGAAAAAATCAGCCCCTCGGAACATTTGCGGCCCTCGTGCCCGGACTCGGCTTCACGTAGAGATCTCAGAAAAATTTGAGAAATATCGTAAGGTACATACAATTCCAAACTGATATCGTGAAAACTACAGGCGTGAAAAAGTTTAGAAATTTGTCTTAAAAAAAGTAAAAGGTCACGCCCTTCCGCCCCCACTTGGCTCAGCCAAGTTGACCATCCGGTTCCAAAACGCATCTGGGGTGTAGGTCCTTGACTTGACTAATAGAAACGACTTAAGAACCTGTTATAGAACCTAAATAAGAGGTCAAAGACCATAGTACGCAATGGTAACAAAAGTTACCAAAAATCCCTAAAAGGGTTAATAGAGCACTGAAGCTTTAACCAACACTATGGTAACACTGATATGAGAAGTGAAGATCAATGTGGTGCAGGAAGTTCCCAGAATTTGAACTTGAATTTGTTTTAATGCGTTTACACAAATTTTACTTAGATCATGAATTTATCAGCGGAGCGGATGCAGCGGACCGAGATCTGGAGGGAAGGGGACCTTTATCCAGCAGTTGATAGAAAACGGCTGAATATGATTATATATTTATTCATTGTTTTGGCCCCCCCTATATTTTCTTCAAGTCGGCGCCTATTCTTGGCTATATTCAAACCAACGTACAACTGTCTGGAATCATTCTTGGCCTACAAAACGCACCATAGAGGAGCACGATTGGATAATTAGGGAAGCCGGTGAACCACCATGTATGCTGATTTTTGCTTCTGACGCGTAAGAAGTGCCAAAATTTCATGTGTATTATGAGAGTTTTTTTCTTTCTCTCTTTGTATGGCAGCCAGCAACTTTAGGTTTTTACTGTACCTTGTCAACATACCAGAAAATTCTTTTTAGGTGACTTGAACCCATGTGGCTTCGGTGTTGCCAGCTAGAAAAAATCATGAAATTCGGCTAGGGAATTTTTTAAAAAAAATTTCACTCCTACATTTTTTCAATAATCCCTTCCGTTAGCAACACTGCAATCTAACTTACACCAAAAAATAGCCATGTCCCTCTTCTCAAATACAAGACGTAAACGATATCAATGGGGCTAACAGTGTTTGGGCAATAAATCATTAACTGAAAGTCTACGAAAACCCCAAAATCGATTTTGTCTCGAAAGGGTTAATGAGATATGCGCGCCAAAGATTTCGGGCTCTAATTTAACGTGAGCCCCCCTCCCCTTCAAGTTTCTGGGCTGGTCCATAGAATGAATGGCCTACATAGTACTGTCTACGGGCTGGATGGGCTACCAAATTTCAGCTTTCGTTCTCCCATAGTTAATGTGATATAGGCGCCGAAAATTTGGGGGCTAACTTCACCAGAGCCTCCCAACTTTCTGTGCAAGATGAGATAAAGATCGACGGGCTAACAAATTTCATCTTTTGGGCCAATATAGTTAATAAGGTGTGAAAACCAAAGTTTTGGGGCGTTAACTTAACGTGAGCCCTTAACTTTTTGGGCAAGTTGAGATAATGGGTGTACCAGGTACTAAACTTCATGGGCCTTCCAACCAGTGACGACGCCAGCTTTAAGTTCTTAGGGGGGCAAAGGAGGGGCAGATATATTTTCGGGGGGGCGACTATTTGCCATACCAAAAATTACATTTATTACGTTTGACTTATTTTACATTACATTGTGTAATTTTGTAAGCTGCTGAAATGTCGTAGCTCAATCCAGAAGGAGCGTAGGTACTAGGTAGAAAAATGAAACCATAATCTAGAAAAACATCTCTGTATGTACACATACAAATTTTCATATTAATAATGAAATGCTTATTGTTTCTCAGGCCTCTGAAGTGATTATATGTGCCCAAACACATAATTTCACGAACATTCAGATCCTAACTGTTGTAACATTTTTGTTCCACCAAGGAAAGTCACCGAAGTAAATTAATTAGGAAATCAGTGAAACATCACGGGACTCTCCTCCGTTATATATAGTGGTGAAGAAGTAAGTGGCTTAGTATAAACGTAGCAATTTCTCAACAAATTATGCTTTACATCCAGGATGATTAAAAGCAATGACTCTTCCCGAAATCATGGATGCAATTTGTGACATTATTCTTGAAAATTGCAACATTTCAGCCAGTGGTGGTTATAGCCCGGGGCCGGAGGTGGTGGATATAGCCCAGTTTTTGAGTGACAAAAATAATTTAAGCTATTATTTATATAGTTTTTAAAGTGTATAGTAAACTCACGATATATTTATTATAGTCTGAGGTCTGGCTGCACCCCGCTTTCTGAGTTTTTACCTTCTTAGCAAAACTTGTGTCAGAAATTGTGGGCATTTCTCTGGAACTCGTCTGTAGCATAATTCAGAATGGCTTGGGTATGCGAAAGTTCTCGGCATAATGGGTTCCCAAAAAATCTGTCAGGAGAATAAAAGAGTGACAGCATTAAGAGTAGTCTTCTTCCAATTTGACCGTAATGCTGATCAATTTCGCTCACGAATAGATGAAATATGAGTGTACCACTATGATCCTGAAACGAAACAACAGTCAATGGAGTAGTAACACTCATTTCTCCCTTGCCCCAAGAAGTTCAAGACACAGAAGTAGGTTGAGAAACTGTTTGCAACATTTTTCTGGGATAAGTATGGAGTCGTACTCTTAGACTACCTCCGCAACAGTCAGATATTTAATCCAGAATCCCTACATTACTTACAAAACTGAAAGAAAAATTCGAAGTTCAACGCCGCGGAAAATGAAAAGAAAGGAGTTCTGTTTCTTCAGGAGAATACACCTGTCCATCAAGCCCCTGCGAACACAACTGACATTGCATAATCTAGGATTTCAATATCTAGATCATCATTCTAATTCCGCATATTTAGCTCCGTCTAACTATTAGGTGTACTTATTTCCCCAACTTAAATAACACTTGAAAGGACACCATTTTAGATCTGATAGGGGTAGTGCTACAAACAGTGGTGCGAGGAAATCTTCAGATTTTTTAACTTTTCTGCAAAAACTGGAGCATTGCACAAGGTAGTATATTGACTCTCGGGGGAAGTGTAGAAGAAGTAAAACTTCACCATTCCACGTGCACTCCTTCTGGGTTGGGCTACGAATTTTTTAGCAGTTCCTAGTCAATATGGTAGGCGTCACGTCAGTACTTTGAAACAAAATAAGTAAGGAAGCACTAGCATAAACCAATTACTAACTAAAGATCATCACTCTGACAATACGTTTTATTGGGAATCAATTTAATTCCATAAATTTATTATTATCATTTGCAGGAAGGGAAAACACAACTCTTTTTATCCCCTTCAAAAAATTAAGCCCTGGTAGTTGCAAACTAAGCTGTTATAAGCACATCCTCTGAATATTGAAAGTCGAGAATAATGTTTCAGAAAAAAGAAGTATAGAACTTTTAAATAAAACAAAATATGAAACTGAAAACTCCAAACCTGGATAAATACAAACAAGTTACGAAACTGTTTTTACCTTTCTTTTGTTCCTTTCGACGTTGATCCAATGAGAAGAAAACAAATCGACCAAATCTACTATTGTTCGCTAGGCACAATAATTAAAAATCATAAGAAAGAAGTATAACTAAAATTTACCTCAAAAGGCGCTAAATTAGAAAACAGAAATATGCGTGCATACCTAGACCCTCAAAGAAGAAAGCTTGAGGACTAATCTACCACATAGTAAATGCATGGAAAGTAAACTACAATTTGACAATGAGATTGGTTATGATACTGATATAAAATACTACATGTAGAATGTTTAAAGATTGTAGGAGTTTGGGGGGGCAGTCTAGGTGGCAGTCAGGGGGGCAGAAGTAGCTAGTAGGGGGGCGCTCGCCCCCCTTGCCCCCCCTCTGGCGTCGTCACTGCTTCCAACCCATTATTATTTAGCATTTGGGGCACTCAAGGAATACAGATACAGGGTCTCCAAATGTGAAAATGAAAATGCAATCTTTAAGTTTTATGTCCGACTGTCATCCTGGGTAGACTAAAGGAGACGCAGATGATGAGAATAAATGGAATGGTGAAATGAATTTATTTGGGAGGGAAGCAAAGTATAATACATTTCAGTCATTACACATGCAAATAGATGTTTTATGGTAATTGTTTTTTTTTTGCTGAAATATAACTTCGGTATCTTTTATACGTCTTTAGGAGCTGAGATTATTATCTAATAATTATAAGGAAAATACAAGTTAAAAAAAAAAAGATACAAGTTTTTTCACCTTCGTACAACAATTCATGTTTAATAGGCGTATAGAAGGGGCTCATGCCCAAAACATTGGGACTCCATTTCTGGGACCCCATGGTGGGGACCCGGTTCCTGACCACCACTGTGCTGAGGGGAATCGGATCTTTCCAACGTCACCATCTGTATGCAACAACTCCATGCTTAAACGAGAAATAAGAATGGACTCGAGCCCAACATTTCGGAACCACATTTTCTGGAGCTTCGAGGCCAGGGCCCAATTTCTGACATTACCGCTTTCGTTAATCGACCCCGACCTTTCAAACGCTAACACTATAGTACAACACCATGTTAAATAGGCAAACAAAAGAGACCTGAACCCAAACTTTTGGGATCTCATTTCTGGAGTCTCAGGTCCCGGAGCTTTCCAACACCACAATATGTATCCAATAACTCCATGCTTAAAAGAAAAATATAATGAAGCCAAGCTCAAAATTTCCGGACACCATTTTTGGACCTTTGAGACAAGGGCCCAATTTCTGACGTTAACACTGTGCTCAGACGACCCGAACATTTCCAACTTCACCACCCACATACAATTCCATGTTTAATAGGCGTATAGAAAGAACCCGCGCCCAAAACTTCGGGACCCCATTTTTCTGGAGCCTCATGGCTGGGGCCCGGTTTCTGATATCACCACTGTGCTCGGGAGACCCGGACTTTTCCAATGCCACCATCTGCATCCACTAACTCCATGTCTAACACGGCTTCCCCATTGTAGGAGGATTTTGATGAATTTTCTCCAGGTTCTTTACAACTATTTACAACGTTTCAAACTATTGATAAGAAATGAAATTTCAATACATTAGAAACTATGTTCTTTTAAAATGTTCAAAATGGATGACAGCATTGATTTCCAGTAATAATTGTAAACTTTCGTAATTTTATTCTCTATTTGAATAGTAGTTTAATTCCGAATCTTTTACGGTTAAAAATATTTTTGTGAAATGTAACGGAATACATTGAAATGCTCCTACTCCCACGGGTACGTGTTCCAATTATAAATCGATTTGAGGTTCAGTGTACAAATGAGAAACTCCCAAAGCGAAGTACAATATTATAACGTTGTTGACATACATATGAATAACTGGTGATTAGGTCGTTAAGCTGTACATAAAATCATATAAATTTTCATTCATATTACGCAGACAAGTACACACAGAACAGCATATGAATCTTTATCTGACTTTTGCTTCTCTAACTTTCTGACAGCCTTTACGAAATAATAGAGATGCAAGGGCTCGGAAAAAACCCGCTTTTTTTGGAAAAAACTCGGTTTTTACTGCTTCGCTATTTTGCTTGGGAAATTTTGGGCTTTTTTGAAAATTCTGCTTTAAATTGATAAACCAGATTTTGTTTCGCTTCTCTACAACACAAAAAGTCATTTAATTAGTGGTTGATGCCGATAATAATATAAAACCTCGAAAATAAACCATGAATTTCGAAAAGATATTTCAAACAGTTTTACTTCTCAACATATTTCCAACTTCTCAACATTATGAATTCCAAAGGATTAACCAATGTATATAATAAGATTTTTTTAACCTCCTACATACAAAAGTAAGCAGGGTTGGCAAGAGCCATGGTTGTTTTTGAAAATGCCAAAAATCCGCTTTTGGGGGGAGTTTAAACTAGGCTTTTTTGGCTTAAACCAGGTTTTTTTGGGTTTAGATATTTTGCTTTATGTATTTATATTACATATTGACAGAAATAAGTTTGTTTCGCCTTGGTGTTATTATGCAACAACGGGGTTATGCTGGAAGAGGTCACATAAGCTTAAAGAAGTCCGGTCAGTAAATTTCTTAAATTGAGAAACTCCCGCCCTAGCCATCGGGAAAATCCCGTCATTACTCTAAATGTAAAACAATAACGAAAAAAATCCTGTTATTGCTTTGCATGTAAAATTTAAAGGTCAACGTATCATAATCAGTACGCTAAAACTGAGGTATTAAATTACAAATTTAGTGCGTACATATCATTGAAAGTACAATCCAAGCTAATGTTGGAAGCTACGTAGGCAATCGATAAATTTTGTCAATTTATATCAGTATATTTAAGCAACCTTGGCTTCTTTATAAAACAACAGACATTCAGGCATGCAGAAATATACAATTTAGTTTCGTTTCGTATGTTCAGGCTTAACATCCTTACGTAATACCGAGGTTATCAAGGAGAAGACTTTCGCTTGAAGTGACATCCGAACCGCTACTTTGTTTACGCATGAAAGAAGGGTTGTGGTTCGACCGAGAATTGAACATGGGACACCTTGATTAAAAGGTGAAAAGGAAATAAAACTAATGCAGATGGTTTAATGTATGGAAACGTCATCATGAAGTTCACACGATTCGCATTTTTCGTACCTTTTATTTTTTTTCCGGTTTAAACCAGTTATTTATTTAAAAAAAGAAGAAAAACAGCTGGTGTAAACCAGCCAACCCTAAAAGTAAATACTTCTTTTAAAAAATACTCAAATAAGTAGCAAAATTCTATGTAGTATTTTTACTTCAAAATATTCCATACCCTCTTTTTGGAACAAAATAAAATTAAAATAAAACATAAGAAAAATACTTAGATTTATATGATACACTTAAAGGCTGCACACCTAGAGCTTTTGGTTTTGTATATTCTTGAAATTCTACAGTTTTATATAAGCACCATCACGGTTTATTCAGTCCTCAAGTTTTCTGTATTTTTAACAAGAGGGATTCAACATATGAAGGGTGTGATGTAAGAACATGGTAACCTATAATTTTACTATTTTAAGAAATTAGAAATTTTCTGCTGCACAATCCATTTTGAAAGTCGGAAAGCTGATTTTTCACATAAGTCTATACATGAGGGATTAAACGAAGCAGTATGCGTTCCTGCCTATCTGATGCTGCGTAACTCAACAATTGAAAATTTGTTAGTTACCATGTTCTTGGCTCACACCCTTCCTATCATTATGGAACTCTCCCCACCCCACCAACACACACAAAAAAAGACTACGGAATATATTTAAGTTAAGATAAATACAACTACACAACAAACATGACTGACTGGAGCTTTTGCGCTTCTATCGAGAAGTCCGGAATTCAACTCAGAATTCGACCATTCTGACAAAACTTTTCTTCATTCCATCTATGAAGTAGAAATATTGTTTTTAAATCGTTATTAATATATTGCTGACCCTCTGTGTTTCCTCATAAATATGTCGTTTTCAAGTGGAGAATTCCCTAGTATACTAAAAATTGCAAAAGTAAAACCAATATATAAAAAGGCGACAAATCAGCGCTTGAAAATTATAGGCCTATTTCGCTTCTCTCAATTTTCTCAAAAATCTTAAAAACCACAATGAGTGTCCGGCTAGTATCCTTTTTACTTAAACATGATCTAATAACACACGAGCAACATGGCTTCCTACAAGGGAAATCAACGGAAACCGCAATATATAACTTCGTGGAAAGTGTACATAAAAGTTTAGATAGTAAGGAGAAATGTATAGGCTTTTTTCTGGATCTTTCGAAAGCATTTGGCTTAGTGTCACATAGAAATCTTCTCTCAAAGCTACAAGATTACGGAATAAGAGGCATTGCATCCAAATGGTTTCAATCGTATCTGAAAAATCGGCAGCAAGTAGTGGAAATTACATACAATAACAGGGATACAAACCAAGCTACAAACTACATATCAGAAAAACAAGAAATAACATGTGGAGTGCCACAAGGATCCGTATTAGGGCCGCTATTATTTTTGATATATATTAACGACCTACCAAGTAATATTGCTCCAGCAGATGCATTCCTTTATGCAGATGACGCTAATATTATAGTAAAAGGTAAAACAAATGAGGTTGTTGAAGGTAGTGCAAACGAAATCCTTTGTAAAATCTCTCACTGGGTTAAAGAAAATAAGCTTAAATTAAATATTGAAAAGACACAAGCAATCAATTTTCATCACACGCGCAACAAACATGCACAGCCTAGGAACATTGTAATTCAAAATAATGAAATAGAATATGTAAACTCAACTAAGTTCTTAGGAATTTGGATAGATAAAAATCTTTCATGGGATGTGCAAATAACTAAGCTTAGTAAAAAATTAAACCAAATATATTTCGCAATTAAAGTTCTTAAAAATGTTTTAAGAGAGTCTACTTTAAAAACAATTTACTTTGGATTATTCCAATCGAATTTAACATATGGTATTATATTTTGGGGAAATACACACAAGGCCAAAGTAATCTTTACGATACAGAAACGAATAATAAAAATGATGACAACTGCTAAACCAAAAGATCATTGCAAACCAATATTTAAAAAACTTGGTATACTTCCAGTACCCTGTTTGTATATTTTAAATCTATTGATATTTGTAAAGAAACACCTACAAGGCATCCTTACGCGAGTAGAACAGCAACATGATCATGATACAAGAAACAAAGAAAACTTTTCTATTGTAGAACACAGAACAGTATTATATGAAAAAGGATGGAAATACGCGGGTATCATGCTTTACAATAAACTTCCGAAAGAAATAAAAACTCAGGACTCTGTTGCTAAATTTAAAAAAGAACTCCAGAAATATTTATTACATCATTGCTTTTACTCGGTAGAGGAATACATGAACTGCTAAATAAATAGAAACGTTACAAGATGTACAGTAAATCAATGCCATTACTTGCTTTTAACATTACATATTTGTTGGAGGGTTTCTAAATACACTGCAAGTAATAATTGCTAAGCTTATTTTTAACAATGATGTCATGTAAAATGTATAGTGTAATAAGATGTAAGAAGTAAGGCTTAATTACTAACCTAGTGTATGTAATTTTCACTATTATTGTTTCTTTACTTTTGTATTCATATATAAATGACGTGTCCGCTTCATATGCATTGTATTACAGTGCTAAAAGTATGAAAAAAGGGCGAAATAAATACAATACAATACAATATTATTACTAATTACCAGCAGTGACGGTTTTGCGAGGGTTAGGGGAGGCGGTCTTTCGGACTGAAGCCTGTTCCCCAAAATTACGGAATGTCTAAAACAAACGAAATATCTATTAGTAATGCCTTTACTCATAAACTTTAAGCTGCCGTCAAATAAAAATTACGAATGTTTAGAAAAACTAAACATTAGTAAGAAATAAACCCTCCCAAAATACTTTTCTAAATCCGCCACTGATTCTCAGTATAAAATGATCTTCAAGGTTGTATCCGGAAGATTATCGCTAAATATATAAACGAAACGAAATACAGTATTAGTTATGCCTGTACTCATAAACTTCAAGCTCCTCCCAAATAAAAGTAGGAGATTTTAGAAAATAAAACAGAGAAACCCCTCCCAAAGTACTTTCTAAATCCGCTACCGATTATTTGTATAAATTAGTATTCAAGGTTGTATCCGGAAAATTATTGCTAGATCGTTGCACAGCTACAGTATAACAGAAATGTGGAAGTACGGTTAGACGGATGTATTGAAAAACGTACGCTTTGACGGATATATAGAAAAACGTAAGTTTAACTTCTGCGTTAGAAGCTAGAGTACTAAGCTCTTAGAAATGAAACAGACGACAAACTGAAATGATATCGAGAAGAAAAAAATATCGATAACTCAAAAGTTAAAATAAAGTTAAATAGCCTCTAAAATTGCCCTCAAATACTACATTCTTCATGTTAGCTTTAATTCGTAAAACATGTGCTCCATCCATCTTGGTGAATTTTAGAGCGAAATATGGCATTTAGGTCATGGAATTCTTATCTAAGTATAGAATATACTATAAGAAAGCTATTTAGATAGAAAAATCATGAAAATGAAAAAAGCCAAAATTTCCAAAATTCTCGTTTTTTTTTCAAAAAAGCCGGCTTTTTATGTAAAAAAAACATTGATTCAAAAAAGCCGGCTTTTTTGCATCTCTACGAAATAATATCTTTACAATCGAAATATTCGTTAAACATTATTATTATTCTTATCCTTCAATATTCATCATACATCATATTCTTCATTACTTTAAATTCTTCATATTACATAACTATTTTACATTATATTCCGTCGAAGCTGTTTCAAAGTTAGTATTACACTTCTGACATAGTCATCATTACAAATCATAATTGATTCTCAATCCATACGCCTGTAACTTGTCCATCCTACCTGCAGTGTGGATCTTACGCAGTTTGGATTCTACGCAGTTTCAATCCTATGCAGTTTCGACGCTACGCAGTTTCGACCGTACGCAGTTTCGATCCTACGCAGTTTCGACGCTACGCAGTTTCGACCGTACGCAGTTTAGGTCGTGTGGAGTCCATGAATATAACCCTAATTTATAGCTGCACAGGTTAAACAAATTAAAGAGAGAGAGAGAAAAAAAATATTTTTTGAGCGCATCATTAAAACTTAAATTATTTCAGGGCAACTGCGTAGTACCAAAACTGCATAGGATCGAAACTGCGTAGAATCAACACTGCGTACGATCGAAACAGGTTTTGAGCTGAATTTTTCGATCGTACGCAGTGTCGATCCTACGCCGCATTCCCGATTTGGGTTGCCGCGTCCATCCAGCGTTGTGAGGATAGTTGAGAAGCTAATTGAAAGAAAGAAGTAGCGAACTCCGGACAGAAATATAGCACTAACGGCAAAGGGAGCCAATGTGCCTAACTGACATCACCCCGAAGGCATGAGTGCCACAGGGAGGCTGTAGACCTTGGCCTCTTATAGCTATTGGGACAGGACTTTAGTTTTTAACTTTAAAAAAGTTATATTCCATGCAGAAAAAGAGAAAATCCATTTCTGCCAACCAACTAAGTGATGTAAAGAAACTAAAGATAAATCTGATTTGAAAACTGATTTTTCGATTCTGTGGTCTTGGCTATTGCTTGTCCAAGCCTATTGACAAATTTTGGTAACATTCCGTTCCAAGTATGTGAATGATCAACTTCATAGACAAAGTTCTTGGAAAAAATATGCATGTAAGATTTAATAAGTACTTGATGATACTATATATAACAAAACATCCTCCACCCATGCAGTGCCATTCGTTCGCTTCTATATTTGTCGCTTGCCAGTGTTGTCACAAATTGATACGTTATAATGTTTTGAAATTCAGAATATATATTGTAAAAGTATCCCATATAGATATAGGTAGAGTGTTAATAAAAAGTGTGTCCGGAATCGACTCCGACTATCGGTTTTTTATTATATTATAAAAGTTTTCACTATAAAAGTATTTTTACAAAATACTGTACAAATAATTTCTCTAGTATACAAGGTTAGTTATAGGTAGTCTTTGACCGTAAGGTCGCAGACAAGATCTCTACAGAGCCCCGTAGCAGGATAAGCAGAGGGGAGATAGGGATCGAATGCCCCGTAGCAAGCAGAGGAGGGTTAAGTGGCCAACAGAGCCCCGTAGCAGGCTAAGCGGCTGTGGTTAGGATTTCCAGACAGAGCCCCGTTAACAGGCTAAGCCAGGAGATAGGATAGGCGTAGTCCCGTAGCAGACTAGAGGCCTGGGGTTAGGTTACTCCTAATGTTCCGTGGCAAACAGTACGAGGGTCACCAGAAAACTGGTACAGAATTGCCATCGTCCATCCAATTTATAGGGTTCTTTGGGTGGCGGTGGCGCTGCTGCTTCGTTCTCTTCTGCTCCGTGGGAGGGGCAGAAGCCATCGTCTGCAGGTGACTGTAGATCCATCTGGTGTGGAATCCTCTTGCCAAACCACGTTTTTAGTGTGTAGAATTGTTTATTCACAACATCACGTGGGACATTACAATATTAAAGTATAAAGTATTTATTGTGAGAAGAACGAGTTGGTGCGTTATAGTGTTTTGTAAATTGAAATTGTAACAAAAAAAATCACAGAACAAACGTAGCACAAGCGGTATGGAAGGTCGAAATTTAAGGAGACAAACTCAGGAAATAATTCAGATGTGCACTTTTTTAATGTGCATTGGTGAAATCTGAAAGTGAGGACGATCGACTTGATGCTCTGGTCGAAACGAAGAAATACAGTACTACCATACAATATGTATATGTAGTTTTCTTTATGTTTTACGGAATTAAATTATATTCTTGATTTGGCTGCGATGGGTCGTGGTAGAGCGCTTACCTTATGTATGGGGTTTCTGCTTCAATCCTCAAGTAGGCTTTTTAGTTGACAAACGTGGCGTGCTTGGGTTTTCTGAAAAATCTCCCGTTTTCTCCCACTTCTTTTCATTCCACCAAGTTGTTCGGTAACAATATTATCGTCTTACTTAGCCTCTGTGAATAAACCTGAAACGTTAAAGTAAAAAAAAAAAAAAAACTTTATAGCGCATAGGCTAAAGCAGATAGAAAATAAGGCTAATTAATGAGGATTGAAAATTAGTGTTAAGATAATGGAAGGAAATGAGAAAACTCCTACAAGATCTATAAATATCTTTTCACCACAAACTTGTGAATGACTGAATCGATACTTACATACACATGAGTGTTCCGTCACGACCCGCTCGGGAGAGTAATACTCCCGGAAGTTCGTTTTTCCGCGCGCTACTCTCGACAGCTGTTTTACGCGCTATCCTAGCCAGTTGTTTTAAGTTGGTCACAAAATTTATATCATGAAGTACAAGGGGAACAAAACGACCCTATATCATGGAGTACAAGGGCATAAGTACTACAACTACTTATCTGCATAAAAATAAATAAATCACTTTTTTAAGTATTTTCATATTATTTTAATTTAATAAGTGTTATAAAAATGTAAAAAAATCTTTCCTCCGGCGGGGTTTGAACTCGCGCCAAAAGAGGATTATATTACTAGCATATAGCGCTAGCCCACTCGGCCTCTGAGGCCGACAACAACAAGCGTTTGTTGTCTGCTATTTATATGCAACGTGGCAAGAAGTGGATAACGCCAACCAATCAGAACCGTGTTTCTCGTTTCTACTTCCGGGAGCATTACTCTCCCGAGCTAGTCCTGTTCCGTCACTGGGTTTTCGTGTACGTCGTATTCATATTTCATTAATTGGTGCAAACCTTGTAATTGTTTCCGTGAACGAGATTGTCTCGGGATTTTAAAGAAATAGGACATTTACCTTGGGTTCGATGGATGCTAAGTTTGATCCCAGCATAGATCTTAATGTTATCAGAGATATATCTACACCAACTAATCTCAAACATATTAACATTCATTTGTTTATCTCGTGAATATCCGAACCAAACAAAATTCTTGTTCATACCACATTCGTAACAGAAAATTGTAATATTATATTATGAGTTACAACGATATTATGATGTTACCAGTGATTTATCTACGCCCCCCAGCACCCCCCTAAAATTTTCGGAACTAGGGTGGTGCAATATAAAAAAGATTCATTCTCGCTCTGCCTAAAGCCTTCCAGGACTCTGTAGAAAATGTTTTAAATGATCTTACCTGTAGGCAGAGCGAGAATTCCCGTTCTGTCTAATCTTTGGAGACAGGGAATTGTATGTGAGGAAAAAATTTTTAGAGAAATGCAGCACCGAAAAGCTTGACTCCTAGCGTCTTTGTATGCAGATCGGAACTCATGTACAAAATGGCTGCAGTAACGAGCGTGGGAACCAAATTCAAGCGGTCAAAATGCAAGGAAAATTCTGTCAGGCAAAATCCAAAGGACAAAATCACAGGAATATATATTGGATGTATCAATGTACACCCTATATGATTATTTTTCCCTTCCATTGTCATGTATTCTAAAATTTTATCTGTATTTTTTCAACTGAAATAACTTTTTCTTTCTTTTAAAATACTGAAAACTCGTAAAATGCGTAAAAATGTTAAATAAAATGGTAGACTAGATTTAATTACTTTCACACATACCCATATCAAAAGTTCTGGATATTCCTAATTATTATACCTTTAATATATTTGAAATACGTTTAGCATATTACAGTAAGACCATTCGTTTTAATTATGAAAAGTAACTGTGATGATACTTGATTTTTAAAAAGTCGTTCTTGTGTGGTAGCATATAGCAGTCTTTTATTTTGAGTAATGTATACATATTTATTTTATTCTGAAATACTGATCGATTTTTTTAGTAAAGATCAAAATGTGAAATATTTACTTACTTCAACAATCTTACGTCTTTTATTGGGTTTTCAGCATTAAAAAAATGTTATTTCCGTAAAGTGAAGAATTTCATATAACATTAGTTGAAGAAAAAAATAACGATTATTTTATTAATCTGCGCCTATGATTCTGTCGCTTGAATTTAGTCCGTTTTGTCTGATTTTCCTTTGGGTTTGTCGTCTTGAATTTTGTCCTGCATTCGTAGTAATCACTTTGGTAATTCTAACAGAGGCTGTAAGTAGAATAACTGTTTTTTTTTTTTTTAAGTTTCATCATAAATTTTAGATGTTATTATTGTTGTTCTCGGAAAAATGACGAGGATACAGTTCTTTATCAACAATATTATTCACATCTACTTTGGTAAAGATGAATGTAATTTTTCAAAAATACCTGCGGGAAAATGGAAAATTGATTGACTCAGTTGCAAGAAAGCCGTTTGACATTGTAACTGAAACAAACGTAAAATAAACTTAATTCAGTATAATATCAAATTATTTCACATCAAGATTTTATTGACTTTTCCAGTAGTTCATCTCTAACATGCTAAGAGTCGTAGTACGTAAAAGGTGCCAAAGTTCACATCCTCAAGACATGTTTGGCCATATATTAAGCAATGTAAGAGGATGCATAAGGCGACTCTTAAGAAAGAATGTTAATGTTGTACATCACAACTCTTTTTTCGGTATCATCTTATCAGCTGATTTGTCTTATATACATAATTCTATACTATATGCAATAGTATCATATATACTTCTATTTTCATATTTATATTGTCAATGTAAATAGCAACAATACAAAATATCAATATCAATATCGAAATCCTTGTATTTTTTTGTAGCTTCAATCAAATCAAAAGGTCAGATAATCGGGGATAAGAGCCGTCTTACGCATCCTTTTCCATTGTTTGCTTAATTATGGCCAAACATGTCTTGAGGATATGAACTGTGGCACCTTTCACGTACTGCGAGCAGTGGCGGTTTTAGCGAGTAAGCCGGGTAGGCACGGGCCTACCCAAAAAATTGAAAAATATTTAAACACTAAAAGATACAATAAAGAGTAAATATATTTTCCACTTTTTATATTAATGGTAAATAATTATTTAATAAACAGTATCAACCACTACTGTAAAAGTAATTTCCTATTGTCATTAATCAATCAAATGTGCATATGTATCCATACGCGAGGGAGCGGGCTTACCTAAAATTAAAATCCTAAAGCCGCCCCCTGACTGCGAGCCTTAGCATGTTGGAGGTGAACTACTGGAAAACTGAATAAAATTTTGTTGTGAAATAACTTGATATTAGACCGAAGTTAAGTTTGTTTTATCTTTGTTTCAGCTACAATGTCAAACGGCTTTCTTGCAACCGAGTCAATCAATTTTCCATTTCTATGCAGGTAACATTTTCTTTAAAATCACATTCATTTTTACTGAAATAGATGTGAATAACACTAATAACAGAACTGTATTTAGTCATTTTAACGAGAAGAACAAGTAGAATAACATGTAAAATTCGTGATAAAACTTTAAGAAATGGTTATTCTTCTTACAAGATCTGTTACAATTACTAAAGAAAAGTTTTCTTGAAGAAATCCCTCCCTGGACAGAATTCCTCGTCTCGAAAGATTAGGCAGAACGGGAATTCCCGTTCTGTCTAAAAATACTTAGTAAAATAATTTAAAATATTTTCTACAAAGTGCTGGAGGGCCTTCAGGCAGAACGGGAAGACCTATTAAAAATCTTGTTTTTTTTGGAGAATTTGAATTCTTGTTTAAGTGCCAATAGAATAAAACAACTCACTTTCGACAAGATAAATTTTCAAGCAAAGCACGCAACGCAAGATTGAATGAAAATCAACCTTTACACTGCTGTGATCGTCACAACAACGTTTGATAAATGGATTGCCAACGATTTAATCTCGACGTCACACCAAACATGAGAAAGTCGACGCTAATTGTCTCTGGTTGAGGAAGGAAATCGAATGCAATCGTTCGTTGCACCAACGAATTTTAAAATTTGCAACAAACAAATAAAATAAAATAAAATAAAAATAAAAAAGTAAAATAAAAAATAAATAAAAACTTGATGCAAGATTGCACCCCCCAGATTTTTTGAACACTCCCATAAATTCAAAATTCTGGATAAACCACTGGATGTTACAACGATATTATGTATTTACGTTGTTTATTTTATTTAATATTTAAGGCAAAAATGCTTTAATATATGCAGTAGCTATACATTAGGAGAAGAAAATTATATAATTAATGTCACGAGTAATGTTGATTTGGTAATGTTTTTATGTTTCTGTCTTTAGATACAAATGTTTGTTTACTCGTCTTTAGGACAATAATCCAGTTACTAAGGTAACAGTTCCGTTGCCAGAATACCTGTTTGTCTATAATTATCAAGATATAATTCAAGAAGATGCCATGTAATATAGAAGTGTATTGAATTACTATGAAGCAATTAATAATTATTTTGAAGTATCATTTAAGTGATCGACAATAGTGTGTAATCATTGAATGCTTATCGTAGTAAGTAGCAACCATATTTTATAGGAGTTATACTACGATATTTGAAGTAAATCGAACTGAGGTGTGTTTTTATAATGTAATTAGTGTCCTATGTTTTGGTATTATTTTAACATATTGGTTGATGTTAGTGGGACGAGTATCTTTGCTACATGTACCATTCAGCTGGCTTTCTCACCGGAGGCTTGGCTACAGCGCGCTGCGGACTCATTGGTTGACAGCACTTGCCAGTTTGGCAGACACTAGGACTATAATTTCGTGATGAGCAACATCGTATCTGTAGTCAGGCTCTTTCGTTTTCTCCTATATTCTCATTCCACCAACTATTTCATTATCATTCACTTTCATTTCATTTCAAAATAGCTGCGGTGAAAGCTTAATATCCTGACGACAAATAACTTTACCAAAAGCCTGTCATAACCTTTCGGTGGATAATGCGCCGAATTAAATTTTATTACAGCATTTTCACATTCTGGAAATCCATTTTGATTTTCTTGTATGTTTGTCCTCTCTTTTACCATATAATTCCCCCAGCAACTTACAATAGATTTGGTTCAATTTTAATGTGTGATATGTAAGTGTGTGATATTTTGATATTTGTTTAATTAATTACTTTTATGTTGGTTGAATCGTACTCACCCATATTATTAATCTGAAAACGAAAAATAAAAGTAAACTAATGAACTGAAAATTATGTTTGCAAAAAGGTCGTAATGACGGGCAAAACATATACAGTATATAGGCCTATACATAGTCACTATTTTGCAGAAAGGGGATAACTGACAAATTATAAATTTCTCAAAAGAAGGCAAAATGGGTTGACTTCTGTATACCACAGTCTACGTTTTTGTCAGTTATACCTAGTCATCTCTGGATTGGTTGGGTTGTAGTTATAACCGTTTCGCATAATGATGGGGTCTTTTATTTCAAGTTCAAAAATGCTGTTACCTCAATTTCACCAAAAATGTCAGTTACTCCCTTTTTGCAAAATACCGACGATATATTTATATGAATAAATAGACAGAGGAAGACGACCGTTACCACGTAAGTGCAAGGTTTTTGAAATATTTTTTTCACTTTTCAAGTAGTTTCGTTCGAGTTCGTTTTTGGAGCAGATATGAAATAGTGGAAGAATTAGAAATGGTCATTTCCAGTTTTAACATTGATCGTTATAGACCAAAAACTAACAGATAAAGAGAACTAGTTTTCTCCAATTGATGAAGCGTTCTAAGAATGTATTAAGTCTACATTTTTAACTCTATACTAAAACAAGACATCTACTACAATTTTGAGTTTTAATATTTCTCAATACTGATATTATAGAGAAAAACTGATATGAAATAACGAGAAGCTCTGCTTTTGAGAATAGGTATTACCTTCTCTCTTAACTCTCTATTCAAACTGGAAATGGCAGAAACTAACCATTTCCGAATTTAACCTTCGTTATAGAGTAATAACTATAATATATAGCGAGAAGCAGATTTCTTTTACTATGAATTAGCCCCCTAAGAATATATTCCATTCCCATTGTAATATTTCTATTAAAATCAGAATTGACAGAAATTAACTACTTACAGTTTTGACGTGATCGCTGGTAAAATTGGTAATAGATAGAAACGATTTGCCGGAATCAATCATCTGAAGAATGTATTCCGTCTCCACACTAATCTCTCTCTACTAAAACCGAAAGTGGTAGAAATCTACTACCACTTTCAGTTTCAATAATAACTGAAAAATTATTACGCCATACAAACCAGTTCTTCACATGGTGTACACTAACATGGCTACTTCCCATATTTTAAAACAATTTGTATTTTAGACAATTTATGTATTGATATGCTATAACTGATTTTATTTCGGTCCATTTCTATCCATTTGGAGTTCCATACTTCTTAGAATTTTGTCTGCTCAAACGGCAGCCCAATTATGGAAGCAAATTCTGTCCGATGTGGTCATCATTCGTCACCCACACATCAGATGAACGCATCACCTTCCTGTGACGTGACGTGTGGTGTAATTTCCATATTATGGCAAAAAATAATCTTTCTAGAGAAACACAACATTCTCATAAGATATATTTGAGGTATTAATATAAATAGTTATTTTGTTTTTGTGTGTAAAGTGAAATACTATTAATATGTCTGGTAACTGTATTCCAATGGGATTATTTTCAGTTTTGTTATTGTATTATTCCGCCACCCTCAGTTACTTTACCTGTGTATTTACAGTGAAGTTTTACCATCCGGTCATGACGTAATATTACGTGGTAATTAGTCCACTTTGCTTCTCTACTATTAATAAATTCCTGATACAAGATATAAATATTTTGAAAACAAAGTGTTTTGACTTTTACATAGAATATGACACCATCAGGCAAGTTCTTTAAAGGTTTAATTTTAAAGATAATATAATGAAAGATGGTGAAATATTAGGTCCCACGAATAATGTAGCCATTTAATTCTATTCCTCTCGTAACAGCATTTCCAAATATTATAGTAACATCTGACCAATTTCAACAGATTGACACTGAATGGCAGTTGCTGCGAAAGTGTAATATACCACTCAATAATAACACAGTATACTTTTGGATTAGTGGCAGAAAGAAAAATTACGGGAAGTCTAATATTGTATTGTTCTTTTATCTTATGTCGTATGATGCATTTTAAGCCTTCGTCATCAAGTGCAGTGGTAGAGCATGTATTTTCTGCAGTAAGCTTGCTGAAAACTAAACCTTGAAAAAGAATAAACACTACACACGAAGAGACTTATTTTCAATTTCCTACCATTACTAGTTTCCATGAATGAAGAAAAGGAAAAACTGACAATGTACAAGAGTGAGAAAGAGGAAGAAGAGATTAGAACGATTAAACAAGTACCAGCAAGGATGTAGGATGTGGAAAAGCAGTGTAATGGGAATAGCAAATAAATAGTGTAATCCATCTTCTTTAAAACTTTATCCTAAGACCTTAATTGCTCAACATAATAAAGAACCTGATTTGAGAATACCAGTATGATTTAGGTATACAGTAGAACTATTAAATATTTTGCGTGTTTTATTTTGAAAGTGTTTTGGCTATCAATTTAGCAATAATTTCAGAAGATTTGGAATTTTAAACTAGATCCTTTTTGTCATTTAGATATTTTCAAAATGCACCTGCAGGCAATGTTGGCAACTCTGGGAATGTCGCTCAGCGCAAATCATTTACGGAAATTAGTGACAAGTTATAATTTTTCAACAGTTATTTCGAGTGGTGCACCGAAAATAAACCTGCGCGATCTATGCCATATGATATATTTTCATGTTCCTCAGCGCAAATCATTTACGAAATACAGTAGAGCGACGATTATCCGAAGTAATTGGGGGACATGGGTGTTCGGATAATCGAACTGTACATGTTTATTTGCCAAAAAGAAGTACTGTACAGTAAATTTATTCATATAAACAGGCATCTCTTTAAGTATTTCAAAGTGACGTACAAAGGCAACTTTGGCGGTGCCGGTCAGCAGCGCCTAATGAAGGCCCCATTAGAAGCAATGTTCCGCCAGCGGTGGCTCAGTGCGGCGACTACTGTGGGAAACTTGGTTTGGGAGTGAGGGGGATGATGGACGGTAGGGTGGGAGAGTAACAGGTGCGAGCGAGTACACAGCTCGGTTAAGCGGTCGTTCGGTTTACCGACGTTCGGATAATCGACGCTCTACTGTAATAATAACAAGGAAATTAGTGACAAATTATAATTTTTCAACAATTATTTCGAGTGGTGCACCAAAGTAAACCTAGACGATCTATGCCACATGAGATATTTTCATGCCGCTCAGCGCAAATCATTTACGAAATAATAATAAGGAAATTAGTGACAAATTATACTTTTTCAACAATTATTTTGAGTGGTGCACCGAAAGTAAACCTGCGCGATCAGAAAATAAATTAGCAAAACATACTGCATCAGTTGAAAGGATGTTATCAGTTGTTTGTTTTCACTTGTTTTTTCACATTCTCTCACCTGATATCGCTTAAATCCAAATCTTATGAATTTTCTTTTCGAAATAGAGCGTGCTCTAAACAAGAGAAATCTTATAGGATCGTTCAGAACACACGAAGTGACATGCGATCTGATGCCGTACACGTTGAGATTTTGATTCTAGGACATATCGTAAGAGATTTCATAGTATCTATCCTATAGTGTATAGCCGGCCTTACTGGAACTTTTCAGTTGCGAGGATAGCGAGCAAGAAAATTTTTAACAAATCCACTTCTTTGCTAACTGACAATAATATTGATTTAATAGGGCACCGCGTCGTTTACTCCTCCAAAATTTTTCCTTTCTTCTTGCTCGTTCGGCGTCCCTTACTATCAGCGCCCGGGGCGACCGCCCCCCTCTAGCTACGGCTCTGCTTGTTGGTGATATTTTGGATCATCGGTTTGGTAGCATTGATAGTTCGTCTTGCATTTCATAGTTTTTTCTTCATAACGTGCTAAAGCCTGGAAGGAGAATGATCTCAGCCGTCATAGCAACCAGATTTTGGAATCCTAACACCTGATAATTTCCTTTTCAACTGAAAAATCCTCCTTGTGAGGTATACATACATATATAAATTTACACTTGTAGGCTAATTGAAAATACGAATAAGGCACTAATTACAACCATCAATGGTTTTGGAATTAAAAATTGTCTGGAACATAGTGGGGGAGGGTCACTGTATTATCTTCCCAGAGTTGCCAACAGGTGCATTTTGAAAATATCTAAATGACAAAAAGGATCTAGTTTAAAATTCCAAATCTTCTGAAATTATTGCTAAATTGATAGCCAAAAACACTTTCAAAATAAAACACGCAAAATATTTAATAGTTCTACTGTATACCTAAATCATACTGGTATTCTCAAATCAGGTTCTTTCATCCTTAAACTATTCACAGCGTGATCTGTGATTAACAGTATTCTTTGCTCGCATCATGGACGAAGTACTATATATTTCTTAAATTTCATTCTTCGTCAGTGGCGGCCGGTAGATTGTGGTTTCGCGTGTTGCAGTACGAACGATCGGAGACAGAAGATATAAAGTGGACTCATTGACTGACTAGCATAACTTTAGATGCAAATGCTATGTGAAATTAAATAAAACTCTGTTTTTAAAAAATAAAAATGCAGAACTTTTTATCCGATTAACACGTTGGCTACCAACGTCCCATATATGGGACACAGGAGATTTTACGAGGGACCGATTCATAGACATGAACCACCACTATAGACCGGTCATAAGAAAATTACCTTACTCACAAACCATCTGCTAGAACGAGCCCAAGCGTCTCACATATGGGACGCTGGTCCTTGGTGAAAACCAATGCGTCCCAAATATATTTTTTGTGTCGGTAGCGAACGTGTTAAACACCTTATTTAATTAGTATGTTCATTCTTATCTTTTTGATTGGAGCAAATCTGTTTAATACATCCTGGTTGAACTGTGGTATTCTTATTGTCAGGTCTTTTTCGATGAAAAGCATAACCAATGGTCACTGTTCGAAGTAAAATAGATAAAAAAAATAGAACGATATGTTTTATGACGATTTTGACTCTACATACCGGCTATCTAAATGATGAAATACAGTGAAGGTATATTGTCTAAAAAGATTACATCTATTTAAATAATAACTGAAAACCATTGGAGAGCTTCCATAAGTTATGGGAGGAGGAAGACATGGAGAGACTTTGATCCCCAGCCAACAACTTTCTGAAAAATATACATATATATATGTATCCTGTTATTTTGCATTAGAGAGAATTATGCACGAAAATTCTCAAAAACCGAGTTTTTATCTTAATTTCCTGAGGGAGAACTCCCGGACCCCCCTCCCCACTCGACTGAAGAATATTCTAAATTCCCGGAAGATTCGCCTCCCACAGCAGACAACCCCTAAATCCGCCCATGCTCAAAACACAATATTTTTATGCATTAAGACAAGAAGACACACTCATACATAAGAAAGAAACACTTCAGTATGGGACATCAAAATATAAACTAGATGAAATTCTTTCAAGATATATAGGAAAAAGATTAACAAAATGTTGGTGTTGTCAACTTAGAAATTATTTCTACATAAGAAATAAAATTCTTTTACGTGCAAAGCTATTTGTCAATTAATGTGTATAAATGGGCTTATTAAAGATATTTAGCATCTACACTCCAGTGACGGTATGTCTTGATCACTGAAAAACCAGAGGCGGTATGCATACCGTCTCACTTCGACCACTGCTAATGGTGATAACCTTTCTTGGGACATTCAATTCCTTGAAAGTGTCAATTCTTGTTGATGTGAAAAAAAAAAAAACTTTCTTCTTTTGCTGACGCCATAGGTACAGTTTATATTAATTTCAGAAGCTTTGTAGATTCACTAAATATTTTTTCTAGATTATTGCAAACAATTAATTCTAGCAAACTCAGTCCTTGATAGTGTTCCGACTTTCTCTTCAGCGTAGACTGAAGAGAGCTCGTAGCAGAGATTAGTGTTATAAAAAATGTACATTGAAAACACTTTATTCACAGTTTCTCAAGGAAAATTTAAATAAATTGCGGAAGTATATCTAGTGCAAACAACATTACTGCCATAAGATGTCCTGTAAATTTAAACCGGATTTTTTTCGGACACTCTCCTGAATTGCCCTTTGTTTGTTTTGTCTAAGCCTTAATTGCAAGTTTTTCCTCAGTTGAAAGTTGGTCAACTTATTTTAAAAGTTACTTCCAGAAGTCTTGGTATACAATTCATTCATTATTTGGAGGTTATTTACAGAATTAAAGCACACACAATAAAATTAAATCTAATAATTAAAAACAAAAACAGCTGATACAAAAGAGGTACTGGTATATGAATTGCGAATGTCACATATTCACACATCAACATACACATGTGGGTAAAAGAAAAAAAAACTGTATTCGAAATCACCCGTCTTGGTTGTTCTGTTAAGCAATACACGATAAACACTATATACTTCCACATGAAGAGAAACAATGCTTATCAACGTCATACGTTCTGCAAAGCAAACATTGAAACCCGCCATATGTAGGATCAGCATGTAACAGAACCCAAAAATTAAAGAACGTCAAAACAAACAGCATTGCAAGTTCTACGCCCAGAAATGTTAGCTGGGACGGGTCCAAAGTATTTAAGGGAGGTCCAATGCGTCTATGTAATATCGAACCTATCTTATTCTGCACCCGAAAAGACGATAATGAAGTCTTAATTACTGTCACCTATATTTTTATTTAAAAAATGATAGAACGATTATTGTTATAAGAAAAGAAAGAGTACATGATGAGGCGTAAAATAAAATATTTAGCCTACCTCAATCAGTACTCTGTTGAACAAATATAGTTCGTTAGGAAAGTCTACAAATAGTCAAGTTTCGAAATTTTTAGAAGGTCCGGACCCCCCTCATGCCTACGCCCCTGAGCATTTCTAACTAGTCCCAAATTCAATATGGGGCTCCCCAACATACAGTTTTAAGTGGAAATTATCAAGAGTATAAAATATATTTATTTTATAAAACAAATAAGCTTATGTATATATTAAAATACTATCCACTGAGGGGGGATTCTATATATTGACTTATTAATATTTGGTTCACAAATTGCTGTACAAAAAGCCTTCATTATCTATATAAGCTAAAAATTAACTCGCAAATACGGGTTTGCTTTCATTTGTTTTCTGTTTTATTACATATTTTCTGTTTTATTTTGTAATTCTGCAATCACTTTTTTTTTGTCATTATATCGATTTGCTTCAGTATAGTCCCGCAATTTAAAAATATAATTGCATAAAAAAAGAATTCCATTTGTCAGTTGCTAGTGAAACAAAATGCAGAAATCTTATTTAGCGCGAAATCTTATTCTCGTTCGCTGGAAGCTGTGCTGTGTTGCAGAAGCAGTGCAACGATCAGAGCCTTTAACTACTGAGATAGAGGAAAGTAGACTTAACATTTGCTCCAATTGCCGCGCTGAAGGAATCTGGTCGTTGCATGCTGGTTGCAACGCAATATAAATTAGAGATTCTGTGAAGGGATTTTTTTTTTTTTTGCTTTTTAAAACGATTTAACGGAACAGGCAGTTACAGGAGTAAAAAAATATGTTATTTAAAGTACTAGCAGCGTTCACCCCGCTTCGCTGGGGTCACCCCGGAACGCAATAAACCTTGTTAATTAGATAATTTTTACTTTTTCGCTTTCAATTGATATGATAAAAACCATGTTAACATTATATCGCCTGTCATTTATGTTAACCCGCCGAGTGACACGGTCATGCGGGTTGCATATAAATACGTTTATTTTTATACCTATGATGAACTAACAAAGGATTTGTTCGTTATGGACACTTGAATGGTCAATTATCTCAAGACACTGGTAATTAAAAATTAAAGTGATATGATAAAAACCATCTAGGGTCCAAATCCTAATAACCCCCCAAAAATGAAAGAAATTGGTTCAGCCGTATTAGCGTGATGAGCGGACAAAGGATTTGTACGTTCTCTTTTATATATATAGATATATGGGAGTATTAGAAAGTATATTTTTCTGTTCTTTACTATTATTACTAATAATATTTTTTTCTTGAAACACTTTGGTCGTTACGCAACGCTGCAACACTAACATTAGCCGCCACTGTTCTTCGCCCCAAATTTCTGCGGTCATATTGGCTACGTATAGTAGATGTCATTATTGATCGAGGATAAAATTAAAAATGCATCTCCACTCCGAACATATACTCGAGATTCTTTGTCTTAAATGAATCATGTCTTAATGAAATTCACAGAATTTCGAATTGCTGAGATATTGCATGTTAGCGAAAATGATAAATAGTATACGCAAGATAAATTGTGGAATGGCATTGTGTGTACTATTACGAGCAGAGTGATTAGGAAAATAGCAAACTTTGTTGGAAACGGCGTGCCATTTTACTATACGGATCCATAGTATAAGTAGTAGTAGGAGTGGGAGTAGCTGTAGGAACAGAATCAATGTTACCAAAAACACCTGAAGAAAATAGGCTAGATGGCCTTCAGAAGTTTTTTTACGCCAAAAATTGCTAGATTTTGAACTGCTAACCTACAACAAACATTGTAGGTTTTAAACCCCTTTGTTGTGTGTAGGGTTATAAGTGAGTTATAGTAAAATTTGAAATGTTGAATTTTATTCGCTGAAGACTAACAAACAACATACGTGACTAAAATTACAATAAAATCCATCAACAACTCATCTGATTTGTGAAAGTCTACAGCCATATTATCAGTTGAGTTGAAATAACTTATAATCGATGTTGTCGCAGCAAGCCCAGGGAACTGCATGCACCATCGTTTAGTTGTGGTTGGTTTTATTTGTGTAAACTGCCATTGTCCCAATTTTCAGTAGTACTTCTTTCGGTACGTCATACCCATTACAAGCACTTCTTATTTGTCCGTATACACACATGAATCATGATGATTGCCTTGAGAGTTTTCAAGCTATTGAAATAGTTAGATATCTTATTTCCTTTAAGGGAGTAGACTACTAAATATGTTTGAATAACTAATAATTTTTTTTTTTTTTTGCCCGTTTATCGTAAGTGGAAAGAAATAATAAAATGTAACTTACCACAATAATAGATAATGTTATTCTACACCCGAAAATACGAATCGGAAGAATGTTCAGTAATGTCACCCATAGAAATTACAGTATGACCAGAATTTGAATTACTCAGAAATCTAGATTAAGGCAGCGACTAGAAAAATGAACTCGACGGTAATTGATGACTTTTCAAGCTGTCTATGTTCTTTGTTTACTACTTTATAAATAATTATTTTATAAAACTTACATAAATTATAACAAAATAAATAAGTTATTACAAAATAAATATAAATATTATTTAAAAAGTAGTAAACAAGAACCCTAGACTGCAAGATAAGTCAATTACCGTTGAGTTCATTCTTCTAGTCGCTGCCTTAACCTAGATTTTTGAATAATTCAAATTCCGGTCACGCTGTAATGTTTATTGATGGCAACACTGAAAATTCTTCCGATTCGTATTTTCGGATGTAGAATAACATTATCTATTATTGTAGTAAGTTACATTTTATTACCTCTTTCCACTTACCATAAATTGGCAAAATAAAAAAAATAAAAAAAATTAGTTTTTCAAAAATATTTAGGAGTCTGCCCCCTTAATAAACAGAACAATCTCTGTGGCTTTAAGAACCGAACAGTTTGCTAAATTTGTATTAAAAACTTTCATTCTTGCAATGAAATGCGAAAATTAAACTAATTAAAAAGTTGCGAATGGGGCCGTTACAGGAGGGACATTAAAATTCTTTCTGAGTCGATAAATATTGTTAAGTAGTTGTAAATATATAGATGGGAAGAGAGAAGAAGAAAGAAAAATGTTTGTTGCGTAATAAAACACTCTCCGCCTTATGCAGTCATTTTGACGTACGATTAGCGTCATACTAAAGGCCTGACTACTGCATGAAACATATGTTAGTAGAACTCTTTAGTATGGCACTAATCATGCTTCAGAACGACTCTGCATAATGCCCCCTCTGTCTAGAGAAATCAATTAATACGATAATATATAATGACAAATAGAGTAAGTTTTAAAAATTAGGTCTACACTTTATTTTCAAAGAAAAATATTTTTAGAATTAATTTAACGGCTAATAAAAAGAAAGCCGAAAATGGTAAAAGGATTTCATAAAATAAGCAATGTTTAAGGCTATAGGCATTTCGTAGATTTGTATAGCTAAATGTCTGTCCAAATAGGCAAGGGCTCCGATTTTTCTGTAATTTTTTTTGGGGGGGGACATGAGGATTTTAAGACAAATATGAGGATTTTAAGGCAAATTGAATTTAAATTATGCCAAATATTGTATATTCATAAATACAATGTGGGGGCCCACATGAGCTTTGGGGTGGGCCCGGGCACCCTCGGCACCCCAGGATCGGCGCCCTTTCAAATAGGCTACGTTTAGCCAAAAATAGGCTAAATTGGCATCACTGGACAGAATGGCTTTCATTGATTTCTGTTCTCGACATAAAATGGGCAAATTAAAGGCTTCCCCAAAATTTCCCGTACATTTTACAATCTATGGATCTGTGTAGTAAAGCTGCACTGGAGATGGCAACCAACTACCGATAAACAAATTGTTAAAAAATGGCAGTTTTAAAGTAAAATTGACCAAAATTACAAGTAACCCTATTTTTTACTTCCTAAATGCCGTGTGAAAATGGCAAAAGATTTAGTCATAAAATGGAGAAGTTGGTAACATTGGTTCCACGAGGTGAAAGCAGTGACGCGTGCTGAAATTGTTTTTAAATTTTACCATTGATCATAATTTCTTGAATGTGTTATACCCCGTGTAAAGGTAACCACAAGTGGTTGTTAACTAATGTCTTATTTATGTTTCTCGTCCTGTATATAAAGAAAATGAATTATTTCAAGTAATCAAGAACGTCGTAGTGTAAGTCGTACCTCAAGAGTGAGTCTATTCATTTATATTTACGTTAGTGTGGTAAATATAAAATCTAAACTATGCAATGTGTAACTCAAGTTTAGGTACGCTATTCGAAATAATAGTTGAGAAATTATAATCCTTTTACAATTTTTTTCTCACTTGGCGAGGTTGCAATAACCCTCGTATCATAAATTAAGTTCAGAAGAGCAACCAAAATTATCATTGAAAATTTAGATTCCTGTCACATTTTTCGTATAAATACAGTAATAATTTTGGTACTGGTGAAGTTTAGGCCCACCACATTTTCCAAATCTTACCGTTAGAGTTCAATATTTTACATGGAAATATTTGGCCTTTGTGCCGCAGAGTGGTACAGTATTTTTATGATGGAAAACGCGAAATTTTTGTAATCAGGTAATTAATTGTCATCCCGATGCCGAAACTTTCTTTTTCTTTCTGCGATGAGCTTTTGTAAGTCAAAAATTTTCTGCAAAAGAAATACTTGTAATTGCTAAAAATACGCTTAATGCGACGTAAAAAACAATTCAAACTTATGTGAGTCGTCCGGGCATTTAAGACATCTACACATAGCAGGCATGTTTTTATACTTTTCTCTTGGCTTTTTTTTTTTCTCTCGCAATTTTTCTGCACAGGGATGGCAAATTTTCTGCAATCACATCGCAGATCGCGGCATGTTCTGCTATGGGGATTGTCATTATCTTAGAAAATGTTCCGTAAGTATTCTTTAGTGCACATTCACCTTAATAGGACTTCATCATTTTGCGTTCGAAAATATATCATAAAAGTTATAATATATATAAAAAAAACATTTAAAATACTATACTGAATGACCACTAAAAAGCACGAATGGTAGATAAGGCTCTATGCTGGTCCGGACATATACACTGCAATTGATACTACTTGTCCCTTGTGACAGCTCGCTGCGCGCACGTGGTCTCAATTCTGCGTTTCCAGCTTTTGTGTCCGGTATTGAAACTACACGAGTAAACAAGTGAATTGTTTGTTGTTTCATATTAACATTTACTAAATGTAGAATGCTAAATGACACAAAAGGGGACTAAAAGGAATGCTCTCAGTAACCACCACTCGACTAAAACAATGTTCGTTTGTTTATATTCAAACTGGCAACGTGTAGAGAAGGTGGAATGTTTACCACTGGAGAGCGAGAGAAATGAGCCACCTTAATTGGCTGAACGTGCTGTTGCCATAGAAACAGTCCTTCTTGGCTGATTGTTATGACCACGTGCAGGAAGAATAAACCAAAGGAAAGAAACTGTCACGAGGGACAAGTTTTATCAATTAAATTATAGATAAAGGTGAATCAGTAACTAGATTGGTTCGTTCCTTTCTTTATCGAAGTCTGATACTCTATTCCTATAGTAATGCCAAGCAAGTGAAGGTGGGTTAGTAACGAGATTGATTACTTTCTATATTACGACTCAGTTGTGATGCGGATCAATGTTCTAGAATCCTGACGACTCAATTGTGGTGCGAATCAATGTTCTAGAATCCTGCCCGAATGATATCTAACCCAGTCAGGGCACGAGCTCTAGCAGGTTAAGAGTGAGGGGGAAGCGTTAGAAGCAACGCTCATCAGCGATGGTGGGTTTGCGCGGAAACTAGGAAGTCGCTAAAACCCCTGTGTTAGGTACCTTCCGTATCGACAGCTTTGTATATTTCATACCATTAACACGGCAGTCACATTTAAAAATGTAACTCTTCCTTCATTTCTTTATTTTCAATGCCTTCCTATTGTCCCACTTTTTGCTATATTTCAATAATCCCTGCAGCTCCACACAACATAATTACTTTTTCTACATCAACATAGGTTATTATACAACTCACAAACGAAATGCCACATCCATCACACGCAGCTACCATCTTTGAATGTTAGGAGTTAATTTCTTCATTACAGCATAGTGTCTGGCGTCAGCATGGCTCCACTCAAAATAGTACCAACAACACGCAGCTAGTAACACTTGAAAATACCACATTATACTTTTTTGTTATCATGAATTCCATTTAAAATAACCTATTCGGCTATCCTTTCCTGTAAAGTTTACGTGTTTTCCACATTTCTGGACCAACTCTTTTGCACTTAACCCTCTATTTAGTTAAAAAGAACACATTTCTACAGGCGTCAGAATTAAATAGTAAGTAATACAGCAGTATTTTATGTTTAAAAGGGTACGGTTAATAGTGTAAAATCATTACAAACACTTTATGACGGGTAGAATGAATAAGTGCATGCGAAAGATTGCTCTATGAGATACTATGTTCTGTCGGCGGAGTATTTCTCCAAAAGGTACGAAAATTGTATTTACAAGTTTTGCATTTCTAGTTCAAACTATTATAAGTGCTATAGAAACTTTTATCACTGTGAACACCTACACGATTTTACTACGGTACCTTTGCTTACGCGCATACTGACCGTCGACGACGCTAATCCTTCCTTCGTACGCACTCACGCGAACCCACCAGCTTCGCCCTGCTTTGACTCGGTTAGATAGAATTCGCGTTTTTAGTGGCCACTTAGCACAAGTTAGCTTGTGTTTTACAGTATTTTTATTGGAATATATGCGGGCGCATTCGTAGTACAATTTTAATTTTTCAACAGTCATTTCTGGTAGCCCCGCTCGGATCATTGAAATTGAGCAGAAAATGTGGCAAATGAACTTCATCTTTGCTAAGTGGGGTATTGTCATGTCACCCAGTGCAAACCTTTTGGAAGACAGTGAGAAGGAAATTAGTGAAAATTATAATTTTTCAGTAATTATTTCGAGTGGCATGGCCAAACTTGACATGCAGGAATATTTGATTTAAAGTTACCTGCGTTAAGTAAGGTAATAACACAAGATGGTGAGATGTTTAGTAGTAAGTGCAGACAGTGATATTTGAACAATACGTAGGCAGCGTTATGAAAGAAAAGTGTTCATTTCCTGGTAATTTACCACTGGCATCCTTTGAATTTATAAGTTGTATATAACAGTTATCAATTCAAATCATTTACATATTCCTCTGTGTATCACTACAAGAGTTCCGAGACATGACAATATCTCACTTGTAGAGGATCATATCATTCTTGTAGTGGTACTCAATAATAGCTCGGTTTTTCGCCGACTGTTCCTTGGTCATTCTGTCGATTTGCAGGGCTTGGGGCAGGGATGTTAGTAAGAATTCTGAATGCATCGTGATTTTTTTTTTTTTTTTTTGTGCTAGCTTGAACTATCTATATAAATTACAATGATATTTCGCTAAATATTTAACATAAAGGAACAGTTATAATAATAATAATAAAATAGTAGCATCCACTCTATAAGATTGCAATATAGTACTTGATAAATGTTAAACAGCATTCGCTATCTTATACTTCAATTCGAGTTAAATCAAAATGGATATATGGACTCAGTATCATAGGAATAATTCTACTTCCGTCTTTATTTTATTGAAAATCTGGAAGCTTCAGAAATTTACGTGGTATATACATTCTAGTTTCAGTTCTGATCTTTTTGGATCAAATATTGTGAAAGACGGAGAAACTTCTTTAATATGAATTCAGCGTGTAAAGAACAGTTTCCATCTTCGACCTTATCCCTCAATAGCAAACGGAAACTATATATATATCCGCTTCCGGTTTTACTATTAAAATCCATGGTTTGAAAACCTATTGTTGTTTCACAATACGCAACGCAGTCCACTTCTTCGTTAAAAGGAAAAAATGAACTGAACGATAATTGAAGTTGTCAGGTAATAGTACTCATATTGACCCTAGGACTTGAAAATATTTAATTTTACACGTATAACAGATTCAAAAAAATCGATTATTTCCATTACCATTATTACTGCTTTTATAATCACAATGTATTGTTTGTTTGATCCAAGAGGGCCTAACTTTAGAAAAATGGAACTTCACGACGTAGTTATCTTTCCTTTTCTTATTAAATAAAACCTATACTTAGTAATATTTGCGGATTTCTTTGTTATTTCACTTTGAATGCAGATCAGTCAGTCCATTCAAGCGTTGTTTTGTGTATGTTCTTAGGTATTTATTGAGCTGAGCGAAGCGAAGCTCTTATACTCGGGTTAGCCGTTTGGTTGTCCGCGAACTCCTCCTAGACCGTTTGGCCGATCTCAACCAAACTTAGCACGCTGATAGAGTATGTCGTGCTGAGTGACAACATAGGTCGAAATCAAAAATCCGATGTACCATCGAGGAATAATGACCGAAAAACGCTTCCTCCTAGACCGTTTGGCCGATCTCAAGAAAACTTAGCACGCTGATAGAGTATGTCGTGCTGAGTGACAACATAGGTCGAAATAAAAAATCCGATGTACCATCGAGGAATAATCACCGAAAAACGCTTGCATAGACTTAACATGGGGGAAAAGTTTTCACGCGATTTTTTTGTCAACAATTAAAAATGGCATTTATTATTGCATAATGGCCAGGAATGATTACGTAGTTTAAGCTCGCTCAGCTCATTTCATTGCAATCGGGTACATCCATTGCATTCCTAGTTATTATTATTAGCTCTGACAAGTGCGGTTTTCAGATGCAACTGTAATTAGGCTACTGTTACGAGTCAATAAAATCAATAACCAGCGCTGTAGCATTCGGTGCAACAATCATTGGACCGATCGCTGTAGTCTTAACATAACATGATAAGCTATCAGTGAATTCATTTGTGAAAACCCTCTTATACGCAGTGTTCTATTTTATTGAATATAGGATAACCAGATTTAGAGTTCACTAATCTATAAATTCTTATCTAGTACACATGAATCTTCTAACAAACTTTGGCGTGTTAAAGTTTAAATTATATATGTATCATAGTTACCTTTAACGTAGCATATGTTAACTGTATGAGTACGTTTCGCGATACTAATGGTAACACTTGTAAAAGTGCCTTAGAAAATGATGGTTCTTCATCTCTGCATAATTTTATTTCCAAGAATGAATCAGAAGGAAAGGAAATAGTTACCTTTCTTAAACAGCCTATTTGTTCTTATGGCATCGGACCTATATAGTACGAAGTTTGGGACAAATGCCTCCTAGTGCCTTTCAGGACATACAAAACAGATCCACAGATACAACTAATTCAATAATTGGCCTCAGAGATCCGTCAAGGACAGCAAACGATTTCGTTTGGTGGCGACCTAGAAATCAAGTAGAGGCAAATTCATATCAAATGGTCCAGTGCATATTGCTCGACAATTTTTAAAAAATCTGAATTTTGATGTGTAGTTACCTTACCATGTCGTTAGTTCAAAAGAACTGTTATTTTAATTTAGTGACTAGGTTTTTAGTGGCAGCCATTGTTTTCGAAAGATGCGCCATTTGGTGGTGTTGTAAGCGATTACCGAATCTGAAGTATCTCAGCCCGTAGTTGTTCTCTCGGTGTGGAACAAAAACCTAAATGGTCAGTAAAGTGTAAGCTACAAGACTACAAGACTAAGCATTTGTTGCAGCACAAATATTGCGTAAGCAGGCGAAATAGCTTTCCTCTTCAATCGTTTAAACACTTGTGCATGCATTGATACAACATCGGGTTACTCAGTTTGTTTTTGATGGATGCAAACGTATATGAAAATCGCTTTAATTTCTACGTTTAAAACATTAAATCTAGGATTTACATAAAATACTATGATTCAGTGGGACATGTGCTGGTTGTTGATTAATAATCTATAAGGAGTCACAGATCGACTTTACAGATTTGTTGGACTGTCACAGACAGCGACCATTACTAATTTTTTGTATACGTCTGTTTACTTATTACAAAGTCTTAAGAAAAGTCTTATACATTACTTAAAATACATCTGAATTTATTTTAAAATTTTACTGTAATCTGGGTTCACTTTTCTCAAATCTTTATTGCGACACAACTTCTTTATACCCACTGAAACTTACAAATTTGGAATGTGTTACATCTTCGGAGGGGCTATCTAAACTATTTTCAAATTATGCAAAACCCGTTTCACAGTGTAGAAACATCCGCGATTAGTGGAATCTTTTGTGTTGATGTATTCTCCATTCTGAAAGAATAACTGCAGTATAGTTATGATTTTATTGGCCTAGATGACGAATTAAGCAAGAAGGAAAAGTATCTCCTTACTTAGTTTTCTAGAGAATTACACAGAGAAATTACTATATTTATTGCTGAACTATTCCGAAACAGAAAAGCTTGATTGGATTTTATAAGAACCTAAACCTCGAATACAAACTAGAAAGATGGTAATTTCAGATTGTGTTATACAAATAACTTACATGCAACTACGCTTATAATTTCGCAATTAAGAGTCTCCAGTTTTTGCACTACCTTATGTAATCAACACACTCGATGTCGACAGAGCTGCCGAGTGGTTACATGCATAGATTACTATCAGTTCCCGGTGTTAGTTTATGAGTGAAGTCCGGAATTCATGGCAAAATGCTATATAATGCAATTTTCATAATATTTTCAGGAAGAGTGCAATTTCACAGTTCATAACCAGTTCAGAGCTCCAGTTCTGCCACTGGTATGTGTACTGGGCCTTACACATAATTATACTTGTAATGGTTTGTAATGTTGTAATTCGAGGTAAAATACGAATAAAATGAATGATTCTTTGTACCCATTTTCATTGGGTTATATCCTGAAAGGGATATGTATGTTTACTTATGTACTAATCTTCCATTTCCATATATTTCAGAATTTCTTGCTATATTGCCAGTTTCGTAAAACAAACAATAAACACACAAAAGTTTCATTTACTTTTGCGGTATCCCGTGTACAAGTAAAATTGAAATCAAAATAAAAAGAAACTTTTTTTTTCTTTTTCTAAATTATAAACTGTGAAGTAATCTAGTATTTAGCCTTTCACCTTCTCCATCTATATGAATAAGCTTCTGCAGCTTTTGGGAGAAAAATTTCACGAGCATAATCACGTTTTCCACAACTACTCAAGAGTGACAAATGTCAGAAAATGAGGTAGATTTTCTGACTATTATTCATTATATCTACAATAAACAATAAACCATCGCAGTTGTCTTGTTGGCCGTTTGTGCTAAGGAATGGCTGTTAATTATTGTTTTATTCCAGATGGTGTCTGGTGTTGGAACCCACAAGCGTGTATTTTTAAATTTTTCACGATTTACTTTATATTATTAGAGTATTTTACATACATTAATATTAGTATGTTTGCCTTTCAGTTCTTTTTTTCTTTATTTCTTAAGTACAGTATTATGGTAATGCACATCTATAAATTAAAGTTTAAGTTTGAAATATATTATTTCATTTTTAAAGATGTAACAAGCCAAGAACATATTATGGAACCATAGACTCTCAACTAGAACTTTTTGGCAACTGTAAATTCCTCTTTTTTGTTTTTTGTTAAAAAGAAAAGGAAATGTAATATGAAATAAGACATTATGTTGGACAAACCTTCAGTCTCGGTATGGTGATGTAGTAAAACTTTTTCCAAATTATTCAGTGATAATCAATAGACATATTTCACAATGATTTGCATTATTTTCTGTCAATTCGTTATTCTTTTAAGTGTTGATTTTTCTCGATCCTTGATGTTTGGGAAAACGCTGGAAAGAAACAGCAACTAGTTAGCAAATTTCTAAAACGTGATTTTTCTTGAAGAAATAACTTACACACACACAGCTGAGAAAACAACCTGTTTTTTTTTTTTTTTTTTTTTTTTTTTTTTGCATGTTTGTGTATTGAAGCTAAGAGAGAGAGTGATGATGGGATGAACGCTAATAGTGGAATGACGAAACTGGGAGGAAACGAGATAATCTACGCACACGATGTTTACCCACAACGAAACCCACGTGGCGGGAGCTAAGATTGAATCAGGAGCCCACGCTCGAAAAACCAGAAGAATTGCTCTTTAATTTTATCTAGTGGATACAGTTATTTTTAGTGAACTCCTTAGCAACAGTTCTAACATTTACTTACCTTTTTCAAAGGGTGATTTTATTTAAAACGTTCACTATTTTGTTTTGGAAGTACTGTTGCCAAATGCAATTTTCAGTAATATGAAGGTAATAAATATTATACATTTTATTTGATTGCTTCAACTTCAAATGGAATTACGTACTCAAGTATTTTTTTTTATATAGGATTTTTTAGTGTTGAAAAAAAATGCGAAGAAAAGTAACTTTTTTTGTCTTTTTTCAGTCTAAAACTCGCATTCTGGTTGTGTTCAGTAGCTGTTTGTAACAAACTGTTTGACAAACTAGAAAGTGAGGGAAAGGAAATTTTCTTTTTGTGTTCGATTCTTTTTTTGCCGACTTTTCCCAATCTCATGTGCCATAAAGGTGCTATACTTGTCTATGCAGCTTTCCATAATAAATCTATCATAACCATTAGCAATGCCTGTATTAATGATACCACTTATTTGTTCGTGGAAACCTCTTCCGAGATACGTAATCTGTAAGCAGGGATGAAAATTCGCTCGTCCATCTATGGTGAAGGCAAACATCTAGATTAACATTTTGATCAGAGCTTACTGGTTAGGTGTGTCGGAAGAGTTCTACGCAAACTATTTATTGGAGTTGTTAATATGAGAATTTTCCCTGGTTATTAAAGGTTGACTGTGGATGATTGGCATAGGGAAACCCACAATACCTCGGGGAAATAAGATTGGGAAGGGGAAGGATGAAACAGAGAAATGGTTTTCCTTTATGGTTTTACTAGTTTGTAATACAAATAGTTAAAAATAGCTAAATTTTAAATATACAATTTAAGATACTACAATTTTACATCGTTTTCAGTCTGTAACCGATAGAAGTGAGTTTGAAGTATATAAGGACCAAGAACCCAATACTAAACACAGAGATAGAGGTTGGGATAATATAATTACAGATTTTCGTCAACAAAAGTTAAGCTTACAAACAAAATTTATTACTTTAGAAAATACGTTTTTAAATATTTTTCAGTTATACGTAAAATCTCCAAATTTAATTTTCGTTGCGATAATTTCATAGTTGAAGTTGTCTGTAATGATTCTCAGCAAAACTCTAATGTTATCGTGTGAATGTTTTTTGATGAAGGTTTGTATTATATTTTGCGTGGAAATTTGTCTAAAATTGACATATTTAAGAAATTGAAAGTATTTGCGGACCTATATCGAAAACTATGAATAGGTGAGGGCATGGATACATAATAGATCTATATAGTGTTTGTGTATTAGGTTACATTTTTTTTTCGTTTTATTAAGTGACTTCGTTTGATACACTGAAAAATAGTACACATCTTCATTTTTTTTTTCATTATTAATATTTAGGTAAAAGAGTACTTGCAAATTAATCATAGTAAGGAGAGAGAGGATATTGAAATATTTTATCTATATATTCGCAGGTTACTTGTAGAATAGCCAATGAAGATACCTAAGAAGAGTGATTGAAAGCGATGACTCGAAGTATCAACAATGGAGAAAAATAATCGATCGTTTTATCTGGGTCTGAATCCAGATATCTAGGTTTTGATGCGGGGAATTGTAGATTGGAGTACTAAATTGTGAAAACATGTCAAATTCATGTGAATTGAGCACCAGTTCGGTGTCTGCTTCCGAAAGATACCAAGCAGCAAACACTGTGAAGGTCGAAATGAGCCAGGTAGACTCCAATGAAGAAAGCAATAAGTCGAGCTCTTTGGTAATCGGACAGCAGAACATTGATGTGGTTAATGGTGTATTGAATTTACTTCAAACTTCTATCAGTTCCCTTATCAAACAGGAACCAGTGACAGAGGAAAGTGTTGAACAGTTGAATCATGTGAACATTCCATTCCGTAATTCAGAAACTGAAAATTGTGTTCCTTCTGTAAAATGCGATGAAATTTCAGTTAATGTTGTTAATACATCCAAGAGCGGGCAAATGATAACATCGATTGGCAGAGATAATCATGTTTCAAAAGTTGATGGCGACAAAACTAACGATTTTGACACATTTTTAACACAATTAGAAGATGTTTGTCACCCAGTTGCAGATGATAGTAATAAGAGTAAGGTAAAAGTTGAACAAATAGTAAATGAACTTGAACAGATTGTTAAATCTGAGGGGACTTATGCAAAAGGAAATACACCTGGGAGCAGCACTTTCGATAGCTTTGAGAACAAAACGGAAACAAATATCCTTGACAGTGATCAAGCAGGGGTATCTGGTATGGTTATTTCTAAGCCTAAAGAATCACATAAATCTGATAATGTAACGCAGGGATCTATTCCGTCGAATAAGATGCAGACAAGACAAGGCAGTATTTTGGAGAAAGGGAGATCAACATCATCACAAAGGAATACCCAGAAATACATCGATTCAGGGTAAGCGATTGTATTTTTTATAATGAAAGCAATGTAAGTATTGTTAAAGCAAGAAAACTCAGCAGAAGTCTGTTGACGCATAGTTTTACCATCACAAAATTTGCCACTGTTGTTTATTGACCAATGTTGTCTTTTCTTGCTTGGTAGAACTGAGATAGGGAAGGTTAAAAGGAAGAATTTTCTTTCAAAAGAAGGTCGTTGAGACTACAAATTGACCAATCTCTCTATTGTACAACATGTTATTACAAAGCAAATTATTATTATTATTATTTTTTAAAAAAAAATATTATTCAATTCTTTAGAATTTTCAAAGGAATTCAAAACTTGGATTTGATTAGTGCTGCCTAGAAAAGTTCAGAAAATTCTATCTTGACCGCAAGGTACACATTCTCTCGACTAATATAATGTATGTCAGTATTCTTTCACAGTACACATTAATGTAACACCAGTGAAATATTTTTAAAAAATCTTCTGCAGTTCTGGGATCAAGAACGACGCACAAGATCACATTTTCACTTCTTTACCTGAAAATGAGTAACACTGTAAACCAGTATGGTAGAAAGGAACGAACTAACTTACACTGAAAAGAAAAAGCATCTGATTTGCGTTTATTCAGGAACGGTACTTTAATACGGTATAGTTAATCACACCACACTATTTTAAATAGTTTCAAGATGCTCCGGTGTATTTTTCAATTGTAAATTTATATAATAAATAGCAAATACATTAATGAAGAGTATATTCCTGCGAGATGAGATCGAACTAAGTTTGACGGGAAAAAAATCACTAGAAAAACAGAAATATGTGTAGGTGTTTGTGTTACTGGGGTACATTTCAATAGTATGTTTTAGTGTGTATTATATAAACATACAATAGAATTGAAAAGTCCACGGGAGTGTCTTGGAACTTTAAAATACTTGCCACTGTCTTTTACAGATTAACATTTTCTTTTTGACTAAGCCAGCATATGACCTTGTGGCATACTAGCCTAGGAATAGGAGACAGTGTTCTCCAGAAATTTATCACAGATATTTCATTCATGGAATAGTGAGGTAAGTTCTATTACCTTACAAAATTGAACTGAAAAACAAATATGATTAGTGTGACGAAAATCGTGTTCAACCTTCGCTACAAAACATGAGCCTCATAGAGAGATTTAATGAGTATCAAATGAGAGCATGTGTCTAATGACAATGCATAAAATACATTGAACTACCTTCAAGGGGGCACGGTGGCTCAGTAGTAGAGCGCTTACCTCTGATGTGTGGGGTCGCTGGTTCGATCCCTGTCCCAGTAAGTTTGTTGTGGACATCTTCGTATCCATGGGTTTTCTCAAGGTGCTCCCGTTTCCTCCCACTTTATCATTCCACCAATTATTTCATCTTCATTCATTTCCTTTAATCATCATCTCCCTTAGCTTAACGATCATAATCGCTGGACATTAAACTGAAAGGTTTCATTTCATTTTCATATGAACTACCTTCCCGAGATCTTAATTCAGCGGCAGTGCTGTTTCTTATAAAATAACACAAATCTTCTTTTACAAAATCGCACTTATTAGTCCAGAACTAGTTGATGGCACTTGCAAAATGCTGCGAATACGAAACAAAGGAACCGAGGGATACCTTCTTTCGATGTGGAGACCAAATAAATGAAATATTCGGAACAGAAGAGTACAGTGCATGAATTTAAATTGACCATTGAATGATTGTTGAAAGCAAGCTTTTGACGTAAGTGGCTTGACTGTCTCATCAGAAGAGTTGCTGTGTGGCTTGTGGTTGATAGCTAACGTTCTTCCTATGTGAGTCATCATCTAATTAGTATAATTGTTAATTAAAGCAATTACACAATTATCGGAACGACCTTTTATTTCTACGGTGATATCTAATACACTCAATCTTAAGTGTTAACACCAGGAGCTCTTTGCTTTGAATGCGAGAATTGAATTAAAGAGCTACTGGTGTTTACCCTTAAAGTTTTGTGTTATGTAAGGCAGCTGTTATTTAATATGATGCTGCTTTTGCCCCTTGGATTTTATTTGTATGGAAACCCTTCTCTAGTTATTAAATAATAGAAGTGCTTATGTTCGTTACACCGTAACTTCGACTTAATAATAAAGCTCAGTTGGATAAACTATACAGTAGGCTTCTACTGGTCTTCTGCTGGTATTGGGGTTCACTTTGAATAACAAAGGAGGAATATTTCTCTAAAGTATAGAGATTAATACCTTCTCCAATACTAACATCTCTTCCAGTTGTTTCTTTTGTTGTAAGAACGAGGAGGCATGAGCACTTCCAGCTTTGACACTAACCGTCTTTATAAAATCATTTGCAAATGAGGTGAAGGTTTGCAATTTTGTTTTGCCGATACGAACTCCCTGGTTATTCTAAATTACATTATCTGGATCACATTATTAGTAAGATGCCACTTCAGGCTTCTTGTTGGAGGACCTTGCGTACGTCGAATGTACATACAATTCCAATATCAAGTACAAAACGAGAAGTTCAGTTTTTATTTATTTTTTTTTTAAATAAATATTAAAGAGTCTAGAAATAATGAGTTCATAATTGTGATGTATAGTGTTCACAAACTGCATGGGTTCTGTCAAACCATGCTGTTCTTTAGAGTGTAGAGTACAAAGTGGGATGCGGGAGTATTTCACTTAAAGGAACAACAAGGCTTATTAGAGTTGTACTCCAGAAGCTTTTTCTGTTTGTACATATTCTTGCGCAAGGTGATATTATGTTTCATTCTTGGTATTGCCTGAAAAACATAATTCTGACAGAGATGTTGAATAAGTTACACTCAGTGCTTAGAGGTAGAGCTGTCGTGGCTGCCGAATCATCCATTCAGAATATCTTCTGTCTGGACTATGTGGAAGGAATCATGGTAAGATCTGTTGTTTCTATTAATATTCACTGCAAATCTGCTTCAGTAAGTCCATCAAATAATTGAAATATGCTTTCTTCTTCCTCTTCCGTCTTTTACCACTGAAGTTCTTGTCATTTCTTGGGTTGGTTTCATGTTGAGCGTATAAAACTTTGAATACCTTCTCTGCTAATTTTTCCACATATTAATTTTTACTTATTGTGATGATCTAACATTTTCTGCAGTACGGTACGGTACGGTACGGCACGGCACGCCTTCAATGTTATAACTTCCGAGTCACTATGACATCTCTTCTATCTAACTTCTGAGACACAACTTCAGCAACATGTAGCATGTTTGTAGCCTTGTTGTGCACGATGGGCACGGACTTTATTTTATTTATTTTTTATTTTTTTTTTTACTGATTAATGGTTTATTTAATTGATCTTTTGTCTACAGATTAAACGAAACTTCTTTTTGTTCATTGCTTTTCCGTACTACAGCAGAGACGGCTAAACAGGAAATACTGTACAAGTTATTAAGATCAGAGCATGATGTCTGAAACTATTCATAGATTCTAAGGTACAACATTACGAAACACTGGTTTGTAGATATGCTTTGGAAATGCTGTACTGGACTAAAGAAGTATTTGATTTTCTGGAGACCAAGGTTCGATTCCCGGCAGTAGCTCATATGGTTCGGGTTCCACGTTAATCAATAGGTCCATGTCTCACATAGCCTCGCCGCTGAAAGGGACGTTAAACTCAAAATCAACTCAAAGCTTTTTTACTGCTGGAGTATATTATTTATTTATTTTTGTAAAAATGCAGTGTTAAATAGGATATGGTATGTATTGTTTAATTTCTTCTAACATTAATAACTCCTAACAGTGACAACATAGTTCTAATTGTGAAGCATATGTATCTGAAAGTGACTTACTTACTAGTTGTAATAATTAGTTAATTGTTAAAATCACCTAACAACTTCGTTGATTCACCATTTTACTCATTTCTCAACATCATCCTTCTTTAGCTTACATTACATTACCATGGAAAGTAAAACTAAAATATTTCGTTTTCGTAGCTTCCCTTTCCAAGAGATTAAATGTATGACATAAAAATGATTCATAGGCTTAAAATTGTAACAGCTGTTTTGTCGTGAAAATTATTAGTAATAATTGATTTCTTACTTAACTTCCAAGAGTTATAATTTGAAATTACTGACATGCCAAGGGAAATTTCTCCGAAATCTCGTATCCAAGAAGATCTGAAAAATATTTACGAGTCTTCTAATTATCATACCTTATTGAAAAGTAGAAAATTTGTAGTATATGACCGATCGTTAGTTTGTTTTAAGTATAAGGTTCATAAGATTCAATCAAACCCATATCCCAGTCACATTATTTTAGTGCAGTCATGAACATAAATATTTACGAGATAGGATTTCTACAAATAATAATAATAATAATAATAAACTCGTCTCATGCAACATAAGCTTTTCCCAAACCTTTCTCAGAGAAATTCAGTGGGCGTTCCAAGGTAATCTTTCTATTTTTATCTTAGTAACTTCGTTTACATCTCACTTTTATTCTTCAGAGACTGTTTTCTTTGTTACGCGTGGCTTAATGTATCAGCGAGCAACTGCTGTTTATTTGTTTGTGGTATTTTATAAGGCAAATAGTACTCTTAGTAACAGTAAAGAATACTGTATGTTAATTACTTTTTCATATTTGGCAGTTTTGTTTGTTCACTTGATTTGGCGTACTTTCAAATTCATATTTTTGGATAATTCAAATGTTTTCGTGTCTCCTTGGTCCTTGAATAGAAAGAGTCCCTGTTTATCTTACTTTTTCCTTTAAGATTTGATTACACGAAAAGGGATATCCTCTTATTTCCAGCAGAAGTAAGTATTTAAGACGTGTCCAATCATGAGACGCTCTTTCTCATCGATCCGCAGTTATCAAAATTTAGGAGAAGACCTGAGCCATAAAAAGTCAAAATTTCTTCACTGATTTTTAAGTTTAGAAAGATATAGAAAGATAATTATAATAATCTAAAGTTCATTTTCGTAGTTTATACAAGTAGTTTTCAGTCATTGTTAGGAGTTGTGTGTCATCGTTGGAAGGTAAACACTATATACCATATTCTTTTTAACAGTGTATTTATAGCGTTGGCTACACCAGTGATTAGGGTATAGGCAACGCTAGTATCCGCCTTTCTACATTATTGAGAAAAGGGATAGCACGTAGAAGATTTATTACACGAAATCCAGATCTCATCAAACCAATAGGTCAATCGAACTTGTGGATAGGATAACAGGTGTAACGGTAAACAGGACTGACTGCACAGAAAGACTGAAAGAAAACTGTTAATGTATATCTTGTAACGTTTTGTTGAATTATTACTATATATTTTGGAGAGGAGAAAACTTTTTTTTTCTTTCCTTTTTTAAAATTTCAGTTGAAGAAATATGCTTTTCCTTTATTGTTAAATTACTATTATTGTTTGTTTTGAAGATTGTGGTATCAAGAAAGAAATGAAATGAAATGAAATATTAAGTTTTCCACGGTTATGCCGGTTAGGCTAAAGGAGAGGTGATAATGAGATATGAATTAAATAGTGGAATGAAGAAAGTGGGAGGAAATGGGAGATTCCCGAGAAAACCCACGAACACGGTGTTTGTCCACCACAAAGTCCACACGGCGCGATCTGGAATCGAACCAGGAACCACAAGCACCGAAGGTGAACGCTCTACCACTGAGCCACCGCGCCCCCGTGGTATCGAGAAAGAGAAAAAAGACTTTGAGCGCTTTAATCTAGTGAAATATTTCATTAAAATCCTTGATGATTTGAGGTTATTCCACTTTGTTTCTGCAGCAGTTTTTTTTTTTTAACTAAAATTTAAGCTGTTTTTAAAGAGGAAGGAAATAAATAAAACGCTTAATCAAAACATAATTTATAGTGAACATTCATGTTCGTTCTAAATGATCAAATGGGCCGAAATTAAACCGAGTGATACTAAATTTGGATCTTAAAAAGTAATATAAATTCGTGCAGTTGAAGAAGTGAAGTGAAACTTAATGCAAAATGCTTCGCTAACTGTAAATTTAATTTGTGTGAAGGAATTTCCTAAAACTGTATCATAATTACTGAAATTAATTTGCATTGGATTAAATTTAAAGTTGTGAACTTGCATCATAAGGGTTTTCATTAAAAGGTGATTTGTCAAAATTAAGTTAAAAAGAGTTAATGAATAGGTATGTAATGAGATTCTTTAATACTTAAAACTTGTAAAAATTGCCAAACTAGAAATTTTAAACCAGAAACTTTAGTAAGAGTGAGAATTTTCTTGCGTCTGTAAATCTTGATACAATAAATTACGTAGAAATTTTGGGCCAAAGTAGGGCAAAATGAAACTTTTCATTTTTTACTTTAGTAAAGTAATTAATTTAAATAGATTGATGTTTTCAAATGCAAATAGTTCCTGCGATAGACGAATAAAACTTTTGTAATTAAGATATAAAGAGAATTTAAAATACAAGGCGTTTAGGAAACTACATGTAGTTGGATTAGTTGAGTTCAGTCAGATGTTTCCTGATTGAACGAGATCGGAGAATTAATGGTAAAAAAAATTCTTCTTTCTCCTGTTTAAAATTAGTAAGTGCTCTAAATTACAGAATAATACCAGTAGTTGTAAAAATTGATCTCCTTAATTTGTTAATTAAATTATTTAGCAGTTTCTTAATAACTTTAAATCCAGTCTGAAGGCGGAAGCAGTTCTTTGCTTATCATACCCAAATTTAAAAGAGTAATTTGTTAATGGTAATAGTATTTTTTCTTTTGAGTTCTATTTCGAAAGAGGGAAACTTACAAACGAAGACTATTTATGAGGTATTTTTACAGTACAGGAAGTTGAATTGTTAAATCTCTTTCCAGTCACCGAATCAAGTAAATTGAAATCAGTGTTGACAATTTTGTAAGATTAGTCTATTTAAACTAGTTACTTACAACCAAATGCTGAACTGCATGAGTAATTTGAATGTGTGTTGAATATATTCACTATTGTGCCATTTCTTTTTCTGGAACTGTTCTTAGGATCGCAAATAATTTTGTCACTGATGGTTCGTTACCCCTCTACTCAAATAGCTTGTACTTCCCGCAACATGTGCCATGCGTTAATGGTCAGCCTGAGTTAGGGTACTGAGAAATACTCACAAGCAACATAAATCAGTTGTATGTTAAAAAAGATATTTATGTTATGGAACGTAATTTCCTTTGAATCATTATATAGCGAATGTGACAAATCGCACAGAGTGTAGGTAAATTATAATTTTGGATTATATCTCATTAACGATGCTAGTGTCATAATTAAGAAAAAAAAGAAAGATTGCTGAGGTTGCAGTCAAGGTTTTTGCCACAGGGACCCCAATAAAAAATAATTTTAAAAAAAGGCATTTTACAACATACTGATAATGAAAATTGGATTTTAATGTTAGAACTAGCTGAACTTGCGCTCACTACACAGTGCATGATTCACATATGAACATGAATCTTCTTGTCATTCCTCACATCTGTGCGTGTCTCTTTACAGACACAAGTGAAGGAGATCTTGATAAAAATTTACAAGGTGTATCATAAGGGAATTTTTATTATTATTTTTAAAATATCTCGCACCGTTTGCAAGATTTGAGCCTACTTCTGGTTGGAGTTTTGTAATTCTGTATGACCACTGTTTTCTTCTTGCATGCAGTATGTTATAAGCAAATACATTACACACAGTTAATTATAATGTCAGTTATATATGGTGTTCATTGAGCAAAACACTCCAAACAATAAAGATTCATCTTACTGTTATCCTTCGCTTTTCATTATCATGTGTCCATGAAACAAACGCCTGAGCGATATGCGACCCATATATATAACTATGTCGTGTTGGAATGTATAACTCGTAGGATATGTTTTTTAAAAATGTAAACACTTCCAGTGTATCCCTAAAATATGTAATAAAGAAATAACGGCCATGCTTTTTTAATATTCAATAGAACTGGACAATCTACACAAAATTTGCATTCGATCAGTGAAAAAAACACGTTTCTAGCACTTGTGGTATCCAATATCTCATTGTCGAAAGGATTGGAGATAAACATATAAACTTTTCTTTGGAGACAAACATAAACCTAGCATTTAATACATAGGTGGATATGTACAAAGAACAAGTAGAAGTTAACAAAAAATCGGCTACTTATATACGAATAATTGGTAAGTAGCCAGTTTCTTGTTAATTTGAATCATCCACTCATTCGCCCATATAATTTTAACAAGTGAAAGTATTTTAATACGTCTTTTCCAAATTATAAATGTAATTAATAGGACCTTTTCATAAAATTTCGTACACACACTGTCAATGTTTATTTGAGAAAAACCTCTCCAGAAGGGAATTTTAACACTATCTTGGACAGTTTGTTTTGACGTTGCTCCGAAAAAATATATAAAATATACAGTGATGCCAAAACAGACCGAAAAACTTCGAGAGGTGGTTCTACATACAGTCTGTCTTTGTTATACATACACTTTGTTCAGAAAGACCAAGACCATAATAGTCTTTGCCTTATTTTGCTCGTCACTATTAATGATAAAGAAATTGACCTTGGTCGTGCAGTTTAGGTTTACCATATCAAAAACCAGGACAGCAGGACTCGATTTGCATGGCCAAGAACATCTGTGCAATACCAAGACAATTTTGTTTTGTTTTGCTCATGTTTATTGAATATCACTTTTCGATACTTATTTTCGTCCATAAAGAACCCAGACTTTTCTCCAAATCGAAATAACAACACAAACAGTGAAATCCGAAAAAAGCAACGTAAGCCCAGTGGGTTAGTTTTCTTTTTCTAACCCCAGTTGTAGTAATTTTTACCTTAATAGTTGGAGAGGTTATCATACAGCATCAGTTTTTAGGTTTACAAATAAATTACTTTTTCTCGGAGATTAGGCATAAAGATTTTTAACTCCCCTGTACATTTTGTTCAGCACAAGGACACCTATTGATCAATCATTTCTCATGTTTGTTTTGTTTTCGTTATACGCTAATAAGATAGTAGAATTTAAATATGTGACGCAGATACATGTCTCCGCTATGGATGTCTCAATTAGACCACAATAACTCAATCAGTTTATGATATGGAGGTTGGTGCGACGGTAACCAAATGAGGAAGTGGTAAGGAAAATCAAGAAAAAATGGAAGCAACGGAGACAGTAATAATAATATTAAAAGAAACCAATTAGTACACTGGTTGAGAGGAAATCGTGTTCTGAAGAAAATGATAAATGGTGTAAAAGTCAAATAACGAAAGGAATACAATTACAATCAAGTATCGCTTCTATCTCAAAAGAAATGTTAACCGGAATATCAGTGCAGATTGTGGTATAACCTACCAGGCATGGAAGTTTCTTAGTAACTGAGGAATAATTCAGTTAGAGCGAAAGATAGAGAAAAAGCTTTAATGATCAATTGAATAACATGGTGTTACATAAATTTATTCTGACTTCAATGTTCTTAAAATATAATTGAAGTTACGTTGAGTTTTGTTATTAGTATTATTTAGTTTGATTTATTTTTCAGAATTATAGACCAACGGGAGATGATTTGTAGCAAAATGTGTCCTGTATGTGGAAAGAAGCTCTTTCGGAGGAAGAGAGTTCGGTGGGAACATATGTGGAAGGAACATAAGATCGGTAAATATAAATGTCAACATTGTCGTAGAAGTCATAATAAACTTCATGTTTTACGAAGACATATAGTGTTACATTCAACTTCTCGTACTAGAGACTTTACGTGTGAGCTTTGTGACAAAATGTTTTTCACGAAAAGCTTAGTAGAAAGTCACATTCGTTTTATTCACTACAAAGAAGAAAGAAAATTGAATATAGTGAGCTGTGAAGTGTGTGATAGAAAAGTGCCAAAGGTTAGATTGAAAGAGCATATGGAAACCCATGAAAGAGATAAAAAGTATGCTTGTCCTTTATGTGATAAAATGTTCAGAACGTATCGCGGCCTACGTAAACATAAAAGAAGTCACGACAACGCATGTTGTTCTTGCAAAATATGTGGAAAGATGGTGATGAAATATCGCCTAGCACACCACATGAAAAGCCACAACGAATCAACACAATGTGAAGTGTGTGGTTCAACACTTTCAAGTTCAGTCAGTCTTAAACTTCATATGTCAACTCACACAGGAGAACAGCCATTTGTATGTAATATCTGTGGTCGAAAATTTGCTCGTTCCAACAATCTGAAAACACATTTGGATCTTCATGCAGGAATTCGTAAACTTAAGTGTGCTATATGTGGAAAAAGATTTGCCCAAAAGTGGAATTTACGAACCCATTTGACATCATGTCAGAAGGATTCCTAAGGAACATAAGATCGGTAAATATAAATGTCAACATTTTCCTAGAAGTTATAATGAACTACATGTTCTACGAAAACATATAGTGATACACTCAACGTCTCGTACTTAAGACTTTACGTGTGAGCTTTGTGACAAAATGCTTTTCACGAAAAGCTTAGTAGATAATGATATTCGCTTTATTCACAAAAAGGAAAAAATTAATATTGAGAGCTGTGTAGCGTGTGGTAGAAAAATGCCAAAGTGTAGATTGAAAGAGTACATGGAAACCCATGAAAGATATAAAAAGTATTTTGTCTTTTATGTAATAAAATGTTCAGAACGCATCACTGCATGCATATTCATAAAAAAAATCTCACAACAACACGTGTTGGCCATGTAAAATATGTGGAAACATGGTTTTGAAATATCGCCTAGCAGACCACATGAGAAACCACAACGAATCAATACAATGTAAAGTATATGGTTTAAAACTCGCAAGTTCAAAAAGTCTTAAACTTCAAATGTCAACTCACACAGGAGAACAGCCATTTGTATGTAACAGTGCTTCCGCCAGGATTTCAAAAGCGGGGGTGTTCAGAAATTTAAAGGGGGTGGAGGTGCTTGACTTTCAGAACACTTATAGCTATTATTTTTACCTTTTTTGTATTATCCTAAAATTCTGCAATAACACGATAGATGACACCTTTCCACTGCAACCCTAACTTCAACAAAGTAGAAAATGTTGGATTGGCCTTTTAGTTTCATGTTTTTCCTATTTTGCGTGAATACCCATTACAATCAAGGTAAGTTATAATGTTAACGAGCTAATTCACTTGTCTGATGTTGAACTAAAATCCATCGTAGTTTTCGTGATTAATCTATGCATGGAGAAGTAAAGGTCGGATGTTCTAAATTTATCATTTCTCTTGTCATTCTTAGATTTCTATTAGCCGTGCCTAAAATGTTCATTTTTCACAACTGAAATCAGTCAGTATTTAGGTTTGTTTAGACGAACTCGATTTGATATCTGAAGTGCTAAAATAACAACATGATATACCAGAACATTTATTGCTTATTGCAGATATTGCACATTTATCGCAATATTGTAAGGGTAACTTAATTCGTTAAAATTTATAGTCAATTCAAATGTAATTTTGTACTTACCAATGTGATTCCTATATCCACGAACGAGGTGAGTTTAATGTCCCTTACAGCAGTGAGGCTATATGAGACGGGACCTACTGATTAACGTGGAATCCGAACCAATGCGCTCCCGCCGGGAGTCAAACTCGGGTCTCCCACACCAAAGGCAAGTACGCTAACCGCTTAGCCACGAAGGAGCTCATATCCACGAATGTATTAATAGTCTTGATGATTATGCATAGTTCGATAAACCCTCCTTTGAACCGATTTCTTCACATTTTCACACATTGTAACACCACTTTATAACCTATACATACCTTATGTGAGTTCGTTTAATAGTCAAGTTAAATATTTCTTGTGTTCCAAATAAAAAAATAAATATTGGAAATATATTTACAAGTATACTTATGAACCGCGGCGCAGTCTTACAAAGATTGAAAATTACTGTTCCAAGTTCCATAAAGTTCTTTGTAATGTAAATTCATTTATTTTGATTCACCCGTGGCCATGGCGGAGTTAGGAATTTTCTCCTGGGGGGCACGGTAGATACAAATGAGAATTGAAGTCTCTTATAGGTGGCATTTTTATTTTTTGTCAGAAAGTTGGGGGGGGGGGGGAACATTGCCCCTATAGCTCCACCTATGCCCATGGCCAGATGTTCTTTTTGTGAGTTAGTTACAAAGGTTATTGCAATGGTAGTACAAAGTATCAAAGATCCTGGGTTCGAGGATCATGCTGTCCAAAACATGAAACATTCTAACCTTGATTGACAGCATTAATACGTAACATAATATTACAGAGTGTAATTATTAGTGTACCCAAAAAGTTATTCGCCACGAAGACGAATTTCGAAAGAAAGCAATATTAAGTTTCCTATCTACTCCAGAATACACTGGGGTAACGTCACAATGAGACGTAGTTAACTCTATCTTGAATAACCTTAATCAATCAGGTATGAATACTGAAATATATGACTTATTATACTTACATAATTACAACCATTCCTACACTGTTAAAAATATAACGACAAGTAAAATTCGCGACTACACAGTGATTTAAACATAAGTACACTTTGGCCGTAAGTTAATTCAGCTAAATGATATAAGTTTCGTACCTAATTATTTACTGCCCTACAGACCACGGATGGGTCTTCGCGGGTTACGAAACACGATAGACTGTGCGGAGAGATCCAGCTCACGCATAGATCTGAATCGTACTGATCATTGAACGAACTGAACAAATTGTTATAAACCATCTCAAATCTCTTCCATATTACAAACCGTAACTTTGACCCAATTACGTCATAGCCCTCTATCTTATTCCACTTTGGCCAAAATATTTTTGATATTTCTAAACTTGGTCACTGCTTTCCTTCCGTCTTGTAATGAGGACGCTCAGATGTACAGTATTTTTATCGAAGAACCTATTTCTTCCGTTTCTTTTGACTGTGACGTTACTTCAAGACTTATATTTCTGTACAGTGGCTGTTAATAGTTTTGCGAAGAATTCTCTTCCGTGTTAGGGACAGTTATTGTTTGTTTTTTATATGAAGTTACTCCTTTCTATTTTTCACTAACGGTTTTAGAAGTTTTTGAATAAAAGAATTTTTTTTCTGGATACCGTCCCTTTTCTCCACTGGAACGTGGTACAATTAATTTTAGTGGACAGTTTTAGTGGTCTTAGTAGCAGATGCTTATATTAATAACCGTAGTCCATACTTAGTTTAAAATAATTTGATGAAAAAGGTAGCATGTAAGAGAGTACTTGGTTCGTACTGTACATGCAAATATTCATTAATTCCAATGATATTAATAACAGTTTATTAAATATTTTCATAATGTAAATTGGGATATCAGTTAGTTTGTATTAAATTTAATATATTTGACCGAAGTATAGAATGAGTTTCTGGTTTTTTGCGCAACTACATTTTTGTGTTTGATTGATAGGCTACTTACTTTGTTTTTCTAAGAAATCCTTCACATCTATTTTGTTTTCTAGCCACTTAAACCAAACATATAGCATTACAAATATCCTGCATTTAAAAATATAGTATTTATTTCTGTATTTGTCCTGATTTTTTATTTTTGTAGAGTTATGTTTTTACTGTCTTGTATTATGTGAAACAACCGTATATCACTAATACACAATCAGTCGTTCTTTCAGAAAAAGTGTTCCGCGGGAGGGGGGACACTTAGTATTCCGGGGGGCACTGCTGTTACTATTCTATTTATTATTATATTACAGACGTATTATTTTGGCCTCCCCCCAAAAAACATGTCTAAAAGAAACATTGTACACAATTGAATATTTCAATAGAGCATGAAAGTTCCATCGCTCTTGTCTTTCTTTAAGCTATGTAGTTAAACTAGTTGTACTGCGGGAATAAATCACATTTTTCATATGAAAACATTTAACTGAAATAATGGTTGTGCTGTTGGCTTCTTTTATATTTTTCTAGTTCATACATCATACACCTTATAAACAAATGTTCATGAAAGTGCCTAACTTTGTAATAAAAAAAATGTAAAGTTTAATTCTTGTTAATAAAGCTGGTACATATCCCTTAGCGTTTTCCTATTTTCTTCCGTAGGATAGGATTGGGCCTACAGGGGGTAATTGACCTCCGGCCTTTGTGACGCCACTAACATGCAGTAAACAGGACCGAGTAGCTATTGTCACATAAGTCTGAGTGGATTTTTTCTAAAGAAAAATTAGATATAAAGCTTTTAGCTTGTGAAATAGAAGAAGCAGATTTATTCTTAGCACTATCCCACCATCGCTTGGTATGCCTGTGAAAACTGCAAATATTCAATAGTATTTACTGAGATAAAACTATTTAATTTAGTTTTTTGAAATAAAGTATCTTAGTGATATATTTGTATTAACGAGTTAACAAAAACTGATAGCAATGACTTAGATAAATCTTGAGTCTTAGTGGTTTATGGAATTCTGACAATCAAATATACGAAACCTACTACCGGTAATAAAAACGTTTTAAAAAATATAAATATTTTGCATTAGCATAGGAGAGAAAATCATATATTCATCAAAGTGTAAACTAAATGTCAAATTTACCTATTAAATTGTAACTCCAATCGAATATAATCCTTAACAATTGAGGATTTTACGCAATCTTTCAACACAAGAAATTAGTCACTCAATAACATTCTAACCTATGGCTCACTACTATTTTTCCCTTTGTATAATATAGTGACATCTCGGTTTACGAACAAGTTTTGTGAAGAGTTTTGTCCCTCGGCTTAGGAACATTATTTAAGGATATGAACGCGTACCACGCTTGTATCGACAATTCTACACTCCCAGTAATGCTTGTTTGTCGTAAATCTCTCAGAGTTCTGTGTTCAAAAACTACTATTTTTCTTTATTTCTGCACATTTTGTCATTTTTAGCTCTCATGCCACTTCATTTAATTTAGTGTTATTTATTTGCATTTATAAAACATACTGCTACCTTCTATATTTGTTGCAAAAAACATTTAGAAATGTAAAATATACATATAGCACCGAGTTCCTGTGGCTAGAACGGATTAATTGTATTTACAGTAATTTCGATGGAAAAAATAATTTCGGTTTACGAACAGTATTATAAAATGAATTATGTTCGTAACCCGAGGTTCAGTTTATTTGAATATTCCCAATTAAGGTTTTCTTCTCAGAGTATAGATTGTGCCTTATGCCGTAAATTTACCTGTCAGAATAAATGTAATTCGACACTTACAAACGTGATATGTAATCAAGATAAAATTTACTAGAAATGTAATGCGCCATATTACAAAAGAGCTAATATGAGTAATTAGCATTGTGGAAAAAATGTTGAAAAGGCCCATCGGTTTGTTACCAATATAGTTTCGAAACCTCTTTCCAGCTATGTTGTTTCCTTTCGCAATACCATTCATATTTGCATTGCTCTGTTTTTGAAGAATTATTCTTTTAAATTAACTGTAAAAGTTTGTGAAGTAATAATTCCAGTTTGTTTTATCTCTGTGACAAGTACTTTTTCAAATATTTTACGCTTTGTATGTGTATGAGGCAAATTGACTTGTATGACTTGTGGACTGTCTTTACTGTCTTTTAGGATAATCGGATTTGATTCTTTTCATTGCTATATTATTTCCTTTTATTTTAGACATTCAGTATACCTTTGGTAGCACCAGAGTGCCAAGTTTTATAATTACTTCATTTTTTAGACCATCGGAAGCAGTTGTTGTTCCGTAACTTCTATATTATCTCATTTGTGTACTGATATCTTTTTTTTTTTTTTTCATGTTTACTTTGTATTTCATTATCTGTCGTATGTAAGCTGGAAGAACTTCTTCTATTACCCTAGGAGACCAAATATTTTAGTTTGCCGGTAGTTACTTACCCTTTACATTGTTTACCAAATACTAAATAGCGTAGCTACTGGATTCAGGCCTCAGATATGGTGTCCTCCCCTAGTGTCGTTCTACTGTTCTGTTTTCGTATAGAAAGTTTATGTAGAAAGATCTTTTACCTAAGTTGCTTATAGGTTGTCACATTACTTTCTCTGCTACAGGCGTATGTTCGGGGGTGAAGCACATGGGTGCTTATTCTGGGTGGCTAAGAGGTCCGGACCTCCGAAGTTTCTTGTGAATCCGAATTAGTATTAAAAGCCTCAACGATGTCCTGTTACAAGATGTAGAGCTCCGCTTGTCCTATTGGTTTGACTAGATATAGATTTCGTGTAATAAACCTACGTACCATTCCTTTTCTCAACAATATAGCAAGTCGGAAACTACCGTCGGCTATACCCTAATCGCTGGTCTATCCAATGCTACAAATATACTGTTAAGTTGAATATGGTACATACTGTTTTTCTTCTAAGGTGATACCCATACTCCCAACAGTGATTAAAAACTATTTGTAAGTACTACGAAAAGTCAGCTTGGGGTTATTATAATTATCTCACTAAACCTAAAAATCAGTGAATTTTTACTTTTATTGACTCAGGACTTATCCTAAATTTTGATAACTGAGGATCGATAGAAAAGAGCGTCTCATGATTAAGCACGTCTTAAATAAACACTTCTGCTGCAAATAAAATGATCCCACTTTTCGTGTAATCAAATCTTAAAGGAAAAAGTAAGATAAACGCGGACTCCTTTTAAAATCCGTTAAGATTTAGAAAATGATTCTCCTTACAAGGGAGGGTCACGAAGTTGCTCCGGTAAGATCCGAACGAGACAATTGTGTTTGCATTTGACATGTTATAACTAGAAAAACCCCAAGGTTATACGTGCCACCGGGCGGAATATCGTGAGTTACAACATATTTTGTAATGTAAAAGCTACAAAAAATTACCTGGGAGAATAGTTTGAATCGAGTCATTTGTTCGTAAACGATTGGGTAAATGGAAAACTCGGAGAACACGTATCCCATCATTTCAAGGACATACTTTTTGTAGTATAAAAAAAAAAAAAAAAAAAAAAAAAAAAAAAAAAAAAAAAAAAAAACTGCTCCAGGATCCCAGACGTGGTCCAACTCAAAAGTTTCAAATGGCAAAGGGGGTTAAGTAGCACATCGTTTGAAAGCTGTTGTTAAATAAAAGAAAGTGGAGCAAGTATCGACTTTCTACGACAACCCTGTGCAAAATGGCGGCCGGTCAAAATGTAAACAAAAGCTTAATTGAAAATCTATGGCCACCTTGAATCCAAGATGGCCGCTTAAAACTAATTCGAAAGGATAGGCATACTGAACTGCTGAATCTAGGAAAACCAAATTTGGAATAAATATTGATGAGTAGGTGACGAGAAGATGCGAAATGTTAAAAAAAAAAAACAAAAACAAAAAAAAACGCGACATCTTGAGTTTAAAATGCCTCTCTATGTATTGAACGCATGTCCAGCCCATCACCACTGCTGATACAGAAGCGAAATGTGATATTTACGTTTATGGTTAATAGCAGATATCCACAATATATCAAAGAGTATCATCTGTAATACAGTATGGCTGCCAGAGTGAAAAATGAGTTTAGATTTATGCTCTTTCTTGGAATATTGTGAGAAACCAACAAAGTTTGCGCAGCTCGATGCACTGAAGTGATTTACATGTGGTTTGGTACTGCTCACCAATCTTGTAAATAAATGTTTATATATATATATGTATATATAGTGGCGGGTCCAGGATATGATCAAGGGAGGAGCTAAACCATAATTTGCCGTTTTATCCAGTGTAAAGCAGAATTGAAGCCCATTTTATCCAGTGTTAACCTGAGCATCCAGGGGGGGCTATAGCCCCGTAGACCCCCCCTTGGATGCGCCCTTATATATATATATATATATATATATATATATATATATATATATATATATATATATATATATATATATATATATATATATATATATATATATATACATCCTCCATTCCAAAAGAAACCGAACGATTTAAAAAAACAAAAAAAAGCAATGTACATTTTGGAACAAATCATTTTTATTAATCAATGTATTCCCCTTCTGCATCGATACACATATTTGCACGCTCCAACAAGTTGCCAAACGACTGCTCCATGTCCTTTATTGGAATGGTCTTTAGGACGGCGGTCGTCGCCTTCTCAATGGCATCAATCGATGCGTGCCACTTTCCTTTCATCGCCAAATGCAGTTTCGGAAACAGATAGAAATCGCACGGAGCGAGATCTGGTGAATAGGGCGGATGATGCAACCGAATAATGTGATTTTTGACCAAAAATTCAGTTACAAGTCGCGAACGATGTGATGGTGCATTATCGTCCAAAAGAGTCCAACTGCCGATTTCGCGATATTCGGGCCGAATACGACGAATTCTTGCCAGCAAACGCTTCATGGAGCCCAAGTAAAACTCTCCAGTGACTGTCTGGCCGGGCTGAACAAATTCTTTGTAGATAATTCCTTTTGAATCGTAAAAACAAATCAGCATCACCTTAACTTTTGACTTCACCAAGCGACTTTTTTGGGGTGTTCCTTCATCCGGCGCTCTCCATTCAGCACTTTGCCGCTTTGTTTCGGGCTTATATTCAAAACACCACGTCTCGTCACCAGTTGCAATCGATTTCAAGAAGTTTCGATCCTGCCGAGCGCTTTTAACGATGTCTTTGCAATGCGCAATTCGATCAACTTTTTGGTCTTCGGTGAGTTTGTGTGGTACAAACCGCGAATAACCTTCTTAAGGCCCAAAACTTCGGTCAAAATGCGGTATGCGGTTGTTTGAGGAATGCCTAATTCCATTTCAATAACTTTCACCGACGATTTTTTTTGTTATGTTTGATGAATTCACGCACTTTTTCGATGTTTTCTTCCGATAATCCGGTTCTGGGACGGCCTGATCTTTCGTCATCATCCAGCGTCTCTCTACCCGATTTGAATCGCCTGAACCACTCGTAAACTTGCGTACGGGATAGCCATTCATCACCATATGCATTTTGTAGCATTTGGTGCGTTTCACTAAAAGTTTTACCCAGTTTAACACAAAACTCAATTGCAGCTCGTTGTTTGAAACTCATTTTCCGACCGATGTACACAACACACTGACAGTTGAAACGCAATAACTTTGTTGCCGTGCATCCAAATGTCATGACATTTATACCAGTTGTCAATGAGGAACTACGCCATCTACCGGTAAAATATTACAACAGATGGCACTAGTGGTACTATTTGTTTTCAAAAGTTCGGTTTCTTTTGGAATGGAGGGTGTATATATATATATATATGGTATTAGTTGAAATATTGCGATCAAACAAACGAATGACATACAAATATAACCATTACGAATACGTTACAATAGAGCCCCCAACCTGACAGGTGCAGCAAGTCCTTTATGTATCAACTACGTATGACAAAATTAGAAAAATACCCGAAGGTGTTCAACTTTTGTTGAACAGTATGAATAGCAAGCCAGAGTTGTGTGTTCATCGCATATTCGTTATATTCAACTAATAATATTGAGAGAACCGTGACGAACGAGCATTAGGAACAAAACATATATGTGTTGTTACGGAATGAAATAATAGTTGAAATGAGTCGAAGTTTAGTTGTTCTTTAGTCTTCCTATTATTTCTAAATAAATAATAGAGAAAAGTAAAGATATATATATATTTGTACTGGTATGAATGACATAGGTTTTAAGCGGCCATCTTGGATTCAGGCGGCCATAGATTTTCAATTAAGCTACTGTTGACATTTAGACATACACCATTTTGCACAGGGCTCTCGTAGAAAGTCAAGAATTGCAGGATCTTTTATTTAACAAGAGCTTTCAAACGATGTGCTACTTAACCCCTCTTGCCGTTTGAAACTTTTTAGTCGGACCCCACTGGGACAAGACGTTTTAACTTAAATCGTTATACATTGAAAATAATGCCACACCTCCTTCCCTGACTTCACATTTGTCTCACCGTTTCCGGTTTGTAAGGGTGATCATGGACTTTTCAATTAATTTTTTGCTTACATTTTGACCCGCCGTCATTTTGCACAGGGTTGTCGTAGGGTCGAGACTTGCTCCATTTTCTTTCATTTTACGACAGCTTTCAAACTATGTGCTACTTAACTCCCTTGTCACTTGAAAAGTTTGAGTTGGACCCCTTTTGGGACCCTGGGGCAAAGTTTTTTTTTATCCCAAAAAGTGTGTGCTTGAAAATGATGGGATACGTGTTCGCCGAGCTTTCCATTTAGCCAACTGTTTCGGAACAAATAACCCGGTTCAAACTATTCTGCCAGATTTGTAGCTTTTACATTACAAAATACATATGTTGTAACTCACGACATTTGCCCGGTAGCACGTACAACTTTGCGATTCGTCTAGTTACAATATATCAAATGCAAACACAATTGTCTTGTTCGGATCTCAGCGGAGCCACTTCGTGACCCTCCCTTGTTAGTAATTACAGCAAAGATTTTCTTTTTCTTTTGTAGTAAGTTTCCCCTTTGTGGTGAAGGCCGAAGTAGGAGTGACGTCAGCTAGTTATACATTCTTGTGCATGTGCCTCTTCCTTTCTGTAGCTTCCTGATCTGTCGAATCTCAACCCAGCGTCATACTATGCTACTGAATCAGTATCTTTTCTTTTCTTTTCTTTCTTTTTTTTTAATGGGGAAAAAACGTAGCTGTTGTTTCAGTTATAGAATATCAATGTTGTTTCGAATGGAATTTAAAATTCTACGTTAAACTAAACTCCAACCAATTTTTAAAGAAGGAAATTAAATATAGCGCTTAATCAAAATTAATTTATACTGAACATTCGTGTTTATTCTAAATGCTCAAATGAGACGAAATAGAACCGAGTGAGATTAAATTTGGATCTTAAAATGTAATATAAATTCGTGTCATTAAAGAAGTGAAGTAGAACTAAATGCAAAATGCTTCGCTAACTGTAAATTAAATTTGTGTGAAGGAATTCCATAAAGGGTCCCTAAAACTGTATCATAATTACTGAAATTAACGGGAAACGTGATTAATTGTAATAAAAAAAAGAATTAATTAAAAACGTGAATTTAATTTTACATTGGATTAAAATTAAAGTTGTGAAATTATATCATAAGAGTTTTCGTTAAAAGGAGATTTGTCAAAATTAAGTTAAATAGAGTTAATGAAGATGTATTTTATGAGATTCCTTAATACTTAAATAAAACTTGTAAAAGTTGCCAAACTAAAGTTTTAAACCGGAAACGTTAATAAGAGTGAGAATCTACATGCTTGTTTAAATCGTCATACAGTAAATCGCGTATAACTTCTCGGTCAAAGTAGGGCAAAATGAAACTATTCATTTTTGCATTCAGCGAAGTATTTGATTTAAACAGAAGTGATTGATGTTTTAAGGTAGAAATAATTCCTTAAACTTAAGGGTTTTTTTTTTTTCTGTTGAAGATTCGTTAATGGTCAGCCTAAGTTACGATACTGAGACATACGTAACAAGGAACATAAATGAGTGTATGTGAAATAATAATAATAATAAAAAGAATAAAAAATATTCATGTTATGAAACGTAATTTCCTTTGTCTCATAATAAAACAAGTGTGCCAAATCGTACAGAGTGTAGGTAAATTATAATTTTGGGTTATATCTCATTAACTATCCTAGCGTCATAATTTAAAAAAAAGAAAAGGAAGATTGCTTAGGTTGTAGTCAAACTTTGCTACAGGGTGCCCAATAAAAATAATAGAAAAAAGGGTTTTAAAGACTTTTTACAAGATAGAACATACTAATAATAAAAATTGGATTTTAATGTTAGAATGGATTTGACAATTCGTTATTAAGATAGTACTTTCAAAGAGATACGTGCAAAGAACAAGTGAAAGTATTTTAATATATCTTTTCAAAATTATAAACGTAATTAACAGGACCATTAGCTCTTCCCTTTTTGTAAACTTTCGTACACGCGCTGTCAATTTTTATTTGAGAAAAACCTCTCCAGAAGGGAATTAAACACTATTATGGACAGTTTACTTTGACGTTATTCCGAAAAAAGATATATATATATATAAAGTGTAGAGTGGTTTCAAAATAGACGGAGAAACTTCAAGAAGTCATTCTACATGCAGTCTATCTTGGTTTTATATACAAGACGAATAAAACACTTCGTTCAGGAAGATCAAGATAGCAGTCTTGGTCTGGTTTTGCTCGTTACTATTAATGATAAAGCAATAGACTTTGGTCTTGCAGTCTAGGTCTACTGTATGCAAAAGCAGGACTCGACTTGCAAGGCAAAGAACATCTGTGCAAGACCAAGACAATTTTGCCTTGTCTTGCTCATTCTTCGTGGATACCACTTTTCGATACTAATTCTCGTCCATATAGAACCCAGAGTTTTCTCCAAAACGGAAAAAAAGAACCTAAAAAAAAAAAAAAACATGGACCCAGGTGTTAGTTTTTTTTTCAAACCTTGGTTGTAGTAAGTTTTACCATAATAGTTGGAGAGGTTATCATACAACATCAGTTTTTAGGTTTACAAATAAATTACTTTTTCCCGGAGATTAGGCATAAAGATTTTTAACTCGCCCGTACATTTTGTTCAGCACAAGGACACCTAATGATCAATCATTTCTCATGTTTGATTTGTTTTCGTTATACGCTAATAAGATAGTAGAATTTAAATATGTGACGCAGATACATGTCTCCGTTATGGATGTCTCAATTAGACCACAATAACTCAATCAGTTTATGATATGGAGGTTGGTGCGACGGTAACCAAATGAGGAAGTGGTAAGGAAAATCAAGAAAAAATGGAAGCAATGGAGACAGTAATAATAATATTTAAAGAAACCAATTAGTACACTGGTTGAAAGGAAATCGTGTTCTGAAGAAAATGATAAATGGTGTAAAAGTCAAATAACGAAAGGAATGCAATTACAATCAAGTATATACGATCACTTCTATCTCAAAAGAAATTTTAACCGGAATATCAGTGCAGATTGTAATATAATCTACCAGACATGGCAGTTCCTTTCGTTATTCTTATTATTACTATTATGTAGAATCTAAATTACTTTTGTTAATGTTAATAATAAAACAATAGTAACTGAGAAATAATTCAGTAATGATCAAGTGAAATAACATGAAGTGTTACATAAATTTATTCTGAATTCAATGTTAAAATATAATAGAAGTTATACTAATTTTTGTTATTAGTATTATTTAGTTGGAATTATTTTTCAGAATTATAGACCAACGGGAGATGGTTTGTAGCAAAATATGTCCTGTATGTGGAAAGGAGCTCTTTGGGAGAAAGAGAGTTCGGTGGGAACATATGTGGAACGAACATAAAATCGGTCAATATAAATGTCAACATTGTCCTAGAAGTTATAATGAACTGTATGTTTTACGAAGACATATAGTGATACATTCAACTTCTCGTACTAAAGACTTTACATGTGAGCTTTGTGACAAAATGTTTTTAGAGAAAAAGACGTTAGTAAAACATATTCGTTTTATTCACTACAAAGAAGAAAGAAAATTTAATATAGTAAGTTGTGAAGTGTGTGATAGAAAAATGCCAAAGGTTAGATTGAAAGAGCATATGGAAACTCATGAAAGAGAGAAAAAGAATGCTTGTCCTTTATGTGATAAAATCTTCAGAACGTATCACGGCCTACGTAAGCATAAAAGAAGTCACGACAACACATGTTATTCTTGCAAAATATGTGGAAAGATGGTGATGAAATATCGCCTAGCACACCACATGAAAAGCCACAACGAATCAACACAATGTGAAGTGTGTGGTTCAAAACTTTCAAGTTCAGTCAGTCTTAAACTTCATATGTCAACTCACACAGGAGAACAGCCATTTGTATGTAATATCTGTGGTCGAAAATTTGCTCGTTCCAACAATCTGAAAACACATTTGGATCTTCATGCAGGAATTCGTAAACTTGAGTGTGCTATATGTGGAAAAAGATTTGCCCAAAAGTGGAATTTACGAACCCATTTGACATCATGTCAGAAGAATTCCTCTTCAGTTTGAAATTAATATTATTATTACGGAGTCACTGGAACCGTTGTAGTATTTAAGTCTGAGTTGCAAAATAAATATTTTTTTACTTTTGATACTGGCATTATGATTATTTATTGAGTAATTTAATTTATTGTAACGCATTGAGAATCAATTAATTTGAGTGGACAGTTTTAGTAGTCTTAGTTGCAAATGTGTAGAGATTTGTAACAGAAATCTATATTTATCTTAAAAAATAATGGAAACTCTAGCACATAAGAGAGTACTTAGTTGGTACTGTACATCTAGATATTTATTAACTCCAATACTGTTAATAACAGTTTATTCAATATTTCATAATATAAATTGGGACATCTGTTAGTTTGTATAAAATGTTTATTATGTTCGATGGAAGTGTAGAATCTGTTTCTGGTTTTTTGCTCAATTACATTTTTATATTTGGTCCTTCCCTTTTCTAAGGAATCTTTCGCGTCATCTACTATGTGCTCTAGTCATTTAAGCCAAACGTAAAGAATTACAAATATCTGCAGTAAGAAATATAGTAGGGTAAAAGCACCAGTGATCGTCACTTTGAGGTTGAAAAATTACTGTTTTGTCTCTTCTGTGACATCGTGAATCTTTTGGAGCTGTATTATAGTTGGAAAGACACATTGATCCTTTCTATACATAATCATGTAGTTAGAATTCAAAGTCGAATACAGAGGTTGTTCAACCCACGTTTGGCCGATTTCGTTCCTTCCCCTCCCGGGCAGAATGGTCACCCGACCTGGCTCGTGGCGTCCTGTAGTGTTCTGCAGTGGCTTCCTGGGAACGGAGTTGTTTTTCCGCGCGGACGACAATAACGCACAAAACAGGACCATTGTTGTGAGTGTTGTGTTAAATTTGTTTCCAAGTGTATGGGGTTCTGCTCTGTGACCAAAATGCCGTCCAAAGTATGCCGGTTTTGGGAAGGCTATGTTGCGGCTCTTTATGACGCCCACTTTAGTGTTTCTGTCATTAGAAAACAGTGCAAGAAGAATGGTTTCAACATCAGTTTAAGTGAAATAAAAAATGTTATTAAATAGTACAAGGTAAACTGAAGATTCGTAGGGTGGCGAAGAACTGCAAAATAAATTCGCAGTATTTTCAGGAGCAGATCATGCGGCCGATCTACGAGCATGAGATTCCAACAATGTACGGAAATGACGCCAATCTGGTGTGCATTTACATGAACAAGGCCTCATCACATACCTCACGATCGTCCCTCGCATTCTACAGGGAGATGGAAGAGGTAAGTGGTGATACCTTTCAATGAGGTACCTGTTAAATCTCCAGATGCAAGTCCTATGGACTATTGTGGATTTGGATTGCTGAAGCGGGCTTTGGGAAGACGGCGTATAACTGTGGAAGGACTTTGGAAAGCTGTTCAAAGGGAATGGGACAAGATTCCCCTCCCAGTTCTTCAGAGAAGCCTATTACAGTGGAAATTACGCTGTCGGGCTATTGTTAGGAACCAAGGGAAACACATCGAGCACTTACGGACCTGGCGCCATGGATTCTTCTAAATTTTTAGGTAAGTCGAAATTGTCCAAATGTAGACTAAACAACCTCTGTAGCTGTTGAAGAAAAAACAATATCTTTTTAAAACCTTGTATTTCACCAGTAGTCATCTCAAAATCGAAATGTTCCTGTGGTCTTCATGGTTTGTATCAGTGTTCGTCAGGCACATAACTTGACATAATTTATTCAAAAACTTAACTGTTGATCAGTTTAAGGTTAAGGATAAAGTATGAAGTAATAAACTTAATAACTGCACGTCACTTTTAGCACTGAAGAAAGAAAATAATGTTTTTACATACCTTTTAAAGCAAATTGAACAGGGATTTCCCAAGTGGGCCCAGCCCGAAAAAGTCGCTGTTTTTTTTCGAGTTGGACCCACCTGAAAAAAAAGACACTAAAACCCACTTGGGTTTTTGAGCTTTTTGTATATTATTGCTACATCTAAGGTGATCTCATTGAAAGTGATTTTTATCAGATTTTGGACTTTCTTTGGGCGAATGAGATGCTTTCACATTAAGATATACAACAACATTCAACATAAGACCTTTATGAAATTCTGAATGCACGGAATGAATAATAATAATAATAATAATAATAATATAAACACCTTAGCTTGTGATAATTATAGAACAAATGAATGCATGCATTATGCTTATAGCCTATTTAAAGTAAAATATGCAATTTTATATTAGAATATGCTTTCCTTGAATACGCTCACTGACTCGGCGTCGCCAAGGGACGTTTTCCGTCATATGTTGACGGGTTTAATTCCATAGGTGCCTGTATTACCAGTAACTATGTAAATACATTAGTATTATTTCTTACCTCTGATGGTAACACAAGTTATTGTTCAGTAAAATCTGGTTTTCCAACAATAATAGCTTAGTCCAGTCATATGTTGCTAACTAACTTAGTCTATGGCCTATGGAACCCTAAGGTTCAACGTTGGGTTCACAAAGGCTCTCCATTGACTTCTATTCTTAGCCAACTGGATCCAAGTTCTACTTTGTATCCCTATATCTGCGAAATCCTTCTTAATATTGACCTCACATCTGTGCCTAGGTCTTCCTAATGGTCGTTTTCCGATTGGTCGCCCAGTTGAGACTGAAAGCGTTCCTACCGTCTTCCATCCTGGCTACATGACCTGCCCACCTGAGTCTCCTAGATTTGATGACCCTAACGATGTTTGGTAAACCATATAAATTATAAAGTTCCTTTTTATGAAGTTTCCGCCATTCCCCATTCCAGTTCCTGTTGGGTCCGAATATTCGTCTCAGGATCTTGTTCTCAGATACTGTCAGTCTACGTTCTTCCCTCAGAGTAAGCGACCATGTTTCGCAACCTTACAGGACAACAGATATGATTATAGTTTTATATATTTTAAGCTTCAAATTTCTCGACAAAATTCGCGAATTTTCTGTTTCAGTCGACATTTAATTTGTTGGTGAATATGGTTTTCGTTTGTTAATATTTATCCTAGATATTTGAACGTATCCACTTTATCAAACGTACTATTTGATATGTCATTTGTTGCTACTCTTCAAATAAGCATTCTGTAGAATCAGCACCAGCAATAGCGTAAAAATTCTTGTCAAATTTAAGAAGCTTAATGTTCAGAGTTCCGAAGACTACGTAACGCATACCATTTCAAGTGCTGAATTCAAACTTCCGTACTAATTGAAGTTTCGATGTACAGTAAAGAAAGCTACATTTTCGAAAAGAAACCAGTCGTGAAAGAAGTGCTCAAAAAATCCCCGTAATTGAACTAGAGATGTAAGGGCTCGGAAAAAAAAACCCGGCTTTTTTTTTTTTAAAAAAGTTCTTTCTGCTTCGCTTTTTTGCTTGGGAAATTTTGGGCTTTTTTGAAAATTCTGCATTAAATTGATAAAACAGATTTTGTTTTGCTTCTCTATAACACAAAAAGTCATTTAATTAGTGGTTGATGTCGATAATAATAAAAAACCTCGAAAATAAACCATGAATTTCGAAAAGATATTTCAAACAATTTTACTTCTCAACATATTTACGTTATGACTTCCAAAGGATTAACCAATGTATATAATAAGATTTTTCTTAACCTCCTATATACAAAAGTAAGCAGGGTTGGCAAAAACCATGGTTGTTTATAAAAATGACAAAAACCCGGTTTTTGGGGGGAGTTTAAACTAGTTTTTTTTGGCTTAAACCAGGTTTGTAGGGTTTAGATATTTTGCTTTATGTATTTATATTTTATATTGACAGAAATAAGTTTGTTTCGCCTTGGTGTTATGCAACAACGGGGTTATGCTGGAAGAGGCCACATAAGCTTAAAGAAGTCCGGCCAGTAAATTTCTTAAATTGGGAAGCTCCCGCCCTAGCCAGCGGGAAAATCCCGTCATTACTCTAAATGTAAAACAATAATGGAAAAATTCTGTTATTGCTTTGCATGTAAAATTTAAGGGTCAACGTATCATAATCAGCACGCTAAAACTGAGGTACTAAATTACAAATTTAGCACGTACATATCATTGAAAGTCCAATCCAAGCTAATGTTGGAAGTTACGTAGGCAATCGATAAATTTTGCCAATTTCTATCAATATATTTAAGCAACCTTGGCTTCTTTATAAAACAACAGGCGTTCAGGCATGCAGAAATATACAATTTGGTTTCGTTTCGTATGTTCAGGCTTAACATCCTTACGTAATACCCGAGGTTATCAAGGAGAAGACTTTCGCTTAAAGTGACATCCGAACCGCTACTTTGTTTACGCATGAAAGAAGGGTTGTGGTTTGACCGAGAATTGAACATGGGACACCTTGATTAAAAGGTGAAAAGGAAATAAAACTAATGCAGATGGTTTGGTGTGTGGAAACGTCACCATGAAGTTCACATGATTCGCATTTTTCGTTCTTTTTATTTATTTATTTATTTTTTTTGGTTTAAACCAGTTGTTTATTATAAAAAAAAGAAAAAATAGCTGGTGTAAACCAGCCAACCCTAAAAGTAAATACTTCTTTTAAAAAATACACAAATAACTAGCAAAATTCTATGTAGTATTTTTACTTCAAAATATTCCATACCCTCTTTTTGGAACAAAATAAAATTAAAATGAAACATGAGAGAAATACTTCGATTTATATGATACTCTTAAAGGCTGCACATCTAGAGCTTTTGGTTCTATATATTCTTGGAATTCTAGTTTTATATAACCACCATCACGGTTTACTCAGTCCTCAAGTTTTCTGAAGTTTTAACAAGAGGGATTCAACATATGAAGGGTGTGAGGCAAGAACATGGTAACTCACAATTTTACTATTTTAAGAAATTAGAGATTTTCTTCTGCACAATCCATTTTGAAAGTCGGAAAGCTGATTTTTCACATAAGACTATACATGAAGGATTAAACGAAGCGGTATGCGTTGCTGTCTATCTGGTGCTGCATAACTCAGCAATTGAAAATTTGTTGGTTACCATGTTCTTGGCTCACACCCCTCATATCATTACGAAACTCCCCCCCGCGCACCCACCACCACAAAAAAAAAAAAAAAAAAGACTACGGAATATATTTAAGATAAATACAACTGCACAACATGACTGAGTGGAGCTTTTGCGCTTCTATCGGGAAGTCTGGGGTTCAACCTAGCATTCGACCATTCTGACAAAGCTTGTCTTGATTCCATCTGTGAAGTAGAAATAGTGCGTGTACTTTGAGTTGGCCGACTTCCTTTCTTATTACTAATTTTAAATCGTTATTATTACTAATTACCAGCAATGACGGTTTTGCGAAGGTTAGGGTGGGGGGGCGGCGGTCTTTCAGACTGAAGCCTGTTCCCCAAAATTACGGAATGTCTAAAACAAACGAAATATCTATTAGTTATGCCTTTACTCATAAACTTTAAGCCAGTGGTGCCCCCCCTTATGTCCATGACGCACCCCCTAATTGTCTATCTGTAGGTGTTCTTCCATGAAAAAATCTTTTCGATTTTTACCCCCCTCAAACATATTTATATAGATTTTTACCCCCCAAATATTTCAATGACGCAGTTTGCATCATATCCCCCCTTTGTGGGCACCCCTGCTTTAAGCTCCCGTCAAATAAAAATTACGAATGTTTACAAAAACTAAACGGTTAGAAAAACCCTTTCTAAAATACTTTTCTAAATCCGCCACTGATTCTCAGTATAAAATGATCTTCAAGGTTGTATCCGGAAGATTATTGCTAAATATATAAACGAAACGAAATATTAGTTATGCCTGTACTCATAAACTTCAAGCTCCTCCCAAATAAAATTAGGACATTTTAGAAAACGAAACAATCAGAGAAACCCCTCCCAAAGTACTTTTCTCAATCCGCAACTGATTATTTGTATAAATTAGTATTCAAAGTTGTATCCGGAAAATTATTGCTAAATCATTGCACAGCTACAGTATAATAGAAATGTGGAAGTACGGTTTGACGGGCATATTGAAAAACTTATGCTTTGACGGATATATAGAAAAACGTAAGTTTAACTTTTGTGCTAGAAGCTAGAGTACTAAGCTCTAAGAAATGAAACACGGATGACAAACTAAAATGATCTAGAGAATAAAAAAAAAAAAATGTCGATAACTCAAAAGTTAAAATAAAGTTAAATAGCCTGTAAAATTGCCCTCAAATACTACATTCTTCATGTTAGCTTTAATTCGTAAAACATGTGCTCCATACATCTTGATGGTGAATTTCAGAGCGAAATATGGCATTTAGGTCATTGAATTCTTATCTAACTATAGAACATACTATAAGAAAGCTATTTAGATAGAAAAATCATGAAAATGAAAACAGCCAAAATTTCCAAAATTCTCTTTTTTCCCCAAAAAAAGCCGTCTTTTTTGCATCTAAATTGAACACACAAAGCATCGGAAGTGAACTTCCACAATACAATCATTTATTTTACGATTGAAAATATTTATTTCATATACGACATTTTAAATTTAAATTAATGTATTTGGTATTCATATTTGGGGAACGTCAATGAAGCTCCTGGGATGACTCGACCTATATTTGTTAGTTTGTCTGCTTGTACCACACACACTACAGGGTACAATTTTCGGTCTTTTAAGTTTAAATTTTCAGGGTACAAGCACGAGACACACCAAATTTCCTGTAGAGATTTTGGCGGCATACCAACTTAAAATTTTAGGATGGCGGGTTTTTTTTTAAAAAAAAATAGCGGGTTATCCATGCTACAAAACGCAATTTTCGGTCTTTAAGTTAAAATTTTCAGAGTAGAAGCACACGACACTCTAAGTTAGCTATATATATTAGCGGCGATCCAACGTAAACTTTCAAAATGGCGGCCATTTTTCAAACTAGCGGGTATCCGTGCTACAAGGTGTAATTTTCGGAGTTTCAAGTTCAGATTTTGAGGGTAGAAGCAGGAAACATTCTAAATTTACTGTATAGATTTTCTCGGCGTTCCAATGTAAAATTTCAAAATGGTGGCCATTTCTTAAAAACAGCAGTGAATAGAAAATTGTTGCTAGTTGTGACAATGACAATCTTAAAATATAAACCACATTTTAACACTTTTACCCCAACGGCATTGAAATATTTCGAAAAAAAAAACAAAAAAACAGTTAAACCCGAAAACACCCATATGGACCCAGGTGGGTTGTTTTTTCAAAAATCCGGGTTTTTTCAAATCCTGAATTTGAGAAATGTTAACTGATTTCATAACTTAACTATACATCACCTTGAGCTCAAGAATACACTATAAAATAACTAACTCACTCACTCTATGGAACCCGGAGGTTCAATGCCGCGTTCACAAAAGCTTTCCACTGACTTCTATCCTTAGCTAACTGTATCCAGTTTCTACTTTGTATTCAAATCTCTGCGAGATCCATCTTAATATTGTCCTCCCATCTGCGCCTAGATCTTCCTAATGGCCGTTTTCCGATTGGTCTTCCAGTCACGACTGAAAGCGTTTCTACTTTCTTCCATTCTAGCTACATGACTCGCCCACCTAAGCCTCCTAGTGTTGACGACCCTAACAATGTTTGGTAAACCATATAACTTTTGTAGTTCCTCTTTATGAAGTTTCCGCCATTCCCCATTCCCGTTTCTCTTGGGTCCGAATATTCGTCTCAGGATCTTGTTCTCAAATACTTTCAGTCTATGTTCTTCTCTCAGAGTAAGTGACCATGCTTCGCAGTCATACAGAACAACAGGCATAATTATCGTTTTGTATTTTAAGCTTCAGATTCCTCGACAGAATTCGCGACGACAAGAGATTTTGAACCGAATAGTAACACGAATTCCCTGCTTTTAGTCGACATTTAATTTCTTCGTGAATATGATTTTCCTCCGTTAATATTGATCCTAGATATTTGAAACTATCCACTTGATCAAAAGTGTTATTTAATATTTTAACGCATCCATAATTTGCTGTATTCCGCTCCCGACGCACTTCCATGTATTTAGTTTTCTCTGCATTTACTTCTAAACCCATGTCCCTGCAAACGTTTAAGAAGATCTCTGCATTTCTTTCTATTGTTCTCCTATCATCCCCTACACTATAAAATACTAAGATGAATACAATAAATTACCGTACGTTAAGCAACCAAGAATTAAAATAGAAACTTTTTAGGCTAACTATATTGTATTTACACGGTGTTAGTGCTATATTTATTTATTTTTTTGATTAGTCACGATCAGGATTAGGGATGCGTACGAAACAAGATTTGGGGCTGTCTCCTCTCGAAAAGGTGCGTCGAAAGTGATGTCTCGAAAACTATCTGTTTCTATTGGAAAAGATCTGTCTCGTCTTGAATTTCGTAACGACAGTTCTGTCTCGTTTCGTTTCGTGCGCAACTCTAATCAAGCCCGTAGTTCAGAGTTCGATAGGGCTTTGTGATATCCGGATTTAGATATCCATAATCGATATAAACAAAATATCGAAACTTGTTCGATATATCGAAACTTGTTCGATATATCGAAATATCGAACTAAAAATATTCGAATATAGAAAATATATAAATATCGATATTTTGATATTTGAGAATATCAATTGTTCGATCAAAATATTCCTGCAAAAGTGCTCTGCTTCTTCTATTTCATAAGCTAAAAGTTTTAGATCTAATTTTTCTTTTAAAAAAATGTACTCAGACTTATAAAGATAGCCAATTTGTCGTTTACTTCAAGTTAGTGGCGCCACAACGGCCGAAAAGTCAACTACACCTTGTACGCTCAATCCAATACCACGGAAGAAAATAGTAATGTGATAAGAGATCGAAGCCAACGATGTACCATATTTATTAACAAGAATTAAACTTTCCTATTTATAGTTGCAGAGTTAGGTAGATTCACGATCACTTGTGTATCAGGTGTATGATGCACAAATTGTAAAAATATGAAAGACGTAAACAGCACAAGTCATTTCAAGTAGGTGTTTTCATATGAAAAAAAAAGTGACTTTCCGCAGTACTAGTAGTTTAACTCGGGATTTTAAAAAGAGACAAAAGCAATCTGACTTTTATGCTCTATTGAACTATTCAATTGTGTATTACTGGTATATGATGTTTCAGAAAATACAAGACAATAACAACTACATCTACAAGATAACATACATCAGATAAAGAAATACATAGGGTAAAACCACCAATGGTCGTCACTGCACCAGTAATCGTCGTTTACGCACTAAAATTCTTAAAATAAGAAAAGCACATGAGATTAAAAGTTCAGATATACGCTGCTAGCTTCGTCATACTCTTCCTCACAATTTCACGTGTAACAACAGAACCATTGGTGGAAGAATGCTTTGGGGGAAAGTAGCGAAGTATGTGATGAGACAATATGCAGAATAATATTCACTTGTGTAAAAGCATAAGCAAATCAGGTATATTTCTGGCTACTTATCAATTGCGATACTATTGTTTTTATTAATCTGAGTACGGGTGTGGCGACTACTGGATTGCATTTTACTCACTTGTACAAGACTTCGCCACACCTGACGGCTACTGGGTCATACTTTGTATATGAAGGGAACCAATAGTCGTCACGGAAATTAACACTGTCAATACAACTTTTGCCCGCTTTATTAAAACTGTGAATCTTGTATTCTCGCTAGTTACACCGAGATTTCGAAATCCTGGGGGACGGGGGGAATTCCCAAACTAAATATTTTTGTGAGAAAATTTCTCGTACTAGAAAAACCTGCTGGAGGGGGTAGAACGAAGTAAAATAATGCCAGAAGTTTGCAAAATAATTACAGTAATTCACATGTAATTAAAGTGTATTTCATATCTAATTAATGGGTGATCTCGTGTGGTCAGTTGTACAGCATAATCCTCCCCTTTTTTTTTTTAGTTCTCCAGTCAGTCTTCCTACTTCGACTATCATGATTTCACACCCTGGTTACACCCTGATGTGGCTAATCATGAACAGGGACTTAGCCAGGGCGCTGGTCCATGGGGTCCAGTCCTCTCCCGAAAAAATACTACTTATAGAAAATCGGTTAGCAATTTTCACATTAATTTTAAAGGTGGCACAGTTGGAGCCTAGGATGTGGAATATTTTGATCGAACAATTGATATTCTCAAATATCAAAATATCGATATTTATATATTTTCTATATTCGAATATTTTTAGTTCGATATTTCGATATATCGAACAAGTTTCGATATATCGAACAAGTTTCGATATTTTGTTTATATCGATTATCAATATCTAAATCCGGATATCACAAAGCCCTATCGAACTCTGAACTACGGGCTTGATTAGAGTTGCGCACGAAACGAAACGAGACAGAACTGTCGTTACGAAATTCAAGACGAGACAGATCTTTTCCAATAGAAACAGATAGTTTTCGAGACATCACTTTCGACGCACCTTTTCGAGAGGAGACAGCCCCAAATCTTGTTTCGTACGCATCCCTAATCCTGATCGTGACTAATCAAAAAAATAAATAAATATAGCACTAACACCGTGTAAATACAATATAGTTAGCCTAAAAAGTTTCTATTTTAATTCTTGGTTGCTTAACGTACGGTAATTTATTGTATTCATCTTAGTATTTTATAGTGTAGGGGATGATAGGAGAACAATAGAAAGAAATGCAGAGATCTTCTTAAACGTTTGCAGGGACATGGGTTTAGAAGTAAATGCAGAGAAAACTAAATACATGGAAGTGCGTCGGGAGCGGAATACAGCAAATTATGGATGCGTTAAAATATTAAATAACACTTTTGATCAAGTGGATAGTTTCAAATATCTAGGATCAATATTAACGGAGGAAAATCATATTCACGAAGAAATTAAATGTCGACTAAAAGCAGGGAATTCGTGTTACTATTCGGTTCAAAATCTCTTGTCGTCGCGAATTCTGTCGAGGAATCTGAAGCTTAAAATACAAAACGATAATTATGCCTGTTGTTCTGTATGACTGCGAAGCATGGTCACTTACTCTGAGAGAAGAACATAGACTGAAAGTATTTGAGAACAAGATCCTGAGACGAATATTCGGACCCAAGAGAAACGGGAATGGGGAATGGCGGAAACTTCATAAAGAGGAACTACAAAAGTTATATGGTTTACCAAACATTGTTAGGGTCGTCAACACTAGGAGGCTTAGGTGGGCGAGTCATGTAGCTAGAATGGAAGAAAGTAGAAACGCTTTCAGTCGTGACTGGAAGACCAATCGGAAAACGGCCATTAGGAAGATCTAGGCGCAGATGGGAGGACAATATTAAGATGGATCTCGCAGAGATTTGAATACAAAGTAGAAACTGGATACAGTTAGCTAAGGATAGAAGTCAGTGGAAAGCTTTTGTGAACGCGGCATTGAACCTCCGGGTTCCATAGAGTGAGTGAGTTAGTTATTTTATAGTGTATTCTTGAGCTCAAGGTGATGTATAGTTAAGTTATGAAATCAGTTAACATTTCTCAAATTCAGGATTTGAAAAAACCCGGATTTTTGAAAAAACAACCCACCTGGGTCCATATGGGTGTTTTCGGGTTTAACTGGTTTTTTTTTTTTTCGAAATGTTTCAATGCCGTTGGGGTAAAAGTGTTAAAATGTGGTTTATATTTTAAGATTGTCATTGTCACAACTAGCAACAATTTTCTATTCACTGCTGTTTTTAAGAAATGGCCACCATTTTGAAATTTTACATTGGAACGCCGAGAAAATCTATACAGTAAATTTAGAATGTTTCCTGCTTCTACCCTCAAAATCTGAACTTGAAACTCCGAAAATTACACCTTGTAGCACGGATACCCGCTAGTTTGAAAAATGGCCGCCATTTTGAAAGTTTACGTTGGATCACCGCTAATATATATAGCTAACTTGTTAGCTATATAGCTAACTATATAGCTAGAGTGTCGTGTGCTTCTACTCTGAAAATTTTAACTTAAAGACCGAAAATTGCGTTTTGTAGCATGGATAACCCGCTATTTTTTTTTAAACCCGCCATCCTAAAATTTTAAGTTGGTATGCCGCCAAAATCTCTACAGGAAATTTGGTGTGTCTCGTGCTTATACCCTGAGAATTTAAACTTAAAAGACCGAAAATTGTACCCTGTAGTGTGTGTGGTACAAGCAGACAAACTAACAAATATAGGTCGAGTCATCCCAGGAGCTTCATTGACGTTCCCCAAATATGAATACCAAATACATTAATTTAAATTTAAAATGTCGTATATGAAATAAATATTTTCAATCGTAAAATAAATGATTGTATTGTGGAAGTTCACTTCCGATGCTTTGTGTGTTCAATTTAGATGCAAAAAAGACGGCTTTTTTGGGAAAAAAAAGAGAATTTTGGAAATTTTGGCTGTTTTCATTTTCATGATTTTTCTATCTAAATAGCTTTCTTATAGTATGTTCTATAGTTAGATAAGAATTCAATGACCTAAATGCCATATTTCGCTCTGAAATTCACCATCAAGATGTATGGAGCACATGTTTTACGAATTAAAGCTAACATGAAGAATGTAGTATTTGAGGGCAATTTTACAGGCTATTTAACTTTATTTTAACTTTTGAGTTATCGACATTTTTTTTTTTATTCTCTAGATCATTTTAGTTTGTCATCCGTGTTTCATTTCTTAGAGCTTAGTACTCTAGCTTCTAGCACAAAAGTTAAACTTACGTTTTTCTATATATCCGTCAAAGCATAAGTTTTTCAATATGCCCGTCAAACCGTACTTCCACATTTCTATTATACTGTAGCTGTGCAATGATTTAGCAATAATTTTCCGGATACAACTTTGAATACTAATTTATACAAATAATCAGTTGCGGATTGAGAAAAGTACTTTGGGAGGGGTTTCTCTGATTGTTTCGCTTTCTAAAATGTCCTAATTTTATTTGGGAGGAGCTTGAAGTTTATGAGTACAGGCATAACTAATATTTCGTTTCGTTTATATATTTAGCAATAATCTTCCGGATACAACCTTGAAGATCATTTTATACTGAGAATCAGTGGCGGATTTAGAAAAGTATTTTAGAAAGGGTTTTTCTTACCGTTTAGTTTTTGTAAACATTCGTAATTTTTATTTGACGGGAGCTTAAAGCAGGGGTGCCCACAAAGGGGGGATATGACGCAAACTGCGTCATTGAAATATTTGGGGGGGGGTAAAAATCTATATAAATATGTTTGAGGGGGGTAAAAATCGAAAAGATTTTTTCATGGAAGAACACCTACAGATAGACAATTAGGGGGTGCGTCATGCACATTAGGGGGGGGCACCACTGGCTTAAAGTTTATGAGTAAAGGCATAACTAATAGATATTTCGTTTGTTTTAGACATTCCGTAATTTTGGGGAACAGGCTTCAGTCTGAAAGACCGCCGCCCCCCCACCCTAACCTTCGCAAAACCGTCATTGCTGGTAATTAGTAATAATAACGATTTAAAATTAGTAATAAGAAAGGAAGTCGGCCAACTCAAAGTACACGCACTATTTCTACTTCACAGATGGAATCAAGACAAGCTTTGTCAGAATGGTCGAATGCTAGGTTGAACCCCAGACTTCCCGATAGAAGCGCAAAAGCTCCACTCAGTCATGTTGTGCAGTTGTATTTATCTTAAATATATTCCGTAGTCTTTTTTTTTTTTTTTTGTGGTGGTGGGTGCGCGGGGGGGAGTTTCGTAATGATATGAGGGGTGTGAGCCAAGAACATGGTAACCAACAAATTTTCAATTGCTGAGTTATGCAGCACCAGATAGACAGCAACGCATACCGCTTCGTTTAATCCTTCATGTATAGTCTTATGTGAAAAATCAGCTTTCCGACTTTCAAAATGGATTGTGCAGAAGAAAATCTCTAATTTCTTAAAATAGTAAAATTGTGAGTTACCATGTTCTTGCCTCACACCCTTCATATGTTGAATCCCTCTTGTTAAAACTTCAGAAAACTTGAGGACTGAGTAAACCGTGATGGTGGTTATATAAAACTAGAATTCCAAGAATATATAGAACCAAAAGCTCTAGATGTGCAGCCTTTAAGAGTATCATATAAATCGAAGTATTTCTCTCATGTTTCATTTTAATTTTATTTTGTTCCAAAAAGAGGGTATGGAATATTTTGAAGTAAAAATACTACATAGAATTTTGCTAGTTATTTGTGTATTTTTTAAAAGAAGTATTTACTTTTAGGGTTGGCTGGTTTACACCAGCTATTTTTTCTTTTTTTTATAATAAACAACTGGTTTAAACCAAAAAAAAAATAAATAAATAAAAAGAACGAAAAATGCGAATCATGTGAACTTCATGGTGACGTTTCCACACACCAAACCATCTGCATTAGTTTTATTTCCTTTTCACCTTTTAATCAAGGTGTCCCATGTTCAATTCTCGGTCAAACCACAACCCTTCTTTCATGCGTAAACAAAGTAGCGGTTCGGATGTCACTTTAAGCGAAAGTCTTCTCCTTGATAACCTCGGGTATTACGTAAGGATGTTAAGCCTGAACATACGAAACGAAACCAAATTGTATATTTCTGCATGCCTGAACGCCTGTTGTTTTATAAAGAAGCCAAGGTTGCTTAAATATATTGATAGAAATTGGCAAAATTTATCGATTGCCTACGTAACTTCCAACATTAGCTTGGATTGGACTTTCAATGATATGTACGTGCTAAATTTGTAATTTAGTACCTCAGTTTTAGCGTGCTGATTATGATACGTTGACCCTTAAATTTTACATGCAAAGCAATAACAGAATTTTTCCATTATTGTTTTACATTTAGAGTAATGACGGGATTTTCCCGCTGGCTAGGGCGGGAGCTTCCCAATTTAAGAAATTTACTGGCCGGACTTCTTTAAGCTTATGTGGCCTCTTCCAGCATAACCCCGTTGTTGCATAACACCAAGGCGAAACAAACTTATTTCTGTCAATATAAAATATAAATACATAAAGCAAAATATCTAAACCCTACAAACCTGGTTTAAGCCAAAAAAAACTAGTTTAAACTCCCCCCAAAAACCGGGTTTTTGTCATTTTTATAAACAACCATGGTTTTTGCCAACCCTGCTTACTTTTGTATATAGGAGGTTAAGAAAAATCTTATTATATACATTGGTTAATCCTTTGGAAGTCATAACGTAAATATGTTGAGAAGTAAAATTGTTTGAAATATCTTTTCGAAATTCATGGTTTATTTTCGAGGTTTTTTATTATTATCGACATCAACCACTAATTAAATGACTTTTTGTGTTATAGAGAAGCAAAACAAAATCTGTTTTATCAATTTAATGCAGAATTTTCAAAAAAGCCCAAAATTTCCCAAGCAAAAAAGCGAAGCAGAAAGAACTTTTTTAAAAAAAAAAAAGCCGGGTTTTTTTTTCCGAGCCCTTACATCTCTAGTTCAATTACGGGGATTTTTTGAGCACTTCTTTCACGACTGGTTTCTTTTCGAAAATGTAGCTTTCTTTACTGTACATCGAAACTTCAATTAGTACGGAAGTTTGAATTCAGCACTTGAAATGGTATGCGTTACGTAGTCTTCGGAACTCTGAACATTAAGCTTCTTAAATTTGACAAGAATTTTTACGCTATTGCTGGTGCTGATTCTACAGAATGCTTATTTGAAGAGTAGCAACAAATGACATATCAAATAGTACGTTTGATAAAGTGGATACGTTCAAATATCTAGGATAAATATTAACAAACGAAAACCATATTCACCAACAAATTAAATGTCGACTGAAACAGAAAATTCGCGAATTTTGTCGAGAAATTTGAAGCTTAAAATATATAAAACTATAATCATATCTGTTGTCCTGTAAGGTTGCGAAACATGGTCGCTTACTCTGAGGGAAGAACGTAGACTGACAGTATCTGAGAACAAGATCCTGAGACGAATATTCGGACCCAACAGGAACTGGAATGGGGAATGGCGGAAACTTCATAAAAAGGAACTTTATAATTTATATGGTTTACCAAACATCGTTAGGGTCATCAAATCTAGGAGACTCAGGTGGGCAGGTCATGTAGCCAGGATGGAAGACGGTAGGAACGCTTTCAGTCTCAACTGGGCGACCAATCGGAAAACGACCATTAGGAAGACCTAGGCACAGATGTGAGGTCAATATTAAGAAGGATTTCGCAGATATAGGGATACAAAGTAGAACTTGGATCCAGTTGGCTAAGAATAGAAGTCAATGGAGAGCCTTTGTGAACCCAACGTTGAACCTTAGGGTTCCATAGGCCATAGACTAAGTTAGTTAGCAACATATGACTGGACTAAGCTATTATTGTTGGAAAACCAGATTTTACTGAACAATAACTTGTGTTACCATCAGAGGTAAGAAATAATACTAATGTATTTACATAGTTACTGGTAATACAGGCACCTATGGAATTAAACCCGTCAACATATGACGGAAAACGTCCCTTGGCGACGCCGAGTCAGTGAGCGTATTCAAGGAAAGCATATTCTAATATAAAATTGCATATTTTACTTTAAATAGGCTATAAGCATAATGCATGCATTCATTTGTTCTATAATTATCACAAGCTAAGGTGTTTATATTATTATTATTATTATTATTATTCATTCCGTGCAATCAGAATTTCATAAAGGTCTTATGTTGAATGTTGTTGTATATCTTAATGTGAAAGCATCTCATTCGCCCAAAGAAAGTCCAAAATCTGATAAAAATCACTTTCAATGAGATCACCTTAGATGTAGCAATAATATACAAAAAGCTCAAAAACCCAAGTGGGTTTTAGTGTCTTTTTTTTTCAGGTGGGTCCAACTCGAAAAAAAACAGCGACTTTTTCGGGCTGGGCCCACTTGGGAAATCCCTGTTCAATTTGCTTTAAAAGGTATGTAAAAACATTATTTTCTTCCTTCAGTGCTAAAAGTGACGTGCAGTTATTAAGTTTATTACTTCATACTTTATCCTTAACCTTAAACTGATCAACAGTTAAGTTTTTGAATAAATTATGTCAAGTTATGTGCCTGACGAACACTGATACAAACCATGAAGACCACAGGAACATTTCGATTTTGAGATGACTACTGGTGAAATACAAGGTTTTAAAAAGATATTGTTTTTTCTTCAACAGCTACAGAGGTTGTTTAGTCTACATTTGGACAATTTCGACTTACCTAAAAATTTAGAAGAATCCATGGCGCCAGGTCCGTAAGTGCTCGATGTGTTTCCCTTGGTTCCTAACAATAGCCCGACAGCGTAATTTCCACTGTAATAGGCTTCTCTGAAGAACTGGGAGGGGAATCTTGTCCCATTCCCTTTGCACAGCTTTCCAAAGTCCTTCCACAGTTATACGCCGTCTTCCCAAAGCCCGCTTCAGCAATCCAAATCCACAATAGTCCATAGGACTTGCATCTGGAGATTTAACAGGTACCTCATTGAAAGGTATCACCACTTACCTCTTCCATCTCCCTGTAGAATGCGAGGGACGATCGTGAGGTATGTGATGAGGCCTTGTTCATGTAAATGCACACCAGATTGGCGTCATTTCCGTACATTGTTGGAATCTCATGCTCGTAGATCGGCCGCATGATCTGCTCCTGAAAATACTGCGAATTTATTTTGCAGTTCTTCGCCACCCTACGAATCTTCAGTTTACCTTGTACTATTTAATAACATTTTTTATTTCACTTAAACTGATGTTGAAACCATTCTTCTTGCACTGTTTTCTAATGACAGAAACACTAAAGTGGGCGTCATAAAGAGCCGCAACATAGCCTTCCCAAAACCGGCATACTTTGGACGGCATTTTGGTCACAGAGCAGAACCCCATACACTTGGAAACAAATTTAACACAACACTCACAACAATGGTCCTGTTTTGTGCGTTATTGTCGTCCGCGCGGAAAAACAACTCCGTTCCCAGGAAGCCACTGCAGAACACTACAGGACGCCACGAGCCAGGTCGGGTGACCATTCTGCCCGGGAGGGGAAGGAACGAAATCGGCCAAACGTGGGTTGAACAACCTCTGTATTCGACTTTGAATTCTAACTACATGATTATGTATAGAAAGGATCAATGTGTCTTTCCAACTATAATACAGCTCCAAAAGATTCACGATGTCACAGAAGAGACAAAACAGTAATTTTTCAACCTCAAAGTGACGATCACTGGTGCTTTTACCCTACTATATTTCTTACTGCAGATATTTGTAATTCTTTACGTTTGGCTTAAATGACTAGAGCACATAGTAGATGACGCGAAAGATTCCTTAGAAAAGGGAAGGACCAAATATAAAAATGTAATTGAGCAAAAAACCAGAAACAGATTCTACACTTCCATCGAACATAATAAACATTTTATACAAACTAACAGATGTCCCAGTTTATATTATGAAATATTGAATAAACTGTTATTAACAGTATTGGAGTTAATAAATATCTAGATGTACAGTACCAACTAAGTACTCTCTTATGTGCTAGAGTTTCCATTATTTTTTAAGATAAATATAGATTTCTGTTACAAATCTCTACACATTTGCAACTAAGACTACTAAAACTGTCCACTCAAATTAATTGATTCTCAATGCGTTACAATAAATTAAATTACTCAATAAATAATCATAATGCCAGTATCAAAAGTAAAAAAATATTTATTTTGCAACTCAGACTTAAATACTACAACGGTTCCAGTGACTCCGTAATAATAATATTAATTTCAAACTGAAGAGGAATTCTTCTGACATGATGTCAAATGGGTTCGTAAATTCCACTTTTGGGCAAATCTTTTTCCACATATAGCACACTCAAGTTTACGAATTCCTGCATGAAGATCCAAATGTGTTTTCAGATTGTTGGAACGAGCAAATTTTCGACCACAGATATTACATACAAATGGCTGTTCTCCTGTGTGAGTTGACATATGAAGTTTAAGACTGACTGAACTTGAAAGTTTTGAACCACACACTTCACATTGTGTTGATTCGTTGTGGCTTTTCATGTGGTGTGCTAGGCGATATTTCATCACCATCTTTCCACATATTTTGCAAGAATAACATGTGTTGTCGTGACTTCTTTTATGCTTACGTAGGCCGTGATACGTTCTGAAGATTTTATCACATAAAGGACAAGCATACTTTTTCTCTCTTTCATGAGTTTCCATATGTTCTTTCAATCTAACCTTTGGCATTTTTCTATCACACACTTCACAACTTACTATATTAAATTTTCTTTCTTCTTTGTAGTGAATAAAACGAATATGTTTTACTAACGTCTTTTTCTCTAAAAACATTTTGTCACAAAGCTCACATGTAAAGTCTTTAGTACGAGAAGTTGAATGTATCACTATATGTCTTCGTAAAACATACAGTTCATTATAACTTCTAGGACAATGTTGACATTTATATTGACCGATTTTATGTTCGTTCCACATATGTTCCCACCGAACTCTCTTTCTCCCAAAGAGCTCCTTTCCACATACAGGACATATTTTGCTACAAACCATCTCCCGTTGGTCTATAATTCTGAAAAATAATTCCAACTAAATAATACTAATAACAAAAATTAGTATAACTTCTATTATATTTTAACATTGAATTCAGAATAAATTTATGTAACACTTCATGTTATTTCACTTGATCATTATTGAATTATTTCTCAGTTACTATTGTTTTATTATTAACATTAACAAAAGTAATTTAGATTCTACATAATAGTAATAATAAGAATAACGAAAGGAACTGCCATGTCTGGTAGATTATATTACAATCTGCACTGATATTCCGGTTAAAATTTCTTTTGAGATAGAAGTGATCGTATATACTTGATTGTAATTGCATTCCTTTCGTTATTTGACTTTTACACCATTTATCATTTTCTTCAGAACACGATTTCCTTTCAACCAGTGTACTAATTGGTTTCTTTAAATATTATTATTACTGTCTCCATTGCTTCCATTTTTTCTTGATTTTCCTTACCACTTCCTCATTTGGTTACCGTCGCACCAACCTCCATATCATAAACTGATTGAGTTATTGTGGTCTAATTGAGACATCCATAACGGAGACATGTATCTGCGTCACATATTTAAATTCTACTATCTTATTAGCGTATAACGAAAACAAATCAAACATGAGAAATGATTGATCATTAGGTGTCCTTGTGCTGAACAAAATGTACGGGCGAGTTAAAAATCTTTATGCCTAATCTCCGGGAAAAAGTAATTTATTTGTAAACCTAAAAACTGATGTTGTATGATAACCTCTCCAACTATTATGGTAAAACTTAGTACAACCAAGGTTTGAAAAAAAAACTAACACCTGGGTCCATGTTTTTTTTTTTTAGGTTCTTTTTTTCCGTTTTGGAGAAAACTCTGGGTTCTATATGGACGAGAATTAGTATCGAAAAGTGGTATCCACGAAGAATGAGCAAGACAAGGCAAAATTGTCTTGGTCTTGCACAGATGTTCTTTGCCTTGCAAGTCGAGTCCTGCTTTTGCATACAGTAGACCTAGACTGCAAGACCAAAGTCTATTGCTTTATCATTAATAGTAACGAGCAAAACCAGACCAAGACTGCTATCTTGATCTTCCTGAACGAAGTGTTTTATTCGTCTTGTATATAAAACCAAGATAGACTGCATGTAGAATGACTTCTTGAAGTTTCTCCGTCTATTTTGAAACCACTCTACACTTTATATATATATATATCTTTTTTCGGAATAACGTCAAAGTAAACTGTCCATAATAGTGTTTAATTCCCTTCTGGAGAGGTTTTTCTCAAATAAAAATTGACAGCGCGTGTACGAAAGTTTACAAAAAGGGAAGAGCTAATGGTCCTGTTAATTACGTTTATAATTTTGAAAAGATATATTAAAATACTTTCACTTGTTCTTTGCACGTATCTCTTTGAAAGTACTATCTTAATAACGAATTGTCAAATCCATTCTAACATTAAAATCCAATTTTTATTATTAGTATGTTCTATCTTGTAAAAAGTCTTTAAAACCCTTTTTTCTATTATTTTTATTGGGCACCCTGTAGCAAAGTTTGACTACAACCTAAGCAATCTTCCTTTTCTTTTTTTTAAATTATGACAAGCAATCTTCCTTTTCTTTTTTTTAAATTATGACGCTAGGATAGTTAATGAGATATAACCCAAAATTATAATTTACCTACACTCTGTACGATTTGGCACACTTGTTTTATTATGAGACAAAGGAAATTACGTTTCATAACATGAATATTTTTTATTCTTTTTATTATTATTATTATTTCACATACACTCATTTATGTTCCTTGTTACGTATGTCTCAGTATCGTAACTTAGGCTGACCATTAACGCATGGCACATGTTGCGGGAAGTACAAGCTATTTCAGTAGACGAGTAACGAACCATCACTGACAAAAATATGTGCGATCCTGAAAACCGTCCCAGAAGAAAAGGCAAAATAACGAATATATTCAACACACACATTCATACTCATTAGTGTAATGCAATTCACAGCTTTTAAATCAAGTTTTATTTTCAAAAAAATTAAGAGATTTCTTGAGGAAGTTTACAAAATAGAAATTTTAATTGTGAATAAGTAGTTTAAGTAGACTAATCTTGCAAAATTGGCAATACTAATTTAAATTTACGTAACTTGGTTCAATCATTAGAGAGAGACTTGGTTCAATCAAATTCAACTTCTTCAAGTACTGTAAAAAGACTTCATGAATAGTTTTTGTTTGTAAGTCTCCCTCTTTCTAAAAATAACTCAAAAGAAACGATGCTATTACCATTAAAAAATTACTCTTTGAAATTTAGGTATGACAAGCAGAGTTGTTTTCGCCTTCAGACTGAATTTAAGTGTTAAGAAACTGCAAAAGAATTTAATTAACAGATTAAGAAAACCAATTCCTACAACTACTGGTATTATTTTATAATTTAGAGCACTTACGAATCTTCAACAGAAAAAAAAACCCTTAAGTTTAAGGAATTATTTCTACCTTAAAACATCAATCACTTCTGTTTAAATCAAATACTTCGCTGAATGCAAAAATGAATAGTTTCATTTTGCCCTACTTTGACCGAGAAGTTATACGCGATTTACTGTATGACGATTTAAACAAGCATGTAGATTCTCACTCTTATTAACGTTTCCGGTTAGAACTTTAGTTTGGCAACTTTTACAAGTTTTATTTAAGTATTAAGGAATCTCATAAAATACATCTTCATTAACTCTATTTAACTTAATTTTGACAAATCTCCTTTTATCGAAAACTCTTATGATATAATTTCACAACTTTAATTTTAATCCAATGTAAAATTAAATTCACGTTTTTAATTAATTCTTTTTTTTATTACAATTAATCACGTTTCCCGTTAATTTCAGTAATTATGATACAGTTTTAGGGACCCTTTATGGAATTCCTTCACACAAATTTAATTTACAGTTAGCGAAGCATTTTGCATTTAGTTCTACTTCACTTCTTTAATGACACGAATTTATATTACATTTTAAGATCCAAATTTAATCTCACTCGGTTCTATTTCGTCTCATTTGAGCATTTAGAATAAACACGAATGTTCAGTATAAATTAATTTTGATTAAGCGCTATATTTAATTTCCTTCTTTAAAAATTGGTTGGAGTTTAGTTTAACGTAGAATTTTAAATTCCATTCGAAACAACATTGATATTCTATAACTGAAACAACAGCTACGTTTTTTCCCCATTAAAAAAAAAGAAAGAAAAGAAAAGAAAAGATACTGATTCAGTAGCATAGTATGACGCTGGGTTGAGATTCGACAGATCAGGAAGCTACAGAAAGGAAGAGGCACATGCACAAGAATGTATAACTAGCTGACGTCACTCCTACTTCGGCCTTCACCACAAAGGGGAAACTTACTACAAAAGAAAAAGAAAATCTTTGCTGTAATTACTAACAAGGGAGGGTCACGAAGTGGCTCCGCTGAGATCCGAACAAGACAATTGTGTTTGCATTTGATATATTGTAACTAGACGAATCGCAAAGTTGTACGTGCTACCGGGCAAATGTCGTGAGTTACAACATATGTATTTTGTAATGTAAAAGCTACAAATCTGGCAGAATAGTTTGAACCGGGTTATTTGTTCCGAAACAGTTGGCTAAATGGAAAGCTCGGCGAACACGTATCCCATCATTTTCAAGCACACACTTTTTGGGATAAAAAAAAACTTTGCCCCAGGGTCCCAAAAGGGGTCCAACTCAAACTTTTCAAGTGACAAGGGAGTTAAGTAGCACATAGTTTGAAAGCTGTCGTAAAATGAAAGAAAATGGAGCAAGTCTCGACCCTACGACAACCCTGTGCAAAATGACGGCGGGTCAAAATGTAAGCAAAAAATTAATTGAAAAGTCCATGATCACCCTTACAAACCGGAAACGGTGAGACAAATGTGAAGTCAGGGAAGGAGGTGTGGCATTATTTTCAATGTATAACGATTTAAGTTAAAACGTCTTGTCCCAGTGGGGTCCGACTAAAAAGTTTCAAACGGCAAGAGGGGTTAAGTAGCACATCGTTTGAAAGCTCTTGTTAAATAAAAGATCCTGCAATTCTTGACTTTCTACGAGAGCCCTGTGCAAAATGGTGGTATGTCTAAATGTCAACAGTAGCTTAATTGAAAATCTATGGCCGCCTGAATCCAAGATGGCCGCTTAAAACCTATGTCATTCATACCAGTACAAATATATATATATCTTTACTTTTCTCTATTATTTATTTAGGAATAATAGGAAGACTAAAGAACAACTAAACTTCGACTCATTTCAACTATTATTTCATTCCGTAACAACACATATATGTTTTGTTCCTAATGCTCGTTCGTCACGGTTCTCTCAATATTATTAGTTGAATATAACGAATATGCGATGAACACACAACTCTGGCTTGCTATTCATACTGTTCAACAAAAGTTGAACACCTTCGGGTATTTTTCTAATTTTGTCATACGTAGTTGATACATAAAGGACTTGCTGCACCTGTCAGGTTGGGGGCTCTATTGTAACGTATTCGTAATGGTTATATTTGTATGTCATTCGTTTGTTTGATCGCAATATTTCAACTAATACCATATATATATATATATACACCCTCCATTCCAAAAGAAACCGAACTTTTGAAAACAAATAGTACCACTAGTGCCATCTGTTGTAATATTTTACCGGTAGATGGCGTAGTTCCTCATTGACAACTGGTATAAATGTCATGACATTTGGATGCACGGCAACAAAGTTATTGCGTTTCAACTGTCAGTGTGTTGTGTACATCGGTCGGAAAATGAGTTTCAAACAACGAGCTGCAATTGAGTTTTGTGTTAAACTGGGTAAAACTTTTAGTGAAACGCACCAAATGCTACAAAATGCATATGGTGATGAATGGCTATCCCGTACGCAAGTTTACGAGTGGTTCAGGCGATTCAAATCGGGTAGAGAGACGCTGGATGATGACGAAAGATCAGGCCGTCCCAGAACCGGATTATCGGAAGAAAACATCGAAAAAGTGCGTGAATTCATCAAACATAACAAAAAAAATCGTCGGTGAAAGTTATTGAAATGGAATTAGGCATTCCTCAAACAACCGCATACCGCATTTTGACCGAAGTTTTGGGCCTTAAGAAGGTTATTCGCGGTTTGTACCACACAAACTCACCGAAGACCAAAAAGTTGATCGAATTGCGCATTGCAAAGACATCGTTAAAAGCGCTCGGCAGGATCGAAACTTCTTGAAATCGATTGCAACTGGTGACGAGACGTGGTGTTTTGAATATAAGCCCGAAACAAAGCGGCAAAGTGCTGAATGGAGAGCGCCGGATGAAGGAACACCCCAAAAAAGTCGCTTGGTGAAGTCAAAAGTTAAGGTGATGCTGATTTGTTTTTACGATTCAAAAGGAATTATCTACAAAGAATTTGTTCAGCCCGGCCAGACAGTCACTGGAGAGTTTTACTTGGGCTCCATGAAGCGTTTGCTGGCAAGAATTCGTCGTATTCGGCCCGAATATCGCGAAATCGGCAGTTGGACTCTTTTGGACGATAATGCACCATCACATCGTTCGCGACTTGTAACTGAATTTTTGGTCAAAAATCACATTATTCGGTTGCATCATCCGCCCTATTCACCAGATCTCGCTCCGTGCGATTTCTATCTGTTTCCGAAACTGCATTTGGCGATGAAAGGAAAGTGGCACGCATCGATTGATGCCATTGAGAAGGCGACGACCGCCGTCCTAAAGACCATTCCAATAAAGGACATGGAGCAGTCGTTTGGCAACTTGTTGGAGCGTGCAAATATGTGTATCGATGCAGAAGGGGAATACATTGATTAATAAAAATGATTTGTTCCAAAATGTACATTGCTTTTTTTTGTTTTTTTAAATCGTTCGGTTTCTTTTGGAATGGAGGATGTATATATATATATATATATATATATATATATATATATATATATATATATATATATATATATATATACAAGGGCGCATCCAAGGGGGGGTCTACGGGGCTATAGCTCCCCCCCTGGATGCTCAGGTTAACACTGGATAAAATGGGCTTCAATTCTGCTTTACACTGGATAAAACGGCAAATTATGGTTTAGCTCCTCCCTTGATCATATCCTGGATCCGCCACTATATATACATATATATATAAACATTTATTTACAAGATTGGTGAGCAGTACCAAACCACATGTAAATCACTTCAGTGCATCGAGCTGCGCAAACTTTGTTGGTTTCTCACAATATTCCAAGAAAGAGCATAAATCTAAACTCATTTTTCACTCTGGCAGCCATACTGTATTACAGATGATACTCTTTGATATATTGTGGATATCTGCTATTAACCATAAACGTAAATATCACATTTCGCTTCTGTATCAGCAGTGGTGATGGGCTGGACATGCGTTCAATACATAGAGGCATTTTAAACTCAAGATGTCGCGTTTTTTTTTTTTTTTTTTTTTTTTTAACATTTCGCATCTTCTCGTCACCTACTCATCAATATTTATTCCAAATTTGGTTTTCCTAGATTCAGCAGTTCAGTATGCCTATCCTTTCGAATTAGTTTTAAGCGGCCATCTTGGATTCAAGGTGGCCATAGATTTTCAATTAAGCTTTTGTTTACATTTTGACCGGCCGCCATTTTGCACAGGGTTGTCGTAGAAAGTCGATACTTGCTCCACTTTCTTTTATTTAACAACAGCTTTCAAACGATGTGCTACTTAACCCCCTTTGCCATTTGAAACTTTTGAGTTGGACAACGTCTGGGATCCTGGGGCAGTTTTTTTTTTTTTTTTTTTTTTACTACAAAAAGTATGTCCTTGAAATGATGGGATACGTGTTCTCCGAGTTTTCCATTTACCCAATCGTTTACGAACAAATGACTCGATTCAAACTATTCTCCCAAGTAATTTTTTGTAGCTTTTACATTACAAAATATGTTGTAACTCACGATATTCCGCCCGGTGGCACGTATAACTTTGGGGTTTTTCTAGTTATAACATGTCAAATGCAAACACAATTGTCTCGTTCGGATCTTACCGGAGCAACTTCGTGACCCTCCCTTGTAAGGAGAATCATTTTCTAAATCTTAACGGATTTTAAAAGGAGTCCGCGTTTATCTTACTTTTTCCTTTAAGATTTGATTACACGAAAAGTGGGATCATTTTATTTGCAGCAGAAGTGTTTATGGAATTCAGTGTTTTACAGAGGGTTAAGACCGAGTTTTGAATTATTATAGGGTGGAATTATATTTATTTATCTTGTTACGTTTGAGCAATATTGTCCCTCAGCGAGCGTACTATTCGTGGAAAGATACAAAATGGAGTTTGTTTGTATTTATGCTGTCTACCATTTGAACATTTATTTGTTGTGAATGAAAGAAATCTTTATATTATTATTATTTCGTGGAAATGGTAGATGTTGGAATCCAAATTAAATCCTGTATGTGATTACTATGTTGTTCGAACAAAATAAATCATAATATTTAGTGAGTTTATCAGAAAGACAAAAGAATCATTTATGATAGATTAATCGATTTTTTCTTTCTACATTTGGTCTTCCTGTTGGTGTTTTTCCATGTATTGACAGAATAATTTAATTAGATTGTTGAATAAGACGGTACTTATTAGCTTAAGAAAATTTTTAAGAACAATATTTTTCACACTTTTCTAAATAGAAGTGTTTGCTAAACAGATTTGGTTTGCTTGTGTTCTATAATATGATATCGTAACCTTAATTTTGATTGATTTACGTATTATCCATAAGTAATAATAGTAGAATTATTATTATTTACACTTTTAGTAATGTTATTGGGAAAAAATGAAATCTTTAGTTCCCACGATTATATTGATTATATTAGATCAAATTATAATGAAAGTAGGAAGGATTCCTCCGAGAAAATGTATATGCATGATGTTTGTGGAAGATCTAAACTGTTATGTTTCTTACGAAAATTACAACATAAATAAAGTAACCCCTGCATCACAAACGAAGGCTTTACCACTGATTTTTCGGTCCCCCTTATTCATATTATTATTGGATTAGGAATATAGTCTGAAATATAAACAATAATTAAATCAATTTACAGAAAGCAAGATTTCCTAAGCTTTTGCCATCTAAGATTGTTAACTCGTTACCTCTTGACGTGTACACAATTCAATGAAAGGGAATCTTGACACATATCTCTTGGTCTAAAAAAAGCTTTCATGCTTTTTCGATTGAATGATTTCGTAGTAAAAAAGACAACATATAACGTAGAAAAGTGTATATATCATTACATTTGGTTATAGAAAAGAATACAGAAATTATGATATAGAGTTTGACGTCTAAACTTATTGTTCCCCTTGAGGGATGACGTCTCCCAGAGAGACAATATTCCGTGAAGGAATTTTTTTGTATAATCCCTACATGTTAGGCAACCCAATAAGCTTCAGTGTACTGCTGGATTATCTAATCTGAAGCATATCATCGAGTAGATAGAAATCATTTGAATTCAGGGCTAATCCATATGAAGTGGTCCAGAGTAGGTTGCTCGACCATCTCCGAAAATTATAAAAAGTGGGGTGTGAAGAACCTTGTGTATGAGAAGGTCAATAACACGAGTCACGTTTTCGGAGGTACAATTGTTCCTCAATGGCGGCCATCTTTGTTGTCGGCGGCGTGTCATTTTCTGCAGTTGCAAGCGTTTACAAAAACCACATTTGCTCAGGACTTACTAATCAGAGGAACATGAAACAAAAACTAATGTGTACAGGAGAGACCAAGGTATACGGAGAATATATAGTCGTGTGCCCACGTGGAGATTCAGGGTTGCAAACTAATACATGAAATCACCAAAAAAGTACAGAAAAGTGCACATTTCAAGGGGCTGTATTTTGGAATGGCATAAAGGTAGTGGTTCAGAATTTATGGTGTGAATACTAGTGCATGTACAGATTCTTCAGAAACATTCACAGCTATGATACGACTGTTGCCACAGAGTTATGGGAGTTCGAAAGTTGGAGTTTGTCATTTTTATGGCATTTTTGGGGCTTAATATCTCAGAATGGCAAACTGCTAAAAGTTGCTGCTGCAGCCACAAAGTAGTTCTGTATGTTAATAAACTATTACAAAAAAATCATGACTGATATTACATGGAGAACAAAGTTACGACAATGTTAAGAAAGCACGTGCACGACGATGGTATTCAGTGTATTAGTACTGACCGAGCAACAAAGCAGTACAAAAAACAGAATTAGTTCTCAATGTGCTACGGACACACATTTGGCAACAGGAAAGTCCTGAAATTCGTCACTTGTTGACGTAACATAACATCGTAAGGTATGTTCAGAAATGGGGGTAAAACGATGGAAGCTTCTTGTGCCTGGAATGGACTGACAGCTCGCAAATCGCTCTTTCAGTTCATCTTCATGTTGAGACACGACTTCAGTGGAAACAAAGACATAAGTGATCCCCTTGATATGTTCTGAACAAAACTGAAACATATCGTAAGGTGTAAGGATTTGATCAGTAACTGGCCTCTGCAAACTAGCCCTTGCAACTTCTCTCTTCGTCACCCCACCAACACCATCACATGCAGTTTTGCCATGTGACGTAGCAAAGAAATGCCATTCGGCTTCGAGCCCAAAGTCTGCTTGATGGTGACACAGATTAACAAAGTTCTTCTTGTTCTTGTACTGGCTGGACGCACCATCAGAAAAGTATGTAATCTTTGCTACGTGTGGTAAATGTTCTCGAATGTGACTGATAAGATGTTGCTGAAACACGTGAACTGCCACAGTATTATGCGCTAAATGATCACTTATTACGCAGAGACAAGAGTGCTTCTGTTCTCCACCTTGTTGGTAGTAGTAGACAAAAGGATGCAGAGTGGCTTGCTGATTTACCCAATGATAGGACTGTATGGCATCTTGGGTGATGAATGTATAGTTTTCAGCAAAATCAGCCAAAACTATACACTCAGAATCACTGAGATTGTCTTTCTTGTGTTTTAGGTATTGTGCTTGAACCTTGGAAACATAGTGATGCTTTTTGAGATCCTCGAGTTTCTCACATAATGTTTCAAAAAATTCGTCCGCATGTTTGACTACTGTAATCAGTTCAGTCCTATCAACTGTAATCCATTGCTTGTATTGAATAATGTCAGGGAAAACTTCACTTTCCATGGCTTCATCAAACATCGACAGAAGGGCAGCTTTTCCTGGACAGTGTTCGCATGTTTGCATCATGCAGGCATTGCTGTTAATATCACATACGAGCAACTCGAGGAGATCCTTGTATTCAACGTTTAGTTTTGCCCCATCAACCATTAACTTTATATTTTGGTGGTACATACATACGCAGACACTATGAGTACCCGCAGCACCGGCAAGAATGCACCATTTAGGTCTCATGGCACAAAACTTAGCTCTGTGAATATCTGTGCATTCTGGATGGTTCTGTTTAAATGCCAGGTAAAGCTCGTTCAGGTTACATAACAACAGTCGTTTCTGTTTCTGAACTCTCACACTTCCTGCACGTACTGGTCTACAATCTTTCTTGCCTGGACACAAACGGCTGTATTCATCATCTTCATAAAAATGGAGAACCTTTTCTGTTGTCTCTGGTGACACTGATACTCCCTGCTTGTGCCCAAGATCCGGTAAAATTCCCTGCTCACTCACCAGTTTCCTAGTAATCTTGACAAGACGTTCTGACACATTAAATTCAGTTGCAATCTTCTTACGAGGCCATGTTGTTGGGAGCAAACTTAAGATTTTTACTTTTTCTTCCTTGGTAGCAATAGCACATTTCTCTTTTAATTGATGTATCAGGATTTCATAATCCGAGGACACTTGTACGCTGTCGTCTTCATCTTCAATAGTTTCCTCGAAGGCAAGTTATAATTGTCTTCTTAGCGCTTGTGACACTTGGTCCATTTTGCGTTGAAGCTTACGTTTCCTTTTCTCGGCACTGACTTTTCGTATTTTTGACGGTGGCGATAATCCTAACGTACAACATGCTGAATCTAAAGTTTCTAAAACGGATGTTGACGGAACAAATTCAACATCACTGTTTCTGTTTTGATCTTCCAGGTTACTTGCACTGGATGCAAACACCGCGGAATAACAATTGGGACAAAGTGCTTTTCCTGGTATTAACTGAACACCAGTCTTCTTTCCTTGTAGCATGTGTTCAACGAGAATTTTTCGAAGTCCCTTTTTAATAGATTTCTTATGAATGTTCATTGGGTCACAACACACACGACCGAACAGATGGTTATATTGCTCTAAATATCTTATTTAATGGTACTTGCACACTGTAACAGGTTCACAGCCAATTCGCAGACGAAGCAGCTCCTGACTTTCGGTTTGCAAGTCCGAAATATACTTTAGTTCCTTTGCACAAACACCATACGTAGATTTATAGCATTCCTCATTAGTTGCATTTCCCACAGAACACTGAGAGGGCATTTTCAGCGCACAACACAACAACCTTCCACTGTGGCTGTAGCAAAACGACTGACGGATACTCCAAGCAGCTGACTGACATTCGGAGGGTAAATGCACTGATAACAAAAAACAATACAGGTGGGTAACTCCAACGTGAACGATTTATACCATGATTTCACTGCCACCTGCTGCCTGTTTCCTCACACTGATAAAGTAGAATGAATATCCATCCGATCATAACGTAAAAGGTGATTCATGCAGCGACTTGGTATCGTCACGCACGTGCTTTCTTAACATTGTCGTAACTTTGTTCTCCATGTAATATCAGTCATGATTTTTTTGTAATAGTTTATTAACATACAGAGCTACTTTGTGGCTGCAGCAGCAATTTTTAGCAGTTTGCCATTCTGAGATATTAAGCCCCAAAAATGCCATAAAAATGACAAACTCCAACTTTCGAATCCCCACAACTCTGTGGCAACAGTCGTATCATAGCTGTGAATGTTTCTGAAGAATCTGTGCATGCACTAGTATTCACACCATAAATTCTGAACCACTACCTTTATGCAATTCCAAAATACATCCCCTTGAAACGTGCACTTTTCTGTACTTTTTGGTGATTTCATGTATTAGTTTGCAATCCTGAATCTCCACGTGGGCACACGACTATATATTCTCCGTATACCTTGGTCTCTCCTGTACACATTAGTTTTTGTTTCATGTTCCTCTGATTAGTAAGTCCTGAGCAAATGTGGTTTTCGTAAACGCTTGCAACTGCAGAAAATGACACGCCGCCGACAACAAAGATGGCCGCCATTGAGGAACAATTGTACCTCCGAAAACGTGACTCATGTTATTGACCTTCTCATACACAAGATTCATCACACTCCACTTTTTATAATTTTCGGAGATGGTCGAGCAACCACTTTCACCATTTTTGGACCACTTCATATGGATTAGCCCTTCAGTAAAATTTAGTTTATTATCTGCATATCCTAAGCTATGATAAAACACTTGAAAATAATCTGTGCGATATGGAAAAATCGTTGTTGTTTTTCGTAACGAAATAATTTGATAGTACCGTCAAAAATGTCCAACTGAGTTGATCATTCTGTTGAGGTATGAAGATACCTGAATTAACTTGTATCTTATCCCAAAGTCCGCTGGGAATGACACTTGAGGTGTTTGAAGGCAACGGTTTATGTTAATCGGTTAGGCAAAAAATAGATTTATATTACAAGACTGAGTTTTAAGTTTGTAGAACTGAAGTCTGGTCTTGAAATTATAATTTATTGAAAAATGATGTTTGCTTAAAAGATCAAAAATTTGGAGTTTTGATTTTAAGGGGAACCGGATTTTACTTTTGTGATAAATGGTTAGCCATAAGAATACTTAAGTTAGAATGAATAGGTTTGTAAATTCCAATTATTGATAATTCCATATCTTTGTTTTATTTTGCAGGATGGCAGAGGGTAAAGATATTCCACTTGTCAACCTAGCTACAGAGAAAGAGAATAAAAATAGTAAGAAAGAAAAGAATTTTCAAGAAAACTCGCATGACAAAAAAAGAAAATGAATTATGTAAAATTGACCAAAAATGATACTAAAGAACTCTCATTTTTTCCCAATATGTAAATAAGGAAAATAATACTATTCAATATGGTGCTGTGCTTAAATTTATCGCATTAGAGCGCCGGATGAGAAAATTATGAAAATAAAATCATCTGTAAATATTGTAAATAGCTGAGAAATAGTGATAGAATAAAAGAAAAAAGAACAATCTAATTATAATTGCTTTGGTTATGGAAAAAATTAAATATCAGGACCATCAGTGGGTGATTTGTGTGGATTTAAAGATGGTGAACTTTCTTCTTGGACAGCAAAGTGGCTACACAAAATATCCTTGTTTTCTATGTCTGTGGGATAGCAGAGACAAAGCAAACCATTGGTCAAAAAAAGAGTGGCCGCAGAGAGACGACATGGTTGTTGGTAAGAAAAATATTATTAACATGCCTATTGTTGAGTGTGACAAAATCATTTTGCCACCTCTACATCTCAAGCTCGGTTTGATGAAGCAGTTTGTAAAGGCGCTAAATAAGGACGGGCCGTGCTTTGCTTACATGGGAAACAAGCTACCTCAGATCAGCACAGAAAAATTAAAAGCTGGAATATTTGATGGTCCCCAAATAAGACAACTCATGAAAGATCCGGCTTTCGTGGAATCCATGAATGAGACTGAACGTAGAGCTTGGACCTCATTTGTAGAAGTTATCAAGAATTTCCTTGGCAATAATAAAGCTGATAACTATGTTGAGCTAGTGAACCAGATGCTTAATGCATTCCAAAAACTTGGATGTAATATGAGTATCAAAATTCATTACCTGCACAGCCATTTGGATCGTTTCCCAGACAACGTAGGCAGTCTGAGTGAAGAACAAGGTGAAAGATTTCACCAAGATATTAAAACAATGGAGGACCGCTACCAAGGAAGATGGGATGCCCATATGATGGCAGATTACTGCTGGAACCTAAAAGGAGATTCATAAAAACTATTATAAAATGTAGTTACAGAGTTATTATGTACTTGATGTTTGTGTTTATATGGTTTTCATTATTTTCAAAGTGTTCCAAATAACAGATTTAAATGTCATAGTTTTCTTTTCACTTACAGTAAAACAGCACCTATGCAATTTTCAACGTTGTAGCAGGTCAGTCTTGCAATTCCTATATCTCAAAAACTAAAGCTGTTAGGGGAAAACTAACGCCATATTTGGATTCAGCGTCCCAATTCTACTTCAAATCAGCTAAGAAACACCCGGCACCAAAACCACTGTAAGCCAGTGTTATAGATGTAGTGAAAATTTGATCTTTTATTTCAAGAAAATGTGAATCGTTCTTTTCCTATTCTGTGCGAGTTATTTTAAAAATTGTTTACTTGTTTTTGTTTTTCAGCAAAAAGACTGAGATATGAACCTACAGATTAACTTGATATCCGAACCACTTAAATTGTGACTTGTTTTTTTTCTTTGTTTTGTTTTTAAGAACTTCAAAGCTATATGAGACAGGAACCTACAGATTAACTTGATATCCGAACCACATGAACAAGTTGAAGTCAAATTTATCTTTGTCAAATGTGAATATGAAGAAGATTTATTATTATTATTATTATTATTATTATTATTATTATTATTATTATTATTATTATTATTATTATTATTATTATTATATTGATTTTGTAAGCATATGAGACTTGATTTATATGAAACTTTTTTTGCAATGTACGATAAATGGTTAGTTACTGAATCAGCTAAGATGACTAGCTTTTTCAAGGAAGAGCAAATCCTGAAATTGGTGATGACCATCTATATTACGTGAAACTGACTAAACTAACTCAAAAATATTATTTGTTTACACCTGCTAACATGAAAAGATTCAGAAAGGTTTCCCATTCATAACTTTTAAGGTGTAGGTTGTTATGCCTTGAGAAAGCAGGTTTTAGTTGAATAACCCCGCATTTCCTCCTCCGCCCCTCTTGAGTCGGTTTTCAGTGCTTGGGTGTTTTTCTTCTAGGAAAACAGGGATTGTATTGGGGCATCTGTTTCTTTTCAAGAAAGCGAAAGTAGCAGGGAATAGTCTTTTCGAGTATGAAATACTGTTAGGAAATAGTAGGAAGGAATTCTGAATGTCTACAACGCTTTTTACATGATTTCTACAAGATTTGAGGGAATTCTTTGCTTTGAATTGTCTTCGGCTTCCATCGTATTTTGTTCTTATATTATATAATCGTAGCAAAAAAATCTAACAGGGTTTTAGATTCATGTTGCTATTACAAGTGATGGGTAATTTAGTTGAACTTGAAATATACAAATCACATGGTGTCCTGTAACACTTGTGCCATTATTAGAAAAAAATAATATCCTTATTTAGCCCTTTCGTTTTCAGAAATAAGTTTTTTTTTCTTTCGTTATTGCGATTGATTGATTGATTAGCGGAAACTGGAATTGAATTATAGTGGCCAACCACATGCATATTTGATGTCATGCTATTATTTTTTTCTCTTTTTTTAATAATTAAGTAAAGTATGCTCGTTCCTAATACGTTAGCAATTGTGTTTGAACAGTAAATGCAAGTATTCTCTGGCTTCGACTCATTCATCGTTATAGAATTTTGGTTAGTTTCATGGAGAAATCCTAAGACCGTTAAAATGAATTAGAGCTATAGCTTGTGATTCACTAAATTTTATAGAGGCAGTACCTTGATCACATTTATCGTTACGGTTTTGAAAATACTGACTTCAAACGATATGATAACCCAAAGCAAATGACTGGTAAAAATAATCGTCTTTTAACGGACAAATTTATTCATTTGAAGAAATGTGGTTGTAAAGAAGAATGATGATCTCTGAAACAACAAAATCTTTTAATGATCCCTGTAGAACAAAAAGTTGAGATATTATCACTATTTTGAGTGATTTCATAATTTTGACACCTTGTGAGAATGTATAATATTACACAAATGTATATTACAGATAAAACATAGTTTGAATAAGAAGTATCAATTAGGGTATAAGATTAAGATTTCTAGGAGTCTAGGTATCTTATGCCCATTGAAACTGGTGGGTTTGATGGATAACGTTCTTCAGCGAGCACACTATCCGGGGAAGCGAATAAAGGGGAGTGCGACCTATAAGTTAGGTACCATCCCGGCATTTATTTCGAATGAATGAAGAAAACCCAGGAAAACTTCATTCAAACTTTTTACAACTTTTTGACAGCGAGAATCGAAACCGGGACCGTTTGCACCAAAAGCAAGAGCATTAACGACTATGCTAGATGAGTTACTGTAGTATTAGTTAAACAAATATAGTTGGTTAGGTTAGCAATTCCTTAGGAATGAAATAGCGAAAACTTCATAATTTATAAGCTCCGTTTACCAAACATTGTTAGACCCGTCAAGTCTAGGAGGGTCCGGTGGGTTCCGACAGCCGCTATTAAGAAACACCTTTGAGCAGTGTTCTTCAAAGATCCAAAATCTAAAGAAATTTAGCATTGATTTGTGTGCAGCTTTAACTTCCACTCAATAAGCAGGAATTCCACTCAATAAGGTGAACCATTCGGCCTTAAAAGGATTTCTTGAAAAGTATACACGAACGTCAGTTCCCGATGAGAGGAGTTTAAGAAAAACTAACTTGAACCTGTTTATCAAGAAACCATACGAAAAATCAAGGAGAAAGTGTCGGATTTCGATGTGGGAATCATGCTGGATGAAACTACAGATTCAATGGATCGATATATTTTGAGCATTCTGGTCTTTCCCCCTCGCAGGTGAAAAAGTTGTTGTTCAAGATGTATGAGTTGCAGAAAGCCAATGCCAGTACAGTCATGCAGTCATTCATGGACTTTTGTCAAACGTTCTGGCCCAACGGTACCCAGTTCGAGAAAGTTGTCCTGGTCATTACAGACCAGGCTCCATACATGCTTTCAGCAGTTAAGCAGTTGAAGACATTGTTTCCCAAGTTAAAGCATGTAACCTGTTTGGTCCATGCGCTTCATAGGGTTTGTGAATCTATTAGGAATGAATACGACATAGTGAATCAGTTCATCGCTGGCCTGAAGAAAATTCTCCTGAAAGCCCCGAGTCGCCCCGTTGTCTACAGAGAAATCACAGACATATACCTCCCCAAATTCCCAGTCATTACTCGCTGGGGAACATGGATTGAGTGTGGTGTTTTCGTATGTGAGAATTTTGACAAGATCAAGGAGTTATGCTTTCTTTGGATCCAAATGACGCAGATGCTATCTCCAAGACACAACAACTTCTGCTACCGGAGAAGATACAAGATTTACAGACAGAACTATTTTGTGCCCATGCTTTCAAGTATATATTCCAGTAGCCATTAAAAGTTTGGAAGAAGAAGGCCTCGAGAAAGAAAAACAGTGGAAAATATTTACATCGGTGAGGGAACAGTTAGATGGTTTTGCCAGAGACAAGCTTGAGGCTAGTCCTCACAAGAATCCGGATGTTGTGGAGTTTGCTACATCTACAGAGCTACCATTTCGAGTGAACACGAAGTTTGCCCCCCTTGTGTCTGTGGATGTGGAAAGAAGTTATAGCATCTATAAAGACGTCTTATCTCCCGATAGGAACAAACTTGCCCTTAAGAACATAGAGATGCTTAATGTATTGAGGTACAACAGTTTCATGTTCTTTTCTTCCTCTGATCAATAATTAACAATGATGTGGAAAAACATGTGAATTTATTTCAATTATCTTAAGAAGGAGAAAGAGAACATTTTGTCGTTCATTTTTTTAGGGCTATCTAACGTTTATTAGTTGTGATAAAGCAATATTATGGATAGTTAGAACGTAAACAGGTTTTTAATTTACACTATTGCTTTACAAATACGAACATGTTTTTACTTTTTTAAACTTTCAATTTCTTAATAAATAATGAGTTATGGGCTATAAAGAGAAAGAGCACCTTTGTCCCGTTTTTTGGCTTATTTTTAGCACCTTTTCCCTCCCTTTTTGCCATGAAAATTGTACCTAAGAATCCTAACCCTGATAATAATAATAATAATAATAATAATAATAATAATAATAATAATAATAATAATAATAATAATAATAAATTTTCGAAATCAATCAATCTCGACAATGTTATTAGTGCTAAACAAATGAAAGATTTGTTTGGTTTCATTATTGTAATGTTAAAGTAAGCTCTCTGCCTGTTTACCTATGTTAGTGCCCTAATATTACAAAAATAGATTATAAGTTTATTCCAAGCCAGCATTGTATAATGTTTCTTGTAAATAAATCGCAGTTCATAATTGTTTGTATTTACATTGAATCGACGAGTCTTTATAAAATCAGTGTCGAATTATATTTAGGTTCTTACGCTTTATGAGATCCTGGGTCATCACCTACCGCTTGCGTCGTCACTGACGCAGCAAATGCGTCATAACTATTAAATAATAATAATAATAAGTAATTACGATAATAAATTATTTTCAAATGATAATGCCGTCTTGTTTAATATTAGAAGAAAGCACAAGTTTTTATTATTTCTGAAATAATCATTCTTTCTGTCGTTCGTATGTCGATCGTTTAAGTAAGATAAGATACCGAGCACTAACAACATGTATTATCTACTTTTGATCGTGCCTGTCCCTTCGATTACTTTCCGGCTTTGCCTCTAGCGTGTTTAGTTTCGTAAGGCTTTAAGTCGTTGGCAACTCTGTAAAATCACCGTCTGCTACCATATAAACAAGATACTGACGATCTCAGGAAAAGGGAGCCAGAACTTGGTGGCACAGTTACTTAAATACTCTTATGTATTGGATAAGCTTGCATATGTGCATTATTTTTATTCATATTAGTTTCATTTTTTGTATATAGTTTAGTGGTTTTAGTGAATTCTTTGTGATTCTTTTAGTGATTTTTCTGGTGAGTTTTAGTGAGTTGTGTTTGCATTGGCTGGCAACAGTGCCTTCAGTGTGCTATTCAAGTTGTGTCTGACATACGAAGAGTTGAACATGTTACTTATTCAAATTGAAGCCATTCTAAATTCAAGACCATTGACAGCCATTTCCAACGATCCTACAGATCCAATGTATCTCAGTCCAGGACATTTTTTGATGGGAGCTACACTTCTCATCCTTCCGGAACCAGATCTACTGGACGTACCTATCAACAGAGTAGGAAGATGGCAACGGATTCAACAAATGAAGCAGCATATTTGGAAACGTTGGTCAAGGGATTACCTCAATCAGTTACAACAAAGAAGAAAATGGAAGTCAGCTCAGCCTAATCTACAACCGGGCATGGTCGTATTGTTAAAAGAAGACAATGTTCCTCCTCAAGTGTGGAAGTTAGGTGTGATTGAAGAAGTTCATCCGGGCAGTGATAATTTAGTGCGAGTGGCAACTGTGAAGTGTAAAAGTGGCATTTTTCGGCGCAGTGTTGCTAAATTAATTCCTTTGCCCCTAGAGCATTAATTGATTGTGTCCAATCAAGGAGGGGGAGGATGGATAAGCTTGCATATGTGCATTATTTTTATTCATATTAGTTTCATTTTTTGTATATAGTTTAGTGGTTTTAGTGAATTCTTTGTGATTCTTTTAGTGATTTTTCTGGTGAGTTTTAGTGAGTTGTGTTTGCATTGGCTGGCAACAGTGCCTTCAGTGTGCTATTCAAGTTGTGTCTGTGCATTCGACAACGTGTTGTGAAGTGCAACTAGGCAAACATATTCATTCATAGTTTCAGAAAAAACATATTTATTCATAGTATTTAGAGAAATACATGTTCATTAATAGACTATGAATAAATATGTTTTTTCTGAAACTATGAATGAATATGTTTGCCTAGTTGCACTTCACAACACGTTGTCGAATGCACAGACACAACTTGAATAGCACACTGAAGGCACTGTTGCCAGCCAATGCAAACACAACTCACTAAAACTCACCAGAAAAATCACTAAAAGAATCACAAAGAATTCACTAAACCCACTAAACTATATACAAAAAATGAAACTAATATGAATAAAAATAATGCACATATGCAAGCTTATCCATGCAAGCTTATCCATGTATCACAATTTTGAAAATACCCGGTACTATGCTTAATGTTTCAGCTGGAAATTTGTTCTGCAATGTTTTTGTATTACTTCTGCGCTTAACAACAACACATTATCATAACACGGACTTGGCGCTTTTTATTGAGTTGAGTTGATTTTGAGTTTAACGTCCCGTTCAGCAGCGAGGCTATATGAGAAATGGACCTACTGATTAACGTGGAATCCGAACCACCTGAGTCCCGCCGGTTGGCGCTTTTCATGAGCAGACAGGTTTCGATTTGTATACGGTAAAGGAAACGCCCTTCTAGTCAGTACACGAAGAATAATTACAATCAAAACCTTAACATATTTAACAGTATGAAATACTAAACTAAAAAATTGAAAGGAAGAACTAACCCTACAGAATAAACTATAATACCAAACATACGAATATGATGTACTTGTTTCCTTTGCTGAGATTTAAATTGCTAAAGTCACTACTTTTCCAAGAGTTTCAATTAACTACCTCTACAGAATATCTTGAAGAAGGATACAGTGTTCTCTTTGGAAAGATTATAGGCAAATACATTGATTCAGCCTACAATATACGGAATTGCGACGATAGGTAGTTTCCGGACCTAGTATTGATGTTACGTTCAAAACTCGTGTTCTTGTGCCTTTGTAATTATATTACACAATTAAGCCTACATTGTTGACTGCAAGGGGGCGCGGTGGCTCAGTGGTAGGGCGTTCACCTCCGGTGCTTGGGGTCCCTGATTCTATCCCAGCTCGCACCGTGTGGACTTTATGGTGGACAAATACCGTGCTCGTGGGTTTTCTCGGGGTTCTCCCGTTTTCTCCCACTTTCTTCATTCCATCATTTCATTCATTTCTCATCATCACTGTCTCCTTTTGCTTAACTGGCATAAACGTGGGACGTGAAACTTAAAGATCTCATTTCATTTTTTTTATGTTGACTATAATTACTACGAAATATCCAGAAGACGCACTGAAACCATGCACTAATATCAGACTGCAAACTCGTATTATTCACGGGGTAATATGGTACCCTGCTCAATTCTTCAAGTGGTATTTTGGTCTCCTGTACAATTTCAAGGTGCCATTTTGCCCCAATTCCGATATAACTTTCAAAAACCTTTTATTTGCTATCCGCCATGTTTCACAAGGAAATAAGGCATGATTGTTTGATAACCAAACCTTCTCACTATATATATGTGTAACATGTTTTATTCAAGTAAATTCTTTTTCAGCAACAGGTAGAATATTCATTACATACCTAATATCGACGTACCATGAAAATAGTTTTCTCAACTTATTTCACACACTAATGAAGGTAGCGACGTCTCCTTTTCTCAACATTTGGCGCCACATGAACTACGGCTTGTGCAGTAGTAATAGTTCTCTGTCACCAGAGAAACATCGTTATATATCGGGGTTAACATCTTGCGCCGGGTTTCATTGTGCCCCCACTTCCCCTATATCCCGCATACTACCCCTCTTCTACTTAGAGCATTGCCTTTACGTCACGTATTTAGAATACATAATGCAACGGCTTGGATCGGGAGTAGAGAAGTTTTGCTTTATTCTGTCACATTTGCATACTTCCCGACATAATTTATATCAAAGTAATTTGTGTTTTAAGTTGAACAAAGTAGAATAAAACAGGTTTCATATATTGTCACATTACGTGGACTGAGTGCATCTTAGCAACCGAAATGTACGTTCTTCAATCACTCTAAGACTAGTGTAAAAGCTGCGGATGCGAGACGGAACAAACGCTGTCAACACTACTATGATAACCGTAATGGGGTTAGCCATACTGAGAGCTGAATACCGTTCTACCTGAGTTGGAGCGTCAACGCCGGAATTTAGTTACAAAGAAGGATTTATGGTAGGAACAAGTAAATCCTTAGATCTTGACCTTCGAGAAAAATTGGTTATGTTCTGTCGCATACTATAAATGTTGATGATGGGTGGCATGGCGCCCTTTATTAGGCACCGCCAGAGTATGTAGATTGAATATCTATGTAGTCTGAGCACCGCTAGGGTATGTAAATCTTTGTTTATATCCTTTCACGGATGTTGAGGGTAGAAGTGATGAACCACTTGACTCATCCATGGAATCGTAGAACTCTAAATACTTAATTTTATTTATATTTTGTTGCTGTAAAATTATTGGGATGAGGAAAAAAATATTGTATGGGAAATTGTGTGCTTCCTTAATGGGAAACTTTTAGAATATGTACCTGGCATCATTTATCGGGTACGCAATGTGAAAGTCGAAATGTAAACTTTTTATACTTTTAACGGTCACCAATACATCCATGCTCTGCCGTACTCTTAGCCTTCTTTCCATCACTGCTACTACTGCGCTTTATTCTGAGACCCGGGTTCCACCCTTAGCAATTCAGTTGAAACACCTTTCAGACAAATTCAATGATTCCAATTTACCCGATCCTCTCTCCTCCCTGAACTCACTCTGCTCCGACATCTTCATACAGGCCGCAAACGTTCTCCATATCTCGCATCTCTCCCTTCCACATACACCAGCTACCTAGACCTTGCACCACATCTGTTACATATCCAGCGAATGTGTACTCTCCCTTGCTACTTCCATGATTAACCTGTTTTTTTCAATCTTTTTCTATCATTTTCCCCCAATACCCTCCTGCCCACCTCACCACTCCCGTCTCTTACCAATATTGTTTCTCCTCTTCCATTCCTCCTCTCCCTCAGCCAGGGGCGGATCCAGGACGGACTTCTGGGGGGGGGGCGGTCGGCGGTAATACTGCTACTTTTAAGAGCTCCAAACTTGTTATGGATGGGTTTATTTATATATAAAATAAGAAAGTTTCCTCTTGTGGGGGGGGGGCGATCGCCCCCCTCTGGATCCGCCCCTGCCCTCAGCACACTGTACATTTGTACTGTGACGGATCTAGCCAGGGCTTGCATTTGGGATCAGCCTTTCACGATTCCTCTCTTCAGCAGTGTTTCAGCTTTAAACTGCCCCATTATGTCACTACTTTTCTCACAGAAGCATATGCCTTATTTGTCACTCTTCTTCATTCTCTTCAGTGTGCGTGGGTTTTTCGGGGTTCTCCCGTTTCCTCCCACTCTCTTCATTCCACCATTTCATTCATAACTCATCATCACCCTCTCCTTTAGCCTAACCGGCATAAACGTGGGACGTAAAACTCAAAGATTTCATTTGAGTTTTCATTCTCTTCAGTATCAGTATCCATCTATCTGTATCGCCATTGATTCTAAATCCCTCCTACAAGCCCTACAATCTTTCCCCTGGACTTCGAAATCCTCCTAGATTCTTCTATACCGTCGCACTTCCCTCAACTATACTACTTGCTTAATCTGGTCCAAAGGTCATGTAGGCATCCTTGGGAATTCCCTAGCTGATTTCAGAGCCCTGCACGGCACTCCCATTGACATTTCAGTCTCATCTATGGACCTTTTCCCGCGACTTACTACATTTCATTATCAACGCTGGACTGCTCATAATGCCTCATGTACAAAGGCACGTTGGTACTGGCACCATCCTTGTTCTCTCCGTTCTCCACCTTGGTTCATTCATCATACTCTCTCTCCCTCCTACCTCCATTTTCTTCTCCGTAACAGACTCACATTGTGTATACTCCGCAACTTTTATATCTTCTCCGTAAACGCACTACTTCATTTTGTAACTGTGGTCTCAATACTGGCTCCATCAATCATCTCATTTTCTCTTGTCCTCTTTACCAACAATATCGCCAGCCATTTCTCGCCATTTATTTATTTATTTATTTATTTAACGGCAGAGATAAGGCTATGTTTGTCTTTTCTTACACTCAACCAACTCAAATGTATACAAGATATACGTACTACCATTGACGTCGAATCCATAAAAATTACAATTGCTACATTAATGCATATGTACTTACATACACATATACCCCTACACACGAATATGCTCCCTTACATACCCCCTCCCCCGCCATACCCTCATACTATTTATCATAAAAACAAGAAAACTATACATACAGCATACACAAAACGATATATGTATTCTTCAAAGTATACTACCTTACATTCCCCCCTCTCCTATACCTCCCCACAAACCTAGTATTATAGATACATACCTCAAGTTTCTGTTTACATTTTGTTGCTACTGCTCAGCTTTGTGGGGGAAAAAATCATTTTCGAGATTGGTGTACATTGGCTAAGGCTATCAGATATTGCTTCAAATTTCTTTTGAATGTCGCAATTGAGGGTGAATTCCCTACATCTGGTGGAAATCTGTTCCATTCTCTAATACCAGAGATTGTGAATGAATTAGCCATTTGATTCCTATTATGACGAGGTATCGACAACAGTGATGATCTGCTAGGGCGAGTATCACGATTGTGGCTATCTCTGATATACTATGGTTTATTGTAAAGATATATAGGCACACCAAATGTCAAAACTTTAAACAAAATTGTCATTGATTGGTTTATGTAGCGAGCTTGGATATCTAGCCAGCCCAATTCATTAAAAAATGGCGTCAAGTGATCAGAACGTTTAAGATTAAAAACAAACCGAACGCATTAATTCTGAACCCTCTGTAACTTTCTTAGCGCTTCTTTATTTACGTTGCCATAAGCTCCAATGCAATAATCAACATGTGATAATACGACGCTTTCTACTATAGATACCTTAATTGGATAAGGCAACATATTTTTCAAACGGTATAGAGAGTGCAATGCACCAAACGCCTTTTTGCATACATGATTTATATGATCCGCCCATAGAAGATTCGGATCAAATATGAGGCCACGATTTTTCACTTTTTCATCAAAAGCTATATGTGTGCCATTTAATGTAATTTTAGGAAGTTCGGTGCTCTGCAGTCTGGAGAGGATATTTCTCAAACCTATTATGATACATTTAGATTTATTGGGATTTAGATATAAATTATTAGATTGGGCCCAGGCATTTATGCGTTCAAGGTCTAAATTTATGAGTGATATAGTGTCATTTATGTCTCCAAGATCTGTCGAAGTATATACTTGAACATCATCTGCATATAAGTGATATTTAAGGTGGCGAATTTGTTGAGACAAGTCATTTATGTACATAGAGAACAGAATCGGTGCTAAGACCGTTCTTTGACTAACTTCACAGTGCACTGTTGTCCATGAACTTTGATTGTTCAAAACAAAAACACGCTGATATCTATTCTGAATGTACGAACGAAACCATTTAACCGACATATCTGTGAAATGAAAGACTGACTTTAGTTTTGTTAGAAGAATTTCGTGATCGACCGACTGGAATGCTTTAGTGAAATCTAAAAGTAAAAAGTATTGTGAGTTGTTTCTTGTCTATGCTTTCTCGAATGTCATCTGTAATTTTTATAAGAGCCGTATGTGTGGAGTGTTCTTTTTTAAAGCCAGACTGATATGGACATAAGAGATCATGGGAAGTTATAAAATCAGACATTTGATTTAATACAATATGCTCCAAAACTTTCGAAATACACGGCGTCACGTTTATTGGTCTATAATCGTTCGCCGTTATTGGTTGTGCTATTTTCTTGAGGGGATGAATGAGAGAAAATTTCCACTGGCTAGGAAAGCAACCCGAAAGTAGAGAGGAATTACATATGTCCATTAAAGGGAACATAATATATATATATATATATATCATGATCTTAAGGAATTGTAGTGGGATATCATCAGCCCCTATTGAATTGGATGTAATTTTTTTTTTTTTTTTTCAGAGCTACCTCCATTTCTGGGACAGAAACCGTTCTAAATTTGAATTTTTCGTGGATGCTTGGGTTTTCGCGTATGTTTTTCATAGTAGATTCTTTTGTAACATCGTCTATAGTTGGGACCTGAGCAAAGTGATCGTTTAGTTCTTTAGGCGGAATGTGAATAGATTGTACGTCAGTCTGACGCCATTCTTCATAAATTTCACGGTTCTTGTCCATTTAATGTAGATTCCATAATTTTCACCTTATCTCCACCTGTTCTTAATGCCTATTGTCTTTATTTACAACGATCTACGTTATTTAGCATCTTATAAGCATCTCGTAAAGATTCATCTCATTTCGTCATGTTTCTTTTGAAATCACCGTCTATAATTGCCGGGACAGCGATCTGCTCTTAGGCACGAAGCAACTGCAGAAGAAGAAGAAGAATTTATCCATAAGGAGTCTGACCAATTATACAAGAAAGGAATTTTATTACCGCGCGTATTTAACTGAAGTTACTGGTCACCATATATATCCCATATCTAGTAACACGGAGCAGAGAGAATGGCGTAATTACCATCAGGCTAGAGGTGGACCAGGTATATACTACTGGCGAATAGAACCTAAACCATTACTCGTTCTTGCGTGCAGGTTTACTTTTGGCGTACCACTACAAAGAAAAATTGTAATTCTTTCACTAATTTCCGTCTTATTATCCCCTAAAAGGTTTCCGCTGGGCGATACGAAAATATATCGCTTGGCATAGATAAATTAAAAGAGAGCCACCAGAAGTAATGGTTGAAAATTTACAGTTCTTTTTACGATTTGCGAATAAATACGGCTTCTAGACGTGTGGCATAAAAGCTAGTTCATATAATACAAACCAACCTGTGCTAGGTGGCAACAAAAGCACGAATGGTATTTAACCGAATCAGGTCCGAACTGAAGCAGACACGTCAGCGATGATGGATATGTGCGTAACCGAGGATACTGAAAAGAAGTATAGCTTTGGCAATGATACGCGTTTCAATATTATCTTTGATGGTTTCATAGTAGTAACGCTACACTTGTAAACATAAAATACAGGTTCTGTACGCTGATTAGAAATATACAGGCGTGGAAAATAGCTTCTAATAGAGTCATTTTTCATACGCACTCACTGATTTAATCCGTTGTAAAATACTTGTATTGATTTTACAGTAGTAACCCTATACTTGTAAATCTAAAACACACCTATATTACTTTGTATTAAGTCTGTCGTTTGGAGAAATTTGTTCCTTATAAAGATGTCTTTTCCTGCTAGGTACTGAATTTGCCTGTGAGTCTTCCAAAATGTGGTGCGCCTAAAGTATACCAGCACTGGTTCTTGAACCTACCATCCAACCTGCACTCATGCTCACCATGTTTTATAAAGTCGTCTCCAACTGAACACCGCCCAATTTCCCGTACAAAAATTCCGTGAGGGTTTTAGAGATACTTCCATGTGCTACTGCCAACAGGATGTTCGTGTCTTGTATCATCTATGTCCATATACGCAGTACTGTGAGATCTGTATTTGTTTCTTCCTTAGATATGGGCCAGTTCTAATGTGCACCATTCTTGAAACACGAACCATTTCTTTCATGCCCTTTTCTCAGTACTACCGTTGTCAACGACATTGCAGCCTGGAACTTAAGTAGGTAAGACGCATTAGGCACGGAGTTCCACAAGGATCAATATTAGGTCCTATACTTTTCCGAGGAATTCATATTTAAGAACACGACAGATAAAATTACAGAATGGATAAAAGCAAACCAACTTAACTTAAATACAGCGAAAACTACTATAATGAGTTTCAATGAAGGAGAACTGAACTCTCTAAATATACATCAAATACTTATAGACGGGGAACTCATGCAGGTATCTGACACTTGTAAATTTTTAGGGTTAAAATTAGACTCTTGAGATGATAACGTAAATGATTTGTTGAAAAAACTAAGCGCGAAAATATATCTTATACGTAAAGTTAGTAAGATTCTAACTACAGAAACATTGAAAATAATTTATTTCGGATTGATCCAGTCAATTCTGTCGTATGGAATCATTTTCTGGGGTAATACCTGTTATGCGAAGAAAGTATTTACAATGCAGAAGAAAATGTTACGAATAATGTTATCAGTGCCGTTTCATACACCAAGTAGACCACTGTTTCAGAAACTTAAAATATTACCATTGCCGTGTATATATATTCTCGAAACATCATCATTCATACATATGAATAAAAGAAACTTTCAACTCAATTCGGACCTACACCAATATAACACAAGAACAACCAATCATATTCATATACAAAATTTTCGTCTAACAAGAACTCAAAATTCGTTACACCACAGCTTTAATAAAACTTTATAATAAATTACCAGATCGTGTCAAACGAATGCCAAACTTGCAGTTTAAAAGACACTTCAAGTCACTGTTACTTAAACATCTTTTCTATGGTTTAGATGAATATCTTCAGTGTGATCTTTCTTTGTAATGTAAATATTAAGATTTATTTGAATTTTGAAATATATAAAACAAGGTACAATTTATATTTTCTCTAAAAATACACTTTTAGTTTATGTTTTATTGTTACGTATATATTTTGTATTATTATTATTATATATGTTGTATTATTGTTGTTAATTGTAATAGTAACTGTATTTCTTGACGAAGCCATGAACGCCAAGTTCTTAATGCGGAAAATGAAATAAATAAATAAAGTAAGGGTTCTGTTCTCCCCATCAGTAAATTGAAACGAACACCTATACAAATTATATCTTATAAAGAGAATCTTCATGTCATGATGTGGGAGGTAGTAACCGTTAGGCTATGTGATCTGTGGTAGTAACACCTCTCATCCTGTAGGTTTTGGTGGTGCTCAGGTTTAAGCCCACCACATTTTACAAAATTTGTAGGTAAAATTTAATACTAATACTGTGCATGGGAACTTAGGTTTGTAAGGAACAAATTCATGCAGGTTCATACTAAATTAGTTCTTCTGTATTCTGCAGTATTTTGAAATGTGTAACTGTTTATCTTCTTGTCCTTCTGAAATAACTTGACAATTATATTAACAAGTAGGTATGTAAAGATCAATACAACGTATTTTTATCAGGAGTCCTTCGTGAGTGAGTCAGCAGACGTATAGCATTTGTGGCTAAATAGTCCCAGTTTCGAGTTCAAATGGAGGACAATTCTTCTCGGATGTAAGCCGAGAAGCGGTTTGGATTCCGCTTTAAGCTTATATGACCCCTTCTAGCATAACCTAGTTGTTGCATAATAACACTAAAGCGAAATAAACTTATTTCTGTCCATGTGTGATATAAATACATAGTGCAAATTATTTAAACCAAAAAAATCGGGTTTAAACCAAAATAACGGATTTTTGGTTTTTTCAATAAAAAACATGGTTTTAGCCAACCCTGGTTCTAACCCAAAAGCGTGTATTTTTTTTTTTATTTATTTTTAAATTCTTCACCGTTCATTTTATAGTACTATAGTATTTTACAGACATTAATATTAGTCTATGTGCGTGGGATCCCGGGTTCGATTCCCGGTGGTAACATTAGGTCGAAAAGGAGTAACATCCTGGGTGAGATTTTCCTGAGATTTCCTCATTCACACGTGACAAATGCCGGGATGGTACCTAACCTAAAGGTCCCGGGACAGGCTTAGGGCCATAAATGCCAATAATACCCAGAAATATGTATAACAAATAAATATAAGTATGTCTGGCTTTTAGGGAATTTTTCAGTTTCTTTTTTTTTTATTTATTTATTTAGATTTCTGAGCTTTCGGCATCTATGACCATTTAGTCCGTCACGTTATGAGGGATGACGTACCTCGGCGAGCACACTATGCGAGGAAAGGGAAGGAAGGAAGCGGCCTGGGACCTATATGTTAGGTACCACGCCAGCATTTGCGTGGTGTGAATGAGGAAAACCCAGGAAAACCTCATTCAAGATGGCTGGCCTGAAAAAGCGCTTTACACTTTTTCGACCGAGTGCCCCCACCGGGAATTGAACCCGGGACAGAAGGAGAGAGCGTTAGCGACTATGCTACGCGGGGCCACTTTTCGTAGTAAAAAAAATGAAATCTTTGAGTTTTACGTCCCACGATTATGCCGGCTAGGCTAAAGAAGACGGTGATGTTCAGAAATTAATGAAAAGGTGGACTGAAGGAAGTGGGAGGAAACAGGAGAACCCCGAAGAAACCCACGCACACGGTGTTTGTTCACCACAAAGTTCACTTGCCGGGAGCAGGGTTTGAAGGGTTTGAACCCGGGACCCCATGCACCAGAGGTGAACGCTGTACCATTGTGTTCTAAAAGAAGACAGAAGTATGTTGTAATATAAAATCTTTAGTCTTGGTATGGGATATTGTAGTAAATTTTCTTCCAAATTCTCCAATAATAATTAATATCTAGAAGACAATTTTACAATGATTCGCAGTATTTTGTATTAATTGTGCTTTAAATGTTTTTTTTTTTTTTTTTCGTTTCCTTGATGTTTGGATAAAAATGGTAACTATTATATTAACCAATGGCGGAAACAACCGATTTTTAACACACCAATTCCTATATAGGTGCGAAGTCAATGATACACGAGGACTGAAAAAGTGCATGACTGGACCAGTACTCGAACGCCGACTACTGCGTTCCTACTTTTCACTTTTTATTTATAAATGGTAACAAATTAGCAACTTCTTAAAACGTAAGTTCCCTTGGAGAAAGAAAAGTAGGAAACAACACGTACGATATTGAAACAACTTTTTTTTAAAAAAAAAATAGTGTAACGCCCCACGATTATATACTGAGGATAAGGACTGTGATAAGGTAAATGATAATGGTGGAACGCCGAAAGTGGGAGAAAACAGAGGGACCCGAGAAAACCTCCCACACACAATGTTTGTCCACCACGGGGTATTGGGGCTCAGTGGTAGAGCGCTTACCTCTGCACAGTGGACAAAAATAAGGATCTAGGCGGATAAAATTCTGATGTGCATAATAAATGGGCCAACACTAATCCAATTATGAAGTTTGTATCCAATTGAATATGTAATCATATCTACTCGTCTATAGTGCCCTATAGTACGACCAGACCATACCTCCTTGTAGTACTGGTGAATTTTGGATTGTGTTGAAAACGATATGCGAAATCTTTCTGTGTCAATAAAGTGACAAATGTTGTGCGAAACGTATTACAGTTCTCTTATTATCGTACTTCATGTACTTAGAAACACAGCTTGACAAAGATAAATGTAGGCACAAATATAATGTAGACACAGTAATCCAAACAAGAGTACTGCAAATAAATTTGAATATGCATTTAAATAAGAATATACACCTGCAACTAAAGAACAACAAACAGAAATATATATATATATATATATATATATATATATATATATATATATATATATATATATATATAAAAAGCCGAGTTGTGTTATCGTCATTCGTGAACTCGCTATCTGTCGGTTTCGGTTTATCGACGACCAAACCTATCATTTGACGTCAGCAGTGAGTAATATCATATTTTTATTTTCCATTGGCGTTATTGTCAGATAAACTTTTCATTTGCCACTTTCTCGCTTCAGGCGTGTGTTAAATGTGGATAATATACTCGAAATATCGTACGCGTATGCAGGCATGCAACACAGATACGCCAAAACGATATTTTTCCAGGTCATGTTTGGTTTGCTTGTTTGCCAAGTCCAAATTGTTCATTTTAGTTGACTTAGCTTCGCACATATAACAATATTGTGAGGGTGTCGAAGTATTGCATATCTTTCCATCTACCATAGTCATCATTATGTGCGTCACTACAGATGTATCCATTTCATTCTCGTCAGTGTTGGGTGAAGTTCTGATTTCTGTCGTTAAATGATGTGTAATTATGTCTTGCCTTTCTAATTCTTTTGTCTCTTTCTTGGACATTAGTTTGATTGGACGACAGAATCTTGTCGATGAAGGGCGTGGGTTTGGCCACAATATCAAACTTTTGTTATATTCTTGGTCACAATAAAGCTGCAACGGTACTATTGAAATTAGAAATATGTCAGCATCACTTTGAGCAATATTATCTGAATTATGTCTGAATTCAGTTCGGCCAGTACTATAATCACAGCCCCATTTGCAGTCAGTTTGCGATTCCTTCTGTGTATTGCACTGGAAGAAGTATAGGGGATTTGTAAGCTCTTTTAATCTTTGTGGCTCGCCGAGAGCTGGTTTGTGTAACCACTTTTACAGTGGAGGCTGCGTTCCGCTGACCCGAAATTTGGAGATAATATTTTGCAGTGTTCAGTATTTGTTTCTAGTTGTGTGATTTTTCTAACGGCTTCACTTTCATTTGCTTTCCTCTCTTCTGTACATTGCCCAAATACGTTTTTGGGTCTTCCAACCTTTGATGTTGATAGACCAGGTGTACTAGTTGAACCTCCGAACAAAACACTCACTTTTGGGGCAAGTTTCAATAGTGTATCAAGTCAGTCACTATACGCCTTGAGAAATCGGTCTTTCGTTCTGGAACATTTCTTCCACCGCTTGCTAACATCATTGAAGAATATCCGAAAACTACATGTGCACAGTTCAGTATGTTCTGAAACATAATCTGTTCCCAGTTTCTTGCAGACATAAGTTGCAAGTGTACTCTTGGCCTGTATGTTGTTCTGTAGCAAATTGAAGAGCTCGCGTTGTGTCACCGAAGCCAATTCATAAGTGCAGATTGCTGCATCTGCAAAGAAATATAAGGAAAAGGGGCAGATAGGGACAAATATTTATTTCGACAACTTTAAAGTGAACACTTCCGCAAAACAACTGTGTAACATTCACAGTCCATTACGTGCCATTCGAATTATAACTCTACATGAATACAGAGGAGCTTCGTTTTATAGGTTTATTTCACGGGATATGAAGTTGTTATATGTTGTAGATACCAAAGTTAAGTGTGATGACCGTATATGAGCTACATTCAAAGTAAATATATGTATGAGAAATAATAACTTTGGAAAATTTATTATTTCACATAGTTTCGTTCACTATATACAGTCTAAAACAAACATTGACACGCAGTTTATATGACGCTCGAATCATGAAAACAGTTTTCGGACTTTTTTCCGGCTAGATTGCCATTTCTGGCCAGTGTGCTCTGGTGCGTGGGGTCCTTGTTTCGATACATAGCCAAGTAAGTTTGTGGTGGACAACATTGTACCCATGAGTTCTCTGTGGGTTTTCCTGTTTCCTTCTACTTTCTCATTCCACCAATTCTTCCATCATCATTCACTTGCTTTAATCATCGTTTTACTTAGCTCAAAAGGGTGTAGTCACGGGGCGTTAAACTCAAAGATTTCATTTTCTTTTCTCCGCACAAAGCCCACGTGGCAAAAGCTAAAATCGAGTCAGGGATTCCACGCTCTAGAGAACTGAAGAACTTCTCTTTAATTGTATCTATAGACAACGAACTCCTTAGCATCTATTTTGTATTTCTGCTTACTTTCTTTAGAAGAGTGACTTTTTAAAAAGGTGCAACAAAGCTTTCCCTATTAGTAGAGGTACCATTTTGCTCTGAAAGTAACATTATATTAAGTAACAAAATAGAAACTGAATATTCCAAAGAGCGAATTATGAAGTATGTTTGTTATTCCTTTCTTACCATATGCTGTTGCAAACTGCAATTTTCAAGGAATTGTGCGCTTGCAATTAAGATTTGGAAAGGTGTACGACAGTAGCGTAGCCAGGATGTGTGTTTGGGGGGGGGGGCCCAAGTGCTGTTATAGGCACATATAAAAAAATTACAAACAAAAAAATATATTAAAAAAATTACAAACATCAAAGTACCAAAGTACATTGTCGGACCTCTTTGGGGGGGCCCGGCCCCTCCGGGCCCCCCCTTCCCTACGCCACTGGTGTACGATAATTACTTACAGAATGTACAAAACATTTATTTAAATTAATTTCAATTTTACTCACCATCATGTTCCAAATAACAGCCAAACAATTTCAAATAACCCCTCAGTTTTTCTTCGTGGATAGGGCAAGGCTCGAAGTATACAGAGAATAAATTGTTTGACTGTTAATTGGGAATGTGGTGGTGAGCAAGGTTGAAGAGTACGATAGTTATTTGAATTTACGTTGATTTGGAATGCTAATATAAAAGAAAACTTTAAAATTAATCATAGTAAGGAGAGAGAGAGAGAGAGAGAAAGGATACTAAAATATTTTATCTGTATTCGCAGGTTACTTGTACCAGTCCCAGTGATGTCATATTATAAGATAATGCGTCATTGAAAGAGATGACTCAAAATCTCACAATGAAGAGGAGTAATCGATATAGTTTACGATCTGTGCCTAAATCAGAGTATGCAGATTCTGATTCGGGATATGGTAGATCAGCATTGGAAGTATTAGATTGTGGAAATAAGCCAAATGCATATGAATTGAGCACCAGTTCGGTGTCTGTCTCCGCAGGTGATGAAGCAGCAAACGCTATAAAGGTCGAAGTGAGTAAAATGGATTCCAGTAAAGAAAGTGATAAATCGAGCTCTTTGCTCGTAGAACAGGAGAACATGGATGTGATTAATGATGTATTGAATTTACTTCAAACTTCTGTCAATTCCTTGATCAAACAGGAACCGATGACAGAGGAAAGTTTCGAACAGTTGAATCATGAAAGCATTCCATCCCAGAATTCAGAACCTGAAAACTGTGTTAAGTTAATAAAAGTTGAAGTGCCTTCCGTTGACACATCTGAGTCTTTTGCAAAACGTAATGAAATTTCAAGGAATTCCGAGATCGAGCAAAGGATGACTTCTAATGATGAAGATAACTGTGTTTCAACAGTGGGTGGCGACAGAACTGACATTTCTGCCACATTTTTAACACAATTAGAAAGTACTCTTCAGCCAGTTTCAGATAACGATAATAAGGATAATGTGAAAGTTGAGCAATTAGTTAATGAACTAGAAGAACTTGTTAAATGTCAGGAGGCTTATGCAAAAGAAAATGGGGAAACGAATACAAAGGGAGAGATTCCTTTGGGGTAAGTGTGTTCTTACAATATAAGCAAAGTGATTATTGGTTAACGAAGGAAAAATCAGTTGAAGTGGGCTTGTCGATCTGTGTAACATAGATCGTCGTAAAAATTAGCACTTTTGTTTATTGGCCGAAAATAACTTTTTTTTTTCTTTGATTGGTTCTGACATAGTGAAAGAAAAAACTATTATTTTTTGAGAAAGGCCAGTCGTTGCGACTACAAATTGACGTCTCCCTTCTAGATTCTCTGTTTTACGGTACAATGATACTACAAATAAAATTATTGTTTCTTTAATTAAATATTTTGTAAGGGATTCGAAACTTGCAGTGAGTTCTCGTACCTGAAAAAGTTGAGAAAATTGGATCTGGACTGTATGTATAGTAGGTATTCTCCAGATTAATAAAGTTCACGTCAGTATTTTATCCAGTGTAGAACAGTGTGATAGACTTGAAAAGAAACAAATTAGTTTCCACTGAAAAGAATTCACATAGTATTTAATTAAGAACAGGGTGCTATTATAGGTGATCATTTGTGTAAGCAACACTAGTATTTTACACAGATTCAAGATGCACCTGTGTATTTTCCAATTTTTAGTTTTCATTACATACACCAAAAACTTGAATAAAGAGGGTATTCCATTAATGGAGATATATTCTACTGAGTAATATACTCCGAATTTGACCCCCTCCCCCCCAAAAAAAAAACTATCTATAGATGTAAGAGACCCCATTTATATTCGTGTTATTGAATTACTCTTAATGATAATTCTCGGTGCTTTTTATGTAAATATACAATAGAATTGAGAAGTTCACATAGCAGCTGGGTACTGTAAAATATGTGCAGATAATGTTTACACATTAGTATCTTCTTTTTGAGTGAACACAAATCGTATTTTTGTCAATGAAAACTACTGATTTCTTTCTTTTCTTTCAAAATAATGTATCCATCCGGCCGGGAGACGAAACGAACTACCTTATGGATCACCATTAATTTTGACCGGGATATAGAGGGTCAACAATTAGAAATCGAATTCGCAGACGGAGATGGTAATAATGGTACAAATCAACTATTTCCGGTTTTAGCGTTGATCATTATAGAGCAAAAACTATAATGGCTAGCGGCTTTCTGTAATCGATTAAGCAGAATACATTCAGCTCCATCCTTAACTCTCTTCTTAAACAGGAAGTGATAGTAATCTACTATATCTTCCGGTTTCAATATTGATCTATCTAGAGCAAAAATGAAGAGAGCACGAAGCGCTTTTCTAAAAATCTGTTTATTTATAAGAATAGATACCATCTTCCCTCTTAACTGTGTGTTCAAACCGGAAGTGGCAAAAGATGAACCACTTCTGATTTTAACGGTGATCGGTATACAGTATACACGGTTCTCTAATCAATTAAGCGTCTCAGGAATATGTTCATATCCACTTATGTCTCTATATTAAAAGTGGAAGTGATAGAAATCTCCCACCATCTTCCGGTTTAAATATTGAGAAAATATCGCACCATACAGATCATTAAGTGTACATGTTACATTACTACTTTCTTATAATTAATATGCATCCAGTAACTTCCATAAGCGAATACAATAATGGGTCTTTCGAAAATCGTATACAACATTCATCACAAATCATGCATATCTCTCTGACAAATGAAATGCGTATCAAATGAGAGAACATGATTTCGTATAAAATACGTCTTCTCAGGTCAGCAATCTTTCGATTAATTTGACGCAAAATTTCACTCTTCCTTGTCTTGAGGCAGACTTTCATTTTCTATTATTAGCTTTGTGTGTTTCAATCGTGGCCTTCCTCCTTTCTTCTGCTGTTCCCTCCGTAGGTAATAGGCTGATTCCCCCATGTCTCATAATGTGTCCAATCATCCTATCCTTTCTTTCCAAAATATTCTAAAGCATCTCCCCTTTTCTCCTACCATTTTCAATATACCTTCATTTTATATTCACCTATCTTATTTTCAACACCGTTCTATAGCATCGTATTTCCAAGGCTTCAATTGTCCATTTTCGTCATCTCATATAGTTTATGCCTCACACCCATACAACACCACACTTCCTACATATGCTTTGATCAGCCTTTTCGTGAGTTTTATGTCGATGTTCCCGATTCGAAGCTTCTGACTTTTTCGAATGTCTTTTTTCCTGATATATTACTGATTTTACATCTTGTTTCCGCCTATTGCTGCTGGTTACTTTATTTTCTAAGTAATAGAATCATATTCACGAAGAAATTAAATGTCGACTAAAAGCAGGGAATTCGTATTATTCAGTTCAAAATCTCTTGTCGTTACGAATTCTGTCGAGGAATTTGAAGCTTAAAATGTATAAAACGATAATCATGCCTGTTGTTTTGTATGGTTGCGAAACATGGTCGCTTACCCTGAGGGAAGAACATAGACTAAAAGTATTTGGAAACAAAATCCTGAGACGAATTTTCGGACGCAAGAGGAGCGGGAATGGGGAATGGCGGAAACTTCATAACGAGGAACTGCATAATTTATACGGTTTGCCGAACATTGTTACAATCATCAAGTCTAGGAAGCTTAGGTGGGCAGGGCGAGGATGAAGAAAGTAGAAACGCTTTCTAAGTGTTAACTGGAAGACCAATCGAAAAACGACCATTAGGAAGACCTAGGCGCAGATGGGAGGACAATATTAAGATGGATCTCGCAGAAATAGAAATACAAAGTAGAAACTGGATCCAATTAGCTAAGGATAGAAGTCAGTGGAGAGCTTTTGTGAACGCGGCATTGAACCTCCGGGTTCCATAGGCCATAGAGTGAGTTAGTTAGTTTAGTAATAGAAGTCCGTCCTCCACCATCAGGTGATCTATTATTATCTTTATTTATTTTATTTTATTTTATTTTATTATTTTATTTTATTTTATTTTATTTTATTTTTGTTCCTTTCTTTGTGCATCTCATAACTTTCGTTTTAGTGTTGTTGATCTTCACGTTTATTTTCTGTTAAGCATTTGTTGCATTCCGTGTAATCCTGACTTCCGTGTTTTCCTCACTGTCTGCCAGCAGTGTGATATAATCCCTATATCTAAACGTCTTGCTTTTTGCCCATGAACAGTTATTCCTTAGCTATGAGTGACCTTGATTCTTTTATTGTTTCTTCAGTCTAGAGATTAAACAAAATTGGTGACAATGAGCATCCCTGGCTGACTGTTCTGATATGTGGGCCATATATTGTTTCTAGCTCCTTATAGTTTATTCCTGATTCTTTGAAAATCTTGAACATGTTGTTCCATTGTGGATTAACAAACATTTTCTCTAAGCCTATAAATATTAGTTAAGTTGCTTGTCCGACTCGAATTCTATCGTCTGTTCAAGCCCTTTAATGTAAATAATGCTTCTCTGTTTCCGATATTTTTCCTAAAACCAAACTGGTCGTCTGCTAGTGCTTCTTCTATCATGGATTTCAATCTTCTACAGATTATTTTTGTGAATATTTTGGAAGCATTAATAAGCAAACCTATCGTTATGTGATTCTCGCATTTCTCAGCATTTACTACTTTTGGTATTCCCACTTTCTTGATCTTCTTGAAATCTGGAGGCACCTTCCATTCTTCATAAATGTTGTTAAGTAATTTTATACAGCTTGTCTTGAACTTCCTGTCCCGTACTGTGTATGATTTCTGGTACCTCATTTACACCTAGGACTTTCCCATCTTAGATCCTGAATTACTTGGTTATACTCTGGCCTGATTATGAATTCTTCTCTTTTCTCTTTTATACTTCCTCTGTAATTTCCAGTTCCACGAATTGCTTGTCGCTTACATAGAGCCTTTCTATATATTCTTTCCATGTTTTCACTGTATCTTCAGCTCCAACAATGGGTTGTCCTTCTAAGAAACGAGATCTAATGTTCTGTGTTCATATCCTTTTCTATTCCTTTACATTGTTGTCTTATTTATTTCTCTTTGACGAATCTACGTTTTCATTCTTCTATACTGCTTCTTAGCCTCATTGTTATTAATATTCTTGATTTTTTTCTTTAGTGATTGGTGTTTTGTGCTTTCCTTGCTGTTTTCTTTTAGTGATCTATTACTTCTTTCGCGATAATAAACAGGCTAGTTTTCATGTATGACCATTCCGGTTAATTTCTTCTGTTGTTTGTTCTTGTGTTATCTTTTCTGCTTCTTGGCGTAACTTTCCTATCTTTTGTTCTTCAGCTGCCTATATCAAGTGTTCATTTTTTTCTATTTTCCCTATCTTTTTGAATTTGAGCTCATTCTTTATCACGACTAAGTTATGGTGACTGTCGACATCCGTTCCTGAGTAACTTCCACTGTTGTTTATTTGGTTCCTGTATCTTTCCTTCACAAGTATGTAATATATCTGGTATCTTTGTTCTTTTGGCATTTTCCAAATATAAACTCTGCATTTAATGTTTCTTGAACAAAGTATTTGCTATTGCTAGCTTGTTCTTCATGCAAAAGGCATATAGTTTTTATCTTCTGTCATTGCGTTTTTAGTCGGTAGGCTTAATTTGCTTACTTTTCTTCATCGTTATGTACTGTTATTGGCATATATACTTGGATGATAGTTGTATTCCTTGGTCTGGTAGCTATTTGTACTGCTGTGACTGTCGTTTACTATATTACAACTTCTTTATTGTCGTTCTGTCTTCTTATTCATTAGACATCAACTTCAGTGACTCCGTTTCCCGTTCGTGTGACCAAAAAACATTTTACCCTTTCTACTACACTTCACTGACCTCCACTGTATCCATGTTCATTCACTTGTCCAGATTTTCTAATTTACCTACTATGTTTATAATCGTGACTTCCCATCCTCCAATGTGCATTGCCTGTCCGTAAGACTTTTTGTTTTCATCAGATACCATGAAGCTGACTGCTTTTACAATATGGGATTTTGAGTTTTAGAACTTTATCCAAAGCGAAAGGAAAAATGAAAAAAATATGCTGAAAAATCGTAAACTACAGTATACGCACAGTTATTTGTGTGCATGGGTGTACATACGATTCATTTTTAAACAGTGGCGTTGAAAGAACGTAGATGTTCGAACATCTGTACACAATCACTTTTTAGTGGTACCTTTGTGTAAATAATTTTGTTTACCGTGAAATGCTGATAATACATGCCTCAAGAATAGAAACCGGAAAGGAAGATACGTGAGGTTCTGTGGAATTGATTGGTGTTTCTTCAGATTCGTAATTTTGGTATTTCAAAAATGTTCCATACGTGTCAGGGTGGATTGATTTAAATCAGTCTGATTTAAATCATGATTTAAATCAAGATTTAAATCACTTGATTTTTTAAATAAAAATCGTTGATTTAAATCAAATTCCGAAATAATTTAAAGTGAAAATAAGTAAAGTCCCGTCGGAAAATGATAATCATAATACAATGAGACTCAAATGTACAGTATGTACAGCATAGTATGAAAACAAGTGCCATACAGAGGATGATTAGGGAAAATCCCGTTTTGAACGGGTAACAGGACAATCCTGTTTTCTTCTCTTCGTAACATAGGGTTTATATTGTAAATCGTTAACTATTCCAACGGGGAAATCACCATCGACATATAAGACGAAGATTCTTTTGTGTGCGCGTCTATATATTTGTTCCCAGATAATAGGACTTATTAGAAGTGTCCTATCCCCTCTCCGAAATTTTTTTTAGATTTTATAACTGTAGGAAAAATTATGTATTTCGTACCGCAAGCTAGTTCAATTTCCTTAAAAATATGCCCCTGCCAAATATCAGTAACTTTTTTGGGAAAAAAGTGTCACTTTGACAAGCGTTGCTGTACTTTTTCCTTAACGCTTAACCTTTTAAATTATATCACCTACTTTTAGGTGATAGGATAAAATTTCCATTATTTGATTAAAAAACTACCAATAAAGCTTTTTACTTCGTTTTTTTAGGACTGAAGCCAGTGTAGAGTACTTTACATATGGTTTCACGCCTCTCTGCGTCGAGACATAGGATGTGATGACGTCATAAATTTAAAAAAGATATTTTTTATTGTGCCTATTTTTATTATTTTTTGGCGGGCCTACATTTTGCATTCAGAAGACTGAAATTCTGCACACTCGTTCAGTGCACCCGTAGTATTTTTCAGATGATTTCAGATCTCTGCGTGAAAACAGGGGAGTTCTGAGGAGCATATATATATATATATATATATATATATATATATATATATATATAAATTGGATATTTTTAACAAAAAATAGCTTTCTTCCCGATTTTCCCGCCTGAGATGGGGACTTATCTTAGGATAAATAGGGATGTCTCAGGAAACTGTTACCTGAGATCCGGTTTTATACGGGAATCTGGGGTATTTGGGGATATTATTTTTCGCGGGCTTACTTTTACATCTACAAGTTTGAAATTTTCGGCACTCATTCACTACACCCCTTAGTATTTTTCAGATTTGTTTCAGATCTTTACCTTTAAACAGAGGCGGTACAGAGCGGTAAAAAGTAAAAAAGGAGATATTTCTTAACAGAAAATCCCTTTTTTCGTGATTTTCCAGCCCCAGATACACGATGGAGACATTTGATGGTAGCGTTTGAAACTCTGTTTTATTCTGAAGAGAATAATGTACAAATCATGATTCTAGGATAAATAGGGATGTCCGAGGAAATTTTTATATTATATCCGGGTTATCTGGGATATTATGGGGATGTTCTTAGCTCATTATTAAATATCTTTCCCGCCCTTACTATTTAAGATAAAAGCTTGAAATTTTGTACACACATTTAGTACACCCTTAGTATTTCCCAGTCGATTTTGAGATCTGTGCGTTAACACAGAAGAGCTCAGAGGGGACCAAAATTTGAAAAAAAATCAGAAAAAATCTCGACTTCTCTCAAAATTTTTCGCTTCAGGAATATGATAGGGAAAATGTGAATGTTACCGTTTTAAAGGCTGTTCTATTCTGAAGAGAATAAGGTATGAACCATGATCCTAGGATAAATAGGGATGATGCTTGACTGAAAGTCTCTAATTTACTCCCCCCCCCCTTCTTAAAAAAAAGCCGTAATTTAAAATTGTTAAGAAACATTGTTTGGGATTGATATAGGTTAATGATTGGGGATTAATTCAAAATTCAACCCCAATACTTTCACTTAAATGGCATAATTGGCATTTAATACTAATTCGTAATGCTTTTCCTTCAGTTCGTGACTTGTATTATACGAGGGGAAAGATTTGATTTAAATAAAAAAAAATAATCAAAAATAATTTTTTTTTAAAAAAAATCGTGATTTTTTTTCTAAAAAATTGTGATTTTTTTCCACCCTGTGGATGATTATTCAAGTAAATCAATAGCAGCAGGAGAGGAGATACTGATGAATACTCCAGAGAGGATCAAAATAATTTGAAATGGGTGATAGATTCTTCGGAGTACAAGGTTAGTACTTACTTCAATTATTGATATGTATCTTATATCGTCCATTAGCAAGTATTCTCTTGGTGATGGTTCCCTTAGGAGTATACTAATTGACACCCAAATTTTTGTCACGTTTAGAAATTCGGGATGAGGTTATGTGGATGAAAAAAAAAAGTTGTTAATGAAATGAACATTGTTTTCCTCACGTATCTCTTCAATTTTCTCGATCCACCAGTTCTTGTAAGTGCAAGTTACTGTAGCTTGCATTTTCAATGATAACACACTTTCTTCTGGGACTCTGTAGTGCTTCAATCAATAAACTTCTTTTGACTGTGAGTGTACATAACATCGTTTTGTTGGGATTATCTCTATCGTCTCAAAGACCTGGAATCCGTTATCCGTTCATTGCTACATTTTCACAACAAACTTGTGTGGCGACAATAAGTTATGTGTTGCCTAGCGTTTCTGGGGTGTTGGCACGTCAGGGTTGTGCGGTATCACGAAAGCAATGTTATTGCAATAAGTAACCCTCTTCCATTCATTATGGTACTTGGACGTTTCGCCCCGACGGACTGCAACGTATAGAATTTGCTCACCACGGTGGTGATGGAAGGGTGGTGCAAGGTAAGCCATATTTCTTTTAGTATTTACCTTATAGCTTCAATAAGTAGATGTACATACACAGCTTTCGGGATATGAAGATTGGATTTTACGTTAAAGCAAACTTTAGATCACTCACGTCCTGGTTTTGAGTTGCATGCTTTTGACTTTTTATAGCCTGTGAAATCTCAGAGCAAGACAATAAATTCTTCGCCCAGTTCCAGTATATTGAGGTTAAGCTATATTTTTTAATCTTGTATCCTCTCTCAGCTAAATTCACTTTTGACCTAAGTAGATGAGAGGTTAGTTCTATCTTCAAAATATTAATTAGTTAATCTCTCCACCCCCACATCGCAACTGTGAATGTCGATTGGTTTTATTTATGATCCCATAATACCATCCAGTTTTGTCGAAAAAGGATAGTTTGTTACGATTAACGAGGTAAAGTTACGAATAGAATATAGAAAGAAAAAGCTATTAAATGCGTTCACAACATTGATACAAAACTTGTACGGCGCCACCTTTTGATCTTCTGAGGTCCGAAAGATCAAGGTAGGCGACAGAGCCCGGATTACATGACAGACAGTATGTATCGGCTCTATATACAACACAAGACTTAGAAGGAAGACACATTCTCTTAACATCATCACTCATTTTCGTGCAGTAAAACTGTATTGTCCTATAGATGGTTTCTTCAGTACTTGGATAAATTGGATAACCTGAGAACTCTAGTTTTTGAAATGACCTATAGCTTAAATTATTATTTTCTTTTTCTTTTTTTTTTTTTTCCTCACAGCTAGTGCAGGTTCTGTTTCTAATGCCCTGTAAATAGATATTTTCGCACCACAAGCACATTTTTAAATTTTTTCTCTTCTCTCACTTGTTGCTTTCCTTTATGAACAAAATGATTTTTTTTTTTTTTTTTTTAAGTGTTAACTTTCTTCGGCATCCCTTATTTTTGTTGCGGTAAGAAGTTTTTCGTATTGTCTTGCTTCCCATATTCCACTTTTTCTTTCTCGATCATGATCTCGAAAAGAACTTTTAAAACGTTCCAATTTTCTTTTTCTTAAGCATCTAGTGTCTATCCTACTACTAGCTAGATTCTTTAATTTTGACTTTCTTTTTTTTATCAATGTTAATTTTTTAAAATATTTTATTTTATTTATTTTTTTATTTATTTATTTACTTGTTTGTTTGTTGTTGTTGTTTAAGTATTTAACTGTTAAAGAAATTTAGCTAATTTCTTCCTTCGATATAACATTTCTTCCTGAAATATTTTTTACCTCAACTACTATTTACCCAACCAGGAACCACTGCATCCAAAAGATCTAAAATTTTGCTATATTTCGCTACTAGTAAACAGAACTCCCGCCAAAATACCATGAAGTTTGCTGTAAGTGGATATCATATGTTGGTTGAATGGGCACTAAATTACCCAGTACATAATAAGTAAACAATTTGTTTAAGTAGAATTTCCCTATTAATTACGAGGATCGTCGAGAAAGTAAAGAAGTTTTGGCAGGGTTAAATAAAAACAAAAGATATCAGCACAAAACTTTATTTACAAAGCCACAGGACCCTATTCTACTTTTCTATGTAGTCGCCACAGTTGTCAAGGCATTTGTTATAACGCGGGACCAGTTTTTCAATGCCGATGTTATATTTATCTGCTACCAAAGGTTTGAACTAGGCTGTCACTGCATGCTTGAGTTCCTCAGTGTTTGCGGAATTGTTTTCCACCCAGAAATTTGTGAAAAAGATTCATGTAACGTGCCTAAAGTGAAACGTCGGTTTTCCTGAATTTTTTTCGACGTTTTCCTTAAGTTCGTCCATAACAAGTAATGGCCTCCCATTCCGATCTTCATTATGCATGCTAATCCTTCATTGATTAAACATGATGCACCATTTCCTCACTGATGACTCTTTCATTGTATTGTAATGCACCACTTCCTCACTGATGACTTGTTTATTGCAATATCACCATAAACATTCTTTATTTGCCTATAAATTTCAATAGGCTTAACTTTTTTGCGCATTCAGAAAGCAAATGAAACTCCGTACTTCACATTTGGCGGGATTTTTGTTTGGTGCAGCGATGAATCGCTGCAAAAACAGCGTAACTGCACAGGATTGAGACTCGGCTTACACTGAGGTGAAGGAAGGAGATAACTGCCGCGCACGCGATAACAGTGGTAAGGGGGTCGGCACCGCGTGAGATGCGCAATCATTCTATACTTTGTGGACGACCCCCGTATTATTGGCAACAAACTACACGTTTTTTAGCGTTAAAGTTCATGATTTAATCATGCTTTTGGGCTGTATCTCATTAACAATGCTGTGTATCGTTATCTTGCTAATGCCGTAAAGAAGAGCTTGATGAGCATGTACTTAGGTAGTAGATTTATCTTAAAAGGTAGTGTCATTATTGTACAGATTCATTTTTCGGTTTACAAATAAATTTCATTTTCTCGGAGACTTAGGCCTAAGGATCTACACTCTCCCATATCATTTCGTGTAGCGCTCAGTATTGCTGACTCTCTCATCTTTGGACACTTTCTGTTATATGCTAATAATATAACAGAATATAAATATCGTGACGGGGACAAACACCCTCACTGATGATGTCCCCATTAAACCATAGTTAATCAGTCAAGTTAAATTTTGAAGCTGGTTGAGATGGTAACCCAACGGGGAAACGCTGAAAATTAAGTTAAAATGAACTGCAATAAAGATAATAATAATAATAATAATAATAATAATAATAATAATAATAATAATAATAATAATAATAATAATAATAGAAAAAGGAACTACTTACTATACAGTTTGAAAAGAAATCGTATTTTGAGAAACGTGATGGATGGTGTAAAATTAAAATTACTGTAGGAAAAAGATTGCAAAGAAGAATTTGGAACATTACAGCATATTACTTTTTTTTTTCTTTTTAAAGTAGCGATGATATCAGTGCAAATAGTAGCGTAACATACCACGGATGGCAGATCTATTTTCTTATTATTATTCTTATTATGGTGATTATTAAAATTTCAAATTATATTTCTGGAAGTTAATCATAAAACATTGGAAACCGAGGAATCATTCAGTCAGAGAAAAGAAAGCAGCTTTTAATGAATCACTATATAACATGAATAAACTGTAATATTAATTTATTCAGATTTCAGTGTTGTTAAAATATAGTTGAAGTTTCACTGATCTTTTTATTATTATTATTATTTATTTTGAATTATTTTTCAGAATTATAGACCGAAATGAGATGCTTTATGACAAAAACAAATGCTTTATGATTTGTACTGTATGTGGAAAGAAGGTCTTCGGAAAGAAGAAAGCTCGGTGGGAACATATGTGGAAGGAACACAAGATTGGCCGATTTAAATGTGAACGTTGTCCAAGAAGTCACAAAGAACTTAATGTTTTACGAAAACATTTAGTGATACATTCAACTTCTCGTACTAAAGACTTTTCGTGTGAACTTTGTGACAAAATGTTTTTAACTAGATGTGGACTACGTAATCATATTCGGGATGTTCATAACAAGGAAGAGAATATTGTGACTTGTAACATATGTGACAAAAAATTAAGTAAGGGACATTTTAGGTTTCATCTGGAAACGCATAACACAGAACAAAAGTATTCTTGCCCTTTATGTAATAGAACGTTCAGTAAGTATAAAACCATGACTCTCCATAAAAAAGGTCACAACAGTACACGCTGTTCTTGCAACATATGCGGAAAGATGATAAAGAAGCATCAATTAACAGGCCACATGAGAAACCACAAAGTATCAACACAGTGTGAAATTTGTGGTTCAACACTTTCAAGTCCAGAACTACTTAAGCTTCATATGTCAATCCACACAGGAGAACAGCCATTTGCATGTGACATATGTGGTCGAAAATTTGCACGAAAGTACAATTTAAAAACGCATTTGAATTTGCACGCAGGAGTGCGTGAACTTGAGTGTGCTATCTGTGGAAAGAGATTTGCTCAAAAGTGGAATTTGCGTACTCATATAGCATCATGTCAGAAGAATTCGTATACACCTTGATATCATTGTGTCGTTATTACTATTGCAGTGTTATTGGAACAGCTGGAATCTTGTGGTTTGATATTCAGAATAAAACATTTGAAAAAAAAAAAAAAAAGTTGTACATCGATAAAACTCAGTTTTATTCGAATGGACAGTTTCAGTGGTCTACAGATTTTTAAAGACGTATTATTAGTCCGTACTTCGAAGGAAATTTATTGAAAAAACTAGCACATAAGAGAGTAATTCGTTTGTATTATACATTCAGATATTCATTAATTGTGATGTTATATATAACAATCTGTTCAATATTTTTATTACATCAATTGGGAGATCACTTAATGTAGATGGAATGTTTGTTATATTCGACTCAACTATAGAATCAATCAGTAGTTTCTTACTCAATTACTTATTTGTGTATAGATCACTCATTCCTTTTCTAAGAAAGCCATCTCTTCTATTCCCTATTTGCGCAAGCAAAACGTAAAAAAACTAAAATATTTTCCGTGGGAAAGATTTATTTCTTCTTCATACTTTCTGATATATTTTCCTGTAGATTTATTTTATATCTTCCATATCCTGGAACAACTCTATTCCATTAATATCGAATTAAACAACACAGCACAGCATAAATATCCCATCGCCATTGTCCCTCTTTAAGACCTTCAGATAAACTAGAAGCTGCGGGAGCTTTGTGATAGAGCGTTCACCTGTGGTGAGGTCTTCCGTTCGATACTAGTTCGAGCCAAGTGAGCTTTGTGGTGGACAGACACCATATGCGTGGGTTTTCTCGGGGCTTTTCTCCTTTCACGGCTTTCTTCATTCTCATCCTCACCGTCTTCTTAAGCCTGCAGGGCGTAACTATGGTATGCAAAACTTAAATATTTGTTTTATATATATATATATATATATAGAGAGAGAGAGAGAAGATAATAGTACTAACAAGTGTCTCTATAGGTCATAAACGTTTTCATTCTTAAATCTACAGTCTGCAACAAAAGTTGATAGCTTAATTGTTTATAAAGAGTGATTCCGTACCAATTCAAGCGATATATGGTATATATGGTATATTTTTGAAATTGGATGAATATGTTGGTTTACTGAAACTTTGAACACCACATAAATATTAGATGTATATGTTGCGCTGTTTCTGTGTGGCAGCCATTACAAAATATAAAAGTGTCATCTGTCACAAACATAGTTTTCAGCAACTGTTTGAACAAAAACCATTGTGAAATTCGAACTGCTACAATTAGAAACCTAATTCTTGTGTCAGAATAAGTATTATTATAGATTTTAGAAGTTTTGTTACTGTAAGATATAATTTTGTAGTTTGGTTTCGTAGCCATATATAAATACGTTAAATTTTAATCAAATATTTTCCCTTTAAAGAACTTGCTCTGTCTTAAAGTGCTTACATGAGCACATTAAGTACCCAATACTATAATGAATAAACACAAGAAATATGTGTCTTGGAGACATGACAGATAGTATATATATATATATATATATATATAAAATCACCACATTGCTTACTCATATTTTCTGTACTTTCCTATATTAACTATTAATCCTTCACTGCACTTAAAATTTAGTTGTAAGTCTTAAAGTAGCAAATGATCCACATATTACTCGGGCAATATATTTCCGCATCTTGAGCACAGAATTCATCTGATCGCAGGAAATTCGAACACCTTGTATAGGTATCTTAGTGAACGACTATCATGCCTTTTTCTTCCATTCTGTGAAGTATTAAAAAACGCTGAAATAATTAATCATATATTTAATCATTAATCATTTCATATATTAATTTCATGTATCACCTTAAGGAATTGCGAATATATTGATATGTTATTATAATAATTACAACAGTTATTGCATGACCAGAAAAGAGTGCTTTTGGTTGGGGGTGATAGTGTTGTGTTTACCACAATTATTGGGTGAGGGGGGTAGGACAGGGGAGCGGAAACTCTCTACTGCAGTGTATCCAACGAATTTTCAAAGTTGCTGTTAGGTGTTATAAGTAGCCTAATCTGTTTACGCTTAATAAAGAACGCCATAAATTACACAGTGTAGTTGCTATTGTTTGTAGGAATGGTTTACCATTCCTGAAGTAATGGAAACGCATTATGGATAACAACACCTAAATATATGCATTTAAATTATCATTGCAAGAACAACATAGCACAATTGACAATTTAGTGAGCTTCTATCGTTCATTAAACAGATTGTATAAAATCAGTCAATTTTTATTCGATTTCATTATAAAACAAGAGCAACTTGTAAAAGGGAGGAATGACGAGGTCAGCGACTAATTGATTATTTTAGGGTTCATACTTTAGAAGTGTAAGTTTAAATCAAGGTAGGGTGAAGGTTTAACAAACTTTACGATGCTTGCGTTTTGTTTTAAGTTCATGTTTAGCAGTTGAAACATAAATTATTTTCTCGAGCTTCAGCCAGGAAAGAATTAAGATACATTCTCATTCGAAGAATGTGAAAATCCTCTCTCCTCGTTTAATAGGTAGCACGTATTCATTTGGTGCATGTAGTCCTGGGTTCGATTATAGTTTTACAGTCCTTCACTTTCATTAATCATCTGTCTCCTTTAGCATAAGGGGCATAATCATGGGACATTAAACTAAAAAAGAATTTTTCGAGGAATGTGAACTCTTGAGGAGGAAGAGAGAAGAGGGGAAAAATAAAGTTGTTTTTTTTTTTTAAATACAATTTTTAAAGCACTGAAGGATTCGATAAATTGCTTTACTGGTTTGATTTGTAAAATTTTGTTACAGTGCATCTTCCTTTTAGGATCGTTATCAAAATCCATCCCTTTGGTAGAGTGGAAATGAAAGTATTTGATAAAACATGAGCGTATGGGTGGTGTAAACGTATTATTTTTTCAGCATATAATGAATTCACAGGTTTTATTTACGACGACAGAAATCCTTCCAGACTCTTTTTGAATTTATCTCTAGTTGTAACACTCAGGCGACAAAGAATTAATTCTACTAACTTTTTTCAGACAATTTTGAAACTTGGGCCCATAGTATTACCTTTGTTTTTGTGAGTTATAACGCTAACACGTTATTGTACCTAGGTATTGAACATCTTTTCTAATGACATTTTTGGAGAAATCCTGCAAAAATGACAAGTCACACAAATCACGCTTTCTTTTTACAAATAACCCTTCATCACCATCTGCAAAATGATTCATATTTAACTGTAAAGTTTCCATCTTCCATAAAATACGAATGGAAAATGATCCGTAACTCGATGTGGCTAAATTGATATAAAAAGAGAAAACAAACAAAAAAAAAAAAAATCTATATACAGGATGGTAAGAAACTATTTGAACAAACTTCGGGAGCTGATTCCCGACACCGAAACCAGAAAAAAAGTTCTCTGGAACTTTGGTCAGTTTCGGCGATATAAGGTGCCGAAAGCGTGGGAAAATGAACTTCAGAGAGCTGTAATTCAAAAACAACACAACGTAGAGAATGCGGTTTAGAACATGACACTCGAAGCCATACCTCCTTGATTGAAAAATGTATGTTTCAAACCTCCGCAAGATGTGTGCGAGGTACTCCCCAAAGAAACTTCGGGATTCGCTATAACCTAGCAAGTAATCTTTGTTCCTTTGAGGAATCCCTCGCACATATCTTGCGGAGGTTTGAAACATACATTTTTCAATCGAGCGGGTATGACTTCGAGTGGCATGTTCTAAACCGCACTCTCTACGTTGCGCTGTTTTGAATTACAGCCCTCTGAAGTTCATTTTCCACGCTTTCGGCACCTTATATAGCCGAAATATTCCTCAGTGACCAAAGTTACACAGGAATTTTTTTTGTTGTTGTTGTTTTCGGTGTCGGGAATTAGCTCCCGAAGTTTGTTCAAATATATATATATATTGCTGTAACAGAGAACAATAAATGTCGGGATAATCACTTCCTTACTGTCTGAAACAATTAACAGTTATGAAATGTAGATATACTGTCGTAATACACACACTTATCTCTATGATCTTGAGAGGACTGAGTTTAGAGTGCAAAGACGAAGTGCTGTATCTTAAGCGTATCAGGTGCACAATCTTCTTTAATAAAGCTGTCCTTACCCCATTCCTTTGTCTCTCTCTTGAAATGCCTTGTATTGTTATCCACTACGGAATTCAAAGACAAAGGCAACCGTCTTTAACTAGTTTTGATCGTTATTTCAGGTCTAAGCATTAAAATGTGCTATATATGGTTGCAACAGATTGGATGGCTTATCTTTTAATTAATACTGAACATATGCGTGAAATGGTTTATTTCGAACAGGACTGAAAAAAACTCTGATATACTAATTACAAGTAAACAAGTTGGTAATATAACATTTTTAGTTACAAAATTAGCGCCTTCACTCATTCCCTGGTCGGGAAATACAGCTGTTTGTTTCCATCTCTTTTTCTTCTTTTCTGGAACAAATGTTAAAAAGTGCTGAAATACACGTACCGTGTGGGTGAGTTTCCTCGGGGTTCTCCCACTTTCTTCATTCCACCATTTCATTAATTTCTCATCATCACCGTCTCCTTTAGCCTAGTCGGCATAAGCGTGGGACGTAAAGCTCAAAGATTTCATTACAAATCGTACGTACTGTCGAAATTTCAAGTTTTGTAGCGTAACGTATGGCCTAGGCGTTGATCAGTCAGTCGAGACCAAAAGACTACGTATTTAAATACCGAAGAAATAGACACATAGGTACTATATATTGTATACCAAGCAATATATATATATATATATATAAACCAGTGTATATTACGTAAGAACTATACAAGTTCATCATACTTGTGGAGACGTTTTCAACTACGCGTAGTTTTTTTTTTTTTTTTTTTTTTTTTTTTTTTTGTAAGTATTCTTGCCATTTGCAAAGGACAATATCATTTGATTTATTAGCATGTTGGTATGTTCTTCCTTTTGCTGTGAACAGACAGGGTTCACATAGATTTCGAAAGGGCATCTCAGGAATCAGTATGATTCCAAAAAGATGATAGTGCTAGACCATGTAAATGAGTAAATTTCAGTTACATCCCCTTCATCAGCATTTACTTCGTCACCAAATCCAAACTTAGATCATACGAATGTGCATATAAACTGTAATCGATACGTACAAATTTCACTTAAGCAATCTTACGGGGATATTATTGCAAACTGACTTTGAATCTGTTGAGTTATTCAGCTCTCTTAATACTTCATCTTCTCAGGTTGGAGTTAGGAAGATAGTATTCGTAATTCGAGAAACTCGAGATCGTTGCGTCTCGAGTGCCTCTTCAAGATGAATTTTCCGCCTCGCTAAAGTGTCGGCTATTTTGTGCAATACTAATTAAAATGTGCGACGATTTTCACAGGGTCATTGGTTTTTGAACCATTTACATTTAGAGTTACACTCTGAAATGTTGGCGTTGAAATTAACGGTCGTATTGTCTTTCATTATTTCCTTTATCCTAAACTGTTTTGTTTTATTTTTGGCTTGAGTAATTCACTTGCATAATGATAATCTTTTGCTATTCCGATCAATTTTTATAGTATTTTATATAGTCTTTTACAACAGAAAAGTTAGTTTTCTGTGTGTTTCATAAATTGCCTCTTTAAAGTACTATATCGTTTTATGCTCTTTGTAATCCGCTCTTTTGTTTTCTTTGTTCTATTTAGTATGAGAAAGGTTTTATCAAAAATAGATTTGAAGCGTTTTATAAAAATGATAAAACTTTTTCTCTATTATTTTCTCTGTAAACTTGTCCCAATAGTGCCTAGTGCTCTGCTAAATAGGCGAGTATTTTTGCAACTCTTTATTATATCCCATTTTTTATTATGTCGAGGATATTAGCATTTGTATCTACGCTAATGGTTTTGCAAGTGTGATGTGATAATCCAGTAATTACATATTTTATCATCATATAATCCAGTCATTTTCATGTTTCAATTTATCTATGGATATATTTGTAAGGACATTGTCAGTTACTGTTTTACAATATCGTTTTATTCTTGTCGCTCATTTGATTACGCGATTCATGTATGAGCCAAATAATTTAAATAGTTGTTTTTGTATAGAATCTTTAGAACACAGTTTATAGTTTACTAATACAGCACTTCTTTTGAACATTATGAATGCGTGTCATATTCCATCTTCTCTTCGACCTTGATCTCACAGGGAAATAATTTAAAATGTTCCTTTTTTTTTTTTTTTTTCAAGTGTTTAATGTCTACTCTACTACTAGCTATATTCTTGTAATTTTGATTTGTTGTTTATGTGTTTATCTGTTGAAGAAAGGAATTGAAATAATTTCTTCCTAGAATATAGCATTTCTTTCTGAAATGTTTTCTCTCTCAATCAGTCTCCCCATCCAGTAACTGCTGCAACCAAAAGATTTAAAATCTTGTGATATTCCCTTTCTGGTAAACGGGACTTCTGCCAAAATTCATGAAGTTCTCTGTTGGTGGGTGTTGAATATGTTGATTAAATTGACAAATTGCCCACTACGTGAATAAATACATTACTCAGTACGTAAATAAATACATTATCCAGTACGTAAATAAATAAATAACTTGTTCAAGTAGGAGTTTACTATTAGTTATTATTGGCAACAAACAGCATTTTTTTTTTTAAGCGAAAAACATTAAAATTAAGAGTTAATAGTGATTTTGGGCTATATCTCATTAACTGTCCTATGTACTGTTATCTTGCTAATACCATAATGAAAAGCTTGAGCATGTACTTAAGTAGTAATTTTATCTTAAAAGGTGGTGTGGTGATTGTTTAGCATCAATTTTTAAGTACACAAATAACTTTCATTTTCTCGGAGACTAGACCTAAGGATCTACACTCTCCCATATCATTTCGTTGAGCGCTTAATGAGATCTCTCGATTGCTGAATCTCTTATATATCACTTTTCGTTATATGTTATTAAATTTACAGAATTTAAGTGTCGTGGCGGGGACGAACACCCTCACTTCTGATGTCCCCACTAAACCATAGTTAATCAATTTAAATTTTGAAGCTGGTTGAGACGGTGACCCAGCGGAGAAACGATGAGTATTAAGGAAAAATAGACTGTAATAAAAGTAATAATAATAATAGAAAAAGGAACTACTTGCTACACAGTTTGAGAACAAAACGTATTTTAAGGAACGTGATACTCTAAAAGGAAAACTAGGAAAGGAACAAGATTGCAATGAGGCATTAGGACATTACAGCAAATATTTTTTCTTTTTTCCTTTTTAAACTGACGGGGATATTAGGGCAAATTGTGGCGTAACCTACCACGCATGGCATATCTTCTATTTTCATATTTTTATTATTCTTATTATTATGATTATTTAAATTCAAAATTATATTTTTGAAACTGAATCATAAAACATTAAAAACCGAGGAATCATTCAGTCACAGAAGAGAAAGCAGTTTTTAATGCATCTCTATATATCATAAATAAACTGTAACTTCATCTGTTCTCATTTGAGTGTTATTAAGATATAATTGAAATTTTATTAAAATATAACTGAGGTTTCATTGATTATTGTTATTATTATTATTATTTATTTATTTTGAATTATTTTTCAGAATTATAGACCGAAACGAGATACTTTATGATAAAAAGAAATGGTTTATGATTTGTACTGTATGTGGAGAGAAGGTTTTCGGAAGGAAGGAAGCTCGGTGGGAACATATGTGGAAGAAACACAAGATTGGCCGATTTAAATGTCAACATTGCCCTAGAAGTCACTTTCATCGTGCGGTTATACGGGAACATTTAGTGATACATTCAGCTTCACGTACAAAAGACTTTTCGTGTGAACTTTGTAACAAAATGTTTTTAACGAAGAGATCAGTAGATCAACATATTCGCTTTATTCACAACAAAGAAGAAAAAACTGTGATTATGGTGAGTTGTGAAGTGTGCGACAGAAAAACTTCGAAGTATCAATTAAAATTCCATATGGAAACTCATAAAACAGATAAAATATATCCTTGCTCTTTATGTAATAGAACGTTCAGTAAGTATAAAAGCATGGAAAAACATAAAAGAAGTCATGACAACACATCCTGTTCTTGCAACATATGTGGGAAGATAGTAAAGAAATATTGCTTAACAGGCCACATGCGAAACCACAAAGTATCAACACAGTGTGAAGTTTGTGGTGCAAAACTCTCAAGTTCAGGAACTCTTAAACTTCATATGTCAACCCACACAGGAGAACAGCCATTTGTTTGTGACATCTGTGGTCGAAAGTTTGCACGTAAGTACAATTTGGAAACACATTTGAATCTGCACGCAGGAGTGCGTAAACTTGAGTGTGCCATATGTGGAAAAAGATTTGGTCAAAAGTGGAATTTACGAACTCATATAGCGTCGTGTCAGAAGAATTAACTTTCAGCTTGAAATAGTTGTATTATTATGAATGCTGTCATTGAAATCGTTGTAATCTCAAGGTGTGACTAGCAAAATAAAACCTTTTTATTTCTGATACTGGGATTATGATTGTTTGTTGAATAGTTTATCTTGTGGTAAGGCATCGAAAAATTAGTTAATTTCAGTGGGGAGTTATAGTGGTATTAGTTGCAGACTTTTACTTACGTAATAACAGTAGTTCATACTTACATATAATGGAAAAACTAGCATGTATGAGAGTAGTTGCGTCGTAGTGTACATGCTAGTATTAATTAACTCATGCTGTTAATGACAATCCATTCAGTATTTTTATGTAAATTGGGAGATCAGTTAGCTTGTATGAAATATTTATACATGCTAACCGACTGAAGTATAGAATCCACTACTGGTTTTGTGCTCAGTTATATATTTTTATTTGATAAATTCGCATAATATAAAGAAATTGATATGTCTGTACTTAAAAGAAACCTTCGCAAAGTGTTCCAGTCCGATTTTCGTGAAATTTTCTAGATACCAAGTAGACTTACAATGACCGAGAACGGATCTTTCTGCGGAAAAACTGTTCAAAGGGAGAAATGTCCCCTTCGAAAGTTTCTAAACAGTGCTGAAGTTCACAGATATACATGAACAATTGAAATGGAAACGTCATTTATAAATACTGGACATAAAATAAGCGAACGCATAACTATTCTTTTCTACGGAAAAATTGTTTAAGGGGACAAAAGACTTCTGTGAATCTTTTGCAATCACTTCAAAAATCAACAAATCATGAACATTTCGAGTATAAATAAAGATCGGAAAATTCAATAAACTAACATTCATTTCCTTTAGCAAAACTGAAGGTAAACATTCGCGTATATTAACAGATTATTTCGAAATATCGAAGTGTGTCATATTGATTCATAATAAGTGAAAATAAAGACGAGAACACTGTTAATACTGGCATATTATTTTCGTTAGAAGGCTTCTTTTTAATTTGCGCTTTGTTTGTCAAATAATCTTCACAGTAATGGTAATCAAGAAAGAAGTGTTGTAAACAAAGTGATTTTTTTTGTACGACGCACAACAAATTATTGCTACCTGTCCACAAATATCACATGCCAAAGCTACATTCGTGTCAGAACAATAATCTACAGGCGTTTCGGTCTTTCTGTTATTAACACAATGTGATACTTGAAGATGTCTCTAAACCTTGGAAATGAAAACTGATTGTGAATCACTGATAGCAAATTTGTGTTATTATCGCGTAACTGCAAATTAATATCATGTCACTGTATAACTTGTTCCGCAAAACGTCAATCAAAAGTCTTTGACAAACGAAAAAAATAGTCTAATGGATGAAGTTTCCATATTAATCTTTGCGGTATTGTTAGAAGCATTACATCTTTATTTTGTGGTTGAACTGTGCGTATAGTATTTTCACAATCTCCAGGAATCTAATAGCAGCGCTGTTTTAACCTGTGTTTTACGGAAATAAACTTTCTTTAACAACGTACGGAAATGTTTGTGAGTTTCCCTGACTTTGAGGCGAAAAGATAAATATTACGTGAACGGAAAACACTTTCGTGCTGTTTCGGACTGAACTCGCCTTTTGGTTCCTTTGAAAGTATGAATAATGATGACAACCAAATACCAACTGCTGATGGGATTGGTTAAATAGTATAACTGTGGGTTGTAGCACTCACGGTTTGAACGACTGTTTCGACAATCTTGACCCCTTTTACAGCCAACGTAAAGCCGCCATGCATTTCTAGCTGAAACCCATATTTATTTAACAATCAAAAGATACAGCTCAGAAGCCATTTTATACTGGATATCCAACAACAAGAATGGAAAGGATTTGGGAAGATATCGGCCAGGGCCTGTTTAGTGGGTACCATCCCGGCATTTGCCCGGTAGGGTGGAGGGAAACCCTGGAGAACCTCAGTCAGGATGGTCGGCAGCGGGATTCGAACCCACGACCTCCCGAATAGTATGTCTGGTACGTGCCAAATACAGCCTAAAAGCTGCATTTTTTGATTACAATATGCTACTTCTAGGGTTACTAGGTTATATTAAAATAAAGCTTTTCAGATAGGGAGCCACTTCAAAATCTGTGTAGAACACCAAAATGGCGCCTATTGAAGATGGCCGCCATCGACTTTTTAAAATTCACTGTATCTCAGGTTCTATACTTCCGATTTCAATTTTCTTTTTTTTATTTAAAAGCTTATAGAAAGTGGAAATCTTTTTGTCATTACACATTTTTCGTAAACCTTAAGTTTTTCACACAATTTTGAAAAAACTTTAAAAAATCACTTCACAAAACATATTGTGTAATAACTTTTTTATAACTCGGAATTTCACTTTTCGACCTCAGTAGACAAAGAATAACCACTGTATCAGCTTTCCATCGAAGGCATGCAAGTTCCACTTTGTTGCCAAACTTCCTGGATAATCGTCGTTTAATAGGCATATACTTACGTATAAGCGATCGAGTCATTTTCTAGTGAAGTTCGTGGAAGTCTGATTTTGATGATTTTATTATTCTTTGAAAATTCTCTGTTAATCTACATTCTTTTCTTTATTTTAAATTTTCCTTAATTTTGAATTTCCCTGTCATGAAAGTAATCTGAAGTCATTTTTGTGGATTATATTTTATAATTTCTTGAAATATGATTGAATATTTCTTCCTATGTATTCTCATATTTTTATTTCTTTAATATTTTACCCACTCATACAACTTACATCCTTTTTTCTTGATTCTTAACAGGTTAAATTAATTTGAGACGGCTTCAAGACGACTACAGATGGCTTCAAGACGACGATATTATCTTAGAACATCAAACTCATGGAGCCATAGACTGGACTAAATGTTGCATTTGTCAGAATGCTACAGATGAAGACTTGGTTTGTCCAGCGTTGCACAAGACAAAACCACTTATTGGTGCTGGCTACAAGACACTTGCAGCTAATTTAATCGAATTCCAGATGATAGGAGAGGTGCCTCTTGATTTGGATTTAGAGAAGTTAGATGATAGTGATAGAATTGAGGAAACATTAAGAAAACAAAAAACCAAGTGGCATAAAAAGTGTGCTATTAAATTCAATAAAACTAAACTTAATAGGGAAACGATCAGAGAGTCCACGAACTCCTTCTGAGGCTGATGAAGACATAACCCGGTCTAGCCGTTCCACTAGTGTTTCTATTCAAATGAAAGATGAAATGTTTTATATGCAAGCAAACGGGCGGAATTCGTAGACCTCTTTTTAAGGTTGCTTCCCTTCCAGACGAAAAATTGAAGAGAATTGCAGAAGTCTCCAATAACATGGAACTAAAAGTATTCCTTGAATGTGGTGATTTAGTTGCTAAAGTAGCGATATAGCACAGAAAGTGCTATACAAATCTGACAAACTGTCTACGAACACCAAGCACAATAAGAGAAGTTGCGGTCAGCTCTGTATGAGAAAGCATGGCATTTGCTTCTGTTGCACGCTTCATAAGAGAGAATCGGTGAATCGAAGCTTGAAGTCATATGATGAATCGAAGCTTGTAGTCATGTTTGCACCGTTCCATATAGAACAGGCATTTCTAAAAGTGCTAGGACAGAATCTACAGGGTAGTGGCTGGACTAATGTGTGGGTAAACTCTGGAATCAAGACAGAAGCAGTATCAGAAGCAACTCAAAGTTATTCACGTAACAAAGGCAAGAACAATTCATCAAATTACAGCTGCTGTTTTGTAGTCTACTGAAGGATGCATTTGCACACGAAAACCCAGAGGTCGCATTTGAACAATGGATTGAAAAAAACGTTCCAGGTGGACAACGTTCCGATTCTGGATCTTAGTTCTAAACTTGGAGATACTCCTCTTGTGTTTCGTTAGGTCAATTAGGCAAGGAAAGTATAAACTTTTCATCCAAACACTAAAGAAAATAACACCTTGGTTTTTCTTGATGGGCCATTACCCCTATGCGCGTTGGTTGCCAGTCCATATAAAAGATTTGGAAGAGCTCAAAGACACAGCACCCATTATACACAAATACTTTTGTAATGGTCAGTTTGTGATTCACAAAACAAACAATCCCTTTTCTGCACTCGCTATAGACCAAGCTCATGAGCAAATTAATGCTGCAATAAAAGGCGATGGTGGTGCTATAGGTCTATTGCAAGACACAGCAATGTTAACAAGGTGGATGCTTGCTGGACCAGAATTAGTTACAATCGTAAATGAGTTTCAGGCCCAGAACAAAATTAGCATTACCGACCGTAGGGCTCACCATGAACAACATGCTGCTTACCAGAGAAAGTTTCAGTGCAAGAAACAAGCCTTAAAAGAAAGCTTCCTTGATTTCTGAAACCTTTTTAAATTAAACGCTTCCGATCTTGTAGTTTGGGACACAAAGGTTGTGATGGATACAGAGAGAGTGAAAGCTCTCGTTGATGCAGAAGAAACTGCTTTAGAATTATATAACAATCATGTGAAAGAACTTTGTCTACAGAGGCAAATGTTAGTATATATGCTCCACTGCGCAAGATTGGAACAAGTTCAGAAAAATATCTCCTCTGCAATTATTTCTGACTTGCGAAATGATGTTAAACTTTTCTCTAGAGCTTTCATTGTAAGCCAAAACAGAGAGTTAGATTTGGACACGTTTTTTGAATATGAGAACACTTGTGCTCCACCCTCTCTTTCCTCAAATGGAGTTTTGCAAGCATGTCAGAAATCTCTGCTAACCAAGATATTAGAAGAAAGTAATGAGGCCCCACAGTCTGAAGGTTTCTGTGACACAATTATTTACAATGGCTCAGCACTAGTACATACTTCCACCCAAAGTATCACGCACTTTCGGAGAATACTGTGGTATGGAGTTCAAAAACAGAATTTTTAATGATGTTGCAAAGTTTCAAGCAAAAATAGTATATATATATCATGGGATTCTTACTCAACAGTTTGCCTAAAGAAGTTTGTTAGAAAGAAGTGAGGTGCTGGAATTCGTCGCCAAGTAGCACCAGGAAACATGCTACCCAAAAAATGGAATGACTTTCTCTCATGCAGTCAGAACAAGACAGAATTAAGTTACTTGGAGAACAGGCACTTTTGAAGTTTGGCTGGACTCACGTAATCACTGAGATTGATGGCATCATTCGTTCATCTAGATTGGAAGAAACATCACTCGATGGAGTCGAATGCAGACAACAGGAAGAAACAGATGGAAGGATATTTCTGCACACACAAGGTAGTGTTCTGTATGGTGCAAAGAAAATATTAATTTACACAGTAGATACCGATGTAGTTGTTTTGGCAATCTCATTTTTCATTAATCTGAAAAGTGCTGCTCTTGAGGAGTTACGGCTTCTTTTTGGAGTTGGTAGGTCTCAAAGATTCATCAGTATTAACGCTATCTTTGAAAGTATTGGTGAAGATAAAGCTGTTGCCTTGCAAGGATTTCATGCATTTACCGCATCAGATGAAAGGGAAACAGGCTTCCTGGAATGTATGGAAATCATTCCCAGAGGCTACAAAAGCCTTTCATGCTATCTCTGTTCCGGAAGATTCTATATCTGAAGAAAATTTATCACTTCTGGAGAAGTTCGTTGTTTTGTTGTATTACAAAGAAGGCGAAGACTTATCAGTCAACCGTGTGAGCAAAATCCTCTTTACTTCAAAAGGTCGAAATCTTCAAAGCTTACCACCAACTAAAGAGGCACTAATACAACATTGTCTTCGTTCAGCATATCAGGCAGGACAAGTTTGGGGTCGGAGCCAACATTCCAGGACCGGAAGGATGGGGATGGACTATGGTTGATGGAGAATTGACACCAATTTTGTCATCTCTGTCTTCTATTTGGGAAGCATGTACAGAACTGGTCAAGTGCAGATGTACTGTGTCATGTCTCGCTCGATGCTCTTGTTTAAAGGCCAGAGTTCCTTTCACACTACTTTGCGCAAACTGTAATGAGGGCCAACAATGTGGAAACCCTTACAAAAAGAGCTATTAATTTCACTGACATTCGTACGATCGTTCATTACAATCATTTAATTGTTTATCAAAGAGTAACAGCTGTATCCAGCAGTCAGTCACACGATCAATATGTGTGGGGCTACAAGAAAAACCTAAGCTTCAATAATAAAGTTTTTCACGTATAATTAATTAGTGTTATATTAATAGTGTCAAATAATAATAATAACATTAATTGAACTTAAAAGGGTTCAATAAAAATACTCACAAAAATCTTTAAAATAAGATATCCGCGAATTTCATTAGAAAATAGCTCGATCGCTTATACGTAAGTATATGCCTATTAAACGACGATTATCCAGGAAGTTTGGCAACGAAGTGGAACTTATATGCCTTCGATGGAAAGCTGATACAGTGGTTATTCTTTGTCTACTGAGGTCGAAAAGTGAAATTCCGAGTTATAAAATAGTTATTAGACAATATGTTTTGTGAAGAAAGTGATTTTTTAAGTTTTTTTCAAAATTGTGTGGAAACCTTAAGGTTTACGAAAAAAATGTGTAATGACAAAAAGATTTCCACTTTCTATAAGCTTTTAAATAAAAAAAGAAAATTGAAATCGGAAGTATAGAACCTGAGATATAGTGAGTTTTAAAAAGTCGATGGCGGCCATCTTGAATAAGCGCCATTTTGGTGTTCTACACAGATTTTGAAGTGGCTCCCTATCTGAAAAGTTTGCTTTTAATATAATCTAGAAACCCTGGAAGTGGCATATTGTAATCAAAAAGTGCAGTATATTTTTACGTACCAGACGTACTAGAATGCGAAGCCAAGGCTCTATCACTTGAGCTACTTCGCTCGGTTTTTTTAATCTGAATTATACAAGTTACTTGCCCCAAATTGCAGAATATGTTGTTTCACTTCCCTAACAAAGGCATTTGATTTTTTTGTTTCCCACAACTCCTTCCGCATATGTAGTAGATACAAATTTTGTCAGTTCTCGAGAAACGAGATTGTGTGCAGTTTAAATTTGATGTCTTAAAGGATGTCATGTGAAAGTCTGCCAGCCTTTAAGGCCAACCTTCGCAGATTAAATCATGCACTGGAAAGTATGCTTGCATAGCTTTTTGGAACATCTCTATTCATGCTGTGAAACTTGGCGGGAGTTTATCTTTCCGAGTTCCTCCAGCTACCATCTGTTTCTCCCACCACTCCCGTTGTTGACGTGTGGTGACTTCCTTATACTTGGATTGAAAATATCGTAGGGATAGAGGCATCTTCTTACCACTTCTCCAATATGTGACTGCTCTCTCTTTGTAGTCATAATTGACGGTATCAGTACTACATTGATCACCAGCTGAATTAGAGACAGCAGGACAGCTGTAGAAACCGCCCTGCGGAGACTCCAAGGTATTTGGTTGTCATCATTATTCATACTTTCAAAGGACCCAATGCATATGAATGAAACGCATCGCACGTGTAGTGCTGCTGTATGCTTCTCTCGGCATCCATGTCTGTGCAGTATGTAATGGGCAAGACGAAGGACCTGAATGCATTTGACCATGGTCAAATCGCAGGGGTCAGACGAATGTGTGGCTCGATTTCGGAAGTGGCTGATGCACTCGGATTTTCAAAGGCAATTGTGTTAAGAATTTATCGTGAGTACCTGGTTTCCGGTAAAATCGCACCCGCACGGGCAAACTGCCGCGGTCATGGCCGTGTAGACAAGAGTAGGTGCCGACTGGCCCGCCTCGTAACAGCCGATAGACGGGTCACAGTGCGTCAAATCGCACAGAGGTTCGTTCGATCCCAGCTCGCGCCGTGTAGACTTTGTAATGCACAAACACCGTCCTTGTGGGTTTTCTCGGGGTTCTCCCGTTTCCTCCCACTTTATTCATTCCATTCCACCATTTCATTCATTTCTCATTATCACCGTCTCCTTTAGCCTAACCGGCATAAGCGTGGAACGTAAAAAAATAAAAAATTCATTTTTTTCGCAGAGAGGTTCAATGTCGGACAACAACCCCGTGTTAGTAGCCGCACAATCCACAACTACCTACTCGCTATATGTTACAGAAATCCTAGACCCACGCGAATACCCCTTCTAACAGCACAACACAGGAAACAACGTCTAGCGTGGGCAAAGGAACATCGCCATTGGACCGTGAAAATGTGGAAAAAGGTTGCCTGGTCAAATGAGTCATGTTTCAAATTGGTACATACCGATGGACAGGTGCGGGTGCGTCATCAACCGCACGAGACAATGGATTCATCGTGCAGGGAACTGTGCTAGCCGGTGGTGGTGGTATTCTCATCTGGAATGTTTACGTGGACCAAAATGGGTCCCGTGACACGGTCCCACTCAGGTAAACGCTACCGCGATCTTCTGGATGACGATGTCCTGTCACTTGCTCGGCTGCACCATCCGGATGGTGGCCTCACCTTTCAGCAGGACACTGCTCTGCCCAACCGCACTAGGATGGCAGCAGACTGGTTTGATGAGCACTCCTCTGACCTGGCAGTACTTCCATGGTCATCACTGTCACCGGACTTCAATCCTATCCAACACATCTGGAACGACGCCTTCGGGCTGTGGACCCTCTTCCAACCAAACTGCGGGCATTGTGGAGACTGCAGCAGTTATGGATTGAAATGCCACAACACTTCAGGCGCCTCGTGGAGTCCATGCCGCGGCGGGTACCTGCCGTTATCAGAGCGAAAGGTGCTGCTACACCTTATTAGATAGGTGTCTCTAATTCAGCTGCTGATCAGTGTACTAGAGTCGGTTCAGCGCAATACTTAAGCCATCATCTTCTACTGCAAAATTCTCTATCCTTCAATCTTCTTTAATAACAGCTAATTGTTTCTTTTACAATATCAAAAGAGCTGCCACCTTCTAAACACTCTTCAAATTAATCATTAAATGCTTGCAACATGTCTTTCCTGAGATCTAATTGGTGATTCCGGAAGCTGCATTATTTGCAGTGTCGCGAACAACAGATTAACATTGCCGGTTTATGTCAATGATTTTCTGCTCTTCTACAGATGTCAGAAAACCTTTGTTATTTCTGTCTTTATTATGTCCTTTACGTTATATTCAAGATCAGTGTCTACTATGTACGTTTTATTATTAAAACATGAGACCTCCTCTAGTTAATGTTTTATTTATAGAGGTCAGGGGTACGTACATTAACTTGTCCATTTACATTTCTTTGCAAATAAATGACTTTGGACATCATTTCGTGTATTATCTCCATCAGGTTATATTCATAAGATATCTAGGACAACATTATAACAAATAAATGAGTAAATTATATCTACCGTGCATGATGTATACTTGAAAACTTTACATTAGCACATCCGTTATTATTTCAGGAAAATGATCAGAAAAATAAAATGCGACAGGGTTTGCAATTTGTAACAATATTGTAGAACATTTTGTTCAACAAACAAGAAGCTTGACTGCCTACAAAGAACATTGTTCATGAGATACACAAAATCCGGCAATATTCCACTTCGAGCACAGAGTGGACGATCCTCCAGAAAGTTCTTTGATGAACATTACAGAACAACAGGTGTGTATGAAGTATTATTCGAAATGTTCGTATCTTCCTGTAACTTTCAGGGCCAGCTAGAAACAAATCAGAGAACGGGTTTTGTCTTTACCTCTCTTTCTCCGCAGGCAAGTAAAAAATAAGCCCGCCCTATTTTATATCTACAAGTTGTATATGGATTTTCATTGAAATTGTTCGTGTGTTTCTGTGGATTTCAGCGCCTGCTCGAACAAATTTCAGAGCGGGTTTTTGCCCACTGAAACCGGTTTTCCGCAGAAAAGAATAACTATTTGTTTTCCTTATTTTATGTCTACTATATGAGTATGACATTTGAATTCATGTGTGCACATCAGGAGTTATGCTAGAGATTGACGTAAAATATCATTTTCGCGTGGCATGTTTGGAAGGGACTTCTGCTTTTTAAAACTGTTTTCCCGGAGGAAAGAAAAAGCGTGTTCACACGTTTTATGTTTACTATTTGTGTATCTGTTCTGATTTGTGTAATGACACGCAAGAATTAAACCACAGAACCTTTATTGATTACCATAATTTTGTGCAAGTCAGGTGCAAGTGCAATAGCGATCACAGAATACCAACTTCTACTACTCAACACTGTTGCCATAACTTGTATTTTGAAAAAAAGAAAACAACTTACAATACCAACATATCCCCTCCTCAATGTTGCAATTTTGATTTTAACACAAATTCAAAATTGTACAAAACTGTTTTATTTTTACGCCTTGGAGTGGTTTTGTTAACATATCAGCTATTATTACATCAGTTGGACGACATTGGAATTATACCTCTTGTTTACATTCCAAATCACGAACAAATGAAATTTTATCTCTATATGCTTGGTCCTGGGATTTATTTTGTCATTACTTATTAGTTTTAGACAGCTTTGATTATCCTCAATAATTACAATTGGTTCACAAAAGCTTTCATGCAAATCACTCAACAGATTTTTAAGCCATTTTGCCTCCTGACAAGCTTCAGACATTGCAACATATTCTGCTTCAGTAGATGACAAGGTAACACATGACTGTTTACGACTTGCCCAACTAATAATACCTCCGGCATATTTAAAAATATAACCACTGTTTGATTTTCTGTCAGTTAAATCGCCTGCCCAATTTGCATCTACAAATCATATTAATTTGCTGTTACATTCTTATTACCCAACTGCAATTTGTAACATTTGGTCCTTTTCAAGTATCTGAGAATTCTTTTTACTTCAACCCAATCTCGCTGAGAAGGATTATTAGTTTTTCTACTTAATATGGAAACACTGGGAGCAATATCTGGCCTACTGTTATTGCTTATATACAGTAATGCGCCAATAGCCTTTTGATACAAACTTGCGTCAACTTTACTTAATGATTCTACACATGAGACATTTCTAATGTAACCAGGATCTACTGGAAATTTTGACGTTTTTGCATTTTCTAGCCTAAATCTTGTTAGCACTTTATCGATGTAACTTTCTTGCGAAATCACAAAATATCCATTAACATTTCTGCTGATTCCGAGCCCTAAGTACCTGCTCAAATCGCCAAGACAATGAATCTGAAACTCTTTTGCAAGCAACTGCTGAGTTTCATCAATAATCCTATTATTGGTACAAGCTATAACTACATCATCAACATATATTAACACATACACATGAGTATTATTTACTTCCTTAGAATATAAACAAGGATCTGACTTTCCCCTCCTGAACCCATTATTTACAAGGAAATCATTTATCTTTTTATTCCAAGATCAAGCAGCCTGTTTAAGACCATATATGCTCTTCAACTTACATACAAGGTTTTCTTTACCTGGTTGCTCAAAACCTTCAGGTTGTTTCATATAAATTTCTTCTTGTAAGTCGCCATACAAAAAAGCTGTCTTTATGTCATAATGTTTCACTTCCATATTTCTTTTTCCTGCTACAGTAAGTAACACGCAAAGTGGTTTATTTAACAACCGGAGCAAAAACCTCATCATAGTCTTCCCCCAAGACTTGATAAAACCCCTGCGCAACAAGTCTAGCCTTATACTGTGAACCTTTGCCGTCAGTATTTTCTTTTAATTTATAAACCCATTTGCTACCTAGTGCTGTTTTTCCTTCTGGTAATTTCACCAAATCCCAAGTTCGATATTTGTGCATAGAACTAATCTCTTCTTTCATTGCCATCTTCCAGTTTTCTTTGTCCGGTCTACTCATAGCTTCCTGAAAGTTTCTTGGTTCTTCTTGTGTCATTACCACCACCTCTGCATACCTGGCAGGTAGTTTTCCTTTGGTGGAACGCGATGATGATCTCACTGTCTCTGCTTCTAAATTGTTACCGGTAAAAATTTTATCTTGAGCTCTTTCTCCATGGTAGCTACCGGTACTTCCTGAGGTTTCCAGAGTTTCACATGCTACATCGTTATTTAAACTTAACGGTATAAGGTCATCATCTTCGTCTTGTAATACTGCATCCTCTTTGGGAAGATTTTGTGTGTCTAATTGTAAGACAGTAAGATCTTCACAGGTTGGTACTTCATGCGATACATTCTCAACAAAATGACAGTCCCTACTTATCACTACTTTGTTTGTTGTGACATCTAGTAGCCTGTACCCTTTTGTGTTTTCTTCATACCCAACTAAAATAAGTTTTCTTGCCTTGACATCCAATTTTGATCCTTGTTGATTAGGGATCATCGCATATGCAATGCATCCAAAACCCTTTGTGTGTCCAAGATATGGTTTCTCGCCGTACCATTTTTCATATGGTGTCACCTCACACGCTCTAGTGGGAAGACGATTTTGAAGATGGTTTGCTGTTAGTACAGCTTCACCCCAAAATTTATTTTCCATGTCTGCATCAATTAGCATACACCGTGCCATTTCTGTAATGCTTCGATTCTTTCTTTCCGCTACACCATTCTGTTCGGGAGTGTACGGTACCGTTTTTTGGTGAATTATGCCCTTCTTAAAAAATGCCCGTAAACTAACCGACTCGCCGCCATTATCTGTACGTAGCACTTTTGGCCTCTTCTGAAAATAGTTTTCGGTGAATTGCACATATTCTTTCAACTTTTCTTCAACCTCATTTTTGTTTTTTAGTAAATAAATAACAGTATACCCACTACAATCATCAATAAATGTTAAAATATACCTGTTTCCCCTTGGAGTTGGTGTTTGCATAGACCCACAAACATCAGAATGTACCAAATCTAAAATTTCTTTGGCCCTATAGCTGCTTTCCGAAAATGGCTTTCTTGTCATCTTCCCTTGTACAGAAACATATCTTTTTAGAATCACATTGCTTTAATGCTACCCCACAAACTAAGTCATCTTTAGCCATGTTTTCAAGTACCTTTGGACTTCTGTGTCCTAACCTACTATGCCACACATGAATAAAATTGTTTATTTCTCCTTGAGTAACCTTTAAAGCTTCTGTATCATTACTGTACTTTTGTTTACAAACATCTAGTTTGTACAAACAACCGTTTTCTGTAGCACTAGCGATCATGCTGCCATTTTTCTTAATATGACATTTATTCCCCGAAAAATATATATCAAGACCCTTTTCTGTTAGTTGACTCACAGATAAGAGACTACCATCTAATTCTGACACATACAAAACATCCTTTACTACAACATTACATTTTCCATTTTTGGCAACTTCATTTTTGCACAATAAAACACCTTCCCCAATACCCTTGGCTACTAACATTCGACCGTCTGCCAAAAATGGAAAAATTGGACCGTCCGAAATTTTACTTTCTGCATTATAGTTTAATGTTTTGAAAAATTGTTTATCATTTGTCATGTGACAAGTAGCCGCAGAATCTACATACCATTCACCTACATTTGCATCCCTTGCACTAGCCTTAAAACATACATATGCATCTTCATCTCCATGTGTTCATTGTGAACAATGTGTTTCTACAATCACTTAACTAGCACTTTGCAACTTATTTGCCCTTGAAAAATTTTTCTTTTTATTACCGGTAGCTTTAAATTTTCCACAATCACGTTTGAAATGATCTGTTTTTTTTTACACCAAAACACACTTTTCTCTTCTTTTCCTTGCACTTTGTAACGATTGCAAAATCGTTACATTTTTTTTAATATCTTCATTATGAAATTACTTTTTTCTTTTCTTTTTTTTTTAAAAAAATAAGGTTAAAAAATTGGTTTTTGAAGAATTGTTTTGTTGTACATTGTTATATTGAATTGAGATTACTTTCATTGCAAAGATCGTCAAAAAAGCTTTAAAATGATGTATATATGTCTATGTGTTAACTTAGTAATACTAGTTATACGACAGAGAATCAATCTTTTTTTAACTTTCGGAAACACTTCAGTTTAGCGCAGTATTCTAGAGTGACGTATGTAATGAGTTGGGCCCTGCGCAGTAGCGGGATTCTTGCTCTTATATATGCCACTCTAATCCGCAGCGCCTCATAACTGTTTCGTAGTTTATTGAGCCAACACGAGTTGGACTGAAGTAATCGACTTACATTACTTCGCGCCGAAAGTTCTTTTTAGAAAAAAGTAAAGAACGTGGTCGAAGTGTTCGATGTAGCTGTGCCTCGTAACATATTGTGAAGAGTGTCTTAATTATGACTGTGCTTCTAAAATTAGTGCTAAATTACTCAGAGTTTTAAAAGGCTTAATTTGAATTATGAGTCTAATTAATTTCTCTAAAGTTGAATCAGTTTAAAAGTGATAAGGTTACTTGTATTTTCTGTGTTTCAAGTATGTAAAGTTGATGTTAAAGAAGACGTATCTTGCAAGTGAATGAAATAAAATTAAAAAGGTCTAATTCTTTTTAAAAAGACTTCCGTATTAAACCTTTTAAAAGCTGAAAAATACGTTAACTTTCCTAATGTGGTTATGTGAGAGACCGAACACGTGTGATGCGTCAACGTGTCTAGTGCTTGTCTTGCTTTCTTTGTGCCATTGGAGGTCGAGTGAGAAATTTAACTGGGCAACTATAAAAGGGGAAAAAAGTAAAACGTAATATCAAGTATTAAAATTCCACCCTTAAATTGCATACTCTCGTGGAAACTAATATGAGAAGGATTTCTTTAACTTCTTTCTGTTCATTATTAAATTCTTGTTAATTAACGGTAATTTAAATTTCTAATTAGTTCAGTTTTCGTTCACTTTGAAAATAGGCAATTAAATATTAAAACCTAAACCGCGTCTAATGACGTGATGATAGTTATTGAAAGACTAAAGTAATTTAGTAAAAATGTTTTTTAATTACCGTAATTAAGACAGGGTTTAATTAATCTGGGTTTCCTTTCTTAAAGGTGTAACAGTTTCTCAAGAACTAAAGTAAATTAGAAATAGGTATTTCCTGCTGTGGAAATAGTTTAATTATCTTACAGTGCTGTTACTGAAAACGTCATTAGTTAGCTAATTAACTAATTACTTGCTGTTAACTGCATTTACTGTTATTCTATTTTTCTTGGATTTCTCGGCTAGGTTTCGAATGTAAATTTGAAATAAAATTAATAAATTTTGATTAAAATTAGAACATATCGTCCGTCTGAATAAATTTTTACTTAAATTTTGAAATGATTGAAATATTCGCGTGCACTGCACTGTATTGTATGGTATTGTAAAGGAAGTCACTAAGACCCAAGAAGATCTGGAGAAGAGAATGGTAACTACCTCTTCTTTTCTGTATCTATTATTTCCTGCTGAGTTATGGTAAGTGTGAAAGTAGTATGCATACCAAACTACGAGCCCACTTTCTCCCTCCCAGTACTTTTAGCAAATATTATTTAACACAGGATAGCAGAAGGTGAGATTGAGTAGGCGCATAGGCTTTTATGACATTTAAAATCATAAAAACTTACATCTATAACTGATAACTTATAGCGCTGTCCTTGATAGAAGAGATAGGTTTTGTTTGATTCAAATCGGTCCATAGATAGCTGAATGATGAGAAGTTTAAGTATGCTGACTCGCTGTTACATATATATATATATACACTCTTGTCACACATGCACACACATGCATTCAGTTTACAAGCAAGTTTCAGTTGAAACAAAAGCAATAACATACATGTACACGAATTTATGATCATTCTCTTTCTTTTTTGAAGCGTGATTAACAATCCAGTTTCTTCCAGTTTCTTTTCCTTCTCCTCACGCCAACATACATATATACATTAGCCTCTTTCTTTAATATAGCTTCTAGGTAGCAGTCGTGAGAGGGCGCTGTACCAATGACGTAGTCTCCATGAACGAGACAACCTAATTACATGACGTCATTGAATCCATGACGAAATATCTCTTGGATCTCTTTCTCTCTTCCTCTAACTGAACTTCTAGCAAGCAACCGTGAGATGGCGCTGTATCAACGACGTACTCTCCGTGAACGAGACAACGTAATGGATGATGTAATTGAATCCATGACGAAATATCTCTTGGGTCTCTCTCTCTCCATTAACATTCAGCGATATTAGAACTAAATCCTAAGTTGTAAGACAAAAAATTCTAAAAACAGGGTTGGAAACTAATTATTTTAACATGTTTTTCCAGAATTCTTAAAATTACGAATTAAGCTTTGAAACTATTATCAACGAATTACCACCAAATAAGGAACATATGATAATTTTTTGAACACGGTAACCAACCCTGTCATCAGTGGCGTATTGAGGGGTGCTATTTTTAAAATGGTTATATTTCCGTTGTTTCTTAACCGATTTTCAAAATTCAAACGGCAATCAATAGAGAAATAAATTTACTATTTTTGAATGGATTGTAGGTTGCATAACTCGAAGGATACTATTTTGAATTTGTTATATCTCCGTTATTTATTAACCGATTTTCAAAATTCAAACGCCAAACAATAGAGAAATAAATTTACTATCTATTGAATGTCTTGTAGGTTATAACTCTAAGGATATAATTACCAAAGTTTCAAATAACTTTCTTATTTATATATGGATTTTTAAAATTCAAATGGCATTGTGTTTTATATGTCTAAAAGTCTTAGTTTTAGGGCTTTGTAACCATAAAACTTTTAAAATCAATTAACTATAATTTAAAACACTTAAAATTACAAGTTTGGATACTGATAATGGAATCATCTGCTAACTTCGTTCTCTATGGGAAACAATGATTTCTTAAACTCTGTCCACTGATGAGAATTCAAGCTGAATAGACAGTCGTTAATATCAAAAACTACTTCCCTTTCGGTTTGTACATTTGTCACAATTAGATTGAAATTATTACTAAGAATGAACTTCTTTGGGAATCCATAATAACCACTCCATTTTTTAATTTAGAAAAAATTTAATCATTTTTGTTATTTTTTGGATTCATTTCTAAAGTAAAACTGATGTATTTCATAACCATTATCTAAATCTTCCAAACCTTCATACTTAACAAACAGCTTATATTTTTTCATGTCTTTCAACACTTGCTCAGTATCATCATTATATCTTTCTGGTAATAACGTCTTATATTTCTCATCTAAATGTATTAAAACTCTGACCATAACGTGTTTGAATCAATTTCCGTAATATTATCTCGTACGATTTACCTTTTTCTAACATCTATGCGAAGGAATCTCAATGCTTTAACGTCATTTTTTTATTCAAATAATTAGCCATAGTTTATTTATTATAAGGAAAATGTTCGTTTTATGAGAAATTCATAAAACCGATTCTCATTTGCATACAGAACTCAACAGTTGGATAATTATCTTTTAGACCAGTGTATTTGATTTTTATTCCATCTTTAACGATCTCATCAATCATTTTATCTGTTAAGTGTTTTGTAAATCTAGGTGGAAGAAAGACCTTAAACTCCTCACACTCATCTAAAATGCTCTTTCCAAACTTAGTTTTAATCTTTTCCATTTTCACAATCTTATAATCTGTATGTAATTCTAATTCTCTTAATCCAATAACTTGTTTTTGTTCAAGACTTCCAAGTTTATTTGAAAGGTCAATATGACTCGACATCGTATTTATTATATAGAAAATCAATGATCACTCTTCAAGTTTTATCTTTAAAAACTTTTAAATTATTTTTGCTAATTTTAGAATAACGTTTATGGAAAACCTCCATAAACATTACAAAGTACATTTAACTATCTAAAACTTCTATTACTTTCTCATTCTTAGGGTCATATGTAAAGTTCTTTTGTCCAATTAAAATCGCATAGCATGTAGTATTGTCAGCAGCAGCTTCTGCAAAGTCTACTACAATCTTTATATTTGTTCTCTCATTTACCGATACATTCTTCCTCTTACTAGAATTAATCACATACATTGGTCTGTTATCTATAAACTCTTTAGGGTCAGTACATTTCGGTATTGCCACATGTTATTCTCTTAAATGCAGTATAATCTTCGTACATCTTAAAATAATCCCTGTTAGCAATATCTAAGTTTCTTGATCCTTTTGGAAATACCTCATTCCTCCCATTCTTAAGATATATATTCTTTACCTTACAATGATCAAACTTACTTGCATCTGCTGTTTGTTTACCACTTCTATCAGTTTGGAACATTACAACTACAAAATCAGGCATATCAAATTGTCTAGAATTAAATTGAGTAGTAACATCAAACTCCAAGAAAGAACCTACAACAGTCTTCTGAACACATTGATAAGTATGGAATGAAAACATGATTTTAGGTTCTTCAAGAATATTCAACTTGAACTGGCCTTCATAATTAGATTCGTATTCAACAACAGGCATTCTTATCTCCATACTTTTTATTGTTATTTTTCCATCGTGAGGAGCTGTTGCACCTGATTCTGTGCCAGCCCATTTGTACAAGACATCGTTATTGTTGTTAGCTTTTGTAAATGTTATTCTCAATCCACCTTTCCACATAACCTCTTTATAATCACTTAAAAAGCCTGGAATTAATCTTAATGGATACAAAACGCTAGAATTCTTTCGTAGACCAAGTTTATCGTCTGTTTCAAATCCTGCTTGTTTTAGATATTCAACTTCTGGTTTGGAAATCTGTAATGTCCCAATAGCTGTAGATGTTATTCCAGGTAGTTCAATCTTATCTGTAACAACTCCATACTTTCTAACCTCAATTTGAGAAAAGAAGAATGGTAAGAAATTATCTACAAGTTTTATAGTATTATTTGCACCAAATGTTCTTCCAGCTGATGCACCAAAACTTCAAAAGTCATATGACAATCTGCTTTGTGTGGATTATAAACCCATCCCCCACATCGAAATCAAATTCAGTATCTTTGTTAGCTTCATTCAAATTATTAAATGTTCTTGTGTTAGGTTTAAAACTCTGTAACTCGTAACTCTCAATACTATCCATTTATTACAAAGAAAATCTTGAAACAACGCTTTTATGGAATGTATCCATAAAAGAATCATACATAATAACATTTAAAAACTTATAATCCCCATCCTAACTGAACCTTAGCATTCATAGCAGTACCAACTCCAAAAGCAGCTAATCGTTCACCAATTGATGCATCACTACTAAATGCTCTATTCCATGCTTTAGTTTCTAGTCCTTATTTGCAATGTCTTGACTCTGTATCTTTATTGTCTCTGTAGTATAAATCGTGTTCTTTACAAGCCTCACCTAATGGGTTAATACCTTTATCACCTCTTTCTAATCTTTCTTGAAGCTTACCCGGACCACAGTACGACATACCAGGAATATGTAGCTCAAACGGTAACTTATTAATTAAGTCATTTACTAATCCTTTTCCAAGCTTCTCATCATTCCAGAATCGTGGTGGTAACGTATTTAAGATCTTAATCAAATAACCTATACCTTTCGGATCATTAGGAATAAATTGCGAAAGCATATTATTAATCATACTCACTATACCTACTTTCTCATTATAAAAGTTATTATTACCAGCCTTTTCTTCTCCATCTATAACTATTAACCGATCAATTAACTTTCTCACATCGTCCATCCATATATGTTCTTTAGGTAATTCGTTGTATATTTTTATTCCTTCCCCAGACTTTGGTGTTTTCTTGTTGGTGTTGGAGGTAAATATGGCTTAATATAATCATCGCAAATAGGCTTGATAATATTATTGTGCTTAGAACCTCTATTAGATGCTACTTTTTTTTATCTCGATTATATTTTTGGAAGGCAGCGTCTGATTCTATTATTATTTCCTTGTACTGTTCAAAATCATCATCATAATCTTCAATGGTTTTATTAGTATTCATCGTTAACAATTCCCATAGACCTTCTGTTCCTTTATAAGTTTTACCATTAATTATCAAATCATCACCACTCACTTTAACTTCCGAATTTCCTATCTTATTTATTATCCTTCCATCTTCTTTAACAGCTCTTATTCCAAATACACTATCATTTCTTTTACTATAATATTTTGTTGCAATTTTACCAAATGATTGTGCTGTTAAAGGTTCTACTCCTTGGACTTTGTCTTTAATTTGTTTTCTCATTTGTTTTATTTCTCCTGTTATAGGTGTATCACTACTACTTGGAGGACTATAATAAGTTATCTTTTTAGGTGTTTCTAGTAGACTAGGATCTATTGAAGTCGTCTTATGTACAGCTGGAACAAGTTCAGTTATAAGATTTTTATTTTGTTCTGCTATTTCTTTGACCTCACTCCCTAAATTTTGGATAGCATCAATTACAGGTTGTTCTTGTGTCTTAAATTTATCGTATATACCTGCTCTTTCTTTCTTCCAAGATTTGAAGCTCTTTATCAAGAACTCCTTTAACGTAATATTCTTATTAATTTCTTTCTCATCCATGTATTATATAGAAAACGAACAAACGTCAAAAACGTCAATAAACGTGAAAAAACGTCAAAAAACATAAACCGTTAAAACATAAAAACGTGAAAAAACTTCAAACGTTTAAGAAGTGTTTTATCTTGTTCCTGTACTTACCATTGTTTACCTTCCTTGTCATATCAATTACTCATAACCATACTTCCTTGTCATAACCATGATCTTCTTGCCAACATTTTGAACATATCTCTTTAAATTTATCATAAGACATATCTCCTCGAACAAACTCGTTATACACATGTTTAAGATTAGTATCATCTTGTCTAAATACGCATAGGAAGTTAACGTTATCTCTTATAAGCTGTTTAGGTACTTTTGAATATGTCTGTGCAAGATAGAAACAGTCTAAATGTCTATGTCTACCTCTCGTAAAGTAATTTCTAACAGTATCTTGGTTCTCTAAAATGTAATCATCAAACACAACGACAGGGTATTTTTCACATTCATCAATAGGTACAATACAGTCATTACTGCTTAAAAATGTTGCTATTTGCTTCTTGAACTTTAGTTCTGCTTTTTCAAATCGTTCTTTTAATTGTTCATACTTTGCCTGATTTATGCTTTTACAATATATGTAGAAGTAATTATTGTTTAACCAACCTGGCTGTAATAGGAAGTTAAATATCAGAAAAGTCTCACAACCAGATGGCTCCACAATAAGACATCGAATATCATCAGGTATAAGTTCTCCATTTCTTTTCTTAGCTGTTGTTTCTTTTATCATCTCTTTTACATCCCAATTGATAGTTTTCTTACTCATTTAGTATAGAGAAAATTTTGATTCAGACTCGATAAATCGTCAGGTTATAAGTAAGAGGAGCGAATTGTTCCCCTTTGTTATAAGTTAAACCCTAGGTGTCAGAACTTTTTTTATGATCTTATATCTTTAAGTTGTTCTCTGATCTTATGCAACGTATCTTTTATATATTCTTTATCCATTTCACCATATATATATATAACACATAATACGATATATGTAATTAAATATATGTCTGGCCAGACTTACCTTTGTCAATAACAACATTATATACACTTGTACACTTAATTATTTATTCACAAAATAAATACAGTAAGGACGAACCGCCGTCCTTACATAGCAATTAACAAAAAAAAAAAAAAAAAAAAGAAAGAAAGAAAGAAAAGGAAAAATTCAGATTCCTCGTCAGTTCAAAGTCTCTCACTGCTCATTCTGGAATCTTTTTATTCTCTTTTTTTTATTAAAAAAAAACAATATTCACAAACACAATTTGCAATTAAATCACAGAACAAAAAATAGTATGATGGCTTCATTTCTGCCTAGTCTAATGTCACGAATTAATCATAAATTCCACTTCACTGATTGAAAAACACTGCTCTTCCCTCTAGAGTTCATAGTTCCTCAAAAACTGCACCATGAGTCTTTAGAAGGATAATTTTCTCATAACTGTATCCTTCCCTTTATTTTCACTAACCTCGAGAAATTTCCCCGGAGTTACTGGAATCCCTTGGATCTCGTCGTCCACACAGGTGGACAGTACATCATCATCTAGATCATGTTCGTTGTAACCAAACGAATTTGATGGTCCAGGCTTAGGGTCTTCTTCCTTCCGGACACTGAATTTAGCTCTTTTGAGAGTTCTAAGTTCCTCCAATGTACAAACTCTCGGGTCTATATTTGTATTGGATGGTACTTGTTCTTTTCTCTCGCTATTGTCCTTCGTTTTCTTGCGGTCAACTCGAAATAATAGCTCTAGTTCAAACGGATTGTCCGAACGAGGTCTGCAAGAAGTATACACTGATCTCTTAGGATATGGTTTTTTAAATAATCCTGCCATGTCAGAGAAATTGCGTTGTTTAACCTCAGAGTGACTAAATAAAACTAAAGTTCTCTATTACGCTAAGAATTCTTTAAACTTACCCTTCCTCTACTGCCTTTTTTCTGTGAATGGGAGTTTTATTCTAGGGGCGTCTTTCCCCCTCCCCACCATCTCGGGAGTTTTGTTTACGAAATCCTCATTCTGTTCGGGAAGATGTTTCGCAAATTCCGGTGGACTTTTAAACATTTTCATCTAATCGGTGTTAACTTTTACGACTTTGTTAGTAAACGTGTTTCTTGCCAAAAAAGTATTCGTCCCTAACTGTTTAAACAGAAGATACGGACCCAGGTACTTTGGTAATAAAGTGCCAGAAATGTTCTTCGGTGCACAGGACAATCGCACCGCCCTTACCCAAACTTTCTGCCCAACTTTAAAAGAATGTTGTCTTCTTCCCTTGTCATAAATTTTCTTCGAAGCCTCGTGCCTCTTCCTTTGCGTTATATTTGCGCAATCTTGAGCTGTCTTCATTCTCTTTTTAAGGTCCGTAACAAACTTGGTGTAATTGTGTTCAATAACTTCATGGGACATCTCGGCTGTTTCAGTATTATCGTAGGGAAATCCTCCCTCCCTCCCGTATGTCAACTGAAACGGAGAAAAACCAGTGGACGAACAAGTTCTAGAATTTATGGCAAACTCCAATAGTTTGATATCCTTAGACCAGTCGCTAAGTTTCTCACAGTACATAAAAATACTAGTTTTACATTCTTTAACCCATACTTCACTTTTATTCGCACAGGCTCTATATGCGGATATATATATCGCCTTAGAATTTAAAATCTCTAGTGTTTCCTTCCATAATTTACTGTTAAAAACTGCATGATTGTCGCTCACCACTTTCTGAAAAAAACTGTTGTCACAGAAAAAACTTAGGAGGCAATTTGCCACTGTCTTAGAAGTAACCTTCCTAAGCGGATAGAATTTCACTAATCGAGTGAATGCGACTACTATGACTAAACAATATACATGACCACCTGTGCTCGATCTACTCAGTGGTCCCAGAGAATCAACGTAGGCACACTGACCGGCGGCTTCCACTAAGGAACTAGACATGAAGCCGTACTTTGCCTTTCCTGAGTCTTTAAAGATAGAACAAGCTACACAGGCTTGCGTGAACTGTTTTACGTCCTTATACATGGATGTCCAATAATATTTTCTCCGGATTCTTAGTAGTGTGTCCTTAAAACTTGGGTGTGCAGAGTACTTTTTATTGTGCGTCACGTTACACACAGCTCCTCTTAACGTATTAGGTAGCCAGATTACATCTCTTTCAATTCCCTGAATTTTTACGGTTTTCATTAATAATCCATTTCTTGAAATAAACGATTTTCTCGCTCTCGATTTTAGCTTCTTAAGTCTGCTTTTACTAAAATCAGATACATCGTTTCTTAAGAATTTAATTACGGGAGATAAAGAAGTATCTTCCTCTTGTAGTTTCTTAACTGCCTTCAAATCAACTAGGGTCTTATCTGAGTAAATCTCTTTTCTCTCATCTTCTTCTCTCTCTTTCTCCTTTCCATCTTCCTCTACTACTAAACAGAATGATAACTCTTAACAAATTAATTTTTTCCTCGTCTTTAATCTCTAATTTTCCACTATAGGTTCTATCTGGTTTCTTCTTCCTTTGTTTCTGTAACTTCTTGAATTCCTTCATTCTTTTAGTGTATTCAAAATCAATTAGTAGACTTTCCTCCTTTCTAAAATCGTCGTAATTCACTAGAGAGCCATCTTTCTCTTGAATTTTAAGAAATCCTGTATCATTTTCAGATTCCAAAGGAAAATGTTCATTGGCAAGTTCTGAGCCTTCGCATTCTATTGGTTCCGTATGTCCACTATCTATTCTAGAAAGATAGTCTACATAAAGTTTAGTTCCTTTCCCGTGGCCCTATTGAGGCGGCGACTATCATGGACCAGCTTGTAATTACCATTACGTTTTTTATGTAAAATAGGACAGCTTATATAATTCGACGTAGTTTTCTCAATGAGACCTTCAGCTTCCATATTATCCAATACTTTCGACATTATTTTTCATTTTTCCTCCGATAAAGGTCTTAATCGCGAAGTAAAAGGTGTTTTGTCTTTAAGCTTTATTGTATGTTCAATTACGTTTGTTAACCCGGGCTTTTCCGAAAAAACTTCTTTATATTTATATATAATTTCCCTAAATTGGTCCATCAGAGGGGGTTCTAAGTTAACATTTTGAATCATACTCTCAATGTTATCTGCTTTCTCGCCATTAACCAAGTTTAATTCATTTTCATTCATTCTATTATTTTCTCCCCTTGTATCAAATAGACATACAAGTGTCTCATTATCATCTATACTCCGTCCTCCTGATTTTAAATGAATCGAGATCCCAGCCTTCAAAATAAAATCTCTCCCAACCAAAATAGATTTTATCAGATTAGAGATCAAATGGAAGGTCTGGCGAACCGTGTGACCATAGAATTGAACATTTACGGTTATTGAATCGTTCGTCCTGGCAGAACCAGAAGCTAAAAGTATTTCTAAAGAACATTTCTTTATTTTGGCACCCGCGCGTCTGCATTTTTCAGCTGCCTCTTGGTTAACACATGAAATAGTGCTGCCTATATCTAAATACATTATATCCTCCATCCCCAAAACACTGCATTTCACAAGGGGTTCTCTTAATGACTTCTTTTTCATCGTCTTCCTGGTGGAGGAAGAGAATTGTCCCCGTTTTTTTGTAACTGTGTCTACATTGTTACAAGAATTCTTGTCCTTCGTTTCTCTCCTCTATTTCCGTTAGCCAAAAAATTCACCCCTCCTTCTTTGAGGTTGTCAACTTGAGCACGTACCCTAGGGCCATTGTGCCTTTCTCCTTTGACCTTCTGTTTAGAACCATACGCTGTTCTGTTGTTTTTCTCGGTCCCGTTAGGATGAACGAACGAAGTGATAAATTTTTCTTTCTCGAATTTCCATCCACCTTCTTTAAGATGTAATGATATACCAAGTTCCTGCATTAGGTCCGAACCACAAATTAAGGGAATATTAGTATTACGGAAAACGTAGAACGTATGTCTAACTTTACGTGTTTTAATACAAAAAGTTGGCGTAATTACTGCAACGCTCTTCGTATGTCTACTTGCTAGAGAAATCTCAAATTCTCGTTTTTCATAGAAGGCACCCTTTTTCTCCATCTGTTCGCCGTTCTCGTATTACATAAACTTATACACGAGCCGCTGTCTAAATACATAAATTCCTTCTCTCTATAAAAGAATCCATACAAATAAGGCTCAACTGTTTTCTTATTAATATGATTCTTATCTAGGACTGGCGCTGAAACTGTCGTTCTCTCTCGCCCGTTCTTTTTTTTCTTTCCTCGCAATCATAGCTCTTGTGGTCGAATTTTTTGCAAGAGAAACATTGGATCCTTTTCCTTTCTAAATTTTGGTTCCTTCTTCGCTGAATTTCCTCCTGAGAAACCCTATTGAACTTAGCCGGATCTAAAGCAGAAATTGCTATATCTGCAGTAACTGTTGTTTCATTGTTCTCTGTCGTATTTATAGCTGCTACTGAGTGAGAATAATTGGAAATTCCAGTTCTCGATTGCTGCACGTAATTATATTCGCCTAACAGATATGACTGAATCTTTAACGATTCTTACTCGAGTTGCTTCAGAGAACCAAATTCCTTCCCATGCAAAAATTGTCTAAACTTCGGATGTGATTTCCCTATAATTTTCGAAATCTGCTCTTTTTCCGTCGGGGAATTCCTAAGTCTCGAAAACAGGGTTGCCATATCTCTTATAAATTTGGCCAACGATTCTTCTGGATTCTGTATCTTAGCCGCAATCATGCTCTCTATTTCTGAGTTATAATCAAAACTAAAGTGCTCTTGTAAGAAACTATGTTTGCATGCTGCATAGCTTTCGAATGGTCTGCGGAACTTGAACCATCTTCCTGTTTCGTCAAGTAATATTTTCGGAAGTACTAGCTCTAATATATCCTTTTCAGCGATCTTTTCCTGCTTCGCGAAATCTTCTATTGAATCTAAAAACTTAAATGGACATTCGTTTTTGGCTCCCGAAAAAGTTGGTGTCGATAATTTAATATCAATCATATCGTCTGATTTCTTGCAATTACAAGGTGTTTCGCTTCTAGCCTCATCTTTGTTTGCATTTCTCAGTTTCCTAATTTCTTCTAGTATAACTGACAGATTCGTTTCTTCACTTTCCTCTAACCCTAGAGCGTTTCTAAGCTTTTCTAGACTTATTGTATTCGCCATGACTCCTTTCTTTACCCTTCCAGATCTTAATAACATAAACTTTACTATTAACTATCTAATTATGCGCTTCTTAAGAATCATGAAAAATTCCGGCTACGAGCCCCCAAATTTGTTGTGGTTTCTTCCTTCTAATCTGTTACGGCTCTGTAAGGGTATCAGCTCACAATGTAAACCACAATCAAATTACTAAACTTCCATCAAATATATGGGTAGTTATATTCTCAAATGAAAACTGCTAGTCATATCAGGGTAGATAAATATTTATTTAGATAATAAGTAAATCAAAGTGATTCGACGAAAATTCTTTTAAGGCAAAATAAAAAAAATACGAGACTCCTTCACTTCAGAGCCCTATCCCTTAAGTCGGAAGATCATCACTTAGACCAACAGACTCCTACAAATTCCTTAGTCAGACTCCACCGATCCGTCATTCCTTCACAGTTTCATCTAACGCCTACCTCTATCAGGAAAGCCTGACTACAACTTTCCGTCCAATAATATAAGAGATCCTGATGTCAATGGACATCACTTAGCCCAATGACTGATTCTCTTTCTCTAAAGAGAAGACCATCACTTAGATTTTCTCTGGCCTAGCAAAAAATATAATCTAAGAAAAAACCTTAAGGAGTTTTCTGCCTCTGAGGTTAAAAAAAATATAACCTACTTCTCCTTACTAGAAGATAACGGGAATCACTTATCTCAATAAGCTATCATTTAAGCCTATAACCCTGACTAGCTAATTGTCCACAAACTTGGTCATCACTCAGACCGAAGGAAATCACTTATTCCTTGCTCTGACCATCACTTAGGCCAGTCCCTATTATTTCACTAATATCAGAAAATTCTAATGCCATCACTTAGGCTCCAGAGAAATCATTTATTCTCTGTCATCGGTCATCATTCAGACCGTTCCCTACAAGATAGGAAAGTAAAAAAAAATATGAGGCAGGACCTTAATAACGAAGAGTGGCTCTAACAGCCGTAGTCACCCAGCAGTATATCCCTATGCGGCGAGAGGCTTCCTTTTATATGGTCGTTGACCCTTCCTCTTTTAGTTTGCTTAATTTTATTTTCGCTTAAAAATTCGCAAAAAAGTCTTGAAAAAACGAGCAACCGTCGCTAGCCTCTGGAAAATTCCATCGATCACTATAAGAAAATCTATATAAAATAAACTTGAACGTAAAGTTCGTTAAATATAGCTGAAAAGAAAAATCCAAGTAGGAATACATAGCTTGAGCAGATATACACATACAAATAAGCAATATCCAATATGAAATTATAAATATATATATATATATATATATATATATATATATATATATATAACACATAATACGATATATGTAATTAAATATATGTCTGGCCAGACTTACCTTTGTCAATAACAACATTATATACACTTGTACACTTAATTATTTATTCACAAAATAAATACAGTAAGGGCGAACCGTCGTTCTTACACTTTCCAATCTACGAAATGTCTAAATAAATATATAAACTCTACAGAGAGGTCGTGATAAATTGAAATGTTATGCCAATAAACACTGTCTTTGAACTCTGCAATAAATCCTGTTAAATTTTGAAACATTCAAATCATTGTCCAATCTACTTTGTTAGCGTAATCTCTTATAAGGTTTTCTGATAATTGTTGTTTACTACATAAGCACCACCAAGAAAGCTTATCTGCATGTTTTCGTATAAAGGCTTCAGAGAGTTTGCTTCCATAAGATATACCATCAAAATCAACTTTGTCTATAAACTCTTCAGATAGGTTTTGACTTAACTATACTTCTTTCCAATGAACTGCAAATTCTCTTATAAAGTCTTCTGATAAGTCTTGGCTTTCCGAAATAATCTCCCAATCAACTTTATCAGCCAATTCTCTTATAAACTCTTCTGATAACCTTTTCCATGAACATATTTCCTCAAATTAACTTTCTGCTGCTATTTATGTATGAAGTCTTCTGTAATGTGATCATAGTTATATTCCTCCTCATAATCATCATAACCTATAGATAACCATTGTTCATCAGTCAGTGAATCTAACATCTCATCGGACAAGTTCATAACGTTTGCATAGAGAATGTTTTGTATAAGATACGAGTTCTTTTCTTTAGTAGCTTTCTTGAACAAATGATCTAACATACCTATGGACACGCTAAAATTTATTTTGTTTTCATCATTATAGCCACCAATATCTAAATGTTTACATACACAATCAAATATAGGTTTGTAAGATAATATTTCCTTACAAACTAGTCATATTAACCTGTTCGTTTTTATTCTTAGATTTTTTAAAAATTTATTTCATTTTCGGTTTTCTATATAATAAATATGGAGAAACATTTTGATTTATTACATGATAGACTTAAACTAATTCACGAAGATCTTAAACTCTTAGCAGCACTACTAGAGAAGCAAGCGCTGTTAATAGAGAAGCAAATACTGTTAAAGGAAAAAGAATTATTAATAGCACAACAAAAACACCTGATTTTGGTAGTGATGAATACGAATATGATAGTGATGATTATGATGATGAGTAAGTTTACAAAACTGATTCAGTTTTAAATGTATATATGTAACTTTGATGGGTCTTCCCATGAAAGCTCTATAGTAACACATCGAGGAAACATATGTAAGCAATGGTAGGCGCGTGCAGATGTTTAAATGATGTGTTAGAAAAAATGAATGAAAATGATTAAAAAATTTGGTGAAGATAAAAAAATTGAAGAGTAATAGTAAGATTTTCTATATAATAAATAAGATGAGTTATTATAATAGATTTACTGTAATAGAGTTAAGACGACAATGTAAAGAAAAGGCAATCAAAAGATATTCTCGATTACGAAAAGCAGAACTAATAAACCTTCTTAAACAACATGACGATGAACAAAGCAGAAGACAGATTAGAAATATATTCCCATTTAAACAAGAAGTATTTGAAGAACCAAGAATCAAAGTTGAATCAATACCAATCGATGTAAAACGTCAAAATATTACATTACATTAAAATCAAGATTAGAAACATGGAGATTTAAAACAGATTATAAGCCGCAAGATCCACTCGAACAATATATTACTGCAACATCTAAAGCTATATTAAACGGATTACAAAGTAGCTTAAGTAAACATAGTTCATTGAAAGCTAATCTTTATATATGTTGTACATATAAGAAAGGCGAATAAACTCAAAACTTCTATTTTAACACTGAAAACCAAGAAATATATCAATCAAGTAATTTAAAAGAAGAAATAACTAAAAAGAAACAAAGATTAAGAACAAGAATGGATGAGTTCCAAGCTAGAGGTTCTGGCTGGGCTCTTATAAACATTAACTTTTTACAACTAGCAATCGTCAAATATACGCCATATAGAGGATCGACATACATAGATCTACCTGATTAAATTAAAAATAAACAAGCAGTCATAAATGTAAAGAACAAAGATGAAAAGTGTTTCTTATATTCAATTGCTTCTGCATTACAACCTGTTGAAAAACATCCACAACGACCACCGAAGTACAAGCATGTTGTTATAGACTTTAAAAAAAATTAAAAGACAACAATTATCCTATAAAACTGACATCCCAAAAGCCGAAAATTTACTTAATATTTCTATAAATGTCTATGTGTATGATAAAGACTATTCAATCTATATACTACATCACACCCAAAACAAGAAAGAAAATCATGTCAATTTATTATATATAAAAAAAAAACAAAATGAAGACCAAGTTAAAACACATTATTGTTGGATTAAAGACCAAAGTAGATTAGTAAGTAATCAAATAACTAAATGGAGAGCTCGAAAATATTTATGCGATAGATGTTTGTTATACTTTTACTCCCAAGACGCTTTAAATAAACATGAGCAAGATTGTTCGTTAAATGAGCCAGTAAAAATAATAATGCCTGAAGAAGGTAAATACGTTGAATTTAAAAACTACCAATACACAATGAAAATGCCATTCGTGATTTATGCTGATTTTGAATGCTTGTTACATAGAGTTATGAGTTGTCAAGAATGTTATCCAGATAACAAATCATAAACGAAGAAATATCAACAACATACCATCAGGATTTTGTTATTATGTAGTAAAGAGCGATGGAAGTAAAACCAATCCTGTTTTGTATAGAGGTAAGAACGCTGCTAAGAAATTTATAAGACTGTTAACAAAAGAAGCCAAACACATATAAAACATATACAAACAAAATAACGAATTGCCATTTACAAAAAGTCAGAGAAAAGAGTTCAATAAATCTAAATGTTGTTATTACTGTAAGCAGAAGTATACTAAAGAAAATCATAAAGTTAAGCATCATGATCATATAACAGGAAAATTTGTAGTACCTCTATGTAATAACTGCAATTTAAAAGTTAGAGTACCAAAGTTTGTACCAGTGATCATACATAACTTGACAGGATGACACACTTATTTATAAAAGAGCTTGGATGTAATAAAGAAGAAATAGATCTAATACCCAATAACAAACAAAGATACATATCATTCAGTAAAAAGGTTGGAACTATTAAATTAAAATTTGTAGATTCATTTAGATTTATGGCTTGTAGTTTAGAAAAATTATCATCAAACTTAAAACCTGAACAAATGATACATACCCAACACTTTTATCCTAATCAAGAACAGTTTCAACTTGTAATAAGAAAAGGTGTTTACCCATATGATTATGTTAACAATTGGAATAGGTTTAGAGAAAGAAAATTACCGCTAAAGGAAGCATTCTTCAACAAGCTTATGAACACACATATAAGTGATGAAGATTATGAACATGCAAAGAAAATATGGGAAACATTCGACATTAAGAATCTCGGACAATACCATGATTTATATTCAAGAACGGATCTATTATTGTTAGCAGATATATTGAAATTTTTAGGGAAACATGTCTTAAAGCTTATGATCTTGATCCTGCTTGGTATATGACAGCACCAGGTTTAGCTTGGGATGCAATGTTAAAGATGACGAATTTAGAATTAGAATTATTAACAGATTATGATATGGTATCAATGGTAGAGAAAGGTGTGAGGTGGAATTAGTCAATGCTGAAAAAGATATGTAAAAGCAAACAATAAGTATATGGAAAATTACGATAAGAATAAAGATTCTTAATGTAGCTAGATGCCAATAACTTGTATGGTGGGCAATGAGTCAATATCTACCGTATAAGGTATTTAGATGGTTAAGTGAAGATGAGATAAGAGAAATAGATTTTACAAGTATAACTGATAATTCTGATACTGGTTACATATTAGAAGTTGATCTTGAATATCCAAAAGAACTGCATAACTATCACAAAGACTATCCACTAGCTCCTCAAAACATATGTCCGCCTGGTTCAAAACAATCAAAGCTATTAACAACCCTATATGACAAAGAGATATATGTAATTCACTACTGAAACCTAAAACAATGTCTTTCACTTGGATTGAAACTTAAGAAGATACATCGAGTAATAGAGTTCGAACAATCAGATTGGTTAAAGAAATATATTGATTTAAACAGACAAATGAGAACGAAAGCAACAAATGATCTTGAAAAAGACTTCTATAAGCTCATGAATAATTCAGTATTTGGGAAGACTATGGAGAATATTAGAAAGAGTTAATATAAAGCTTGTAAGTGATGAGAAAAAATACGAGAAGCTTGTAGCAAAACCAAATTATAAGAGTACTACAGTTTTTACGGAAAATTTAGTAGCAGTTCACATGAACAAGATTAAAGTACAATTTAACAAACCGATTTATGTGGGTATCTCAATTTTAGATTTATCGAAATATTTAATGTACGGTTTCCATTATAATGTGATGAAACCAAAATACCAAGACAAAATAGAAGTATGTTATACAGAGACCGATATTTATATATACCATATTCAAACAGAAGATGTGTACGAGGACATGAAAAATTATATTGATTACTTCGATACGAGTGATTACTCTAAAGATAACAAATATAAGATACCACAGGTAAATAAGAAAATACTTGGTAAGATGAAAGATTAACTTAAAGGAACTATCATAGAAGAATTTGTTGGTTTAAGATCAAAAATGTATTCAATCAGGTTCGAAAAAGATAAATGGAAAAAAGAAAAGGAGTTAAGAAGAATCTTATAAGTAAAGAACTATCATTTAACGATTATAAAGATTGTTTATTCAATCAAAAAGAATATTATATCAAGATGAGTTTGATTAGAAGTCATAAGCACGAATTGTACAGTATAGAAGTAAATAAGTTAGCTTTAAGTTGTGTAGATGATAAAAGATGTGTTTTGGAGGATGGAGTAAATAATCTACCATGGGGATATTATAAGATAGAAGAGATGTAGTTTTAGATGTAAGATTTTAGATTGTAAGTTTTTAGATGTAAGTTTTTATGAATTTAAATATCAAAAGCCTATGCGCCTACTCATTCTCACTTTGTGCTATCTTTCTGTGTTAAATAATATTTATAATATTTGCTAAAAGTGCTGGGAGAGAGAAAGTGGGCTCGTAGTTTGGTATGCATACTACTTGTGAAGTATTAATACTAGTTAAATGTACAGTAGTTAGTTGAATAGTAACTAAGTAGCACTATCACAACGCATATACCTTAATTAAGAAATGAAGAGATAAATAGTTCAGGAAGTAAATTGTTAATAAATATACGAGACTACTTTGAAAAGTCGCGATACCTGTTTGTTATAGTGAGAAAAATTAATTGACGTGGTTGTTACTTTTGCTGTTTTTGAATTATAGAATTCAATTTAACATTTAACTTTTGTGCAAAAATGTCTTGCAAACAATTTTATTAACTAATACTTTATTTACTTTACCACACCAGTACCAAACCAATATTTATTAGTTATTTTAAGTGGGTTTTACAGTCTTATATGGGAGTGTCTGGCATTACAGAGAGAAAACATCTGACAACCCTGACACAATCACTCCATTGTCTGGACAGAGCTCAGTAATAGTCGGGCATTTGCGTGAACAAATGTGTGTTTATTGCATTTTCTGCCTGTCATTTGCATGTGATCACATTAGTTCTGTGTATTTAAGTTTGCCAACTTTTTTTCAGATTTTCTAATGTGTTTATGCAATTGAGCAGACATGGGCAATTTCGTGATTTGAGTCCTCGCAAGGTTGGACAGATTAGTGTTTTATTGAAAGAAACCATCTTAAAATAGAAAGAAATAACGAAGAAACTTAAAGTTTCAACTCAAACCGTCAGTAATATCAAGAAGAAATTGGATTATGGCCACAGTTTGGCATTAAATAGGGTTCGTAAATGTGATAGACCTAAGAAAACAACACCAAGAATGGACAGAAAAATAACTAAAATGGCAATTAACAACAGAAGAGCATCTTGCAGAATGATTTCCAACCAACTTGCAGCAGAGGGCATTACCATTGCTCGCAGAACAGTAAATGAGAGACTATTGGAAGGTGGACTAAAAGCATATCATGCCAGAAAAAAGCCTCGCCTTACTGACAAGATGAAACAGGCTCGTAAGGCCTGGGCAGAGGCTCACGTTGACTGGACATTTGAGCAATGGGAGAAGGTAAGAGTGAAATATATTAAACTTTACTTCCAATTGAAAGCCTTGCAGACTTTCACGTCATTAAGTCTACTCGTTATTCAATTGCTTCCATCACTTTCTTCAGCTGTTCAACGCCTTATTTTTGTTCTGTATTGTTGCAAGATGTGTTCTCTGACGAGTCTACCACTGCAGTGCTTGACGACCGTGTGCAGACTGTAAGAAGGCGATCAGGTGAGCAATTTACACCGGAATGTTTAAAGAAGACTGTAAAATTCCCTCAGAAGGTCATAGTCTGGGGAGCCATTTCTGTGCATGGAACAAGTCGTTTGGAGATTGTTGATGGCACCATGGGCCAGTATAAGTACAAAGAAGTACTACAAAGACGTTTGCTACCTCAAACAAGGGACAGGTTTGCGGATAGACCTTGGATTTTTGAACAGGACTCTGCCCCGTGTCACACGGCAAGGTCACTGAAGGCCTGGTTTGAAGAAAATGGTGTAGAAGTGCTCTCATGGCCTGGAAATTCTCCGGATATGAATCTGATTGAGAGTTTATGGTCTGTATTGAAAAATAAAATACATGAAGTTCCCATAATGACCAAAACAGAACTCATACAACGTCTTATCAAAGTATGGGTAGAATCAGGGAATTGTGCAGAAAGTTGGTCACTGGAATGTCCAGACGTGTTAAAGCACTTGTTAGTGCAAACGATGGACAAACTAAATATTAAAATAGTTGTTTACTATTGACGTACTCACTATGTGTGAATAAAATTGATTTGCATTATTATTTGTTTGCTTAAATGTCGTTTTTGTAGAAAAATTGTTTTTTCAAAAATCCATAATAATCGTGTCAGTACTGTATTTGAACTGATGCTTATATTAAACGATCTTGTTTTAAATTACAATTTCTCTTTAAGAATGATTTTGTATGCAGTTTCCGTTAAAACTTCAGGGTTGTTGTATACATAAATAATGAATGGTCTTACATTAAATAAAACTTGGTCTGAATTAAGGATGACTTTGTTCAATAAATTTATTTCTTTAAATGTTAGGGGATATTTAATAGGAGTTAAAGTATATAGGCCCATGAAACCTAGTGAACATGTGATGCAATTTATAGATGACGTGTATAATTCAGCCAAGGTCTTAAATGTAGGGTCAAGCGAGTTTGAAATCTTGGAAATTATCATTCACGGTTTGAATCCTGGGTATAGGTATTATCTGTCAGGAAAGTAAATGTACACCTATTTTTCGAGTCTGGCATTCCTGCTCTCCATCCGTGGAGAGTATGAGAATTAAATCAATCAAATGTTTACTGAGGGGAAAAAGAAAAGTCTAATCTGCATAAGACATAGCAGAGGGACACAAGCTGTGAATACGAATAGTGCATAGTCTAAATAAAAGACGACACCGAAAGAGAAAGCCAGAAACAGCTCTTAAACGAAGAAAAAAGACTAAAAATCGTCGAAGTGGGAACATAAAACACAAATACAACAAATACGCCGACAACCAACCGTTCACTACGCCATGATCTTGGTGTAGTGGTTAAGGTGCTGGCTTACAAATGCGAAGGACGTCAGTTCGAATCTCCGGTAAGGACATTTTAAATTTTTTTTGTTAATAATACATAGTGTTTAGATTAGGCTGGTCAATACGTTTTGCAAAGAGGTCCGGTTTAGCTCTGACACACTACAGGTGCGAGAAGGGAGCAATACCCTTTTTCTCTCTCCCTCTGTGTGTCTGTCTATCTATCTATCTGTATATATATAACGTTATTTGTGAATGCCATAACCACCCTAATATTCAGCGGATTGAGACGAAACTTGGCACAAACACTAATTGATGAAACATCTTGATGAGTTCGTTAACCAGAATAATCAGATGAAAATGTTCAAAATGGCGGCCCTTCAAACTCTTAAAAATTTCCAAGGGAACCAAATTTCGCCCATAAATAGGTATTCAGGAAGTTTGAATAACTTTTCCTCTTTTACTGAAATATTTGTGTGCAGGGACTTATCCTCTTTTATTGAAATATTGGACAAGATTAATCGCCTACAGAAGGTTCACGTCGTTTCGCTACAGTCAGGCTTTTTTTTTCAGGAGGGGGGCTATTTTCCTATCGGAACAAGATGATTATTAGTGATGATATGAAATTACATATTGAAAGTGAAGTAACTTGTGAAACGTGTTATTTGAAAGAATAATATAATAAATGTGCTTTCCCATAACACAGAGAACTGTAAATCATATATTTCGAGTTCGGGAGCGTGGGTGGCGAGGAGTGTTATTTGATTTGCTTTTTAGTAACACATTGCATTGGAAATAAAGGTAGGCAACATTAGTGGTAAGTAAAACAATAATAATAATAATAATAATAATAAAAATAGGTGTTGTTTGTGGCAAGGCAATATCTTCCTCAATTCTTCTTCAAACGTAATAATTGTAACGCCATATCTCCCTTACAAACAAAATATTAGCAATTTATATCGAGAGAACGGGAAGTTGTAGAGTGAAGGGAGCAACGTTGGACATCATAGTACTCAGAAAAATAGGCGATTTCAATGCAAAATGAACGAAGATTCATTGTCATGGGGCCACGGCAGAGCCCTCTTTAGGCAAAATGTCGATAACTTATATCGAGAGAGCAGGAGGTGATACTGGGATGGGACCAACGTTGGACACCGTGGACCCATAAGGCGCATCGAAAAAATTAGGGGGGGGGGCGCCAGCCAGCCTTACTTATTTCCACATAATAATATAAAATTATACTGTCGAAATACACACACGAGTTAGCTAGTAATATTTCATATTATTATTATTATTATTATTATTATTATTATTATTATTATTATTATTATTATTATCAACAGCGTCTTTTCATTACGTGTGCATGTTTGACATGAAACCAATGAGAACACCCATCATTCGTAGAAAGAATAAGAATAGCCAGTTACTTAACTGTGAAGGACGGCGAAAAATACGAAAAGAGTGACTACATGTAGGAAAAGAAATAATACTTTCTCTCAAATGGATAAAAAAACAAGCCGAGATAGATTCGAACTCGCATGGACGGCGCGTAAAGCCAGTGTTTTGTCCACTTTTTTTTCACTGACTCACCGAACTTCTTTCAGTAACTTACTTATTGCTAATTTTACTTCCTTCACTCGTTTAATTTGCTTTTTCTAATAACTTGTAACGACAAGGACACGAACACAGAAACATCGAGAACAGTTGAAAATCATAAATAATTTCCCGCCGGGAATCGAACCCGGGACACCATACACCAAAGACGCACGTGTTAGCCACTAGACCAGCGGGGATTACACTGCTCTCTCCCTGTGTCGTTAGGGATTACGGCCACTGTATTACCAGCTATCACTTCTGTGGGTTGTATACTATGATCACATGTTTCTTCTTTGCTGGAAGAGTTAAACCTACATTCTATGTAATACATGAGGTATTTAGACCTACATGCTCTTCATATAATGTAATAAAAGGGCCATGCTGGGAATAAGAAAAAGAACATGCCTTGGACAAAACGGAAACTATTGGCATCAGAAATATTTATCTACGAGGCATGCGCAGTAGTATATTTCAGAATAGTTACTCTTTTGTTCAGTAAACGAAGAAAGGGGTATAAAAAAGCAAAAATGTCGCGTCAACGAGATCGACCAGAGTTGACAGAGGAAGAGGCAGATGTGTATTAATACAACTTGGTTAAATTTATAATTGATTGTTTATCCTGTAGTAGATCGTATCACAACTTTACGAGAGAACAGAAAAAGGCTTACTAACGCTATCATATAGTAAGCTTTAGTAACACGATCATATACACACAAATGGATGTAACTGTGAGTACTACAACTTGGATTTAACGAAAGCCGTTTAGATATTCAGTGGTTTGTAGGGTTGTATAAGACACAAAAAGATAAGACACAATATAATTCTTCATAACTCAGCTTCCAGTAGCTAGATACATGCAATTTCTGGTTAGATACTGAAACTGCTGTCGGATTTTAATACATGACGTATTGCAGGATACAAAATGCTTTGCATTACTTGTTTGTTTGTAGACAGCTACTAGTTTAGTGTTCTGAAAGGTTGTGTATAAACTAGGGATACCCAATTCCGGAATTATTACTTTCCGGATTCCCGAAAGTAAAACCGGATAAATTCCGGAATTCGGAAAATTCCAATTTTGGAATAATTCCGGAATTCGGAAAAATCCGGAATTTAGAAATTTCTGATTTCGTTAACATTCCGGAATTCGAAAAAATCCGGATTATTTTAAATCCGGAGTTTTTCTAAATTCCGGATTCTATCCGAGTTTCGGAATTCTTCTGAATTCCGGAGTTTAACTGAATTCCATAAATTTCCGACACCCGGAAAGTGAAAGTTCCGCTTCCGAAAAATGAATTTACTTCGGTTAATATGAATCATGGCGGAAATAAGTTTTTGACCAGGTAATGGCGACTGCTTTGAAAGAAATGGAGAGTATGGGAATTCAATCTGTCATATTTGTAGTTTCGTGTGGAGAAAAAAAATTTGTGAACCAACGGTTTAAAAACAACTCAAGTTATTAATGTAAACTTTGCCGACATCATAAAAGAAATACGAAAAACATTTTGAATCGAAGAAATATAACATACAAGTTTGCAAGCAGAGACAAAGAAACCTAACGTAACCGCACTAAAGACGAATCGTTTACCGCGTAGCGATCGCAGTTCAGTGGTCAAGGTGCTTGTGCGAATGCAAGTTGCAATTTTTTGTTGTTGTTGTTGCTTTAGGAATTTTAATGGCGATTGATCGGCCTTGACATACGTTTTATTATATTCAGATATTTGAATACTCGGATGTTTCAATACTTGAACTATCAAATCTTCAGAAATAATAATAAGGTAATAATAATTATTATTATCTCGTAGAAGATTAAAAGCTAGGAGCTAATTATCGCTCAGGTCATACCATTACAAGCAGAAACGTGACATTAGTTAAGAATATTTCGGTTTGGTTTAATGTTGCTCACAAGAAGAGGAATTTCTCATCTCGTTTCTAAAATAAATAAAATAACATGAGAATTAGCATTTTACATTCGAGACGGGACAAGGCTAACTCAAAATTTTCGTCTCTCTTTGGAGATGAAAATTGAGACGAGACGAAAAGTATCGTAAACATTTCCCGAATAGGAATTTTCCGAATTCCGGAATTTATCCGGTTTTACTTTCGGGAATCCGGAAAGTAATAATTCCGGAATTGGGTATCCCTAGTTTATACACAACCTTTCAGAACACTAAACTAGTAGCTGTCTACAAACAAACAAGTAATGCAAAGCATTTTGTATCCTGCAATACGTCATGTATTAAAATCCGACAGCAGTTTCAGTATCTAACCAGAAATTGCATGTATCTAGCTACTGGAAGCTGAGTTATGAAGAATTATATTGTGTCTTATCTTTTTGTGTCTTATACAACCCTACAAACCACTGAATATCTAAACGGCTTTCGTTAAATCCAAGTTGTAGTACTCACAGTTACATCCATTTGTGTGTATATGATCGTGTTACTAAAGCTTACTATATGATAGCGTTAGTAAGCCTTTTTCTGTTCTCTCGTAAAGTTGTGATACGATCTACTACAGGATAAACAATCAATTATAAATTTAACCAAGTTGTATTAATACACATCTGCCTCTTCCTCTGTCAACTCTGGTCGATCTCGTTGACGCGACATTTTTGCTTTTTTATACCCCTTTCTTTGTTTACTGAACTAAACAGTAACTGTTCTGAAATATACTACTGCGCATGCCTCGTAGATAAATATTTCTGATGCCAATAGTTTCCGTTTTGTCCAAGGCATGTTCTTTTTCTTATTCCCAGCATGACCCTCTTATTACATTATATGAAGAGCATGTAGGTCTAAATACCTCATGTATTACATAGAATGTAGGTTTAACTCTTCCAGCAAAGAAGAAACATGTGATCATAGTATACAACCCACAGAAGTGATAGCTGGTAATACAGTGGTCGTAATCCCTAACGACACAGGGAGGGAGCAGTGTAATCCCCGCTGGTCTAGTGGCTAACACGTGCGTCTTTGGTATATGGTGTCCCGGGTTCGATTCCCGGCGGGAGATCATTTATGATTTTTAACTGTCCTCGATGTTTCTGTGTTCGTGTCCTTGTCGTTACAAGTTATTAGAAAAAGCAAATTAAACGAGTGAAGGAAGTAAAATTAGCAATAAGTAAGTTACTGAAAGAAGTTCGGTGAGTCAGTGAAAAAAAAGTGGACAAAACACTGGCTTTACGCGCCGTCCATGCGAGTTCGAATCTATCTCGGCTTGTTTTTTTATCCATTTGAGAGAAAGTATTATTTCTTTTCCTACATGTAGTCACTCTTTTCGTATTTTTCGCCGTCCTTCACAGTTAAGTAACTGGCTTGGTTTCATGTCAAACATGCACACGTAATGAAAAGACGCTGTTGATAATAATAATAATAATATGAAATATTACTAGCTAACTCGTGTATGAATTTCGACAATATAATTTTATATTATTATGTGGAAATAAGTAAGGCTGGCTGGCGCCCCCCTAAATTTTTCGATGCGCCTTATGGGTCCACGGTGTCCAACGTTGGTCCCATCCCAGTATCACCTCCTGCTCTCTCGATATAAGTTATCGACATTTTGCCTAAAGAGGCCTCTGCCGTGGCCCCATGACTCCCCATGACAATGAATCTTCGTTCATTTTGCATTGAAATCGCTTATTTTTCTGAGTACTATGATGTCCAACGTTGCTCCCTTCACTCTACAACTTCCCGTTCTCTCGATATAAATTGCTAATATTTTGTTTGTAAGGGAGATATGGCGTTACAATTATTACGTTTGAAGAAGAATTGAGGAAGATATTGCCTTGCCACAAACAACACCTATTTTTATTATTATTATTATTATTATTATTATTATTATTATTGTTGTTGTTGTTGTTTTACTTACCACTAATGTTGCCTACCTTTATTTCCAATGCAATGTGTTACTAAAAAGCAAATCAAATAACACTCCTCGCCATGCACGCTCCCGAACTCGAAATATATGATTTACAGTTCTCTGTGTTATGGGAAAGCACATTTATTATATTATTCTTTCAAATAACACGTTTCACAAGTTACTTCACTTTTAATATGTAATTTCATATCATCACTAATAATCATCTTGTTCCGATAGGAAAATAGCCCCCTACCTGAAAAAAAAAAGCCTGACTGTAGTGAATCGACGTGAACCTTCTTTAGGCGATTAATCGGGTCCAATATTTCAATAAAAGAGGATAAGTCCCTGCACACAAATATTTCAGTAAAAGAGGAAAGTTATTCAAACTTCCTGAATACCTATTTATGGGCGAAATTTGGTTCCCTTGGAAATTTTTAAGAGTTTGAAGGGCCGCCATTTTGAACATTTTCATCTGATTATTCTGGTTAACGAACTCATCAAGATGTTTCATCAATTAGTGTTTGTGCCAAGTTTCGTCTCAATCCGCTGAATATTAGGGTGGTTATGGCATTCACAAATAACGTTATATATATACAGATAGATAGATAGACAGACACACAGAGGGAGAGAGAAAAAGGGTATTGCTCCATACTCGCACCTGTGGTGGGTCAGAGCTAAACCGGGCCTTTTTGCAAAACGTATTGACCAGCCTAATCTAAACACTATGTATTATTAACAAAAAAAATTTAAAATGTCCTTACCGGAGATTCGAACTGACGTCCTTCGCATTTGTAAGCCAGCACCTTAACCACTACACCAAGATCATGGCGTAGTGAACGGTTGGTTGTCGGCGTATTTGTTGTATTTGTGTTTTATGTTCCCACTTCGACGATTTTTAGTCTTTTTTCTTCGTTTAAGAGCTGTTTCTGGCTTTCTCTTTCGGTGTCGTCTTTTATTTAGACTATGCACTATTCGTATTCACAGCTTGTGTCCCTCTGCTATGTCTTATGCAGATTAGACTTTTCTTTTTCCCCTCAGTAAACATTTGATTGATTTAATTCTCATACTCTCCACGGATGGAGAGCAGGAATGCCAGACTCGAAAAATAGGTGTACATTTACTTTCCTGACAGATAATACAAATGGTTTTCAGATAGGATTCCACGAAACCTTGCTGAAATGAAATATATAATTGAACAACTTGATTTGTACAAAAGATCAAAAAGGGAATACTTAGAAATTAATTCGTCTAAAAACAAACTTAAAAACTTGTTTTGTTCCAAATAAGGATCAGGAAGTAAGGGTGGCCAGTACTGTTTCATCAGCTAAGAATGCTTACAAAGGCAATAGATTTAAGCCTATTAATTCTAATGGATGGAATAGGTTGAAGGATACCATGAATTTTAGATCTAATAATGATTTTTAAAAAAATTCTGAAAGTAAATTTTCAAAAATGTCAATAAGAAAAACTTGGATTCTGAGCAGGGTAAGACATTTGTAACTGGTAATAATGTGAGGCTATACTCAGGTAAGCCTAACCAACTCAATCTCAACACAGGAAGTCCTGAGAAATCCATATATAACAAGAAGAGTGTAAATGCTTCTCCTACGTACAGGGTGCTTTCTAGTGGAGAGAATTGTACTGCAACCTTTGTGATTAGGTCCAATAGTAATAAGAGATTTCCTCTTTGTATTGACAGCGGAATTTCTGTAAATTTAGCATCGTCGACTCTAATTAATCAAATTAGTCATCTGATTAAGAGGCAACGATCGATTCCGTCGATGAAAATTAATTCTATTATGTGTTCTAAAGTATCAGAACCTAGAGAAGTCACTGTAGACTTGAACTTAGGTGGATTCAGATTTGAAGTGGACTTCGTGGTGATAGCTTCATTATCCTGTGATGCTATCCGGGGTGCTCCGTTTTTGCGATCAACGGGTGCCATGCTTGATGTACTTGGAAATAAACTTTATTTTCGAAACCAAAGAAGATACGTTCCTTTGAGATCGATGGAGACTAAAGAATTTCTTTGAAGTAGATGGCATCCATGGTTCGAGCTGTTTGAAGGATGAGGATCTGAAGCCTGTTTGTATTTATCTACATGGCTTCCGTCGTCGAAACAACTGTATTACTTCAGTACATTCAGTGGTGTCTGATTCTAGGGAGATCGGAATTCAGTGTGAACCAGATCCCAAGTTGAACTACCTGAAACCTGAAGATACATTAGTTAGCACTATTCCAACATCAGTTTCTGGTCTTGTGGATCAACTTGGACGTGTCAATGGACTTCGTGATCCTACTGGAAATAACCAAATATCTAAGATCGACTTAGCAACTGGTGAAGTGTACCCCGATAAGGATGGAGTGTTAGAACTAGTAGATTCAAGTGAAGCCAAAAATATTGACGAGTGGAGTGAATCCTTTGAAGAAGAATTTAACGAAAGATTTAAGAAGTTAAAACAACTTGTACTGGAATCTTCGAGTGACAATAGTTTGTGAGAAACCACCACTTGAAGAAACTGAAACTAACTTGGATAGAAAAGAATTTCATGAACTTGAGGATGAATATCCTACTGGTAGTCCTTCGGAAGATGACAGTCACTACTGGATTAATCCAGATATAGTCATTTGTGCAATCTCTCAAACAGGATTATCCTGATCTTGTGAGTGAGAAGGTGGGCTGCCTCAAAGGTTTTAATTGTAAATTGTACCTTCGAAAACAAAAATATTTGAGAGAAAACCCTTTTCCCATACCCAGGGAAAAGAGAGATTTTTGAGAATGTTATAAAAGAATTAGTAGGACAAGACGTGTTAGTTGTAAGTGATCATTCAAACTTTGGCAGCACATGTTTCATTGTGAAAAACCGAGACGGTTCGTACCGATTAGTTGCTAACTTTGTAAAATTAAATAGTATGTTGTCAGATTGTTTTTCCGACACCTCACATGGAGGAATATTTAAGTAACTTATCTGGACGCCCCTATATATCATTGTGTGATTTAAAGAAAGCTTATTTTCAGCTCGAGCTTGATGAAGCGAGTCGAGAATTAACTACTATATTGACTCCGATTGGTACCTTCCAATATAAGAAGCTCCCAGCAAGAATTAAGGTTGGAAGTAATGTTTTATCTAAATGTATAAAAGATGTACTTTGTGACCTTGAACCATATGGCGTTCACGTATACTTTGATGACATTTAATAGCAAATAGGGATAAGGAGTCACATAAAAAGGCGATTAAAATAGTTTTAAATAGGTTTAGAGAATATGGTCTGACTATATCTACTGAGAAGAGTTTTTTCTTTAAAAAGAGGATTAAATATTTAGGTTTTATAGTTGATGGGGATAATATCACAATGAATCCTAAACGAGTTGAGTCAATTAATCTCCTGCCACGAAAGACAAGAAAAGCCGTTCAGCGATTCTGTGGAGTACTTAATTTTTATTCAAAATTTATACCAGGATTTCAACAAATTATTGGTCCCATATCTGAATTAAGCTCTATTAAGAAGTTTGAGTGGGGGAAGCCCAAAATAACGTCTTTTTAGAAATAAAAAAATTTTCTCGGAAGAGCTTATTTTAAAAACACCTTATCTTTCAGAGGTTCGTAGTACACGTCGATGGGTCCTCGCGAGGCTTAGGAGGCGTAATTTCACAGAAAAATGATAATGGAGACTTAATTCCTGTGGGTTTCTTTTCGAAGAAACTAATTCAGGCCGACCGGCATTGATCAATCTACGAGATTGAATTTTTAAGCCTAATTAAAACCATAGTAAGATTCAAATTTTTGTTTAATGAATTTGATTTGTATATTGATAGCAAGGCCTTAAGATGGATAATTAATAACTAAAAGACTGTTAAAGTACGGTTCACTTATTGAACAACTTTCCCAGTTCTCATTTAAGATCCACCATCTGAAAACTAATGAGAATAAGGTAGCAGATTTCCTATCTTAGCAGTACGATGTGTTTAATTTTCACCATAGTGGTCAATTCAATGAAAATGATAAAACCTATTTAGTTTTGACAAATCTTTGGAAATTACTTTTTCTAAGTGAACCATTGATTGAATTACAACTTAAAGATCCTGAAATAAATGACCTAATCGTTAAGATAGAAGGTGGTGAGAACAGTAATGAGTATCAGATCAAACATGGGTGTTTGTTAAAAAAGACATGGGCAAAGAATAATGAGTGGAAAATCGTTGTTCCAAAAGATCTTAGAAGTCTCGTCGAATACTATCATTTAGAATATCTTACAGGTGGTCATTCAGGAATATATAAAACTTTACGTAAAATTATGAAGCGATTTACACTTAATGGTTTAATAGAGTACGTAAAGGATTTTGTTAGGTCTTGTCCACAATGTCAAAAGGTTAAGCCCTTAAATACGAAGAAATATGGCAGACTAGGATCTTGTGTGACTCAAAGGATAAATTCAAATTGGATGATTGATACCGTAGACCCTTTACCTTCTTCTGAAGGGTATACTTATCTTCTTATAGCAGAGGATAATTGTTCAAGATATTGTATGCTTGAAAAGCTAAGGAGACTATCTTCAAAGACAATTTGTGACAAATTGTATGATTTGTTCTCCCGCTATGGTTTTGTAGAATCAATATCTAGCGATAACCCCTCAGTATTTACATCTGAATATTTTCAGGGATTTATGCATAGTTTGGGTATTAAGCATATCAAACAGCCCTTACCATCCGGAGACAAACATTTCAGAAAGGTTTATAAAACCTCTGAAATACTCTTTGAAATCTTATTTTGTTGAAAGACAAAACAAATGGAGTAAGGTTATTCGTGAACTCCTGTTCAATTTCAATTTGTGTGAGCACGAAGGACTAAAAGCTGTACCTTCAGTTATTTTTTGTTAGAGTTAAAGTCCCTTAGAAATCAAATGGAAAATTATGAATGCTGATCTTAAAGGTATGAATAGTCCAGATCTTTGGAAAAATGCAATGGATAATATGGTAAAATCTTGGGAGAAACGTCGAAAACTCTGAAGGTAAACGAAAGGATGTAAATTTGGTAGTATATGATCTTGTATTAGTTAAAAACCACGAAAAATCATCTCTGAAAGATAAAGTAACCAAAATTTTAACGTATCATTGGATTGGTTCATTTAAAATTGTGAAAATCTTAACTTATAACTCCGTATTATTAGAAGAAGTAAAAAGGTTAACAATACTAAGAAAGCTCATGTAAGTGATCTTAAAAATACTTTGTAAGAAGAAATGGAGCAAACACCAACTGTACAAACGAAAATAAAGTCCTACACATGTAGAGTTAAATTAGAAGAACTTAAACTTTAATTAGTTATGTAAGATTAGATTTAAAAATTTAGATTTAAGTTAGGTTTAAAAGTAGTTTAATGTAGGAATTAAGATGTCATGTAGAATTAGGATATGATCATAGTCGTTTCACGTTCATTTTATTTTATGTTCATTAAAAATTTCATTCGCAAATCATGCATTAGTGTAGGTTTATAGCATTTAAAGTTTAATTGATAGTTGAAATGTGCTACATCCGAATAAAATAATCTACATGTGAAAGGGAAAAACTCGAAGATCTTGTTATCATTCTGAAATTAAATTTGTTGCTTTACAGTTCTAACATCTTGTAATTGCTTGAATTAACGTTTCTGTTTATATTTTTAGATTGCCTTTTGTATTTCCTTATATTGATGTATTTTATATGGAGACGTGTAAAGATTGTCAACGCCTCCTGTAAAATGGTTTATGGTCTCGAATGGAACCAAAGCTGTCAAATATTTGGAAATTTGAAAATCTTATATTTGGCTGGCTGTTCTGAAACCTAGACGTGGAGAATTGGTGTGCATTCGAGTCCAATGTTGCATCAAACCCTGGAATGGGAATTCTACAGAAGTGACAAAATTCCAAAATAAAAACAGAAAATATCTGAAGTAATAAAAATATAAAAGAAAGGACTTTTGAGAAATTTCGTTAAAAGAATATAAAAAAGTAATGGACGTTTAAAATGAAAATTGTATATTGTATATAAATATTTGTTCAGCCTTAAAATTTTATATTTAACAAGGAGGTGATGTTTTTAACGATTGCAAAATCGTTACACTTTTGTTAATATCTTCATTATGAAATTACTTTTGTCTTTTCTTTTTTTAAATTAAAAAGGTTAAAAATTTGTTCTTGAAGAATTATTTTGTTGTACATTGTTATATTGAATTGGGATTACTTTCATTGCAAAGATCGTCAAAAAAGCTTTAAAATGATGTATATATGTCTATATGTTAACTTAGTAATACTAGTTATACGGCAGAGAATCAATCTTTTTTTAACTTTCGGAACCACTTCAGTTTAGCGCAGTATTCTAGAGTGACGTATGTAATGAGTTGGGCCCTGCGCAGTAGCGGGAGTCTTGCTCTTATATATGCCACTCTAATCCGCAGCGCCTCATAACTGTTTCGTAGTTTATTGAGCCAACACGAGTTGGACTGAAGTAATCGACTTACATTACTTCGCGCCGAAAGTTCTTTTTAGAAAAAAGTAAAGAACGTGGTCGAAGTGTTCGATGTAGCTGTGCCTCGTAACACATTGTGAAGAGTGCCTTAATTATGACTGTGCTTCTAAAATTAGTGCTAAATTACTCAGAGTTTTAAAAGGCTTAATTTAAATTATGAGTCTAATTTCTCTAAAGTTGAATCAGTTTAAAAGTGATAAGGTTACTTGTACTTTCTGTGTTTCAAGTATGTAAAGTTGATGTTAAAGAAGACGTATCTTGCAAGTGAATGAAATGAAATTAAAAAGGTCTAATTCTTTTTAAAAAGACTTCCGTATTAAACCTTTTAAAAGCTGAAAAATACGTTAACTTTCCTAATGTGGTTATGTGAGATACCGAACACGTGTGATGTGTCAACGTGTCTAGTGCTTGTCTTTCTTTGTTTGTGCCATTGGAGGTCGAGTGAGAAATTTAACTGGGAAACTACACTCTGTAAAGAAAAAATAGCGACATTTGCTCGGATATGGTGTTCGCAACATACTTTAATCAATATGATTTTTTACATGGATTCCTGATAATATTACAATGCATATTTCTAATGAGCAGTTCTATCTTAATACTTGCGTCAGAGTTTCAGGCTTTTGACATGAATTTAATGAATTCATATGCACATATAATGTGTGTTTTGAGCAAAATCGTTTACAGGAAGAATTATACATAAAACCGAAAAAGATCAACAATAGCAGAAAACAAGAAATGGAATTTTTTAAGGGTAAGATATAGTATGTGGAAATACCAGGAAGTACCATACACCAAACTAGTATTTTATATGTGCACCATGGAATTCTGCAGTGCACCGAATCATCAGAACACTTTGGTAACAAGGCTATTGCAAAATGTAACCTCAATTCACGGAATAACACTCAGATTATCTGTTCCTTGAATTCCATTCTCTTTGAGATAGTCGTCTATTGAATCTTCTGCTCATATTGATCCACAAATTTTCAACTGGATTCATGTCAGGTGAGTTTGTAGGCCACATGAGTCTCTAAATAGTTTTATTCTTGAACCACGTATTAACGATTTTCGCTCGGTGACATTAAACATTATCGTCCTGAAAAAGGAAGTAGTCCAAATTTTGTTCAGGAAAGTCATCTTTAGCTGTTGTAAGAACTTTAGGTACCAGAATTTGAAGATATTTTGGTGCATCAAACGACCTTCACATATATTCTTCATTCTGATGTATTTAACGGTGAACCAAACCTATACCATCACTCAGTAACTGAATATTTGCATCTGTTTAACAAAATTCTTGTCAAGTTCCTTGCTTGTTCGTATCCACAACTTCACACGACCATCGTTTCCCACTATTTTAAACTTCTTTTCAACAAAGAAAGCGACGTGCTTGCAGTTGGCATATCCCCAAGTTGCATATCGACTCACAAACCTACATGTTGAAGTCCTCTGTGTTTTGTCAGTTTCGACTTTCTACGCGGTTTGTTCGCGGTTAATATCTTCTTCATACAGTCAAGACAATACAGTTGTACGAGTAATAGCAGTTCCAAGATCATGTCAAACTACAGAAGCGATTTTTGGAGAAATCACTCCTTAAATCTGCAGTGTTAATGATTTCATTTAGCAATCTGCTCTGGGTGATGCTTTCTTTTTTCTTTCACACTGTTGACGAAGGGACGATTTGTTATGCTGTTTCCACTTGTGAATCACTCTTCCTGCCGTAGAAGGATGGATTTTCAGTATTCCGTCTATACCCTTTGAGATTTGCCTTAGCTGCGCAAAGCAAGAATTATGTCTTGTTCGCATGGCAAAGGTCACATTTTTTACCCCTCTTATTTGTTTACAGTCCACATGTAGCAACAATATCACACACAAACAACGCTTCACAACAACAATTTTGCCACGTGACACTGTCCAAACAATGAGAAAGCAAAGAAGAATCATGAAATGCTATTTACCTTAGCCTACACATCACAAATGCAATGCAGAATTCTCACTACAATAATTTACGAGACGCACTCAGTGCCATCTAGCGAAAATATTACTGATACACAAACAATTGGCAAGCGATGTCGTACACCATAGGTGTCCCAGATAACCAAAATCAACTATCGCACTTTTCATTTCCTTCTATTCCTCTTCTAACGGACTGCAAATATGGTTTTCTGTATAAGTTAGCTTGAGAATTGGTGTCGCTATTTTTTTCCAGAGTGTATAAAAGGGGAAAAAAGTAAAACGTAATATCAAGTATTAAAATTCCACCCTTAAATTGCATACTCTCGTGGTAACTAATATGAGAAGGATTTCTTTAACTTCTTTTTGTTCATTATAAAATTTTGCTAATTAACGGTAATTTAAATTTCTAATTAGTTCAGTTTTCGTCCACTTTGAAAATAGGCAATTAAATTTTAAAATCTAAACCGTGTCTAATGACGTGATGATAGTTATTGAAAGACTAAAGTAATTTAGTAAAAATGTTTTTTAATAACCGTAATTAAGATAGGGTTTAATTAATCTGGGTTTCCTTTCTTAAAGGTGTAACAGGTTCTCAAGAACTAAAGTAAATTAGAAATAGGTACTTCCTGCTGTGGAAATAGTTTAATTATCTTACAGTGCTGTTACTGAAAACGTCATTAGTTAGCTAATTAACTAATTACCTGCTGTTAACTGCATTTACTGTTATTCTATTTTTCTTGGATTTCTCGGCTAGGTTTCGAATGTAAATTTGAAATAAAGTTAATAAATTTTGATTAAAATTAGAACATATCGTCCGTCAGAATAAATTTTTACTTAAATTTTGAAATGATTGAAATATTCGCGTGCACTGCACTGTATTGTATGGTATTGTAAGGGAACAGTCTCTAAGACCCAAGAGGATCTGGAGAAGAGAATGGTAACTATCTCTGCTTTTCTGTATCTATTATTTCCTGCTGAGTTATGGTAAGTGTGAAGTATTAATACTAGTTAAATGTACAGTAGTTAGTTGAATAGTAACTTAGTAGCACTATCACAGCGCATATACCTTAATTAAGAAATGAAGAGATAAATAGTTCAGGAAGTAAATTGTTAATAAATATACGAGGCTACTTTGAAAAGTCGCGATACCTGTTTGTTATAGTGAGAAAAATTGACGTGGTTGTTGCTTTTGCTGTTTTTGAATTATAGAATTCAATTTAACATTTAAATTTTGAAAATTTGAGAGTTTTGATAGTGTTATCTTCATGCTTTAACTAAATTACTGTAAATCATCTCTGCTTTGCAAAATTTACTAAAATAGAGTAAAGGTTTTCCTATTAAATTTTTGAACACCACCTTCGAAATTAAGGATGTATTAAGGATTTAATGAAAGAATTTTGGAACTTAATCATTTGTTGTAATTGTTTTGAAGGAAATCTGAGTTTCATTAAATATTTTAATTTAACGTTTTCTGGAATTTCTTTAAATAAAATCTATAATCACCCACCTTCACTCACTTTAGATGTTAAGATTGTGTGCTGGTGTGAATAATATCTAGTTGTAAATTGCTTGCTTTAATAATATCTTTATTAAAGGATTTGTCCAATCAGGTGTGGGTAAGTCACTCGAAGTCACATTTAGTTTCCTTTTTAACTATTGTAGCTAATAGATACAGGAAACATTCTGACCGCGATACCGAGAATTGTGACAACTTTCTTCTTTGAGTCCATCTTCATGGCGCTTTCTTCATTCCTGTTGTGACCTTGCACTTCTTTTCGCCTCTTGTACTTGTCTATAACTTGTCTATAAGCTTTCCTTTGACTACTTCTAGTGTTAGCTCGTTCTCTGGACGTGTCTGTTATCAAAGTTTCATAGCTGTCCGGTAAACTGCATAATAGCATCGCCACTACTAAATTATCGGCCAATGTATCTCCTAGTCCGGTAAGCTGATCCACGATGTTTAACATACTATTAATATGTTTTTCCATGTCACCATTTTCTTCTAACTGCATACGACACAGTCTTTTCAGCAAAAACACCTTGTTTGTCAAAGTCGATTTTTCATGATATGACTTTAAGGCTTCCCAGTAGTCCTTTGCACTTTCCTGTCGCCGTAAATGAACTAACTGATTATCTTCAACTAGCAGTCCGATCGTTGCCCTAGCTTTCCCATCCTTCTTGAACCTTTCTGCATCAGAAGATTCCGGTTTTGGCTTTTGTACGACATCCCATAGTTCTTCTTTCATGAGAAGCAACTGCATTTTATATTTCGAAACACTGTAATTGCTATTTAACTTTGGAAACTAAAGTTTTGCTGTGTCCGCCATCTCGTACAAGTTTTGCGCCAATGAGGAAAAAAAAAAAACGATCGATCCTAATGACTGCGAGACGTCAAAATCACAGATTGAATTTTAATAGTTTTAAACCACTTCATTTACATTTTCCTCGTCTTCACCGACATTTCACTGGGTTTAAATACTTATCTCTCTGGGGCCCATAACCAATGTTCTGATTTGTGTAATGACACGCAAGAATTAAACCACAGAACCTTTATTGATTACCATAATTTTATGTAAGTCAGGTGCAAGTGCAATAGCGATCACAGAATACAAACTTCTACTACTCACAACACTGTTGGCATAACATGTATTTCAAAAAACCCAACTTACAATACCAACAGTATCAAGTTTCATTTCAATTGCTCATGTCTTTCTGTAGGTTTCAGCACTGGTTAAAAACAAGTTCAGAAGGGCTTTTGGCCCCTTAAATCTGTTTTCCACAGAAAAGAAAAACTACATGTGTTCAGCGCCGTGCTGGCCACGTTTTGTACTTGGCAATTGCCAAGGGCCCGGGTGGCTCCGCAGGAATCACAAGGTGAAGGACCTGCAGGACTTTGTCGAATTTTCGCGATCACAAATGTTTTCTTGAGTTTAGTATCAAAACGGTTACGGAAGCATAAGTTCGTCTTTCCGAAATAAGTATTCTTGCCTCCGTCCTTGCTCATATCAGTACAGCCACGTGAGCCAGTAAAACTTCGTAATTAACAAAGGCTCCCACTGGTCCGTAACGGTTCCTTGCGTTTATTCGCTTTCACCTGTTCTCACATCGATACACCGTCCATATATAGTAGGTCAAATAAGTTTCCGTACACCAGAGAGTACTAATTTCAAAATGTTATTTTAAAATAAATGAAAAAACATAAAGTGCAATTACATTGGCTGAATTTCTTCGTGTCTACTTGTAACTTGTACAGTGGGCCACAGAAATTCTTGATGTACAAAATGTGTGAGATAGGCAACCCAACTAACGCCTGCTCTAAGATTAATTACGCCTGGTAGTAGCTAGCATAGCAGCGTGAAGTTGCTTCACCTGTTAAAAGCACAAATCGTAAACAGTATTTTCGTGCAGAAGTAGAATGAAACGCTGACTGACGAAATGAAAAAACGGGATTCTTGGAATACTTGAACTCACAGAACTTCTTGTTTGCATGATACACAAAATTATACACGACCACTTGAAAAAATCTACTGATACCAGAGACGTCGAAGAAAAGATAACAGTCGGGGAATTTAATTAATTTTATAATTAAGTCAAATGAGGATTATACAAACAAGTTTACTTAGGTCATATAACTATGCATATCCGCGTATCAAATAATATATGGATAAATTATACGGTATATGTCGTAGGTTATTTTCTTTTAACTAACCCAAAGCTTTGCGCCGAGTTTCGCGCTAGTCCTACCTGCAAATCAATTAAAAGTATGCATGGGTCGTTTGGGGGGAAGAATCCAACCCCCAATGGAAATTTTGGGAGTCTAACAGGGCGTGAACTCCTAGGCCCCGGTGATACTGATTCATACGTAATACTTCTTCGAAGTAAGAAATTGTTGATTTCATTATTCGTTAAATAATTCTTGAAAATCTAACTATTGGCAATTTATTTGTAAATATTAAAAAAGCAAAACTCGATAACACTCAAACGAGTTGGAGAACTTATTCCTTATCAACTTATTTCCGTTAGGTTACAATTATAACTGAGGGTTCATGATTTGTATAATATTTGTGAAATTTTACACATTGAGAAACAAAGAGAAAAGGGGAGAATATGTGTCAATAAACAACTTTAAATGCACGAAATTAACGGATAATATCAAACATAGAATCATTCACAAAATTAACTCTGTAACTCGTTTTCTCCATTCATTTTCTTTCGTTTATTTTCAGGATTACATCATCACTGAATTTCTTCACTGGAGATTATCTTTCATTTAGCAGCATCCAACTGGAGTTCAGCCTTGTAAATGAAACATTTTAAAAAGGTTAAACGGCGAAGGCGGGAATCGAACCCGAGCCACCAGAATAGAAAAACTACAACTTTAGCCACTCATCTAAAGCGTTACTTCCTCCGGCTAGCCTAAATAAAGAGCGTTTTCTGTTGGCTCAAAACAGTAGCTTGTTAATAGATTGATTGGCAAAAGACAGCATCGGAGGGCACTAAATCACTGTATTCACTAAATTATCAACATTACACATTTTTTAAAAACAAAATACAAAACTCCTTTATTTTGAATCAAATACGGCGCGTGTATTGTACTCGTAAACAAGGGCGCCCATCAGGGGGCAAGATGGGGCGGTTGCCCCCTAGAGAATATTGTACTTCAGAATATAGAAAATCCAATAGAATTTTTACATTAGTTACAGCAAAATTTGAAACTATTTTTGCAACGTCGCTTATACTTGCCCCTCCTTGGAAACCACAACATGGGCGCCCTTGCTCGTAAACAAACTAAAGAAAAATCAATACTGCGCACTAATCGTGGTTAAGTGGTCAAGGCGCTCGATCAGTAATCTAAACACTGGCGTCGTTAGCTTTTTAAATCTGGGCGGTCGGATGAATCAAAATCAAAATCCTCTTTCCAACGAAAGTTACATATAAAAAGTAGTATAGTTTCTTTAAATATACTTGACTAAAGTCTGGGGGAGGACGCGACCCCGCGACTCTCCCGCTAACGACGCCCGTGATCTGAAGGCAGTCGAGTCGAACACGGATCCACGAACGATCAGTACATTTTTTTACTTTAGAATTTTTGGTGGCGATTGAACGGCGATGACACACGTTTTATTTTCATGATATTTGAATACTCCGTTGTTTCAATACTTGAACTATCAAAGGGAGCGCGATGGCTCAGTAGTACAGCATTCACCTCCGGATCTTGGGTCCCTGGTTCGATTCCAGCTCGCACCGTATGGAATTTGTGGTGAACAAACACCGTGCTCTAGGGTTTCCTCGGGGTTCTCCCGTTTCCTCCTACTTTCTTCATTCCACCATTTCATTGATTTCACATAATCACCGTCTCCTTTAGCCTAACCGGCATAACCGTGGGACGTAAAATTGAAAGAGTTCATTTCATTTTCATTTTGAACTATCAAATCTTCAGGAATAATAATAGTAATAATAATAATAAGCTAATAATAATAATTGTTATCTCATAGAACATTAAGCATTAGTAGCTTATTATTGCTCAGGGCATAATATTACAACCAGAAATGTAACATTTGGCAAGAATATTTCGGTTTAGTTTAGTGTTGCTCACGAAAAGAGGAATTTCTCATCTCGTTTCTGAAACAAAACAACGCTTTGGTTTAAAATTTTGGTAGTTGCAGAGGTGTGTCTTGCAGCTCCAGACACCCTCCCGAAATCCCGACTTATCTGTAAATTTTGTCTAATTTTACGCAACTTTAAAAATTTTAATACCATTATTATTATTATTATTATTATTATTATTATTATTATTATTATTATTATTATTATTATTATTATTATTATTACTGAACATTTAAGACCAATATTCGGTCCTATTGCAATGTAAATAAGCGTACTGTAGTTGATAGGAAAAGAAAAGGAAAGGATAAGAAATAGTGATAGAGAAAGGATAAAAGCTATTAGTGTCCGAAAGGAAACGACAGCTGAGGAAGATGGTGTCAGCTCCCGGACAATATTAATATCGAAACTTCGTATACCTAAACAGAAATTAAGTAGCATTTGTCTTCACCACGATACATACAAGGGTCACTACGAAAGTTTTGAGATGTGAAATAACTTACATACTTAAAATCAATTTAACACTTACATTTTCTCAAAATATTCACCATTACACTGTACACACTTTTGCATCCTCGAAAACCACTTTTGGAAGCAGTGTCGCCAGTCTTTTTCTTCAAGTGTTGAAAGTTCATTCTCGTAAACCACTACAGCTTTGATGTTTCCCATAATTAGAAGCTTTGCTTTGTTATATTTTTTTGTTGAATTTTAATGAAAATATATAGTTTTGCCCAGCAAATAATTAGTTTATATTTAATCACTACAACTTCTTCAGGGCTGCAAAATCTCTTCCCACGCATGCGATATTTGATCCTGGGAAACAGAAAAAATCACACGGGACCAAGTCAGGGCTATACGGCGGATGAGTCATAAGTTTGACCTCCGTAGATTCTGAAAACTGAATTGTGATGTTGGCCGTGTGTGCGGACACGTTGTCATGATGAAGCAGGATCCCACAGAATCCAGTTCTTGGACGCCGTTCCCGAAGCTTCTGGAACACGTTTGTTAGGCAAACAGTGGTGTACCACTGAGCAGTAACAGTCCTTTGTTCTTCAAGTGGAACAGTTGCAACATGGCCAGATTTAGAGAAGAAAGTTGCGACCATCTTCTTCCCCACTCTTCGCGGTCGCTTCACTTTCGTGGGTGGATTTTCGTCTGGAAAGATCCAAACTGTAGACTGACGTTTATTTTCAGGGTCAAATTGATAGATCCAAGTCTCATCATCAGTGACAATGTCAGAGACGCGTCGAGAATTGCCTCCATCAAATCTTGCAGCATTTCTTCACACCATTCCACACGCATATGCTTCTGCTGTTCAGTCAAAATGTGAGGCACCCAACGAGATGAAACCTTCCTGAGCCGAAGATGGCCATGAAGAATTTTGTTACTGCTGACGATCCAATGTTCACTGTAGATTCAATGTCCTTAAAAGTTGTGTGAGGATTTTCTCGAATCATTTGTTCCACAGCGGCAATGTTTTCATCTGACACAGCTCTTTCCGGACGTCCAGCTCTCTCTCTTCATCTTTAAGCGATGTCCGGCCTCTTCTGACTTCACCAAACCACCGCAAAATTGTAGCACGGGAAGGAGCATGGTCCCCAAATGCCCCCTGCAAACGGTCAAGGCTTTGTGTCTCGTTCAAATCACTTTTGAAATCTTAAAGGATCATTGCCCGAAAATGTTCCCTTTCGAGCTCCATTCTAGACAGCCAAATACTGCTCACATCAACAAACAAGTGAAGGCGATACGGCCACGCCGATAAGCGAGGCGAGTTGAAACTTGCTTCGCTTCTTCGCTCTGGATACCACTACGGAACGCAATTGTTGGAATTCAAATACTGTGCCACAACAATGCGTATCTCAAAACTTTCGTAGTGACCCTCGTAGTAATACGCTTTCTTTGGCTAAAACCTTTCTATTATGTATGCGTTATATTGATATTTTAACAAAATATACGTACCAATATAATAAAGAATAGTTTCTATTTACAAATTTTGGTTGACGTGTTGGGCATGTATGAGTATGGGACGTGTTGGGTATGGGTATATAGGTATGGGTATGGGTATATGGGACGTGTTGGGCATGGCGAACGAAAATATTATTTCTAGCAGTATGAGTAATAGTGAAAGACGTTCGGAATAATTGATCGGAAACAATATTGTTTCAGACACATTTATGGCTCATACTAGGCATTTTGATTAGCAAAGCACCCACCTAAAATTTTGAAATTTGACGCCCGAAAATCAAAACGTGGACCGAAGCGAACGAAATTGTGCAGATATTTGTACCCAAAATGAGGGAATATATGTTTCATATTTTCCTTAAAAAAAAAAAAAAAAAAAAAAAAAAAAAAAAAGGTGGACACGGATTCCGGAATGCCTTAAATCATGAAATATCAAAATTGCTAATAACAGTATGTCAGAGGTGCCTAAAGCTCATGAAGAGTTGCAACGAAACTTTGTATAGGGACAATACGCAAAAAGGAAACGAATATTTTTTTTTAATTATGTGGAAAAACTTTTAGAGTGCAAAAACCCCTACCCAAAATTGTGAAAGTTGACTCCCTAAAGGTAAGAAGTAGTGGACTGAAGTGAATGTAATTGTGCACAGATATTGTATACATAAAATGAGGCAATATCTGTTTCGTATTTTCCTTTAAAAAAAACTTCCGAACCTTTGATTACGAATTATAAAGAAATGCAGGATTGGAACGAAACTTTTGTAGGGACACTACGCAGAAAAGCAAACATTTTTTTTAGCTTGTGCGGAGAAACAGTGTTGGAGCCAAGGCCTCTTCAACAAAAAGTAAATATTATCGTAGAAGTAGGAGGAGGAGTGGATCGAAGGGATTGAAATTGTGTGTAGAAATTGTATATGTAAAATAAGGCAATTCGTGGTCCCCATGTAATCTATTTCTTAAATATATTGATATCACGAGTTATATTATAGTTACCACAGTAGTTGTGTTAAAAATATTCTTGACGCTTCGTGCCTACATCTGTTGACAGTGTGAAAATTACAAGGGGGATGAGAAGGAAATCCTCTTTGGTAATACTGGATGTTACTATAACCAAAGGAGATTACCCCTTATTCCCCTTCTATTAAGCGGCGACAATCTGTCTCCAATATTGGGGGGAACGGGTAAGATTGTTCCCATAAAACCATGTTGAAAATATTTATGATGGTGAAAAACAATATTGTGGAGGATCAGAGAGCAGAGTTGTCTTCAGCATTATGAGGCGGACAGATTTGATGCTTATTCTGGGGGAATATCAATTTCATCTCATTTTCCTTTGTGGCAATCGGACACAATTCATCACATTTCTCCCCAAAACACATATTTCAACCCCTCAGTTTCAAGATTGGAGGGAACATGTCCTCCTCATTCCCCCGTGCCATTTGTGTCAGTGTTAGTGATACACACACTGTCAACAGATGTAGACACGAAGCATAAGAACATTTTTACACGACTGTGATAACCACAATATAACTCGTGATATCAATATATTTATGAAATAGATTATATTTTGTTGCCAGTTACCAACGACGCCGATTTCTCTGTAAATTTGGGGGTAGTCCCAAATAGAGAAAAAAATCTTCATTCATAGAAAAATACAAATAATAATAAAAATACATATTCACAAAAATACATGGGGCCCTCATGAGCTTGAAGGGCCAGGATCAGCGTCCTTGCAAGTTAAAATGAAATATTGAAAGATTTTAGAACTGATTTGAATATTTTTATTGTTTTAATTCATTATAAACATATGGAGAATTAACATTTTATTTGTAGCTAAAAGTGGCTACTTTATTGGTTGAAGCAAAAAACAAAATAAAAAGTTGACACCCGCGGGAATCAAACCCGTAACCCTTAGAACGTGAGTCACAAACGCTTCTGACTCTGCCATGCCGTCAATAAATTTGCGCAACGCACGACATATGCGGCGAGTCGAAAACTTTAAAACACTTTTCTATGCCATATTAGGCCATTGCGCTCTCCCAGTTTGTAATATGAACACTTTAAATGTTCACAATCACCTTGCAAAAAATGGCCCCGATGTTATTTTACCAAAGTCTGCTTTATCCTTGTAAGTGAAAAAAGAACTTCAGGCATTTTTGGATATTGATATTTGTCATTGCAACGATAGCAAAATACGGAGATACTTTCGGTGAATCAGAAAAAAACAATAGTCTGTTGCACTATATCTCTATTTTTGTTTTTTAATTTAAAATTGAAGTCTCTCGAGTGTAGTATTTTATCATGACAGAAATCAGTGTGTTTTGTCGTTATCGTAAACGTGTGCAATTTGCTTCATAAACGAGTGCTTTTTGACTCTTTCTTAACAGAGAAGTCTTAGCGTAGTGGCATGAGTATTCGTTTCGTGATGCAGTGGCCCCAAGTTCGATTCTCGCTGCGATAAGTTGTTTTTATGAACTACAATATGCATACTTCTGATGTGTAATAAAATGAAACATGCTCAATTTCTTTCGGTCTTACAAGTTAAAGTAGAGACAGCTTTCTTCACAGGGAAAATAATAGCAAAATGGCGTCACATGTCTGTTTACAATCTTGATTCGTACTGTGGTGGAAAATGTAACGTGTTTAGCAAACAATTCATGAATATGACCCCTAATGGCCATGCTTAGGGCCAATATGAGTCATAAATGTGCCGAAACAATATTGTTTACGAGCTATTATTCCGAACGTCTTTCACTATTACTCCTACTCCTAGAAATAATAATATTTTTGTTCGCCATTTCCAACAATTTCCAAATTTCCGTTCAACCAAAATTTGTAAGTAGGAACTATTCCTTTTTATGTTGGTATTATATTTTGTTAAAATATCAATATAACTCATACATAATCCAAAGTCTTTTAGCCAAAGAAGACTTCTTACTATGTATCGTGGTGAAGACAGATCCTACTTAATTTCTGTGTAGGTACCGAAGTTTCGATATTAATATTGTCCAGGAGCTGACACCTTCTTCCTCACCTTTCGTTTCCTTTCGGACACTAATAGCTCTTTTCGTTTCTATATCACTATTTCTTATCCTTTACTTTTCTTTTGCTATCAACTTCAGTACGCTTATTTACATTGCAATAGGACGTAATATGGAGGTATCAAATTTTCAGTAATAATAATAATAATAATAATAATAATGGTATTAACATTTTTAAAGTTGCCTAAAATTAGACAAAATTTACAGATGAGTCGGGATTTCGGGAGGGTGTCTGGACCTCCAGGACACACCTCTGCAACTACCAAAATTTTAAACCAAAGCCTTATTTTGTTTCAGACACGAGATGAGAACTTATAACTTTTAATCTTCTATGAGAATATTATTATTATTATTATTATTATTATTATTATTATTATTATTATTATTATTATTATTATTATTATTATTATTATTATTATTATTCGTGAAGATTTGATAGTTCAAGTATCGAAACATCCGAGTATCCAAATATCAGAAGAAAATAAAACGTGTGTCATCGCCGATCAATCGCCACCAAAAGTTCTAAAGTAAAAAAAATGTACGGTGGTTCGTGGATCCGATTCCATTCGACTACCTTCAGATCACGGGCGTCGTTAGCGGGAGGGTCGGGAGTCGCGTCCTCCCCCAGACTTTAGTCAAGTATATTTAAAGAAACTATACTACTTTGTATATGTAACTTTCGTCGGAAAGAAGATTTTGATTTTTACATTCATCCGACACCCAAGATTTTTACATTCATCCGACAGCTAACGACGCCAGTATTCAAATTACTGATCGAGCACCTTGACCACTTAACCACTATTAGTACGCAGTAATTGAGTTGTCTTTAGTTTGTTTACGAGTATAATACTCGCGCCTTATTTGATTCAAAATAAAGGAGTTTTGTATTTTGTTTTTAAAAAATCTGTAATGTTGATAATTTAGTGAATACAGTGATTTAGTGCCCTCCGATCCTGTCTTTTGCCAATCAATTTTGACTATTAACAAGCTACTGTTTTGAGCGAACAGAAAACGTTCTTTATTTAGGCGAGCCGGAGGGAGTAACGCTTTAGATGAGTGATTAGAGTTGTAGTTTTTCTAATCTGGTGGCCCGGTTTCGATTCCCGCCTTTACCATTTGACCTGTTTAAAATGTTTCATTTACAAGGCTGAGCTCCAGTTGGATGCTGCAATGATACACTAAAATTAGTCGCTGCAATGTAGAAATGAATTCGAGAAATACTTAAGGCCAAAGGAGGACCAACTGATAACTAACTGCGGTCAAAACGCAACATGGTTCTCCTACTTACATGTATTACCTTATGTGTACGAAAACTTTTTTGATTTGTAATATGGTCAATATTTCGTGTGTATTTGATTTTCTGCTCAATTATATATTCAACGTGTTTTATTTTCTTATGTATATGCTTATTATGGAGTTCTTTACAGGAAACTCATAGAAATTGTCATTTCCTTTATGTACTTTGTAAGGTATATTACAATACATAATCGGAAAACAACGTATGGAAACTTTTTTGACCCACTGTATACTACTCAACTCTCCTCTCCAGGCTCTTCTCTGGAGAGGGGACGCTCTACTCTTAAAACTATTTGTCTCCTTTAATTATTTCCGAATGTAGACAAAAAAAATAATAATTGATTTGATTGCCTTCAAAGAAGAACTGCGTAAAAAACTGTCAAAGTAACTGAAGTAACTTTACGATTACGTTTGATTGTCTCACGAGGAAGGTCCATAAAACCTGAGAGTTGAATTTTGATGAAAATTAGTGACAAGATTCAGTTCGAGATGCTAAGTAACGTAGTAATAGTCACTCGATGCGCAAATGCTTCGTTGAGCTGCTCCCAGACGCCATCTTAAAATCAAATAGGCAATGTCCAAGAATACCCCTTTGGCACAAAAATGAAAAAGCTTTTGGTAGATCTGACTTCAATATTGTAAACCAGGATATGTGGGAGTACTTCCAGTGCATGATCGCCATCTTGAAAGGCGCCATATTAAATCGCGGTCAAATATGATAAATAGCAAGGGGATCATGTGGGGTATCAAATAGCACTGGAATTTACTCCTGAATCCATTTCCGTAATCAAAGTTTAAATATCTGTTTTCTCTTCAGAGTTAGAGCTCTCTCACCCACAGGAACATATAAAAACTGTGCGAGTTAGATTTGTTATGAAACATGGTCGTGCGAGCAAATGCAGGGTTTTAACTAATGTAGTAGTAGTCACTTGATCTATAATAGCCACTATACCAATCAGGTCTTGAGCCTAGTGAGAGAAATCGTTAATTAAATTGAAATGAATGTAGTGAAAAATGGAATAGCAGCACTGTAACAAATTATACCTATTTCAAAGTGCGATGGAATAGACTGGTGGTCGATGAAAGACATGTTTAATAGTACTGACGAGCAGATAATTCCAAATTTATTGTTCGGATATATATTAGAAAATCCACTATAATCAGTAGGTCCATGTCTTCTTTAGCGTAGGAGGCATAAATGTGGGATGTTGAATTGAATCAAACCAAAAAATCTATTTTTGGCAATTTTACATGGTCCATTATATTGTGTTAAGTTTTCTTCTCCAATCTTGAAACCTTACGCAAAGACCATCATTGTTGCAGAATATTGCGTTTCTTTCCAATACTCATACTTGACAACCTATAATTTACCATGCATATTACGAAGTTAAAATTCATTAATGTATTTTTTGTCAGTTTGTCTAAATACAATCGATTTATCGCTGATGCATTGAAAAATGAAGGGGATTTAAATTATCAGTTCACATCCTATTCATAGAATATACATCTGGAAACTTAGAATTCACTATTTCTTGTGTCTGTTCTGCTATTAGTGATAAGAGAATGCATACACACCTGCTAAGAATAGATGGCAATAAAGATTATTACAAGATTCAATATCAAGTTTCAATCCATAAAACGAACATCTTTCTTGCTTTTTCCTTCAATATTAAATAATGAAATATCTGCATCTTCCCACCTTTAACGATAAAACACTCGCTTATAATAAGGGCAAGACTAGTTTTCATATCAAAACTGTGATAAATAACTAATTGTAGCAGGTGTTTCCTAGATTTATTTATTATTTAAATCACCTACTTGACAACTCAAGAAATTCATTTTGGGACTTGTTTTCACGTGCTTTAACACTCACAGTGATATATATTGCTCTTTTTGTGTTCAAAATACTTTATGCGAATGTGGTGAATTCCCCCAATATTGTACTCCGTATTATTAAAAACTAACAAAGTAGTAGTTATTAGTTCTCTTGACTTTAGACTATTGTTTAGGGTTTTAAGGCATAGCACGCAGAATTTAGAGTGTTTTCCTACAGACAATTACAACATGAGTGTGCAGTGAGATGTGTCTCCGAATGACAAACGGTAATAGTACAGCAAATTTGGTGCGGGCAGGCGTGTGACGTTCGGTACGGACACATTTGTTGGACCAGTGAAACATTCGTTCCGTGTATAAAATGCGAACAATTAATCCGATAAACGTAGTCAACATTTTAAATCAAGCAGTGGTGGAAAAATATAGTGTTGTGAGTGAGAATGGGGTAGAAGATAAGACATTTGCAGGTACATTGCTTGTAATGATAGCAAGCAAATATGATGGTAACGTTTCTCTAACAGTTAGTGGCACATTAGATGTAGACACTGACACAGAGAGTGAGCATGAAGATTCACAAACGAAATGGATTTTGAACATATAACTTGTCTATCAATTAGTGACAGTGAGCCTTCTACGAGCGAGTTTGAGATGTCATCTTTAAGCCGGACTTGTCGTTAACAAACAAATTCAGGGGCACGTTGCATTATTGAAAAAGAATTCTAAACGTAACACCGTTGCAGCTGAAGCGAAGAAATTCAAATGCAATACGACGTGTGTATTCCATAACAAACCTCCTCACTCTCATGTCATGCCACTACTAAAATACAAAGTACTAAAGACGTCACACGAAAGGCACGAACAAACACCTAGTGGGAAAAATATGAACTAAGACGTCACACGAAAGGCACGAACAGTTCTAACAAGTGACTCACACACAAACAGTTCCACAAAGTAACTAAACCTATAAGAACCGATTAAAGTCACAGTTGGAGTCAAAGTAAAGACTTACCAGACTTGTTACCAATTATATATAAAAAAGCAACATTGATTGAAATACTTAATGATACAATATTTCGAAACTGTATTAATGCCAGCACATGCTGGTTCATGGTGGGTGGTGGGTCACGGTGGGTCAGTGTGTGTCACCGTGGGTGGTGGGTCACAGTGGGTCGTGGGTCAGAGTGGGTCATGGTGGGTGGTGGGTCAGTGGGTCGTGGGTCAAGTTTTCATTGACCCACGCCAACTCTGGTTCAGTCTTTGGCCTCAGTGTCCCACGCACATACCATTCAAATTCACATTTCCCCAGTACGGCTAGGCACACACATACACACACATATATATATACGGGTGGAGACGTGCGAGAATTGTTACATGGGAAAAACATTCGTGCTGAAGTTATATCCCCAAAGACCACCAAATTTATTCAGTCTCTTGATATATACTTTTTTTTTTTGGCAATATAAGCTGGTAATTTGAAGACTTGAGGATTATTTTCAACTTGCAGAAATGTGGGTAATAGTTGGTTCATTTACAAATGTTCTGGAGACTGCACAGAGAAAAATCCGTTCTCCGGGCAGCGGTATATTGTACAAATATAAGGTATCCTCTTGCTCAGTATAGAAATCAGTACGGATCATACGATATCCGTATGCTACATAGGCTCTGCCCTTAGTTGTTACATCATGCCGTTGCAGGATGTCTGATATCTAACAGTTTTCCGTATATCACATGCATATACTTACGTTACCTTCGTCAGCTATATGTTATATACGTCCATTTGTATGTGAGATCCTGACCGCCTACATTGTTTCATACAGAAAGTACGTATAGATGGAACAGTTATACAGAAAGTATTATAAAACATGCGTTTTCAGTTATACGTCTGCTGTACGTTAAGTCCAGAAACTACAGGAATTACGCATGTAACCTATCTTTTTAAGTACGACACCTACAATTTTTTTTCTCAGTGTGTGCTGCAAGTAGAAAATAGTGTCTGTGGTCATGAAGGTTGTGACGAAATTGCGTTTGTTAAGTGTTTGTACTGCTCCATGATACTGTGTGCTAATCAGTTCGTTATGGGTCTCCATCATCACAACTAAAGAGCAAGAGCTTAGTAGGTTAATATTTGCTTATGTGCACCAGTTTATATTATTTTTCTCATATTTTTTCTATTAATTTTCTAACAACTTCAAGACATATCCTTGTAAAGTCATATATGCAGTTGCACATAACTTATATTACAGCATTTAAATGCTATGCATTATCGCAACACACACAGACTCATATACCTAGCGCACTTCGAAATAGGTATAATTTGTTACAGTGCTGCTATTCCATTTTTCACTACAGGCATTTCAATTTAATTAAGGTTTTCTCTCATTAGACTCAAGATCTGATAGGTATAGTGGCTATTGTAGATCAAGTGACTACTACTACATTAGTTAAAAACCCTGCATTTGCTCGCACAACCGTGTTTCATGACACAAATTTAACTTGCACAGTTTTTATATGTTCCTGTGGGTGAGAGAGCTCTTAACTCTGAAGTGAAAACAGATATGTAAACTTTGGTTACGGAAATGGATTCAGGAGTAAATTCCAGTGCTATTTGATATCCCACATGATCCCCTTGTTATTTATCATGTTTGACCGCGATTCAATATGGCGCCTTTCAAGATGGCGATCATGCACTGGAAGTACTCCCGCATATAGATGCCCTATCCCGGTTTACAACGTTGAAGTCAGATCTACCAAAAGCTTTTTAATTTTTGTGCCAAAAGGGTATTCTTGGACATTGCCTATTGGATTTCAAGATGGCGTCCGTGTAGCAGCTCAACGAAGCATTTGCGCATCGAGTGACTATTACTACGTTACTTGGCATCTTGAACTGAATCTTGTCACTAGTTTTCATCAAAATTCAACTCTCACGGTTTATGGACCTTCCTCGTCAGTATATTTATAACTTTTGCGACATGTTTTGTACTACATATTTTTTCAATACAGCAAATATTATTGTCACTTATCATGTTTTGCAATATATATATATATATATATATATATATATATATATATATATATATATATATATAGAGAGAGAGAGAGAGAGAGAGAGAGAGATAAATGGATGGGGCTTTTAGAGATCCGCGCCAAGGGCAGTCTACTTGGCCAGTCCGATACTGCATGTGTTTGCTTATTGTATGCTTATACTATTTCAATACGAGAAAGAGATACGACATCTGTAATATATGTATATGTGATTCACTAAGTAACTGTAGAAATTAATTAAAGGACACATAAGAGAGCGAAAAGGAGCTCTAGAAGTCTGAACTTTTTAGAAACGTCCTAGATAGGTGAAAATATAGTTAAAAATTGCAAAGGGTATCATGTAATTTACCTCTCTTTTCTTATATTCTAGTATACTTTTTCTTTCACATCCAAAGATCCCTATTCAGATTTACGAGATAAAGGTGAAGAGAGAAACATTTCCATTTCAAGAATTATATAAGGAAAAAGATCTTTTGACTTAGACTAGATTCGAACTCGCAACCCTTGAATCCATAGCTCAGCGCTCTACCGATTGAGCTAACAACTTCTGTTGGAAAAGCCTGATTTCTACAACTACTTGTTGCTGAATGATGTGTATTAACCAAGTTTGCCGAGATAATTGCTTCATATAGCTATTGCAATAATAATAATAATAATAATAATAATAATAATAATAATAATAATAATAATAATAATAATAATAATAAAGCAGAAGAAGAAGATCAGAATTTAAAAAGTCGCATATGTTAAAAGTTTGACGTGTAGAGTAAGTCCTAATATGAGATTTTATTAATTATATATAATAAATGTAAGCGTGGTTTATTCGTGCGTGCTATTCAAACTGCGTAATTCACTACCTAGTCCCATAAGGGTTGTACAGTATGGTACAGTAGCCTTGCGTCCTCCAACCGTGAAGAATGTTTCGGTTTGAACCTATGCGTGTCCTAAGAGGAAAGAGGAGATTGAAAGAAAGAAAAGTGGTTTAGAAATTATGCAAACGTAGAATATCTCACGAGGTGAGGTGATATAGAGTTCAGCGTGTCTTTCAGCTACTACTCTATACAAGACGTGCATCTACGACTTAACGTGGAACCCGAACCACACGACTCCTGACGGGAATCGAAACCCGTATCACCTCTAGTTCTATTATGGGAGACACAGGAACATATAAAAATAATCGAAAATGAACGATATTAATGTTAAATCCAAAGCTTTCGACGTCCCAAAAATTCGTAATTGAAAGATATGAGTGTCTATTCAATAGTTTTCGGGGTCGCTGAAGTGAATAATGACTACTCCCGATACCAAGAAAGCCCAAGGCTTTATTCTTCGTTAGCGGCAAGTTTATTCAGTTGCTCCTGCTGGAAATGGATTCGTACTATTTCATTCCGATTCAAATACGTATTCTACTGGGAAAACTAATCTCAAGTATATCTAATGGTTATATTTAATGGAAATAGACATGCATTTTTGAATATTGTATATGAATTGCTAATTCATACTTTATCTAGTAGAAAATGGTGCATCCAGGATATATTCTGAAGTAATAGGGAGAACTTTTGGAGGTATATTTTATTTATCTACTGTCGAATTTAGTGTGCAATAATTTCACACAATTTACTTCGGAACTATCGAGACGAGACTGAGATAGCTATTTGTCGATTGAAAGGGGACTAATACTGTAAGTAGTCTCGTATTGTCTCGTTTTGATACCAGTCTTACTTCGGGGCTTGTTCTCTAGTAACTGGTTGCGTAGTGTACCTACATAAGACGTCGTATATTTAAATGTTTGAGAACTTACCTCACCTCCAGTTGACGGATCGTTCTATCTAAAACTACCAGACCGTTTATGTAATTTTTCGTTTAAGTACAGGTCCTATCCTTATGTCAATTATCTTCTTGCAACAGAGAATGAAAAATGTAACAGTTATAATGTTGATCGCGCATAATCCTGTATAGATAAAAGGCACTTTATAGAGTGTCGGACTCCGTGGAGTAAATACAGTAGTTACTGCCTTGGTAAGTTCATCACTGAACGCGTTTCTGTCCTACTCGTGCAATGACGTCACCTCTGACACTCGCTCGGGACAGAAATACAGGAGAAGTAACGCTGTTGTCTGCTTACTCGCTTGCTGTTGTGTATTCTCTTTGGAACCTGATGTGAAATTACTGTTTTCTCCTTACTTTCAGCTGTCTTTTGCTATTTCTAATTTAGATGTCTATTATATTAGTGGAATTTTATTCCGTCATGGAAATATATTTTATTTCTTTTTAAATGTAAATAAAAAGAAAAGTCTATTTGGACAACTTTCCCCACAACTCTAGAGTTATTGTCTGTGGTGCGCTTTTCTTTCCTTTTCCTTAAGGGCCCCGGTGGCTCAGTGGTAGAGCGTTCACCTCTGGTGCTTGGGGTTCCGGGTTCGATCCCAGCCCCCTTCAAGTGAACTTTGTGGTGGACAAACACCGTGTGCGTGGGTTTCCTCGGGGTTCTCCCACTTCATTCATTACTCATCATAACCACCCCCTTTAGCATAACCGTCGGACGTAAAACTCAAAGATTTCATTTTTCTTTTTTTTTTCCTTAAGTTGTATCCCCAGTTGGCCTAATCCAGTTGCGTTTGTCAACCAGAATTTCTTTCCAGAACTTTTAATTTTCTCGCTTCATCACTTTCTTCATTTGCTTGTAAAATGTTCTTTCGGAGGAAGAACTTTTCAGTTGCTTGTTTAGTTAATTTATACTTATGTATGTTCTAAATGGGATAAAATATTAAAACCTCCGGTTCACACTTGCTAACAAATTCATTTTTTTATGATGCCTGTTAATTTTCTAATGATGTTCTTTCCTTGGCTCACTTTTCAGCTCGGCTCGGTGGTTACTGAGCCGTGATCCGATCCGCTCAAGCCGTTGACAACACTGGTACTGTTGTAAATAATTCATCATGTAGTGCCGAGTTTCTCAAGTATATTTATCTTCAATTAATGCAGATGTTACTGTTCCCTGCTGTGTATAAGGTTCTTCAATGGCTTCAATATTTTTACGTAGAATGCTTTTCCATTATATACCCTCTTATCTTACTTAAATCTTAGAGAATCCGGATGGTCATTGCTTGAACTCATTAGTTTTCTAGGTATCAGGACATTTGCGGTAAAACCAGAACACCAGTTTTTCTGGGATATTTGCGGTACTGTTCAAAACTTTCCCTTAAACAGTAGGACATTTGCGATACACACCGTGGAACGTGCGCCGAAATCATCCGTTTCAGCCCCGTTAATCTAAATTAGAATGAATACATTAATAAAGAGGTTGGGTATGCAGATGCAACAGCCTAATATATGTGATTCATTCTGTTTGGCTGATTTTAGTAGGTCATGAACATATAAGAGGAGATCACGCGGGCTGCTTAATGGAAACTATCACAATAATCGAAACATCTAAGAAACCATGCGTTTCTCATCAGGGTTTTCAGTACAGACAATATTGAAATTTCAAGAACGGGAACATATCTTGAAGGAAACAAATATTGTCCCTTGGATCTTCGTCCTTTTACCAGCAAGAGATAGCAAGAGATATCAGAGTTTTTCAGTTTGGTGAAGGTTAATATTATGATTGGAATCCGAAATTAAGCAAATTACGTTTCGAGCAAAAAGCAATAACATCTCGAAGAACACTGTTCCAGGAAACGCACATTACTTGGTGTAAGTTCCATTTTAATCAGTGCTTGTGGAGGAAGGTTCAGGAATTAGGACTCAACTATAAATCAGTTCCAGAGGTGAGGCTCCGCCTCAGAATTTCTTTTGCCCTACCATTTCTCCCTGTAGATGATATTGCTATTGGGTGGCTTTCCATTATCGAAGATGCATCACATCACGAAAGACTTTAGGTTTTTAGATTATCTTGCAGAACAGTGATTAAGAAATAATGCCGGTTAAATAATACTGGTATTGACATATTCATGTGAAACTACTCGAATCAAGAGCACAGAACGAATAATGCTGTTGAAGGTGGAATTACAGAATCAAATCATTAATAAGTAAATCAACTCCTAAGTATGTTGTTTAGAAGTATCTAAAAAATGAGGCTGTGTACAGCAGCTAGCTGTATCAAAGAAGACCTTTAAACATTGAAGGGAAACGTAGACAACAAGCGTACATAGAATTGGACGGAAGAATAGAAAAAGCATTAACTGATTATGTATTCTCAAAAGATGTCAAGAAATTCTTGAGGAAAATGGTACACATTCAAAAGTTGGAGTAATTATTGTTTCTTCCAGAATAGAGGCTACGTTGTTTATTGTTTTTATTATTGTGATTGTAAGTTGTCTCAATCTATCCATCATAATTATCTGTAGTTCTTGGAAAAGTGTTAATGAAAGCTATGAAAGAAAACAAAAATATAAACATTTCTAGAAGTTTCCTTTAAATATTATGGACAGGCATTTGACCAATGAGAGATAAAAATTTGTTTACATTTTCCAGTTTTGGCCAATCACAAAGAAGCATTTGTTTACATCTTTCGGATGTGTCTACCATGTATCCTAGTAAATGTTTTTCTTTTCACTTTTCTGTATAATTGATCCTTATATTTGAGTTTACATGTTCTTAGTGTTCTGAGAAAAGTTTGTATGTATGTATGTGAGTTAATAATGGTTTCATATTCTGAAAGAAGATTTTTAGTCTGCTTTTAGTATGCAAAAACCCGAGTCCCCTAAAACAGTCATGTTATTTTCCCCTAAAACAAAGTGCTAGCTACACCAATGTTATAAAATTTGGTCGTTGTGTAGCGCAGGATACTGCGTGCTTATCCTGTAACTGAACACTCGAAAATATTTTCTCTTAGCAAAGAGAATAAGAAGTTATTTCAAATAGTACCGCAAATGTCCCAATACCACAAAAGTCAATACTCGAAGTACCGCAATTGTTGCAGTATCACAAATGCCGATCCCGCAAGTGATTCCCTTTCAATTTTCTAAACAATCTTCATTTAATTCCTTTCTCAAAAGCACTTTTCCTGCACAATTCTGTACTTTGATTTTTCTACAAAACGAAAGGAACAAATAGCAGCTGAAATACAAACGGATAAGGACGAATTTTACTTCTTTCTGTTCCTTGTTTGATCTACATAAATAATTTTTGAAAGAATAGGATTATTTTTTTTTTAAACGATACATGTAACATTAGGGTGGTCCAAAATCAAATGCAAAAATTCAACTTGTTCAAAATAATAGTCCACAAGGCTTATTTTTTCCTCTAGCCATAACCTATTTACTTGCTTAATTTCAGCTCTGTTGCTTAATATTTACAGGTCGCTCCATTTTAAATCTTTTTGTTTATGTAGTATTACCAATGAACTAACGCTAGAAGTTTTCTGAGGTATACGCTGGACCGTTCTCAAAAATATAGCGTATACCCTTCTCCGTATATACTCGTTCATTCGTAAATTTAAGGTAAATATATGCTGCACTAGAAAAATATTAGGTTCCTAATGGGTATTATATTCATGTATACTATATTATAGGCGTCAAGACTACAATGTAATTTAACACAGTTGCTGTGCTAATAGCCGGATAGCCGGATAAGTTCGTAGCTTTCATTGTGATCATTAGATGGTGTCATCATGTTATGGAGGTAGTCCTCTCTAGTGTCTTAAAAAATAAAATGAAATTTTTGAGTTTTACGTCCCACGGTTACGCCGGCTAGGCTAAAGGAGATGGTGATGTTGAGAAATGAATGAAATGGTGGAATGAAGAAAGTAGGAGGAAACGGGAGAACCCCGAGGAAATCAACGCACACGGCATTTGTCCACCACAAAGTTCACTTGACGGGAGCAGAATTTGAACCCGGGACCCCATGCACCAGTGGTGAACGCTCTACTACTGACACACCACGGCCCCTCTCTAGTATCTTCAAATGTTTGTTTAGTCCGGCAGAAGGTCTATCAACTTCATCGTTCAAACAATTTCATAAACAGTGGTCATCAGTAAATCAGGATGATTTACAAAAAAAAAACTGACGACCTATTTGAGAGTCCAGTGATGCACAGATGCTATGCACGAAATCCATTGATGCACAAACATATCAGATGTTAAAATATTTACCAAGTGCTCCTTAAGCCAAGAAGCCTAGAGATGATTATAAGGAACTTTTGCGTTTATTTCTCATATTTCTTGGTGGATGCAACGACAATCAGTCATTTCGAGCTCGAGACCCAAAACATCACGCTAGATGGATGGGGAAAGGCATTTAAGCATTGAATTTTTTTTAAGTCTCAATTTAGGATGACTGCGCGAAAGTAAAATTATCACATGTTTAGCGCTGTTTGTCAGCCTTGTTTATGTGAAAAAGTGGAATGAAGCTCCCCTTGTCAACCAAACCCCTCTCAATGACTAACTTTATGTCAGTTTTGAAAACTTACTCAGAGGACTGCATTTCTAGTAGTGCATGTACAGCATTTTCAAGATATCTCTAGTTTTTGTCTGCACTTTTATCAGAATTAGCTTTTTTTTATGAGAGAGTATCAGAAAAAACAAAGGAAAAGATGGTCCAAAGCCTGCAGCGGCCAGCATAACCAAACATTCCACTACGACTTAAGTTGACAAAGAAACCCGAAGAACTTAATTTGGAGGATCTAGTAACAGCAAGAACACTCAATATTTGATGTCCTAATGAAAAAAGGCAAAGAGAAGTCTCAATCTTTCCTCAAACAAACACTACAACGCTGGCGAGATAATGCTTTTTTTTTTTCAAGAATTTTGTGAATTATCAAAATAAATGGCTGTGGTGAATAATGTAGCTGAAAGAGGTATCAGTCTCATCCAAAAGTATAATGAAGCCTTGACAAAAGACTAGGAACAGAAACAGTTTATTCTTCGATTGGTCGAAAACCATCTTAAAAATGTTTCCACTCCACTGAAGAAAGCGTCTTTAAATTGAGGATACAAATAGTGACATTTTTTTAAAAGTTTTGGCAACAAATCAGGGGTAAAACTGAGGGGGAATGGGGGGACGCCGTTAGCCTCACTTCAAAAAATATACATGGCATCTCCTACTTCCTAAAATATTACAAATGGCAAAAATAGGCACGCGGGACAGCGTGACCGAATGCGTCCCCATGCCTTTTCAGATCCACTTTTAATCCTACAATAACTAAAACAAGGCAAAAATGAAGCGACCTGTAAATATGACTTAATTATACTGAAATTTCGTTGGTTATTTGTATACATCACAAGGAATAAAATAAACCTTGTGGACAATCGCCTACTGTTCGTTTTATATTTTGGCCCACCCTAATGTGACATATTAAAGGATAGTGCTTAAGATTGACATTACTGTATAACAAAAGCCTCAACTATGAAAATATTCTAATAAATTATCTTCTATCTTTCTGATAAAGAAAATAAAGTGATACCAGATATAAATAACGAAAAAACATATGAATTTAAATGTAAAATTTGAGTCCAAAATACCCACTTATAAACAACTGCTGAATTTTAGAAAATAAAGACATGTAAATTGAAGTTATGTGATTAACTTGGAGCTTCAAAAACCAACACCCAGAAACCGCCGTGTAAAGTTTAACTGATGCAAATTTTTTAATTGCATAACTTGCTTTCGGCTAGGCGGGGAGTCCGCCCCCAGACGCTTGCATTTGCTCTTTCTCCGGCCTCTCACTTCTCATATCCCTAAGATCTCTGATCTTAAGTGGTTTCGAGATATGGCATATCTTATTCTAACAATTTCAACCCCCAACTTTGTCTTCCTGCTGTTTTTCTTCTAACCGTAATATCAAAAAACTGAAATACATCTTTAATCAAGATGTTTCTACTCTTAAGTGATTTTGGAATATGGCCATTCTATTTTACCAATTACAATGTAAACCTTTTTTTTCTAAGGAAAAATAAAAAACGCAGAAACATGTCTTTAATTGTTTTACTTGCAAAACCTAAACACCAATTTTCATTCCCGGTGGGAGCTTATGTATTTCGAATTCCGCGTTAATCAGTAGGTTCACGTTTCATATAGCTTCGCTGCTGAATGGGACGTTAAACTCAAAATCAACTCAACCAATTTTCATGTCAATAACCTTAACGATTTTCGAGTTATGACCATCCAATTATAACAATTGTAACTTTACCTTATTTTCTTCCTTTCTAGGGCAAATATCATAAAAGCGCTTACATACATATCTAATTATTTTAAATGAGAAATCCATATACCAAATTTCATGTCCTTAACACTCAAAGATTCCAAGGTATGGGCATTTTAAGATAATTGCCACTCCTCTTTCTCCCTTTTCCCTTCAAATTTCCAAATATTCTTCTTTTAGTGGGACCTTACAATACAAATCATATGCCCTTTCTAAACTTCAAGTTTCTAGCTTAAGCGGTTTGGCTTAGCGTTGATCAATCAGCCAGCCAGAACTTGTTATTTTATATAGAAAGATACATAATAAGCAAATTAATGACAAAAATATTATTACAGAAGCAGTATAGCAAAGAACTCATATACTGTGTTAAAATATGTAGATATTCATTAATTTGGTAAAATTCATAAAACTAAGGGCACAAGCTTAGCGTACGCGCGTTTGGCGTGGGAGACCCAGGTTTGATTCCCGGTGGGAGCTCATGTGATTCGGATTCCCCGTTAATCAGTAGATCTACGTCTCATATAGCCTCGCTGCTGAACGGGACGTTAAACTCAAAATCAGCTCAGCTCTGCTAAGGGCATAAGCAGCGTGGATCTACGGCTTTTTGGGTCCAGCCACAGATGACAAAATTACACCCCTATTGCTTTACAATTGCTGTATATCTCCCTGCTTTGGAAATGAACGGAACTTAACATTCTCTTCACCAACTTTTCTATTTCGTGTGTTCATTTTAAAGCCGTACACAGCGCATGAGGGCATTGCTAAAGTTTTCAAAGTCAATGTAAGAAATACAGATGAGTTCTATTTACACAACGTATACAGTACAAAATATACAATAATATTCCACATAGAAAATATCATACACAACAGTGTGTAAGAAATTCATCAAATGTTTAAAAACCAAAGAAAACGTACTTCAACACAAATGCAATTAAAACCTGACTCTGAGAGCGCGACAATATTATCTTGTTCGAAGGGTCAGTGATTTTGTGTCGAACAGGCTGAGCGTGGGCTTATCTTGTCTTATGTTTGGCAACATTGGTCAAGTGGCCTATTGCTTGTGCCTTTAGGTATTTGCCCTAAAGCTATACAGCGAGTTGTGTGCGTTCTGTTACTCCTTCCCTGCCCCTGGCTGTTTGCGAAAATATCATTTGCTTTTCATGCATTGGGATAAGGGGCAAGACACCTTGCGACCTTGGAATGGAGTAACATATAAAATGATCGAAAACGACAACCGATGTTTATGTAGAGTTCATAGTTTCGAGGTCGCTGCACCTTGTCTCAAAAAGGTTGAGCGCATTCTTTATTGGTGTTTTGAGGCAAAAATTTTCAAAGTCCAACTTCTGGTATCTTCGGGAAATAGTAAACCAGGTTCGAACCTCCATGCCAGCCTTTGTAATCGGAAAAAAGTTTGCAGATGTGTTTTTTTCTTTTAAATATAATAAGACTTGTTATCAAGTGTTGAAAAAAAGCAACATTGATTGAAATACTTAATGACACAATATTTCGAAACTTTGTATTAATGTCACCACATGCTTGTTTGTCATTTAGCTCTCCATACGTAATGGAACATTTAGATATGTAAACGAATCTTTCCATATGTAAAAGAATGCTCAAAGTTAAGACATAGAACATAATTATCGCCTAAGTACTAAAATAATAGTCAAAGTAGAACAAAAACAGCGTTTCTAGTGGGTATGAATGTCATAATTTTCTTGAGAACCGTTATAAATCGCTAAAAGGACCTTCGCAGAAGTCCTTGTGTTAGCTCACTGGTAAGCTGTTGGATTTCAAATCATAAGGTTGTGAGTTCGAATCTTCTCTGGGTCAATGCCTTTTTAAAAAATTATATTTTCCGCAATGCATTAAAAATTATATAAAATAATGACATTAAATACATCAGTTGTATATATATAACATAATCATTGCAGAATGTAGTAATTATTATGTTTAAAATATAACATCTGAAATAGGTAGGTGTCCACAGTAGGTCTGTATTATATATATGAGAATGTTAAATACAAGTTAAGAAACTCGTTCACTAGCAATAAATAAATCATGTAGTGTATTTATTTGCAGCTATTTGTCATATAGAGGGTAATTCTCAACATTCATAATACAGCATGTCATTTATGTTCTTGAAAACTTATTCGATGCATAAACCGAACGTTTAAACAGAGAATCCAAAGTCGCAACGCTCGCAAGAAATTCATGAACCCCAAAGGTCACGTGAGCAGACTGGAATTGTCCTTATGAAGCACGCCACAGCAGAAAGTCTTTACATAGATTTTCAATTCAATTCCTGATATATGCTTTTGCAATGTGGAAGTGGTGATGCCTTTAGTCGCTCTCTCTCGCTCGCTCGCTCACTCTCTATTTATACAGAATATAAAAGTGGATGGATGTGTGTGTTTCAACATAATTCTGATATATCTAGCGCAATTATAACTATATTTCTTACAGTCTGGAAAAGAGTACTATCGGGATACATATCAAAAATGCTAGAAACTGGTCGATATTAGTATCGAATCCATAGCTTCGTGGTCGCTTAGGTGAATAGTTCTACTTTCAATTCAAGTGCAATTAAGTTCCCATTAGCGCCCAGGGTAGTTACGTAGCGACATAAAAATATCGAAATCAACCGATATTAGAATCGAATCGTAAATTTTCAGCGCCGCTAACTGCCGCATTTCCCATTAGTCCACATTAGTCCACATTTCACATTAGTCCCATTGCCTAGAGGGCAATATATTTGCAGAGTGCAAAGTTTAAAACTTGAATAATATTTTAATTTTTTCCGTATGAAAAAGTTAAAAATCAAGAGCAAATATACTATTTCATGAACAATCCTCTTTTACTGTTCTAATATGTATAATAATAGCGTAAGAAATCTAAAAATAATTCAGAACACGTTTCACATTTGTTACTTTTTGTTACGTAGTTCTAGCTGTAGCATGTAGTGAGTGGTATTTAAATGTAATAAATTCACTAATTAAGCATATTCGAATTAAGTTTTATTTTTAAGTTAGGGATGAAGGGGCGGAGAAATATGTAGTTATTGGTGCGCCGAGAGCAAAAGTGCGTAGAGGCGCCGAGCTTTTAAATGCAACACTGGTCGCTAAATTAATTGGTAGAAATTTTAATGTCATTTAAGACCAAATTTAGTCCTAACGGTGGCAGTATCCGTTTGCTCTCCTAGGAGAAATGAAAGGGGCTGGCATCAAAATTATATATATAAAAGATCGACATTAGTGTCGAATCCATAATTTTCGAGGTGGATTAGATAAAGAGTGGCACTCCAGGTGCTTAATGATATAGAAAATTAGTTTTTCTTTCTTTTTTTACGTTGGTCTACTTTTCCTTGATTTGAGACTTTCAAATTTCATCCCATTTTCTACTGAAATGTGTCTGTAAGGCAACAAAGAAATAATTATATATGATAAATTTAAATTCATTTTAATTCGGAAGTTGAGAAACACTTTGCCATTATATATCGTAAAGGTCAGATCCACCAGCATAGTAACAGAGAGGTGCTTGAGCCATTGACGGTAGAAATTCAAACTCCGGTAAGTGATAATTTCACAGTCTTGTTTTATTACAAGTGCAGCCTCTTTAGTCAACGGAGAAGAGGACGTGGATCATGGGTAAGAGTTGATGTCGATGGGTCGGAGTTGGTCGCAATGGTTCAGAGTGGTTCATAGTTGGTGGTGGGTCAGAGTAGATCACGATGGATGATGGGTCAGAGTGGGCCAATGGGTCATTTGGGTGGTGGGTGATACTGGATCATGGTGGGTCGTGAATCAAATTCTCATTGACCCATACCATCTCTGGTTAAAATTGTACTAAAGATAAGAGGCACCGAAGATGCATGTCGGCTGTTATGCTCAAATTTTTCACATAGATAGTACCCCACCAGAAAGCAATAAATCTGAAACGGTTCACGGTATCACCTCCTAGAACTCGAGATGTAGGGGTTTGTCTGATTGGCTAAATTAAGACGTCAATGATTTATCCATCAACAAGCAAGCTTTTTATGATCGTTTCCGCAGGGAAATCAGAAGAACACGTGCCTAGTAATCGTAATATTGATAGTTCGCGTCCACCCCGGGGTATTTGTTTTGTGTTTTTTTGACTCACCTAAATATAAACAAATCACACATATAGGCATTTTAACATATTTTGGGAGAGTAATTTTGTGGTTCGTTGTCGTTTCATCGCGTCTCTGCCGCTGGTAGTAAAGTTTTCAAAATGGAACTGGGGCCACCGCGGATTGTCGCTGCGGGTTCACCAATTTTTGGCGAGAGGTCAATAGTTGACCATCTGTAGTCCACCGACGCTTACAGCTTAGGGTAATGAACGATGTCTTTGCCTTGTAGACGTCATGACTACCGACGTCGGCAGTCAATTAGCTTTTAGTATTCCTTTACTAACCATCTATCGTTCACGTTTATACACGGTGTTGTATTAATAATAATAATAATAATAATAATAATAATAATAATAATAATAATAATTATTATTATTATTATTATTATTATTATTATTATTATTATTATTATTATTATTATTATTTGTAGTAATAGTAGTATATTTGATAATAGAATAATTATATTGTCTATGTATTGTCTAGGTAGGACTACACACAGGATTTGGCTCGTTTTAGTTTGACTCGACTCTAATCCGAGTCGAGTTGGAGGATATTTTTCGCGCCGAGTCCTAGAGTAGACCTCAAAGATGTCTGTTTCGAGTCGAGTCGAGTTTCAAAGAAAAGTCGCTCGTGCCCATCCCTACTAATGAGAGCTTAATCGGAGTTAAGCGAAATCGAAAGTCACACTATTTATCTAAGCGACCCCCAAAACTATGAATTCGACACTAATACCGATCATTTTCTAGCAATCTTTTATATGTATCCCCCTCCCATTCACCATAGGTAATTTGACAGCATCTTTTTCAGACTATAAGAAATTTGGTTAAAATTACTCTAGGCCAGTGGTTCTCAATCTAATTCCTATCACGATCCCCTTTTATCACATCCTCTTGCCAGTGACCCTTTTATAATTTGTGTTTTATAATAAGCTTGTGTGGGATTTTTAACATACCTATTTCTATAATAGTAGAATCCATTTCTTGTTTATAGTGAACAGTGCCGTGGCATAGAAAATCAGCGCTCGGGGCCAGAGTATACGACGATGTCTCCGTACATATGAGTGAGGTCGACAGACTAGCTGCGAAGCGCCACCATGGTTGGCACGAAGCTCAATAAAATTTTCAAAAGTAAACTCTGCCTTTTCTTGATTTTGAGCACATTTTATTACGTTTTTCCTTCTATTTTATACATGTGCACATGCACTTTCCTATAGGGATGCACGCGAGACGCGAGAAGTCTCGTCTCGTCTCGCATTTGCGATACGAGACACGAGACGAGAGTGAAAATTTTATGCGAGACGCGAGACGAGACTAAACCATGCGAGACGGGACGCTAGACGAGACTCGGTTAAGTCTCGCACGAGAAGTCTCGCGAGACTTCTCGCAGTCTCGCAACATTTATGAATTACATTTAATTGTATATTTAGTAATTTTACATTTATTGAGTTTTCTAAGTTGAGCGTTAATGCCTCCAGGAACAAAAAAGTGATTGGGGCAATAGACATTTTATGAGATTTATTATTATTCAAGGTTGAATTTCAGAATTAGAGCCTTCTTTAGTTTCTAAACATCATTAAAAAAGAAAAGCTTTGTAAATTGGAAATTTATTACAGCATCGATTTAGGACTTTATTTTGCGACACAAACATATACACGCGGGCGCGCACGAATACATGAACTTCTATTTTTGGTCTGAAAAGCGAATAAGACTCCCTATTGCTGCGAAATATGATATTTCTGTTGTTTCTGTCTTTTTCACATTACTACTAGCGATTAATATTGGGGAATGGCGGGGAAATCCCCTCTCGTCAAAGTTTATCCCCGGCCCGGCTCGCAGAAATAACATGATATTTTTACATGGAATAAGTATTTTCTTTCTATATATTTATCAAAAACACCCCCCTCTAGTTCGGAAGTTTAATTCAAACACTGGTTTGGTAGGATGGCCCTATAGGTTTGGTGGGAGATGGTAGGAATGGCCCTATATCAGTCAGTAATTTTATTTTCTAGATCTGGCAGTATAAGTTGAAAGCGAAAGTTGATAAAATGCGATAATCCAACATTGCTACAACCCCGAACGAACCAAAAGAATTGGGTCGTATTGTGTTGTGAGGAGTTCTTCTGTTGTGTACAAGCGCTTTTGGTGGTATAAAAAGATCTTTATACTGGAAAATCACCCTTCAAGGAAACGACCAAAACGTGTAAATGTTGATAGTGGCGACGATATTTTAGAAGAGGCAAATATTGCTGGAGACCTCTAAGCTGGAAAACAATGTTGGATCCAGCAACAATTTATGCTGGTTTTGCTGTAAATTATGCTATTAATTTGACGAAAATTAATGGTCCAGCGATCAAATTCCAGCACAACTTTTCTTTTAATTTGGAGCGGAGGGGACACAAGTTCGGATACCATATTGAACTCTAGGTTCCGTCTCCTTAGGATGTTATGAACATTCATCCCATGGAAAGCAATGGCAAACCACCATTCACCTTGCCAAGGGACTTTGAGGTCAAATACCTGCCTTCGGACAGAATATCACATCATCATTCATTAACAGCCATAGAATAACACATTGCAAAATTTTGACCTAGAATATATGCGAAACTATGCAAGAAAGTCTCGCGCGAGACGCGAGATGAGACTCAAAATTTTATGCGAGACGCGAGACGAGACTTCACATTTGCGAGACGAGACCTTACGCGAGCCGAGACCAACGCTTGAGGTTGCGAGACGAGACGGGACTTTTGCATTTCTCGTCTCGTCTTGTCTCGCGTGCATCCCTACTTTCCTAACATGAGTAACACACTTCCTACGAAATTTGTGCCCCCTTTTTTCGGCGCCCGGCATTGACAGTGGATACAGTAACTGTACTATCTATATTCCCAACGACGAAGGTGCTGGTTCAAGATGGATGTTAAACTCCTTCTTTAAAGAGGCCATTAACGTATCTGATCTAAGCCCACAACTTCTTAACCAAATGATAGAATGATCATGCTACAAGTCTTTGCAACTGGTTTTCTGTAACAAAGACTTGGACAAGTTCTGCCTGATGAGGAGAGAAGAATATCCTGGTCTGGTATCTGCTGCTTTAAAAGTAATAATTCCATTTGCTACATCGTACTTGTGCGAAAGTTTTTTTTTTTTTTCATGGTAAACATTAAATCAAAGACAAGAAATCGCTTATCAGTTGAAAATGGCTTCATAATGTTCGTCACGAAGATTGAACCGGGCATTGCTGCACTAGTGAAATTACACCATGCTTAGGTATCTCATTAGGTTTCAATTTTAATTGTATTTCAATGTGCAGGTTTTGTTCCATGTGTATTTTTCTAGTATTTCTATATACAGTTCTCATTAGTATCATATCATACGTCTTTCATTTAAATTCATTTTTAAACAACTCTGCACCCTTTGACAATGTTCAGTAGACTTATTTTTTATTGTTCTGTACAGTATGTATAAAAAATAAAAGTATGTCTATCAGAACAAAATTAAAAATAATTTCCGGTATTAGATTCTAACTATATTTATCTCTTCCGCTTATCTTCGCGACCTCCTAGGGGCCACGACTCCCAGGTTGAGAAACCCTGCTCTAGGCATACATGAGTTATGTTGGAACATACATACATACACTTTTATATGTATAAATGCAGATAAGAGAGAGTTGAGAGAGAGCGATTAAGGTATTACCGCTCTCAATCTCTTCACTTTACTTTTTCGATTCGTGAGTTTCTTACGTGACAGTTTGGGGCTAGCTTTTTTTTTTGTCTTGAACCACGATCCGATTTGCGATATGCTCTACCTAAATGCTGTAATGCGAATATTGAGAAGTTACCTGCGTATGAAAATAGCTGCAAATAAATACATTACATAACTTATTTATTGCTATTACACGATTTTCTTAATTTGTATTTAATATTCACATATAACATACCGACGTTCTGTCAATACCTCAAATGTTATATTTTAAAGATAAGAATTGCTTATGTCGTGAAATGATATGAATATATATATTCAACTGATATATACAACTGATGAATTGTAACTATTTTACATAATTTTCATGCATTGAGGAAAGTATAATATCATAAAAGAATCTCACCTGAACGGGTATCGAACTCACGATTTAAACGCTCGGGTGTGTACCACTGAGCTAACATGACCGCTTTTCGGAAGCTGCTTCTGAAATATAACTGAGCTCATACGTAAATTATTTTTTTCGTATGGAAATCACAATGACGAAACGAGAGTGTGAATATATAGTTTCGAAATATTGTATCATTAACTATTTCAATCAACTTTACTTTTTTTCTACACTTAATACCATTTCAACATGTCTTATTATGTTTAACAGAAGGAAAAACATATCTGTACATTTTATCCCGATTGCTAAGGTTGGCTTGGATGTTCGAACCAGCAGCTTTAGTTTACTGTTTTCAGAAGATACCCGAAGTTGGACTTCGAAAGTGTCGTCTCAATACAGCTATCATCATATCGCTCAATCTGTTTGGTATATGGTATGTGTTTTTATACGTGTAAAGTCAGTATAACAATTCATTCTTTAAACAGTTTATCGTATGTATTAATACTCCTTTATAAAAACTGTTTTTAATATTATTATTACGGCGCACCATTTTCAGATTTCTTTCGCGAGTCGTTGACCAAGTCGTTCCTCACAATAGGCGTGTCGTGCAATTAACCAACCACGCGTCAGGTACTAGCTTTTACCTATTGCTTCCTGCTCACAGCTCAGAACATTGGTAACTATGGATAGACGTACAGCAGTAATTACTTTATGGGAGTTGGAAGGCTATTCTGCAACTGCAGCTAGCAGGCGAGTAGGTGTCCCGGTCTCTACATGAAAGCGATGGATTCGGAAATATGGTCCTACACGTCAAACTGGTAATTTACGATCTTCTGGTTGTCCGCATGTGTCAACCGAAGCCGAAGATGCGAGATTAGTAAACGAAGCCCGGCTAGACCCACTAAGGACGTCTAGACAGCTAAGGGAAGCTTCTCTTTTTCCTGGTAGTAAGCATACAGCTCTGCGAAGGATTCGTCATGCCGGGTTACGTGGCTGTGTTGCTGCCGTGAAGGAAAACCTCTCAGACGACCACAAAATTTACCGTCTCGCGTTTGCACAGGCGAATGTGGGTCGCAATTGGAAAAACGTGGTTTTCTCAGATGAATCCATATTCACAACATTAAATGAGGGACGCCGTTTTGTGTATCGCCCGAGAGGCACCCGATATGACCCTGGATGTGTTGCTGCTTGAAATCGCAGTGGCCATGTATCTATTTCATGTTGGGGTTGGCTTTTCAGGCGCGGAGCAGAACAGCTTCACAGAATTGAAGGACACCTGGACAGTGCTCAGTACTTAGATATTATGAGTAATATCATGGTGCCATCTGTACGAGTATTTCAGCCTGATGGTGTAATTCAGTTCCAGCAAGACCAGTCGCTAATACATACTTCCCGTGTGGTTTAGGAATGGTTCGCAGGGCAGCCTGAGATTGATTTAATTGACTGGCCGCCTCGTGGAGCAGACCTTAATCTCATGGAAAATATGTGGGCAGAAGTGAAGAGTACTCTAAGGGATAGTTGGCCTGAGGCAGATCCACTAGAACCCAAGATGACCTGTAGCATCTTGTTTCCGAAGCATAGCTGGAGGTAGGGGAAGGAGATAAATTTGTCACCCATTTAATAGATTCCATGCCCAGAAGAATAGGGCGTGTAATAAATTCAGAAGGGTGAATTTTTTTTATTCTAGTGTTTGTTTTAAATTGATAACATAGATGTAATATTTTGTGTAAGACTCCTGTAATTGGGATTCTCTTGTTGGAGTCAGCGGATTTACATAAATAAAATAAGTATTGGACACAATGTCCCCGCCTCAACTCCCGAAAACAGTCCTTTTCAGGGCTACCTAAACGCTTCTGAAAATATTTCTAGAAGTAAACCACTCCTTGAATCCGATTTCTGTGCAATTCTACTAACAAAAAAAAAAGATAATTCTCTGCAGGCTTTGAACTCAAGACGACCTCATTAACAAGCTCGTACTCTACCAGTGAGCTAACATGAACACGCAAATTCAACCTGAAGAAACACGACTTTCAATTTCCGGTATTCCATTACACTGATGGGCATATACTTTGCAAATGTTGTATTCAATTTGGGATATTCCGCAACACATAAACAAAGCGAAAGAGAGAGAGAGAGAGAGAGAGAGAGAGAGAGAGAGAGAAATGAATATACAAAAGCATATTCAACGTATTCGAATGAGACTCTAAGTAACGATATTCCGTTCTAAAGAGAATTTGTGTTTCTTCCCGTGACGTTAAGGGGATCGGGAAAAGTTATGTCTTGAAGCAGGATCCGACTTTGGATAGTCTGTTTACACACTTTCTATATTCGTAGGAATATACTGTATTTCACGAATGTAAATGACATGCTGTATTGAGAATATTGAGAAGTTACATCTGTATGACAAATAGCTGAAAATAAATACACTACATAATTTATTTATTGCTATTAAACGATTTTCCTAACTAGCATTTAACATTCTCATATATAATACCGACCTACTGTGAAAATTATCTCAGATTTTATATTTTAAACATAATAATTACTACATTCTGCAATGATTATGTTATATATATACAACTGATATATTTTAATGTAATTATTTTATATAATTTTTCATGCATTGAGGAAAATATAATTTTTAGAAAAGGCATTGACCCAGAGAAGATTCGAACTCACAACCTTATGATTTAAGATCCGACAACTTACCAGTGAGCTAACACAAGGGCTTCTGCTAAGGTACTTTTAGCGATGTATAAATATTCTCAAGACAATTATGACATTCATATCCACTACAAACGCTGTTTCTGTTCTACTTTGACTTTTATTTTAGTACTCAGGTGATAATTATATTCTATGTATTAACTTTGAGCATTCTTTTACATATGGAAAGATTCGTTTACGTATCTAAATGTTCCATCACGTATGGAGAGCTAAATGACAAACAAACATTTGCTGACATTAATACAAAGTTTCGAAATATTGTATCATTAAATATTTCAATCAATGTTGCTTCTTTTCTACACTTGGTAACAAGTCTTATTATATTTAAAAGAAGAAAAACACATCTGCAAACTTTTTCCCGATTGCAAAGGCTGGCATGGAGGTTCGAACCTGGTTTACTATTTTCCGAAGATACCCGAAGTTGGACTTTGAAAATTTTTGCCTCAAAACACCAATAAAGAATGCGCTCAACCTTTTTGAGACAAGGTGCTGAGATGGTTAGGCGTAAAGCTATCAGCTATTTTCTGTTAGTGATTTCTTCATATACATCTACCAAGTTAACGAATCAGTGGTAGAGCGTTCACCTCTGGTGCTTGGGGTCACGGGTTCGATCCCAGCCCCCGCCAAGTGAACTTTGTGGTGGACAAACACCGTATGCGTGGGTTTTCTCGGGGTTCTCCCGTTTCCTCCCACTTTCTTCATTCCACCATTTCATTCATTACTCGACCAACGATATAAAACCAAGCGAGCATTTTATAGTAAAAGAAAGCTACAAAACGTGAAAGAAGATAAGAGGCAACCGAAGGCTCTAAAAAGTTTCTTTCGAGTTGAGTTGATTTTAGTTTAGCGTCCCTTTCAGCAGCGAGGCTATATGAGACGTGGACCTACTGATAACGGTGAATCCGAACCACATGAGCTCCCGCCGGGAATCGAAAAAGTTTCTTTCGAGTGCTGGACAAAATCATACAAATATTGAGGTGGAGAGTTGTCAATATCAGTCACTGTTAACGAAAGAATTTGCAGGTCGACATTCTTTTGACTCTGTAAATTTATTTTACCTGATTACAGTAATTTAATTGTTGAATTAAAATGGAACGATACGGTCATTTCGGTTACGGGTCTGAATTAAATTTCATGTATTTCAAAATTTGTTTGAATACAATTAGTTTTCCCGTGGCATATAAGTATATAATTTGAAAGGATAAAATCGAAAGCGACGAAAGGTCATTTGGATGACAAGTATTATTTTCAGTACTCTCACTTTCAATCATAGCAGCGTATACAGATGCTCGTTTTATTATGACAGATAACAATAATTATTAGCGTACGCGCATTTGGCGTGGGAGACCCGGGTTCGATTCCTGGCGGGAGCTCATGTGGTTCGGATTCCACGTTAATCAGTAGGTCCACGTCTCATATAGCCTCGCTGCTGAACGGGACGCTAAACTAAAATCCACTCCACTCCACAATAATTATTAATCCATTTTCTGCTAATAAATTTAGATGGAGCTATATTTTAAATTAGTAATAATTCTAATGCAAAGTAGAGTTTTGATTATTAGTTACTTGTGTTCAGGGATGTACCGATATAGGTGCTACGGATGTGCACGAGACGAGTCGAGACAGGATTTTCCAGACTAAATTCGAGTCGAGACACGGCTCTTCCAATAGAGAAATATACATTTTTCGAGTCGAGCCATCACTTTTACAGCACATTTTCGAGACGAGACAGCCACAAATCTTGTATCGTGCGCATCCCTAATAGGTGCAGTTTTCCATTCAGAAAAATTCTTCCGGGGGGTACACTTAGTATTCAGAGGGCCACTGCTGGTACTCTTTTATTTATTATTATATTATAGACGTATTGTTTTGATCTCCTCCCGGGGGGAGTGGCCCCCTAAAATATGTGTGGACGAAACACTGAACAGGTAGTCTGAGAGTCTGGATCTCCCAATTAGCACAATTTCAGGGGTCAAATACACAAAATTATTTGCATTTTGTAGGCTATTCCGAAAACTCTTCGGACCCCAAAGAAAAATCTTGGGTGCATCATTGCTTGTGTTTACATTGTGTTACTGCCTGATTTCGAACGTCTATGTTGGAAAGAAACATGAAAGAATTGAATTGTTCTATAGGCATAAAGGGCCCTGAAAAGAATTTTTGCGGAGAAACCTGATTTTAAAGTTCTGCCACTGATCGGGGACAAATTACATATAAATTAAGACACACACTTTTGTCATTTGTTGTGTATTGAACTAGTTTAACTAAAATTAATAAAGAATTATTTGAAATCAAGTATATCTCAAGAACGATTAAATGGACTAGCTTTGATGGCCATTGAAAATGACATTCTGAATGAAATTGATATGGATGCAATAATAAGAGATTGTGCCAAATTGAAAGCCAGAAAAGTGTCTTTATAACATGAACTTTACAGTAACAAAGAAAACGAGAAATTAAGCTAATTACCATATTTGTATCACTAGAAAACACTATTTAAATATACTTTTAATGAAGTGTAAGAGCATATCTCTTTGTCAAAATCAAACCTGTGATAATGTTAGACTTGAAGCTCATTAGTTTTATTCTATTTCGACTTTTGTTTCAACTGTATTTGTCAAAATACATCTTAGGTATACATTTTAGTTGTTTCCTGTGCTTATTTAATAAAAAAAGATATAAATTATTAAAACTGGAACTTTGGTCATGATTCATCCACAGTTAATTAGGTTTAATTTCGCCATTTTCCTTTAATACTCACAGGAAGACTGCATTATTACATATTGAAGAAATTTGTAATAGTAACAATTATCTGAAGAATTTTTGTCCATTACAGCATTCTATTATTTTATTATCATATAAGCGGGGCGCCTAAATATTGTTTGCTTACAGTTACGAAATGTCTACAACCTGTTACCTACCTGTTACCTACCAATATAACCTGTTACTGTTATATATATATATATATATATATATATATATATATATATATATATATATATATATATATATATATATATATAGAGAGAGAGAGAGAGAGAGAGAGAGAGAGAGAGAGACAGAGAGACAAAGAGAAAGACAAAGTTTTGACTCAGAAAAAGTACAGTTGAACGTACGATGCTACATGAGCTCCTGGAGGGATTTCAAATGAATTTAGTATACGTATACATTACCATCTGGACAATTTACCCCTAAAAATGCTTTCGATCACTGAAATAAATTCCTGCCTATGTCCCTGTAAAGCAGTAAGAATTTTAGAGACTGATCAGGGGGTAATGCCTCCCTGGAGCAACGACAGTTCCCCAGAAATCATACCTCTGATAGGTCCGGATGTGACACCAGTATTTGTGTGTTACCACTCTTCACTCTCAGTGTACTGAAACTTAAGTCAAAGGAACTGTTCTGAAATCTTCACCGGTTCTCTCCTCTGAAACCGCATGCAAATGGGGCCGACCTTGGTCATATACCACATCTGGAATATTACTATTTATGTCAGAGATACCGAAAAATATATATTCGACACAAATATAGGATATTTTCGATTTTATTTTATTTATTTATTTATTTATTTTTTGCCTGTCACCCTCCCACTCTGACCTCCATGCCAACCAAGGCTTAGCTTGTTCCTAAGCAACATCGACAGCGTCACTATTCATCTGCGACCACGAAAACTATGATTTCGATACTAATATTGTTCATATTTGACTACTTTTACATGTCCCTTCCCCCCTTATTACGAATGACTTCAGTGTCTCGCCCCACTGGAGCAATTTCAACAAACTTAAGTATAGCTATAAACCACCACCTGTAAAATAAATGTGCGGGTGATCTTTTTCGGAGAGGAATTCATTAGCTACTTTTCCAATGTGGTGGCTTTATTCGCTTCCCATGCTAAAGATTGCCAAAGAGCTCAACTTTATTTGCACCACTGTGCTATGAATATAGATTTTAATGGCATTTACTTTACTGAATGCTCGCTTAGGTGTTGCTCCCGTCACAGGAAAAGTGAGATACTGTTATAAATGAGTAGGGATATAAACAAATACGGAAAACTGTTAGCAATGACACCACTCGAAATGAGTTTTCGCAATATAATGGGGCAGTATTTTGTTCGAATGTGAGGGAAATCATTGCGTAAATTGTCCCTTCCCCTCCTTAGAAGTCTAAGCTACAATACGTATCTAATAATTTTGAATTAGAAATATATGCATCGAGTTTCATATCCTTAACTTTAAGGTGTCCTGAGTTAAGTAAATGAATAAACTTCCTGCTAACGAAAGAGTAAAGTTTTGGGCTTTAATAGTATCGGGAGTGTAATTATTCATTTCAGCGACCCCGAAAGCTATTGAATAGACAATCATATCTTTCAATTAGGAATTTTTAATTTTCACCCCTCCCATTAAACCTCCATGCCGATAATGCTAAACTTTGATGTGAACGATATAGAGGGTATCATATAATTCATGTACTCAAAAGCTATGGATTTAACATTAATATCGTTCATTTTCGATTACTTTTACATGTTCCTGTGTCTCCCATAATAGAACTAGAGGTGATACGGGTTTCGATTCCCGTCAGGAGTCGTGTGGTTCGGGTTCCACGTTAAGTCGTAGATGCATGTCTTGTATAGAGTAGTAGCTGAAAGACACGCTGAACTCTATATCACCTCACCTCGTGAGATATTCTACGTTTGCATAATTTCTAAACCACTTTTCTTTCTTTCAATCTCCTCCTTCCTCTTAGGACACGCATAGGTTCAAACCGAAACATTCTTCACGGTTGGAGGACGCAAGGCTACTGTACCATACTGTACAACCCTTATGGGACTAGGTGGTGAGTTGCGCAGTTTGAGTAGCACGCACGAATAAACCACGCTTACGTTTATTATGTATAATTAATAAAATATCATATTAGGACTTACTCTGCACGTCAAACTTTTAACATATGCGACTTTTTAAATTCTGATCTTCTTCTTCTGCTTTATTATTATTATTATTATTATTATTATTATTATTATTATTATTATTATTATTATTATTATTATTATTATTATTATTATTATTATTATTGCAATAGCTATATGAAGCAATTATCTCGGCAAACTTGGTTAATACACATCATTCAGCAACAAGTGGTTGTAGAAATCATGCTTTTCCAACAGAAGTTGTTAGCTCAATCGGTAGAGCGCTGAGCCATGGTTTAAGGGTTGCGAGTTCGAATCTAGTCTAAGTCAAAAGATTTTTTTCCTTATATAATTCTTGAAATGGAAATGTTTCTCTCTTCACCTTTATCTCGTAAATTTGAATAGGGATCTTTGGATGTGAAAGAAAAAGTATACTAGAATATAAGAAAAGAGAGGTAAATTACATGATACCCTTTGCAATTTTTAACTATATTTTCACCTATCTAGGACGTTTCTAAAAAGTTCAGACTTCTAGAGCTCCTTTTCGCTCTCTTATGTGTCCTTTAATTAATTTCTACAGTTACTTAGTGAATCACATATACATATATTACAGATGTCGTATCTCTTTCTCTTCTCTCTACATCATGTCTGGAGATGAATGTTTTGACAATAGGTTACAAACACGATTTTAAAAAATAATACGATCTGCGATATCAGTGATACATATTGTGGTGTTTAACTTAACATATAAAACAATAAATAGAAAAACTGAGAATACGAATCTTTTCGTGCACTGATTCTTCAATAACAGTGAACTGATGCTTCAAATCTGTGTCTTTACTCCCTTCACCTATGTTAATTCCCTAGTCAAAATAAAAACTCCTCAAAATTAATCACAAATTCTTATACAACCATCCCTTCCTTGGAGTACTGCGCGGTCACATACCCGTCACTGCGATGTAAAGGCACTTATGGCGACGAGGATACAAACAGGGGCAGCGGTTTCTCAGTAATAGAGCGTTTACCTCTGGTACATGGGGTCGTTTGTTTAATCCCAGCTCCTCGTGCCAATATTTATTTGGTCACTCTTGGAGACACACCCCTGGTACCAATCTAGTGTGAAAATAAAAATACATCTCAGTACTGCGCATGCGCAATACACCGGCACTTACATTTTCTTTTACATTTACACGTACTTACATCCCCTTCTTTTTCATATTCTTTCTTCTTTTTTCATTTCACAGTTCCCACTCTCCTCCACTGGCGCAAATCCCGGGGGAACGAGGGGGACATGTCCCCCCAATCTTCGACCTGGGGGTACTGTCCTCCCAATAATCTGACGTGAAAAGTGTTTTTTGGGATATGTGTGATGATTTGTGTCCGACTGCCACAAAGGAATGTAAGATGAAATTGATTTCTCTTGGCTTTTCCATTTTCTTGAAAGAAAGAATCGTATTCTGTAGTATGTATTTCAAACTGAACTTCGTGCTGTAGTGCGTTTAGTAATCACATCAACATGCATTAATTTCACTTCCGCTACTTGGGCACCAAATGCAATAAATGCCAGAGGAGGATATGCCCCTCCCTTCATGCTGAAAAGTTGTCTCAGCTGTAGGTACGGGCACGAATTCCGGAGAAATGGGGGGGGACATGTCTCCCCAACATTGGAACTGGAGGCTCTCCCAATAATCTGATTTGAAAAGTGCTTTTTGCAGATAAGTGTGATGATATGTGTCGCACTGCCACAAAGGAAAGTGAAATGAAATTGGTTTCTCTTGGCTTTTCCATTTTTAATGAAAATGAAAATGAAGGTGTGCGACTGTGCGTGACGTAACCTGATGTGAAATCTTATCTCCTCCTCTCCCCTAGGACCTATAGCACACGATGAATATATAGACTACCCAATGTCAGTAGAACCCATCTTTTCAGTAAATGCGCATTTCATCTATTTGTAGTACCGGCCTAGGCATCTACTCATGCTTCGTAAGCTAACTAACTCTATGGCCTATGGAACCCGGAGGTTCAATGCCGCGTTCACAAAAGCTCTCCACTGACTTCTATCCTTAGCTAACTGCATCCAGTTTCTACTTTGTATTCCTATCTCTTTGAGATCCATCTTAATATTGTCCTCCCATCTGCGCCTAGGTCTTCCTAATGGTCGTTTTCCGATTGGTCTTCCAGTCAAGACTTTGAAAGCGTTTCTACTTTCTTCCATTCTAGCTACATGACCTGCCCATCTAAGCCTCCTAGACTTGATGACCCTAACATGTTTGGTAATCCGTATAAATTATGTAGTTCCTCGTTGTCAAGTTTTCGCCATTTCCCATTTCCGTTCCTCTTGGGTCCGAATATTCGTCTGAGGATCTTGTTCTCAAATACTTTCAGTCTCTGTTCTTCCCTCAGAGTAAGCGACTATGTTTCGGAACCATACAGAACAACAGACATGATTATCATTTTATATATTTTAAGCTTCAGATTCCTCGGCAGAATTCGCGACAAGAGATTTTGAACTGAATAATAACACGAATTCCCTGTTTTTAGTCGACATTTAATTTCTTCGAGAATATGATTTTCGTCTGTTAATATTGATCCTAGATATGTGAAAGTATCCATTTTATCAAAAGTATTATTTAATATTTTAACGCATCTATAATTTGCTGTATTACGGTCCCGACTCACTTACATGTATTTAGTTTTCTCTGCATTTACTTCTAAACCCATGTCACTGCAAGCGTTTAATAAGACCTCTGCATTTCTTTCTATTGTTCTCCTATCATCCCCTATAAAATTTACATGATCTGCGTACGCCATAACCTGGTGAATACCGTTCAACTCTAGGCCCTGGTTGCTATCTTTGATTTTCCTTATAGCGTATTCCAGGACAAAGTTGAACAATAATGGCGACAACGCATCTCCTTGTTTCAGGCCATTCTCGACGTGAAAGCTCGTGGATAAAAATTTTCCTACCCGCACTTTACTTTGGGATTCATTTAAACATGCTTTAATTAATCTAATTAGTTTTTTCGGTGTTCCAAATTCTGTAAGAACGTTGTACAATGTTTCTCTCTTAACCGAGTCGTAAGCGTTTCTAAAATCAATAAATAGTTGTTGTACCGGAGTATTGTATTCCCACTTGTTTTCGGGTATTTGGCGAATGATGAATATTTGGTCGATAGTTGATCGATTTCGTCTAAATCCGCACTGATAAAGCCCAATAATTTCAACTACGTATGGGGTCAATCTTGCTAATAGAGTGTTTGAAAGGATTTTATCGGATGTTGACAGAAGAGAGATGCGATAATTATTACAGTCAGTTTTGTCGCCTGCTCGTGGATTGGAACAATGATTGATTCTTTTCACTCTTGTGGCAATTCTTCCTTGTTCCAGACAATGAGGATGTGTTTGTATATCTTGTTCCACAATATTTCGCCTTCAGCTAAAATTAACTCAGCCGGAATTTCGTCTACACCCGGAAATTTGTGTTTCTTTAATTTCTTTATAGTGATTTCTACTTCTATTCGGTTGGGTTCTGGAATATACGATTCTGCCGCGTATATCTTAGAGACCTGCACGGGCCGAATGTTTCGGCCCGAGCCCAATTCAGCCCAAATGTACTACCATGGGCAAAATAAATGACGCGTCTCTTTATTTTGAAGTTTTTTGAAAATATCTCCGTTTTCTTTATATGTTCGAAATCTCGGAAGGTTTCCCCAGCAGGACAGGTTAATAACAAACCCGTTTTTAATATTTGTGTTAGATATTAGCTTAAAATAAAGAAATTAGAAGCAAAAAACACTAAATCGACAGAAATCTCGAGAATTACCAACTCTGCTAAAGTGGGAAATTTTCAAGAACGCGAGGGAATTCTGCAGTTCAACACGAAGCAGCGACATCTATGTCAGTGAGAGAAGCGTGGATTAGATCTACAAACGAAAATTTTAACGAAATATTTCTAGTATGTCTTATTATATGCATTATCAGCGAACTCCAAATATATGAATCTATGCTAAGTATTCACATATAGATAGTGCAAATAGTGGAAATTACCTATGGAAAAAGACGAATTGTTAGCCCAATCGTAATGAAAAATCGTCTTTACTGTAGAACAGGTTCAGCTTACGTAAGAAAGCAAATAGCTCAGTTAGATAAAGCCACGAGTTTGTATACCGAAGGTAGACGGTTCGAATCCCGTGACGGACTGTTGTCATTTTTATCACTAAGGTTATTTTATTTATTTTTTATTTGGGAAAGAATCAAATTGTAACATATGTGTAAAACTCATGACGATACCAAAAAAAAAAAAAAAAAAAAAAAGAGAGAGAGAAAATATCGTCGCATTTGCATTAATGTCTCTAATTTTTGTTTGCAAACAGATTCGTAATTATTTCCCCTGTGCTCACTGATGCATAACGAATGTTTTCCAGTAAATGTTAATTCTAATTTGGAGAATTTTATAGTTTCACAATTTCTCACTACATAGTCTTCTATCTACGTGTTTGGATATTTTGATAACAGATTTCCCTATTAAATGTTTAATTTTCTCTATAAATATTTGTCTTAAATTGAAATTGTTTTGAATTTACTACATAAGCAAAGTTGCCCGAAGGAGGAGAGCTCAAGTAATAGATATTCTACGTAAAAGCAACCTATTGTAGAATGATGATGCTTCTTACCTTCAGCACATAATCTTAACGTTAGAGAGTCAGAGAGAGAAAAATCCTGTTTTTCCTCCCCTATGACCACTCATCTTAAAGCTCTACCTATAATGATTCGTGTCACATAATTTCGGCTCTCCAAAGACATTCATATTTATTATTATTATTATTATTATTATTATTATTATTATTATTATTATTATTATTATTATTCCTGAATATGCCACCATTACATAATGTTGTAACTTTAGACATCTTAGTTTATAGTGCTTTCTTTAGTAATAATTTGAGCAACCACGTCACAAAATTTAAAATGTATGAGGGTGCACGACGTTTTATTTCCCCTCCTCTCTTTTCAGCACCCTCCAACACAAGGTATATAATTTCTGAGAAGCAGGGCAGACAAAATGAATAAGAAATATATTTAGAGCATCCTTTCCTCCTTCGTGAATGTAATATCACGTAGCATTTTTTATTCTACTGAAGACGACCCTAGGCCGTTATGGTTAGGTAACAAAAGAAATACCTAATATATTTATAGCGCCCCTTAACTGTAATATTACCTCTTCTTTATTTGTTCGAGGCTTCCCTACACAACCAAGGGTGACAAAAAGAATAGGAAAAGTGTCTAAAGATTACAAAAGACTTTATAGTTTATCAGAAACAAGGCAGTATATACACAACATTGCTTTCGTTAACAAGTGTTTCACCCTTGAGTCGCTTATAAAATTAGGCAGAATAACTTTTGCCGATCATTGTTATAGAGGGATTTGTCCAGGATGGTTTGGTGTCGAGCTAATAACGATGAATATGTTTATTTACATCACTGTTAAAGAAATAGCAAACTTTCTGAAAGGAACTTACTTAGGAAACAGATCTTCCTTCTACTTAGCCATAGCCCACTCTGAAAAATTGCAACTGGCGTTCTGAGTGAAAGTTCTATGGGACTATTAGAAAAATATATTCCCGTTTCCACGCTGATGGTAGAATTTCTTAACCCGTTATTGAATTACGTTCGAAGGGTAGGCGTAAATAGCGCCCCCGCAACAATGTGGCGTGGGGACCGCACAAGCTGCAAGGCCAAAAAGTATACAGAAAGTACGCAGGGGCGGAGCAGGCCAAATTTTCACACGGGCAAAGTGACTTTTTGGCGCCCTTCCCCTAGTAGTAGCCTATATTTTACATTTTATCATAGTGTTTTTAATAGTTTAAACCAGGAGCGTCATTTCAGATTTTGCTTTGGGTGGGGGGCAAGACCTCTTGATATAAGTAAAATTTCGCGTTTTTCACTGATTTACTACTATTCTAATGATAAAATCTATATACATCTCAAACTCAGGGGGGGGCAAATGCCCCTCCCTGCCCTCCCTAAATGACGCCCCTGTTTTAAACCCATTTTCAAAAAGAAATCCTTACCTAGGAAAACTTCACAAAGAATATGGCCCGCTATAAACAATACCAACTCCACCCCCCTGGTCTAGTGGCTAGCACGCCTGCCTTCTGTGGTACCGGGTCCAATTCCCGGTGGATTACTGTTGAACGATAAAAGTGGTTCGGATTCCACTATAATTAGTATCCACATCTCCCTTGCCCATTAAGGCATAACCGTGGAACGCTAAACTCAAGCAAACAAACAAACAATACTTAATTCCCGGCACTCTTTTTTCTACATGCCATCTCTCAATTTTTCGATACAGCTCCCTTAGTACTATGAAACTCTCTTCTTCCATAGTGAAATGGAAAAAGATCATATAATTGCCACTACTTTGCAAGAATATAAACCAAAAACGTCAGTAGAAAGCACATTATAAAATTTACTTTTTGAGGCTCGTTTTGGTGCCCCTCTTTCTCTGGCGCCCCGGGCAGTCGCCCGGCCCTTAGTCCGCCCTTGAAAGTACGGACGCATAACTAAGGACTGCGGAGGAGAGGTTAACCTTCATTTTATGCCACTGGTTTGACGTGTTTGAAATGTTCAGTAAGTGATAGGTTAGTGAAATAATTTCGACAGTTACTGATGTTTAAAGTTTAGCTAAGACAAAGCTACCTAATCAAATACATTTGATATCGGGATGTCACAATTTGATTTTTCCTCACACAAAAAAGATAAAAACAATAGTAATAAAAACCCTTACTCGTACTGGGCTCCTAACTAACTAACAACCTAATTCTTACAGACTAGTTGCTCTGACCAACTGAGTTTCGATTTCTTACGCGAAAGAAGTCTGTTATATTAAGAGGCATGCTTTTCATTATCAAAACTGTTCGAAGTAATACGAACATGGCTTAAGAACAGAGACGGAACTGAATTACCACTCGATTGACCTTGAGGGCAAATCACCAAAGCGTAGCTACAAACGTAAGTTCAGCATGCATTTCTCTGGAGTTGTGTTCACTATTCCTATCTGCCAGTCATGCTTGTTCGTAGGAGTAATATGTTACAAACCTGACCTTTCGATACAGCACAATAGCAAAAGAATAAAAGGGAAGGAATTCTTGCCCTTGTGAACGTTGGATACCACCATGTGCAATAAAACTGTCGCGTCTCCTTGAAGTGATATTTTATCGAAAATAACTCGTTTTCCTTTATATAGTCTATCCGAAGTTTTTGAGGGTTTCAAAATGAGGAAATGTTACTGACAAACAAGAACGCATTTAGGGGTGGGTTCAGGGGGTCCGGACCCCCTCTGAAACCCCAACTTTTTGTAAATTTAGCCTAATTTTGGGGATTATCTTTTAAAATTTTATTATAATTTATCCTAATATTGAAGTCGGACCCCTCCCGAAATAAATTACTGCATACGTGTCTCTGACAATTTTCAATATATTCGTTAAATAATAAAGTAAAATAACTAAATTAGGAGCAAAAAGCTTTAATAATAATAATAATAATAATAATAATAATAATAATAATAATAATAATAATAATAATAATAATAATAATAATAATAATAATAATAATAATAATTGAAGCGAGCTTAACGAGTTTCAACCGTACGACTCAACCAACGTTTGGGTGCCTGTTCGTTCCTCTCATAAAAGACATTTCATTTTAATGAAACTAGTAAGTGCCTTCTTTTAGCTCTGCGGAGTAACTATTGCTTGGAATATGAATCTGCAAAACATAAGAGGTAAAATTAACCAAATGGTGCAAGTTTCCACTTATATATATAAAACAATTTTGCAATATCAACTACGTGAATCTTGTCCCATAAAAAAGCCGACATCCCTACACCGAAGAGCCCTCCGAGATTTGATCATTGTCCACACGGACTGATATTGTCATTTGAAGCCAAGACTTTAATATGAAGCCAATAATTTCTTTAAAATAGACGGAAAATTCGGAAGTTATAAGCATTTTCATATTTTTGCCTTTTCCCATAAGGGAGCCGTAGCCCCCTATACTGGAGACCCCCCCCCCGGAGATTTGATCATTGTCCACTCGGACTGAATTTGTCATTTGGAACCAACACTTTAATACGAAGCAAAATATTTCTTTAAAATAGACGAAAAATTCGAAAGTTATAAACATGTTAATAATTTTGCCTTTTCTCATAAGGGGGCCGTATTAGCCTACACTGAAGAGCCCCACGAGATTTGATCATTGACCACTTGGACTGAAATTCTCATTTGAAACCAAAACTTTAATATGAAGCCAAAAATTAAACTTTTACATCAATTTAAACTGACTGGGTTCCGGTTCCCCCCACTATTGTTTAGTTTAGTTAAGTGGTAATTTGTGACAGCTTCACATCATCAAAAGAATGTTTCAATTCCCCTCCCCTCCCCCAGGAGTTCGTGCTGGATCCACCACTGGAATCAATAGACACTCTTCCTATTCTTTTTGTGACCCTTGATTGTGTAGGGGCTCCCTCGTACAAATAAAGAAGCGGTAATATTACAATCAAGGGGCGCTATATATTAGGTATTTTTTTAGTTACCTACCCCTAACCGCAAAGGGCCATCTTTCGTAGAATAAAAAAATATTACGTGATATTCTAATCATGAAAGGGGAGAGGATGCTGTAAATATATTTTTTATTCATTTTGTCTGTCCTGCTTATCAAAAATTACTTTCTGTTGGAAGGGTACTGAAATGAGAGGGACAAAATAAAAAGTCGTACCCCCTCCTACATGGTTGCTCAAATAAGTACTAAAGAAAGCATTTTAAACTAAGATATTTAAGATTTAAACTAGGAAACTAAGATATCCTTACATTATGTAAGGATGGCATATTCAGGATTATTATTATTATTATTATTATTATTATTATTATTATTATTATTATTATTATTATTATTATTATTATTATTTGAATGTTTTTGGAGCACCGAAATTTTGTGAGACGAACAATGATATGTAGAGGTTTAAGATGGGTGGTCATAGAGGAGGAAAAACAGGATTTTTCTCTCTCTGACTCTCTAACGTAAAGATTATGTGCTGAAGGTAAGAAGCATCATCATTCTACAATAGGTTGCTTTTACGTAGAATATCAATTACTTGAGTTCTCCTCCTTGGGTCTACTTACCTTATGTAGTAAATTCAAAACAATTTCAATTCAATACAAATACATTGTAAAACTTTTCCGTAATTAAACATCTAGGGCAGTGGTGTCCAATTATACTGGTAATAAGCCTGAGGGCCATAACTGTCTTTACTAGTAAGGTGGAGGGCCGCAGCTAATAATAATAATAATAATAATAATAATAATAATAATAATAATAATAATAATTATTATTATTATTATTATTATTATTATTATTATTATTATTATTATTATTATTATTATTATTATTATTATTACACTACAAAAGAAAAATATAAAAAATATATTTGAAATTTAACATTCCTATTCAATGTGACTAATGAGGGTGACTAGCAGCGTTTACAAGGGCTGGGGTATCTACATCCATTCCTCTTGTAAAAGATGTAACCCGCAGATGTAAGAGAGAAGAATCTCCAAGGCAGCTTCTGGAGCGATTCTTTGCAATTTTCATGGTGGAAAATGCACTTTCGACAGATAAGTACTACCAAACAGTGACACTATTTTCCAACACAACACACAAAAGCTAGGGAAACGTTTGTTAGAAAGTAGTCTGAAAAATCTACTCCTTTCTTTGTTCTTGTCTGAAACAATGGGTCAGACTGAAAGTCACAAAGTTCGAGCTGTAAGTTTGGAGCTTGTTCTTCGATGTTTATTGTCAATGCATTAGTAAATAATGCTATGCCGTTTTTTTAATTTGTCAAAATCTGAGAATCTCGCATTAAATCCATTCATGATACTCTCGATGTTTCTACAGAACTCAGAAAAATTAAACGCTTCCTTTTCAAAATCTAATGTCAGACGATTGCAGCTTGGAAAGTATGCTAAATTGTGTTTATCACAAGAAGTGGTGTATTTCTTGCGCGCTATGGCTTCTAGGCAAAGTTCGAGGAAGAAAGGGTCTGATTTAAAAAGCTAGATCAAATATAAATTCGTTCATTGAAGTAATCGTCCCTTTCAGCAACGGTTACATTACTGACTCCAGTGTTGTCTTGGATGCCTGCTCCTTTTTGTTGTATAGAAGCGCTAAATGGATGCCTTATTCCGAAAGAAGAGTGGAAACATTAAATGAATGAATGAATATAAATTAAAATATTATCAGTTATAACAATCGTAAATCATGAAAGCTTTGTGGGCCGCAGGAAATGGTTTGGCGGGCCGCCATTTGGACAGCCCTGATCTAGGGAAAATTAAACATTTAATAGGGACATCTGTTATCAAAATATCCAAACACGTAGATAGAAGACTATCTAGTGAGAAAAATTGTGAAACTTTATAAAATTCTCCAAATTAGAATTAACATTTACTGGAAAACATTCGTTATGCATCAGTGAGCACAGGGGAAATAATTACGAATCTGTTTGCAAACAAAAATTAGAGACACTAATGCAAATGCGACGATATTTTCTCTCTCTTTTTTTTTTTGGGTATCGTCATGAGTTTTACACATATGTTACAATTTGATTATTTCCCAAATAAAAAATAAATAAAATAACCTTAGTGATAAAAATGACAACAGTCCTTCATGGGATTCGAACCGTCTACCTTCGGTATACAAACTCGTTGCTTTATCTAACTGAGCTATTTGCTTTTTACGTGAACTGAGCCTGTTCCGGTAAAGACAATTTTTCATTACGATCGTCCTACCAATTCGTCCTTTTCCATAGATAATTTCCACTATTTGCTCTATCTTTATGTTAATACTTAGCATATATTCATATATTTGGAGTTTGCAGATAATGCATATAATAAGACATACTAGAAATATTCGTTAAAAGCTTAGTTTGTAGATTTAATCCACATTTCTCTCAATGACATAGATGTCGCTGCTTCGTGTTGAAATGCAGAATTCCCTCGTGTTCTTGAAAATTTCCCACTTTAGCAGAGTTGGTAATTCTCGAGATTTCTGTCGATTTAATGTTTTTTGCTTCTAATTTCTTTATTTTAAGCTAATATCTAACACAAATATTAAAAACGGGTTTGTTATTAACCTGTCCTGCTGGGGAAACCTTCCGAAATTTCGAACATGTAAAGAAAACGGAGATATTTTCAAAAAACTTCAAAATAAAGAGACGCGTCATTTATTTTGCTCATGGTAGTACGTAGGCCCGGCCCAGCCCGGGCCCGAAAAGTTTTGGAGATTTTCGGCCCGACCCTGGCCCGGCCCGATAGTTTTTTAAAATTCTTGGCCCAAGCCCGGCCCGGACCCCATAAATTTTCGAAGTTTCATTTTGTAACATTTTTCACGGGCACACTTCTTCAACGTTTTCCTTTATTCTAATTATCGTTTAACGAATGTCAATAATTATTAAAGAATTGCAATTAATGGCCCCAGCCCGGCCCGATCTGAGGAGAAATCAGTGTCGACCCGCCCAAGCCCTGCCCGGCCCGGCCCGGCCCAAAGAAATAATAAGAGTCGGCCCGTACAGGTCTCTAGTGTATCTCCCTTTCTCCCCGCACATTAGTTTTTGGCTGCGTGTTAAGCAAATCGTCAAATAAATATTTTCATCTATTTAAAATGCTGTCTGTATCATTGGGAACTGTTCCGTAAGCTTGTTTTAATATAAGCACGAGGTTGATAGCCTTTCTTAAATTTGTTGATCCCTATATACATGTCCCGAATGTTTTTATTTTTACTATTATCTTCAAGTTCCTTAATTTTTAGCTTTCAAAAAATTGCCTTTCTTTTTTCTAATAGTTTTGGAAGTTTCCCGCCTGATGTTTACGAAATTTTGTGTAGTTATTTCTTTCACATTTTGTAGCCAACGTAATTTTGCTTGTTTTCTCTTCTCTGCTAGTTTAATGCATTCCTGGTCGAATCATGGTTTGTTCCTACGTATTTCCACGTGTCCCAATTTTACTTTTGAGACAGGATGCTTCGTAAGGAAAGAAAACAATTCAGTCCCTGGAATATTTTTTTCCATAATCGTAAGGTTATATCTGTTAACTAAAGAGTATACGACATGCGTCAGATTTCTGTAACAGTTCCTGTAATGCTTTTGAGATTATCATCATTTTGCTCAAATAAGAGTATTGTTACGTCATACATAATTGATATTCTTTCTTCGTAGTTTTGGGGAAGTCATTATTTATATTATTATAAAACAATTTTAACGTGGACCTTTGAGGATGCCTAATTAGAAATATACCAATTACAGAGGATGTTCAGTCTACATTTGGCCAATTTCGACTTACCTAAAAATTAGAAGGATTCATGGCGACAGGTCCGTAAGTGCTCGATGTGTTTCCCTTGGTTCCTAACAATAACCCAACAGCGTAATTTCCACTATAATAGGCTTCTCTGAAGAACTGGGAGGGGAACCTTGTCCCATTCCCTTTGCACAGCTTTCCAAAGTCCTTCCACAGTTGTCACACGCCGTTTTCCTAAAGCCCGCTTCAGCAATCCAAATCCACAATAGTCCATAAGACTTGCATCTGGAGATTTAACAGGTACCTCATTGAAAGGTATCACCTGTATACCACTTGCCTTCTCCATCTCCCTGTAGATTGTGAGGGACGATCGTGAGGTATGTGATGAAGCCTTGTCCATGTGAATGCGCACCAGATTGGCGTCATTTCCGTACATTGCTACGAGGGCTATCCAGAAAGTAGATTACGTTTTGGAATAAAAAATCAACAAAGTATAGGAAACAAATTTTATTATATACAGATGAAAGCCACACACAAATACTACTTTTCGACATAGTCACCATTCAAATTAAGGCATTTATCGTAGCGATGTACGAGCTTGGAAATTCCTTCGTCGAAAAATTCGGCCGCCTGCGACTTCAACCACTTCGTTACCTCTTCTTGCAGCTGTTCGTCGTCATCAAAACGCTGCATAGCCAGCCACTTCTTCATTGCTGGGAATAGGTGGAAGTCGCTCGGTGCCAGGTCGGGACTGTACGGCGGATGAGGAAACAACTCCCACTGAAAAGATTCAAGAACTTCACGCGTGACATTTGCCGTGTGGGGCCGGGCGTTGTCGTGAATCAACAAGATCTTAGAGCTCAACATTCCTCTGCGCTTGTTTTGAATTGCTCTTCTGAGGTTTTGCAGAGTTTGGCAATACCTTTGAGCGTTTATTGTAGTGCCTCTTTCCAGGAAGTCCACCAAAATCACACCTTTTCTGTCCCAAAAACAGTCGCCATCATCTTCCTTGCCGACATTGTTTGCATGCATTTCTTGGGTTTTTGGGGAGAACCTGTGTGCCCCCACTGCATTGATTGCAATTTCGTTTCACAGTTCACGTGTTTCACCCATGTTTCGTCACCAGTAACGATGCGATCGAGTAAAGAGTCACCATCCTTATTGTAGGCGTGCAAGAAGTGCAACGCTGCAGCCATTCGCTGATTTTTGTGGTCCTCTGTCAAGATTTTTGGAATCCATCTTGCACAAAACTTGTGGTAACCAAGCTTTTCGCTGATGATTTCGTGCAACAAACTTCGCGAAATTTGTGGAAAACTCAAAGAAAGTTCCGTTATTGTGAACTTTCGATTTTCACGGACTTTAACATCGACTTTTTCGACAAGTTCGGCAGTCACTTTGCTGGGTCTCCCACTTCGATCTTCGTCGCGAACATTGGTTCGGCCATTTTTAAATCTTATGACCCACTGTCGCACTCCACCTTCAGTGATAATGTTGTCCCCATACACTTCACACAGCTGCCGATAGATTTCTATCGGTTTACAGTTTTTTGCTGTCAGAAACCTTATTACTGCACGCACCTCGCAGCTCGCGGGATTTTCAATTAACGCAGACATTTCAAACCGTCACAGTATCTTAACGGAGCACAGCACGAACCTCTCACTAGCACGGCTAGATGCCGACTGAGCTGCGCAACGCTCTGACCCCAATATGGCCGCGCTAGCCCCGCCCCTAGCGGACACAGACGAAAACGTAATCTACTTTCTGGATAGCCCTCGTAGAATCTCATGCTCGTAAATCGGCCGCATGATTTGCTCATGAAAATTCTGCGAATTTATTTTGCAGTTCTTTGCCACCCTACGAATCTTCAGTTTATCTCGGTAAGGGTAGTCAGTAACGACCATGAACCCTTTTCGGAAGGATTCTTTACAGACACGGAACCACTTCTGAAGTTGTTGGCTCCTTTCTCTCGGTACATGATGGCTGTCGGTTTGCCGCAGTCTGAAAGGTAAATCCATGCTTCATCGAGCGTTACGACGTATATCCACCTTTGTTTTGCCAGATGATGTTCGTAAAGCTTCCGGGCGTTACACTTTCGTTCCTTTTGGTGTGAATCCGTGAGAAGATGGCCGCGAGCTTTCATGACTTTTTTCGGCTTGAGTTGATGGTGTAACATCCGGCTCACAGTCCCCAAAGACACGTCAAGATGATTAGCCATACACCTTTGTGTTGGCGGATTTTCTTGCATTGCCATTTTGCGGTTTCCTCTGTATGGTGGAGGTGGCCTTGGTGCATTCCCGCTTCCTAGGCAACTTCGTTGGTGATTCAAATGGTGGCGCTTCGTTGGCCTTGTACTTTTTAATAACATTTTTTATTCCACTTAAACTGATGTTGCAACCATTCTTCTTGCACTGTTTTCTAATGACGTCAAAGTAAATGAGTAAAGTGAGCGTCATAAAGAGCCGCAACATAGCCTTCCCAAAAACTGGCTTAGTTTTGGTGGCATTTTGGACACAGAGCGGAAACCCACACACTTGGAAACAAATTTAACACAACACTCACAACAATGGTCCTGTTTCTTGCGTTATTGTCGTCCGCGCGGAAAAAACAACTCCGTTCCCAGAAATCCACTGCTCAACACTGCAGGACGCCACGAGCCAGATCGGGTGAGTCCATTCTACCCGGGAGGGGGAAGGAACGAAATCGGCCAAACGTAGGCTGAACAACCTCTGTATAAATATGCATGTATTCCGATTTCAGAATGTGTTCACGGCACTCATTTGTAATACTGATATGTACTACTACTTCATCTACATCGCCTAATATATAATATACTCTACAACAGGTTCACCTCAGATTCATCTACCAGAATATGAGTTTCATCTCCCATCCCTAGAATAAGCCTCAAATCTGCCCACCTCCCAATGTTGAAGAGAACCAATGGCGTATTTAGGATTTTGTTTCGGGGGGCTATGCCCAACACAGGGAAGGAAGTGGGCAATTGCCCACCTGAGTTTGAGAATTAAATATATTTTAATTTATGCATAAATTGAAGTTATAATGGCAAGAATTGCAGACCGATAAATCCTATATGATATGATACAAAAATTTACGAGCGAATCTAACCCTTTATTCTATTCATACAAGAAAAAGGAAGCATCCTCTTGGTCTACCTAATTTCCCGGGCTAATTATTCCCCCATTTTCATTTTTTTAATTCAAACATTTCCTTCTTTTAAAAATAACTGAACGCTATAATTTTTCCTTTGTTATAATAACTAAAGTCCCGTCATGTTGATATCCGCTCAAGTTGGTGTGGAAAGCCAGTTTCGCTTATCAACTCCTCTTAGTTTAGGTGTTACTGATGACGGCCGACTTGAATCACAACTGACAACGGTCGATAAAGTATGATAGGCGAAACAAAAGATAATATCATCAAGAAGAAAAAAACAGCAAAGTAGAAAGGACGAAAGAAAGAACAAAAGGACGCAGTTCCTACATGGAATGAAATTTGTCAAATACAGTATTATTTCTGAACAAAGACCATAAGAAAATGGAAAGTCAATGACATTCTTAGAAATGGTAAGAAGGACTATTGTTGTACGTGGAACGTGAAAAACTAACAAATTTATTTCGGGGGGAGCTTGAACCCGAAAGCCTCCTATATACGCCACTGAAGACAATTCAGCTCAGCTCCTCTACAGCATTGTTTTCAACTTCATAAATATTTTGAACTTCGCTTATATATATATTGTTACACAGTTGTGCCTCGAAGTCCTAAGCCGGACTCAAATTACGGGGCGAGACGCCAGCGCTTTTCAAATTGTGTGTGCAGTAAGGAAAAGAGAGATAGGGAGAACGGAGTCAGTTGAGGTTCAGATTGAATTAGCAACCTGATGCCTCATTGACACCAATCCACACGCATGTATTAGTGGTATGACCCTGGCTTTGATTTACTCAGATCACAGAGCTGGGTCCTAGATGCAATATTTAGGGAATACCACGAAAGCAATAAATACATGAAATCTATTATGTAGTTAGAGCTAGGTGTGAAATAAAAACTGTAAAAATAAATGTAAAATAGGAATTCCAACCCCGGCGTGATAGAGAAAAAAATCATAGAAAAACTAGAAGTCTTAACCACTATTGAGCATGCGCGTGAAAAAGTTTCTCCCAAGCTCGATGAGGCTCGTGACGTCGCTTTCGAGCGACGTCAGAAATGGCAGAAATGCGTGGGACGAAACGCCTTTATAAGCGAGGCCTGTTCGCCGGGCCGGTTGATTCTGCAGTATACCGACGACGAGTGTGTGTACTCTCTAGTCACGGCCGCTCTGTATAACATCAGGTATGTGATTATTTTTTCTAAGTTCCCCCTTCAACTCGGGATGAGCACTTGGAGATTTGTAGTCGCACCTTGAGAATGTTTAGTGACGAGTATGAAGTTCTTATAACTTGAGACCAAATTCCCTCTTCGAGAATTAACACTTTTCCCTTTGGGCCAATGCAAGTTGCGATGTACGAAGTTCACAATTCATTATTTTCAATAAATCGCGGTTTAGCATAAAAACCTTCTAGCACCCATTGAGTATTATAGGGGTTGTGCTCCCACTTAAGTGATGTAGTAATACTTTCAAGTTGTAGTTCAAAGTAACCGATTTGTAAAATTCATCTGTATTTTCATTTTTATTTTTTTTTTATTCTTATAAATAAAACGTAAAATGGAATGGTCTCTTTAATTTAGACAAGCCAACCCACCTTTCTAGATTCAGCTCACAGTCTTCATATGTTACCTGGGTTTCGATTTCCAGTACCAAGCTCTACCACTGTTAGTGCACTTTCTCATCATCTTCGAACCAGTAAGCCAAAGACGTTTTCGAGACCGAGGCTAAAAGGGAGTTGGACTCCGAACCAACTTTGTAATACTGGGTGGAGAGTGAAGAAGTGATCTCAATTACGATTTCACAAAAGAAAGTGTACACAATTGCTACGCCAATCTCAGAACAACAAAACATCATATAACAGTTTTATGGTGTTCGGTGTTCGCCGGGTAACCAACTGTGTGTTCTTGAATCTCTAAACAAATCTCTGGTGCTCATTCACTTTATAGGGGAACCAAATATCTCAGTTGCCCTAAAACGCGATTTTTTGCAAATCGGGAGTGATTTTTTTTTTACCGAAGAGCTATCAATAAATAAAAGTGAAAAGTGTACGCGAAGTTTTTCTTTTGACTAGTCAAGTGGTGTATCTGTAATATGTAAAGTCAGTAAAGTTCAGTGGCGTACTTGGCCTAGGCGGTGTTCAGCCTATCACTCTGATATACAAGTATAATTTTTCTGATTTAAGTAGTGCGATTTACAAGGAATGAAGTAGCGACGAAAATTTTTATTCTCAACTTCTCTCGCTTTAAGTGTTATAAGTCAGCGGAATAGTTGCTAGGTTCCGCAGAGCAAAACTCAGTTTACCTCACGACGTTTTCTTGTGTAGTGATGGAAATGTAAAAATCGGGACGCGAGTGTTAAGACAGAATTCAGCTTTTGTCTCATGTACTTGCAAAACCCTAAGTCTGCTTATGCTTCTTCTCGCTTTGGTAGGGTCACAGTCAGTTTTATCTCTGGTCAACAGAACCTCCCGTTTTACGGGATGAAAGTTCGACTAGTTTGTCCGGCGATAAGTGGCTAATACCCTTACCACTTATTTGGGAGGGATCACAGGCAGTTTTATCTCTAGACAGCAGAACCGCCCGTTTTACGGGATGAAAGTTCGACTAGTCTGTCCGGCGATAAGTGTCTAAAATCCTTTCCCATGCAACGCTTGGGGGTCACAGGTATCTTATTCTCTAGGTCCAGCAGGGCCCCTCTGTAATAGGGGTGCATGCCCGACGGCTGCCTGGGAATAACTGCCTAAAACTCACCTTTATGCAAATGCAATACCTAAAATCAAAATGCAGGTACATGAACCAATGGTTGGATGATCGTAGTAGGGGTGTTCGGAATTCGATTTCGTATTCCGGAATTCGGAATTCATCTAATTCCGGAATGTTCCGGAATTCCGAAATTCCGGAACGTTTCGAAATTCCGGAATGTTCCGAAATTCCGGAACGTTTCGAAATTCCGGAATGTTTCGAAATTCCGGAACGTTTCGAAATTCCGGAATGTTCCGAAATTCCGGAACGTTTCGAAATTCCGGAATGTTCCGAAATTCCGGAATGTTTTGAAATTCCGGAATATTCCGAAATTCCAGAACGTTTCGAAATTCCGGAATGTTTCGCAAATTCCGTAACATTCCAAAAGTTTGGAATTGTGGAATGGTCAAAAGTATGAATATCGGAACTGTTTTCAAGACTGAAATTTTGAAGCTCACTGTTGATTCTGGAATCGTAATATTAATATTAGTTCGAAGTTTGAATATAAAAGTTCGAAACAGTCCTGAGGCAATGGTTCTCAAACATTGTTACAAGGCTTTAATCCCACAAATTTACTCGCAAATACTTTCTCGTTTTCACTTTGGTATCTATGGAATATAGTAGCAACATGTCTTAAATAGTTATGCATTCTCGTATTTACAATTATTGGAATAAAGTACAGCACTTTATCTTTATCTTTTACATTTTTTTCAATCATTGCCATTTTGTATTTTGAAGTACCAACAAGGAAACAATTTACAATTTACATTATTCCAAAATATTTGTTTTACTATTAAGCAAACAATACAAGAGCACACGAAACATTTGTAGTCATGTCATTTGGAATTATATTAATGAACTTTTAATCTAAAGTACAAGGAGTACACATGAGTAATACATAATTGTGAAAATTTTGACAACTGAAACCCTGAAATGGTATACCTGATGCTACCTGCGACGTCATCAAATAATGCAACAAAAATGTAAATGTAAATTACTATTGAAAGAAAAAGCAAAATTTCTGTGCTACAAAATAATACTGTTAGAGAACAATGATGTGGATAAAATATTATAAGAGCATGTATTAAATGTCAATTTTCATATAAATGCCCAGATGATTTTTTTTAAAAATTAGGGGAAAGTAGACTTTAGACGATATTAGACAAGGCAATTATGTATGCAAAATTAGGAGACATGCATTCAAATTATTTCCTGTAATAAAAATTAGAATTCAACTTTCCATTGTAGATTGCACATGTTCTATCTCCGAACAAGGTGAAATACGTGCAATTTACTATGGAAAGTTGAATATTAATTATTATTACACGAAATAATTTGAACGCATGACTCTTAGCATGCAAGGTTGCATAGAAAATTGCATCGCATAAAATGGGCTTTAGGGACTTTTAGCTTAACAAACTTCTTTTATCTCATTGATCTTTTTTATTTGATTTTTTTGAGAAATCAGGAGAAAGAAAGTTTTCGCCAACTTTTCTACTCAAGGAAAGTAAGACATCAATTTTTGTAAAGATCAATTTACGCGAAGTACGAATAGTTTTTGATACAAATTAATTATTTCGTAAGAGCGAAATATGAACATTAGGCTAATACTTTTAATGTGAATATTAACATTTACGAAATTATTTTTTTCATTTTTAACTTTTACCATCGCTACTTACAATTTCGGGTACACTAATTGAACATTTACCTTTCTTGTTGTTAGTTAGTCATTGGTGCAGACCCTTTCATCTGAATGCCTAACTACCCTTCATATTGCAGCTTTGTATGAAAATGTACATATTCTGTTGGCTTGTATCAGTGTAATTGTTTAAAGAAAGTAACATGCTTTTACATCAGAATTTCACAACATTGATAATATATTGGTGATTAATACAATTTCTCAACAAACCAATTTTAAATGTTTTTCACTCACACAATTCATTTATCACCTTGCATAAAATTTTGATTAGTAGAGTTAGAACTAATCTTCATACGTAGGTTCCAATGCTTAGTATTTAACTGATAGACACCTTTATTTAGTTAGTTATTCAAATAAGTGTCGCAGGACAAGAAAAGACTAGCGCGTACATGTGAATAATTATAAGATATTATGTAAAGTTTGTACCTCTATTCGATTTACTCTCGTTGTACATTTTGACAAGTTATGCAAATAATGCTTGATAAAGCTTTCATTAAAAAAAAACAGCAGTAGCATCATGATTATAGAAGTTACAAAAAACATTAAACAGTAATCCCTTGTTCTAAGAAATTTTTTGCTGTTTACAGCATGCAGTATACTAAATACAATACAAGCGATGCATTATTAATTTTAGCTTTGCGTGATTTGAACCTGAAATATGAAATACTGATTCTAGTTTCCAAAAAGTTCATGTAACATCAATAATGCATATTTTTACATAACACGGGCAGCAGCATAATAATTGTACATTTATATATCTGAAGATAAAAGAATATTAAACACTATTTTGTAACAAATTATGTAAGATACTAAACGGTACCACAATAATATCTGCCTACCAGCTATAACATCATAGTATTAAACTACCATTACAAATTAGTAGAATTTTGTGGTGTTATGAAAAAACTTTATTGAATTTTGACTGGTTGAGTTTAAACTTGAATTACTAAATTTGAATTTAGTTTTATTTTTAGGCAACTAAGGCTAAAAATAAAAATAAAACTGTCGCGCGAGAGGCGTAGGTGTAAAGATGTAGAAAGGCAGAGTCCTGGCCGTACAGCTTTATATGTAACTTTTGAATAGTTCGTTATAGTTAGTCCTGATGAGACGATCCATGACCTCAGTGCTTTCTTTTCCCATATTATCTCTACTTTATTCATTAATAAAAGTTAAGGAGATTTTTCTCTTATTTTGATTTTTCGCCATGCCATTTTGATTTTTCTTTTTCCGTAATAAAAAAATATTTTTACTATCTATATTTGCAAGTAAGAAGGTAGTAATATTATGCATTTTGTAACTGAAAATTAAAAAGAAAAAATATGCTAATTAATTACTAATTTACTTTTTTACTTTTCAGCTCAACGACGGAAATTCAAAAGTTATTCTTCCTCTATGGCTTAAAAAATGCGAAGCCTCATTTACAAACACTCGTCTAATATTTTTTTTTTAATTACGTGATCCTTGATTAATTCAATTAAATATTAGACGAGTGTTTGTACACAAAGCTTTCCAAATTACTTTAAGTCATAGAGGAAGGTAGACTTAATCAATTTCTGTAGGGTTGGTTGTTTTAATTTCCTTTGCTGAGCTGAAAAGTAATAAGTTAAATTTACAATTAGTTAGCAGTCATCTTGTAATTCAGAGACGTACGCAGGGGGTGGGTCCTGGGGTCCGTACCCTCCCCCCGAAATCCCGACTTTTTTGTAAATGCAATCTACTTTTAGGGACAATTTTAGATTTTTTTATAAATTCTAGCCTCAAATTTTATTTGGACCCTCCGAAACGCTTTAGACCCCTCCCGAAATAAATTCCTGCGTACGTCCCTGTTGTAATTGCTTAATATATATATATATATATATATATTTGCAAAATTTCAATTACAAAGTTCATAATTATGTACTTTCTTACAATTATAAACGCTAGAAAATATGTTTTAATTACGGGAAAACAAAAAATCACAATGGTGGCAAATATTCTCTTAAAGCATATAAAAAACCAACTATTACGATAATTTAAATCCTTTACTGGAGTGGAGAGTTAATTTCATGAATCGTTGTTAAAAGTAACATAGGCGTACCAAGCTTTGCCATAACACCACAGAATTATTACATCCTATGAAGATTCTCAAATGTTGATTAAAGAATGCGTTTTAACTTAACATACTTAAAGAGCTTTTGGTACAATGGATTTGTTCATGGACAAAAATATCAACTGCTCGGCATGTTCAGGTGTAAGAGAGTGTCTGTTGTCTGTCACTACATTACCTCCACAACTAAATACTCTTTCACTAGGTACAATTGTGGCAGGAATGCTCAAATATTTTTTGCCAACTGTGCTAACCTGGGGAGTAGAGAAGAATGATTTTTCCACCAAGTAAGTGGATCTTCTTCCAATTCAGCGTTTCCAAGATTTAAGTACCTATTCATTTCAACGATTTCACTTTGTTCAACAGTACCTTGTTCAACTTTTTTCCGTTTCAAGTAACTTGCAAATCCTTTCTTCGGAACGTTTCTTTGAACACTACCAGAGTTATCTTTTATGGCAATATCTTTTAATTCTGCTAAAACAGCTGCCTTCACTACATCGACATCGTTTCCTGCTGGTTCAATTTTAAATCTTGGGTCGAAAAAGGAACAAATCTTAAGAAGGATTCTGGTTTCTTCCTTGGTGTCATACCTATCATGCAAGGGTTCTAAAATTACCTTTTTCATATGAACTTGAACATCTTTCAAAGCCAGTTTCAGTACCACTTCACTACCTTCTTCTTCTTCTTGAAAAGAATCATAACCAGACAAGTAAGTCTCGCTGGACGTAAGCATTTGTTCATCATCATCATCATCATCATCATCATCTGCTTGAAATTCACTTTTTACTTGCTCATAAAGAGGACGGATTGCTGAAGCTGTCACTGATTTTTCAGCAGACATATTGTCACTCAGCATTTGTAGGGGTAAAATTAGCGATAAAATCGTCTCTAGAAGCTTAACTTCTTTCTGTTGCAGAATGAGAGACCTATGTTTTGTCTGGGAAAGGAACTTGGCGAGTGCAGCCTGTTGTTCTATAACGAACTGAATCAATGGAATAAGAGACCACCACCTTGTCGGTGTCACTGATGGTATCATTTTATATGGTAGTCCTAAAGCTTCTTGTTCGTTTTGTAAAACCCGTTTCATTTTATGACTATGACTGATGATTCCCCTGATTCTTTTTATCTTCTCGATAACTCCACATGTGGGTTGTTCTTTAAAAGCGTTAGTTACTCCAATATTTAATGTGTGACCGAAACAATTCAAATGGCGGTAAGCACTTAATTCACCAATGGCTTTAACAATGTTAGATCCGTTGTCCGTTGTTACACAAGAAACCTTTTCCTGCGGTATTCCCCACAACTCCAGGCTGTAATTCAAGGCACTCAGAAGATTTGCTGCAGTGTGATCAACATCCAGAGAAGTACAGTTGAGGCAATAACTCTTCATTTCAAAGCTGCTGTTAATAAAGTGCGCGGTAACAGCCATAAACGGATGTTCGGAGGCCGACGTCCAACAGTCTGTTGTTAGCGCAACGTTATTAGCGTCTGCCAATTCAACTTTTAGTAATTCTGACGTTGCATTGTACAAAGCAGGTATTTTGGATTCAACAAAACACTTCCTGCCAGGTACGTGAAAATTAGGACATAACACTGACATTAGATGCTTGAAACCGTCTTTCTCAACTGCTGAATAAGGCATCATATCAATTGCAAGCCAATATGCAACAGCATTCCGATACTTTTCATTTGTTTTACTATCCGGAAGGCGAAAATGAGTGAGCTGTGTCTGTGTCTTCCCGGAAATGCTCATTGGTTCCGTTGAACGGAAAACGTTCTCCGGCTGAGCGCTGGAGGTTGAGGGAAGTACTATGTCACTGTAACAGAGAAAGAGAGGAGATGGAGTGAAATGTTTGCTTCCAGCATGACAGAGCTGAAAACTCACAGAATCATAACGCTCCAATTTGTATCTTTACACACACAGTAACCAGTTCTTGGATATTTGGATGGCCCAGAGCTAGAGGTGACTTAGCGCCATCAAGGAAGTTTGAATAAATGAGAGTTAAAGTTTATATATGCCATGCAGACTTTCATGTCAGTTTCGCCGCGTTGCAAATAGTGGGTTCTTGCCCACAGAATATATAATTCAAAATCCATTTCACTGCATAACTCAAAATGTCCCTCTGCGACGCGTAGTCACCTGTGTCACCGAGCCGTTTCATTTTAGTGTTAAATTGTAACGTAATCTTTACATCTTTGTGGAAAGCTTAATGGACTGTAAGTAGCATAGCGTGGGGAACAGAAACATTTATTCTTTCAATTACAACTCGCTTATTATTATAGGCTGTCCCTAAATTCGTGTATTCGTACCAAGAAATTAAACTAACACTAATTTTACCATTTTTCTGTAATATCTTCAAATCAGATAAAAATAGTCGAAAAGTGAAAAGCGGGTCACCTAGATAATATTATTTTGCATGCGATATCGTTACCACGAGTCACTTAATTTCTCTTGTTTCGCAGCCACTTAGAAGCCCCCAAACATATGGCAGGCCTACAAATGAGTTCAAAATGAAAGAAACTAAGTGACTCTTGGTAATGATATCATATGCAAAATAATATTGTCTAGGCGGCCCGCTTTTCACTTTTCGGTTATTTTATCTGTTTTGAAGATAATACAGAAAAACGGTAAAATTAGCGGTAGTTTAATTCCGCGGTACGAAGGGATCTTAAGTAGCCTTACAAAGAAATCAGCACGGCTGAAGTGAGAAATCTATCGTTTCTTGCTGTGTGGATGTGAAAATTCAGTGATACTCAGTTTTCATGAAACGGACTTGAACAGGTTTTCCAAAATTTACGAAGTTCCCAAATAACAAATTCAGTGATTTTGCTGTGGATATGTGCGTACCAGAGATGGAGTGGGTCAGTGGGTCAAGTTTTCTGAGTGGGTCAGTGGGTAGTGGGTCAACATCATGTAACCCACGGCGACCCACCGTGACCCACTGCGATCCACCACCCACCATGATCCACTGCGACCCACCACCAACCGTGACCCACTGCGACCCACCACACACCATGACCCACTGCGACCTACCGACTCAGTCTGATCTACCGACTCACTCTGCTCACTGCATTGTAAACAGTATCTTCTGAAGACTGGTAAATTTGTCTGCGTTTTACTTTCAAGACTTCCATTTCCCTTCCTTTTCCATTTGTTTCTGTCTACTTACCTGAGGTGAGTATAACTAAGTGAAAAAAGAACTTCAGGCACTTTTGGATATTGATATTCGTAATTGTAATAATACAAATAGGACTTATACTACTACTTGGCTTTCGAGGCCTGTGAGTCGAGCTAACTACTGAAAAAAAATACATTTTTAAATCACTGCTATATATAAATTATTATATAAAAAATGAATGTAACTGTGTGTGCCTGATCATCACGGCAAATTGCAAAGTCAAATGAAATGACTTTTGGTATATAGTTAGGCCTTAATCCAAACTGGGATGTTATATCCCTTTGATTATAATACATATCAAAAGAAGGTAGTGGGGATCCGAATTTTTTCGAAAAAAAAAAATTATCTCGCAAGCCGTTAAAATTACGGAACTGAAATTCAGTGTATTAGCTCTTTAATAATAAAAAAGAATGTGTCCTAGAATTTTTTAAAATTCTCCTTTATGGGGCGGGGGACTTTCTATATATGGAAAATTGATAGTTAGTTGGTTTGTAAAAATGATCGAAAACGATCGATATTAGTTGAGGTAATATTCAGAAACAAAAAATACAGTGCTTCGCTTCATATATCCATGCTTTCTACTATAACAATTGCTGAAGCTTGTTTATTATATGGAGCGTTTACAGCACAGGGCAATCAACTCATAAAGTTGTGAGAAAAATAGACATGAAATTTGTACTGTAAGCTTAATTACACGGAAATTTTAAGTTTGGATTGTACGCATATGTAAAATTGTACATTTTTTCCCTTTACGTTGGTCTGCTTACCTTGATTTGGGACTTTCAAATTTCATCCTTTTTTCCACTGAAAAGTATCGATAATTCAACAAGGAAATAATTATACTATGATAATTTAATTGAAATTCATCGTAATTTGGCCCATGACAAACAGCAGTGTGGTAATTGAAGGGGAAGAAGGGGGAAATTAACAGGCACCTCTGAACACTTCCCAGGAACCTCTTTCCCTTTTGCTTTCTAGGGGGAGGGAACTTGGTAATGTCATCAAAACTTCATGTGTAATTACAAAAATTAAATTTATAAAAAAATAAGAAATCATCAGTTTATCAGGCTTTAATTGATAATTTATGCACATGATTCCCTATCGAAGGTGTGGTAGATGAAGTTTCTGTTCTCCATGAGTCGACATTGCCAACTGACATGGTCAATATGGAAAAGATGCTGTATGGCGATAGAGAGATGATATTACTTGCTGAATATTTCAGAACTGACCGACAAGCAGATTGTCGATGAGGAGTTGCAGAAATAGAAGTAGTATCAATTTCCACGACAGAGTGCGAACGGGGATTTTCCCTTATGAATTTACAGATGACTGATATTAGAAATAGACTAAGTGCTCAAACATTGTCTAACTTGTTGTTCACCAATATTGATGGCCCACTGTTAGATAAGCTCAAAGTAGACGAGCTAATTATTTTTTGGCTGAAGGATGGACATCATTCCGCAGCGGATGATTTACCACGAAAAAATTCTGGAGGACAACAGGAAAGAAACCCGATTTCGGATTTGTTTTAAGGTGGCAAATTACGAGTTATGGAAAATGTATACTTGTATTACTAATGGCTTATTTGTGTTATTCAACTTTGTACCTAATTTTTAATAAGTCTATTCTTTGCTTTTTATAAACTAGAAGGTAATCTACTTTGAAAATGAAATGAAATCTTTAAGTTTTACGTCTTACAGTTAAGCCGGTTAGGCTAAAGGAGATGGTGATGATGAGAAATGAATGAAATGGTGGAATGAAGAAAGTGGGAGGAAACGGGAGAATCCCGAGAAAACTCACGAGCACGGTGTTTGTCCATCACAAATTCCACACGATGCGAGCTAAGATCGAACCAGGAACCTCAAGCACCGGAGGTGAACGCTATACCACTGAGACACCGCGCCCCCATAAACTACTTTGAATAAATATTCATAACAATTGCAATTATGCATTTTGTAACTTACTTTAACTTGGTGTTCTGGTGAAATTACGATTATATTTTATGGAGATGTTCTCACAGATTGTACCCGAGATCCTTTAATAGCTATGAAAAACTGATTTTTCAAGTCTTTTGTGAGAAAAATACTGTGAACTGAGGAATCATAACCTTTTCCATATTGTACAGGGGTATTTTCCTGCGAATAGAAATTTCTTTTGAAATGAGTTGAGAAATTAACACTTGCAAGAATACTCTCCTAATATAATATTTTAGGCACACACTAATTTCCTCTCACCTCGATTTTCTTCAATTTTCACACTGACAAACACTACCATTTTATATCGTAAAGGTCAGATCAACCGTTATTGTAACAGGGTGGGGCTTGAGCGATTGACCCTAGAAATTTGAACTCTGATTAGTGACTTTTTTTTTTTACAAGTGTAAACTCTTTAGTCAGTAAAGAGGCCATGATGAATCACGTGTCAGAGTTGATGATGAATTTGGTGAGAGTAGGTCACAGTATATGATAATGGTTCATGGTGGGTGGTGGGTCAGAGTGGGTCACGGTGGGTCGTGGGTCACAGTGGGTCATGGTGGGTGGTGATTCAAGTTTTGATTGACCCACGCAAACTCTGGTGCGTACCACTATAAACCCATCTCTTTCTGTCCTAGTGTGTCTCAGCTGTGACATGCTACTTTATATTGAAAATGAGCTTTTTGCTCACACACCTAGGTGTTTACGTTCCTTTTTTCATTATTGTTATTATTATTATTATTATTATTATTATTATTATTATTATTATTATTATTATTATTATTATTATTATTATTATTATTATTATTATAATAATAAACTAGCAGCGTTCACCCCGCTTCGCTGCGGTCACCCCGGAACGCAATAAACTTTGTTACTTAGATAATTTTTACTTTTTCGCTTTCAAGTGATATGATAAAAACCATAGAAGATTGCAGTAAATGTTAACATTATATCGCCTGTCATTTATGTTAACCCGCCCCGCTTCGCTGCGGTCACCCCCGAACGCAATAAACTTTGTTACTTAGATAATTTTTACTTTTTCGCTTTCAAGTGATATGATAAAAACCATTATAACGCCTGTCATGTATGTTAACCCGCCGAGTGACACGGTCATGCGGGTTGCATATAAATACGTTTATTTTTATACCTATGATGAACTAACAAAGGATTTGTACGTAATGGACACCTGAATGGTCAATTATCTCAAGACACTGGTAATTGAAAATTAAAGTGATATGATAAAAACCATCTAGGGTCCAAATCCTAATAACCCCCCAAAAATAAAAGAAATTGGTTCAGCCGTATTAGCGTGATGAGCGGACAAAGGATTTGTACGTTCTCTTTTATATATATAGAAGATTATTGACTCTTGAATGACGATTGTCTGAAAGTTGAACAAATGCTTTTTTCATGTAAACATAGGTGCCCAAATATAGGTAAACTTAGTAAAGGGCAGGAGTTCCACTTCAATTATTTTCTAGTATCTTTCTTGACTCTTTTATCCACTTTCACGAGAACCTGTAAGTTGATTATTGACTCTTAATTGACAATGTGTGAAATAAAAATTTGCAGTTTGTTGTTTGGAAATATAAATTGATCAGTAAAAATAACGTGAAACAGTAAGGGCTCTTTTAGAAACGACCGCTTTATACAAACAGTTTGAAAAAAAAAAAAAAAAAAAAAAAAATAATAATAATAATAATAATAATAATAATATGAACCTTCAAAAGAGTAATCTGGTCACCTTATGTAAAACATATGAAATTTTACCTGTGTTCCGCTGTTTCTGCTTCTTCCTCGTGCCGTGGATCATCTTCCGCAGTCTTCAGTCTTTCTTGGCTCCATATTATTGGATGACGCCTTTTTAAGTGCGCAATCATGCAGGTTGTACTGCCACCTTTTATAGGAACAACAGCCGTGCAATTAATAACTGTACACCGTACTTCAGCCTTCCCTTCTATTCGTTTAAAGTACTTCCACGTATAAGATTTCATTCTGCTTCTGTTTTGTTGACTGTACTACGAAACCTCCAACTCGTTGTGAAAAGTCTATTACTGCTGGAGAGACTGCGACAGAGTCTAAAAATTCGGGACAGTACCAAACAATGAAAAGAGTTTGCGAATTCGGGTAAGTCCCGAACAACGGAAGAGATCGGGTGAGTACTTCAGAAGTGGTGTACTAGAGCGCACGTGTACATATGAAAAGCATTCATTACAAGAACGTTGAAATTGGAAGTAGATTGGACACCGGTGACTCAGAGGAGTTCCTCTCCTGTGTATCACTAAAGCATTCACGTGCCTGTGGCTAGGCGTTGATAAGGGTATAACTTACGCTAGGTGTGGTCCAATCCAATGACGGTCTGCCAATTCCATACTCATGTGTTGAACACATACGCTTGTAAGCGTCTACAATTCGGGAAACTACCGATTCACATAGACCTACCAAACATTAAAAACAAGCTCACAAGTCAAGCTTTGATTTTGGCGCGATAAATTCGGTGCTTTGGGTACGTCATGTAAATTCGCTTTTATCCCTTGTAGGGTATTATTTCAGATTGTTTAATACAAAAGCGTCTTATTTTCAAAAGGACACTGCTTCATAGCGTATGCTATGCTATGGCATACTGAAATGCCACGAAAACTATATTCTAGTGTTCACGTCATGTTACATATGCACATCAAGCTTTAGTCAACGAAATGATCTATTTGTTCACAAAACGGAAACACCTGACTTAGCAAAATAATATTCTGTGCACTATAGCAGATTATCACAAATTAAAATGCCAAGCCATCAACCAACTATCAAGAAAAAAAAATCTAGCAACAAAGCACGGACGTCGGTGGGTTGGGAATCATGTTCCTCTTTAGATTATTGACAAATAATTTCTACTTCCCTCCCAGTAAGCAGGGGTGTGGGGCCACCGGAAATACTGGTCAATTTTTTTTTCAAATATTTCAGACTATCCTATCCCTTTAATTACTGAAAATCGTATTTTCTTTTAAATGATTCTCTGCCCCTTCTTCAGGTACTTATACTTAACAATGGCCATACATCAAAAGATATGCAGTTCAGTTTCTTGTTAGGGTTGCCTCGTATAAATGGAAAAGGTACAGTCGGTATTCATTTAAAAAAGAATATACAAAGTGGTTTATAAAAAAGGTGTTTCTTGGAAGATAAACCAAACTAAAGGGAAGAACTAGCTCGAATTTCTATGTTCCGATTTCTGCAACAAAATCACGGAATTTACACTGAATCACTTATGATTGAGACTTTATGGATAACCAGACCAAGTTCCAAATCTTATGCGCAATCGTTCACAGTGAACGGATCTAGAGAATGAAACAAACCAGTTGCCGTGGACCAAAACTCCTTCCTTCAGCACAGTGGAATCAATATCCTGTTTCAAAGCTAAGCTTTGCGCACACCTCTCAGTTCGGGGTAACAGCAAAAATTATTTTTTCAATAAGAAGTTCCGGAACGTTACGAAATTCCGAAACGTCTTGAAACTGTGATCTGATTCCGGAATTGGAATTTCCGTTCCGAAAAATTCCGGAATTAGGAACAGCCCTAATACAAAGGTACGTTTTGAAAAATTAACCAAACTAAAGGAAAGAAATAGCTCGAATTTCTAGGATCCAATTTCTGCACCAAAATCACGGGATTTATACTGAATCACTTATGATTGAGACTTTAAGGATAACCAGACAAAGTTCCAAATCTTATGAGCAATCGTTCACAGTGAACGGATCTAGAGAATGAAACAAACCAGTTGCCGTGGACCAAAACTCCTTCCTTCAGCACAGCGGAATCAATATCCAGTTTCAAAACTAAGCTTTGCGCACACCTCTCAGTTCGGGGTAACAGGAAAAATTATTTTTTCAATAAGAAGTTCCGGAATGTTTCGAAATTCCGGAATGTTCTGAAATTCCGGAATGTTTCGAAATTCCGGAATGTTTCGAAATTCCGGAATGTTCCGAAATTCCGGAACGTTTCGAAATTCCGGAATGTTCCGAAATTCCGGAACGTTTCGAAATTCCGGAATGTTCCGAAATTCCGGAATTCCGGAACGTCTTGAAACTGTGTTCCGATTCCGGAATTGGAATTTCCGGTCCGAAAAATTCCGGAATTCCGGAATTAGGAACAGCCCTAGATCGTAGTCCCCCTTGTGAATTTAAAAGCAAAATAGTTTAAAAAAAATTGAAGTTTTAAAAAAAGAAAAAGAAAACAAGTTAAAGAATAGAAGTAAAAAGTAAACTCATCATAAGTGAGCAAATAAGCATTATCTGTTATAAACAGCTGTCTAGTCACTTTCCGTTTCCCGTTCTAAAAAGTAAAGCAGAATTTATAAAGAAAGGGAAGTTGAGTATTTCAAGTTCAAAGGAAGTTAAATGAAGATATTGAAATAATAATAAGTCTCATAATACGTAAAAATTTGACGTAGCATTTCCGAGGGAAGTAGCTATCAGTGATTAAATTCCTACTATATCAGAGGAAATAGGTTGATTACCCACTGCCCTGGTTTAAGAGGCCACTGACTTGAAAGAAAAACAGATTTATTATCAAAAATGAGTTTCGCGCAGAAAATAAAAGAAAAGCTATTAGATTTAGGGCAATCTCATTGTCCTAAGACGCCCACGGGCAAGCACCGTTATATTTTAGATCGGTGGAATAATTATTATTGTATTGAGTGCAATAAAATAAAAGTCCACGGGCATTCTCCTCCTGAATTTGGCCGTTGGAAAAAGAATCCATTACCGAGATACTTGGATACCTGGAGTCAGCCGAGATATCGTGAACCAACGACCGCTAGTCCGCAAACTCCAGACGCTCCGGCGAGTGGCTGCGATCTAACGCCGCTGGCCGCGTCTAGCCCTATCCCGACTAGAAATGATATAGAAATACAAAGTGCTGGTTCAAGTGAAAAACCAACGCCAGCTCCTAGGACGATCTATGTAAATTCAGATACGGACGAGACCCCACCGGGGGTAGATCCAAAAACTCTAGTGAATGAAGTAAACTTAAAAGATGAACTAGAGATAGCCGAACTAATAACTGCAGGTCAGGAATGCCCTCAGGCAACAATTGAGATAGAAACAACAGCAGGGGTAATCCCTGAAGTCCCCTCGAACCAAAGTCCCTTATATAATAATAAGTTAGCTGATAAGGAAAATAGACTAAGTAATTTAGTGTTAAGTGCAGGATATGAGTGTATCAAAAGGCCCAGATAGCCCAGTAGCGCTATATTTTCCTATTAAATATGAACTGTCAGATCTTAGAACGCCGTTAGAAATGCAAAGACCCACCTTTCAATCTTTTTATGCTGGTAGTAGTGATGAAACGGTTTATGCCGAGATCGGTCCTAGAACTATGTTTGCTAACTTAGATAGTGAATCACGAATATCAATGAATAAAGAGCCAATTTACGAAAATATTGGTCTCGAACCCAAGGCTTTCACGAATAAAGAGCCAATTTATGCAAATATAGGAACCGAACCAAGGGAAACGAAAATTGAGAACCCTGACGAGGATAATGAAAATGAATCGCGCTCTTGGTCACAATCTAACGATGAAGCGTTAATAGACCAGATTAAGCATTCATTACAAACAGAACTATCCCCGGCAGTATGAAACTTAATTCGACCTTTAACTAAACAACTACGGAACAAGAAAGTACAGGTCACAGTTGTTCGTCGCCAAGGTGACGACGACGAGAAGTTAGGTATTTTATTTCAAGCTGACCCCTCAGCCCCCTTTGAAGATTTATTACCTGAGGAAAATGTAGTCGGAAATTTTGATATGGAAATACAGACCGACGATTTTCAAAAGAAAGATGTTAGCATTCAGACCGAATATAAGTTTCCTAAAATGATCAGGATTGATACAGATCGTGAACTTGAGGTTCTTCGGACAACAGCTACTCAAACCAATCCTGTCATGTTTGAAGATAGCCATACCCTCCAAGAGAAACTGCAATATTTGGACAGTATAGATAACATCCTCAGTGTAGTTAGTAAAGTTAGGTGGTCAAACGGAGATATTAGTAGTGCCGATTCAGATGGGGGTGAATCTTTGAAAGACGATTGGTTAGGATACGAACTACAGAAATTACAAAACGAAGAAATAGCGCAAATACAAAACGACAAACCGGAGTCTCCTCCTGCGTCATTCCTGGAGGATGAGTCAAAACCTTCATGGAACTCCGAAGAAGAACTCCGATATGACCATTGGGATCCTCCCACGGTCTCTACTCCCCGAGCAGCGAACCAAGACCCTCCCCCAGAGGACGCTGACCAGAGAAATGACCTCGTCGCCCCTGCTCCAATTGAGAGGAGGTTAGGCGAAGAGAAGAAAAGTGATGATGCTTTTCCCTCAGTTTGCTCTGACGACCAGAAGCAAATTGAAGAGGAAGAAAAAGAAAATAACGATTCCTGGTCTGAAAGTAGAATAAACGAAAACATTGGTAAAATCTTTGATTATGCGGAATTTGGTGCGTCTGTAATTTGTTTAGATGAAGTAGAAAATAGAGACGATCCCTCAACCTCTCCAACCCAAAGTGAATCTAACAAACAAACTGATAGTGTTAAGAATAGTGGTTTACAACCTTCAGCTAGTGCTAGTTCTAAATTTAGTTCCTATAATGAAACTGGTGAATCACCTGCGACCAAAGAAATGAAAAAGTACCAACAAGAGGAAAAGTTAGAACCCTTACAGATAGTGTTTGTTTCGCCACCTAGTAGCGTAATTACACCCACGACCCCAGTGGAGAAATTAGAGTCTAGCGAAGGGAAAAAGACAGAAAAATTAGTACTCAGCGAACATTATAGATATTATACATCAGAATTTAGTTCAGAACAAACCTCTGAGTTAGAAAATAGAAGCGTATCTGATACCGACTATAGGTCCGTCTCTGAAAATTTCAACACCTCGGCTTCTTTATACAGGTCCTTAGATCTGAAAGATGAGCCCGTCTCACATTCATCAAGTGACGATAAGACCTCTCATAAGCAAAAATCAAATTTTTCGTCCTTTCTAAAAGTAGATCCTGAGAATAAGCCTCGTATAAATTTAAAATCTGAGCAAGAAATTAAAACTAGTCCGGTTACCGAGCCAACTATACCATATAGTTTTGAGAAACCTAAATTTACGGATACAGTAGTAACAGGCAAAGTTAGCAACCCTCCTCCCGAGGGTGACAATCAAAATTCTACTATTGGTGCTAAACCACAAGTATTCAAGATCTATCCAAATGTTGAAATCCCCTCCTTCTCTGGCAATAGACATGAGTGTGTGGAACTTTTCCTACAAGAATATGAATTAGTGGCTAGCATATACGAATGGTCAACCCTAGAGATAGTAAATTACCTTCCTTACTGTCTGAAAGGGGAAGCTTTCTCCTTCTATTTAGTAGACCTAGCAAACATTTTACCTTTAAACTATAACGAGATGAAGGAAAAACTTAAAAAGGCTTTCCCTAGTATTGAGTATACTGCAAGATTAGAATATGACGTTGATACAAGAAAACAACAACCCAATGAAAGTACCTTAGCGTTTATTTATAAGTTAATAAAGGATTTGAAATTCTTGCGAGGTTGGGTTAATGAAAGTGAATTGATGAGTAAACTTAGAATGAGTTTGTTGCCAGACATCCTAAATAAGCTGATGCTTGAAGTGGATGATGGCGATAATCTCGAACAGTGCCTTCAATATCTTAGAAAATTTCACACAGCACAAAGATTAGTTAGTCAGAGAATTAGCCATGGCGTAATATGGGAAAATGACCGCTTGGACTGGTCATGCATTAAAGAACAACACCAACCTGGATTTGTACAAATTAGTTCTTGTTACTCAGACGAAGTAGTAGCAGAACCGGGTTACAAAACGTATAGGAACAATCACCAAAATACCTATGGCCTCGGCCATGGGCAGGCACAGCTTTGTACAGTCAAGATAAAAATAGGAGACCGCTGGGCGCAAGCTCTTATAGACACAGGCTCTGAAATTTCGCTGGCTTCGAAAACCCTTTTACCCCCAAGATTCCCACTAACTGAAAGACTGAAGGGTTATGTAAAGCTTCGTGGCGTAGGTGCCCAGCCCACAGATTACATTCCTGTGGTGAGAATAGCGTGTTGTTTCAAGGATCACTTGAAAACAACCAAACGAAGATTTCTAGACGTAGCTATAGTTGATCCACAGTTTTGCGCCTATGACGTTATTTTAGGGATAGATTTCCTGCACAAGTATGTCACAACCATTCATTCCAAATACTTGGAACTAGCAGATAAAGACGGGAATCACGTTGAAGACCTATGGTTTACAATCCCAAAAAGTACATATGGGTATCGTCAAGGTGTGATTCATACCTTAGATTTAAGACATGTTGAACGATACCCACCATCAGTAGGAAAAAGATCGTTTAACGATTCCCAATCAATACAGAACGATTATGCTAGACAAACGGCTTTCTCTATCCCCCCTCATAGAAACAAACCAATTTATAGGAAACGGAACCTCCCAGTTAGGAGTAAGGATCCGTCTCCAAAATTGGTCACCGGAAATCATATAAGTCCCGTCGTTAGTGTACCTGATAAGAGACAAAAACTCTATAATGAAGAAATTACATCTCGCGTATTCGTGTGTTCCAGGGAAGCTACAAAATTTCCCTCGGAGCGTACGAATAAAACGAATAGAAAAGTCAATAGACGTAGAAAGGCAAGACGTAAACGAACTAAGAAAAGCAGGGTATCTTCCAGTGCTCCTGAGCTGGAACCTACCAATTCGCCTGACCTAGAAAAAGAGGAAAAGAAGCTATGCAGTCTTGACCCTCAACCAGGCCCTAGTGGAACTTTGGCAGTTAGTTCTACAGAAAGTTCGGATACAGAGATTATTCCTAGAAAGAAAAAGAATGCGCCTTATGTGACAAGATATAACAAAAAGAACCAACACTCTGTAAAGCCACCCCTGGCCTCCCAGGCGCCTCATGTGCCTGTAGAGGAAAAATCAAATAGAGGGCAGTTAGAAACATTAGAAAAACGTTTGACAACGCAAGGAAGGGTAAATGACCCAGCAACCCTCCCTGATCTAGTGAGTTCTGCTCAGGATCATAGTAAGAAAGAGGTCGTGCCCGACCCCTTGGAATTAAGCGACGAAATTTTTGATATCTATCCGGACACTACCTACAAAGTACACCTTCCAGCAAATGTCCGCGTGCCGTCCAAGGCTTCATATGACATAGAAATTACCGCACCAACCGGGAACGTGCATATTTGGGAATTCTTACCGTCCAAAGGAATTCGATATTGGCACTCCTGTTTGATCCCAAGAGGTCCAGTTTTTACTGACAACGGAAATATTACTCTGACTATTTTTAATAGTTCAGATCGAACCAGATCCTTGTCTAAAAACCTTTATTTAGGGAAACTTGTTCCCCAGGTCGAGTCCTTAAATGACAAAACGGATAATAACGTACAGGCCGTTAATCAGATCATACACCTTACTAACAAAGATGAAACAGATTACGTGGAAGTCCCTGAACAACCCCAGAAAGTCCCCCAAACAAAGTAAGAATTAGCTCAAGCACTAAATATTGGCCCAAACTTAAACCCAGAAGAAAGAAACCAATTGCTGGACTTATTGATGGAATTTAGGGACGTTGTAGCCTGGGACAAGTCTCGTCTGACTGCGGCTACCGATAAATTTATGTGCCCCTTAGAGGTCATTACAGATATACCTGTTTCTCACCCCCCTTATAGAGAAACCCCAAAACAGAGAGAGATAGTCACGGCAGAGATCCAGAGAATGTTAGATAGCAATATTATCCGAGGAAGTCAAAGCCCATATTCTGCACCAATTGTGATAGTACCTAAAAAGGATGGCTCCCCGCGCATATGTACAGATTTTAGGGGATTAAACAAGATATTAAGGCCCAACTATACGCCAGTGCCGCGTATAGATGAGATACTAGCGTTTCTGAATGGTACCAAGTACATAAATACTTTGGACATGCAAAGTGGTTATAATCAATTATTAATCAGTCAGTGTGATATAGAGAAGACTGCATTCATCTGCAGCCGTGGAAAATTCGAATTCTTGAGACTACCATTCGGCCTAAGCACGGCCCCGGCCCTTTTTCAAAATATGATGAATGTTATATTTGGTGACATTATGTGGAAATATGTAATCTGTTATTTAGACGATTTGGTTTGTCCTAGTCCTTCTTTCCCAGATTTAATAGAAAGAACGAGAATTATTTTATCTCGACTCAGGGAGGCCAACTTAAAACTCAACCCTAAGAAATGTTACTTTGGATACGAAGAAGCCTCTGTGCTTGGTCACATCGTCGGTAGACGAGGAATTTGTGTAGATCCCGCAAAAACGGAAGCTATAGCAAAGGTACCATACCCTACTACAGTTAAAGAAATACGTAGTTTTATTGGACTTTGTTCATTTTACAGAGCTTTTGTCCAAGGATTTTCTTCTATTGCAAAACCACTCATTTCGTTGACTAAAAAGAACGCCAAATTCGAATTTGGAGAAACTGAGAAACAAGCATGGGATACTTTGAAATCTTGTCTTATATATGCTCCTGTCCTTGCCCACTTTGACCCAAATCAGGACGCCATAGTCTATTCGGATGCTTGTCGAGACGGAATAGGTGGATACGTTGCACAAATTAAAGAAGATAACAAAGAACATCCAATAGCTTATTTTTCGAAATCTTTGTCCCCAGCGGAGCTCAACTACTCCACGGTTGAGCTTGAAGCGCTAGGAGTTACTAAGACAATTTTGCATTTCCACTTTCTATTGGCAGACCGTCCCTTTATTGTGCGGACCGATCCGCACGGCATATGTTACCTCAGAAATAATAAGATGCTAAATTCTCGTTTCATGCGTTGGGCAATTCGTTTGCAACCCTATCAATTCACAATCGAACACGTCAAAGGCCGCAATAACGTGACCGCCGATTTTTTGTCAAGATGTCCGCTAAAGGATGAGTTACCCTCTAAATTTGGTCAAGAAGAAGATTGTGCAGACGTGTGCAACCTGTGTTATGTCCCAAAATAGATATCAAAACAATGCAAAAAGAGGACGATAAAATTAGAGAACTAATACAAAAGAAGAAAGATAACCCCACTGATCGTGCTTTAAAACCCTATGTTGTAGTTGACGATGTGTTATATCGAGTCATGAACAATGATAAGAAACTAGTATACCGGAAAAGGCTATCTCCGACATATTACAAGAGGCCCATTCGTCTCCGCTATGTGGAGGCCATACGGGATTTTCTCGCACTTACTCTAAAGTAAACGAACGTTACTATTTTCCGAACATGGGGAAAATAGTTAAGGAATACGTGCGCTCTTGTGACGAATGTCAGAGGGTGAACATCCCTAGAGAAAAGAAACAAGTTTTTCTTCATCCCTTACCTGTAAAAGAGGAATTGTTTTTCCGCTGGAGTTTAGATATTTTTGGCCCGCTACATAGTAGCGCAGGCTACAGTTATATCCTGGTTATGATAGAATATCTAAGCCATTTCGCAATACTGGTACCGCTACGAAATATGAAAGCTCCGACAGTGGCTAGAGCCATGTTGGACGAGTTAATCACGCGTTTTGGCCCCCCCCCAAAAGAGATACTAACGGATAGAGGTACAAATTTTCTCTCGGCGATAATGACCGAACTAAATGACTTATTTGACATTAAACATGTTCGAACTGCAGCATTTAAACCGTCAACGAACGGACTGTGTGAGCAATTCAACTCTGTCATTGCAAATTTCCTAACTAAGTACACGGCTAAACAGCCTACTAAGTGGGCGGAATATGTCCGCTTGTGTGCATATGCCTATAATATATCAACCTCCCCTATTAGGAAATACTCTCCATATGAGATTGTCTTTGGTCAAAAGGCAAGATTTCCCACTCAGTTGGATACCCAGTATCAATTCACGAAAATACAGGAGCATCAGAAACAATTAAAGTTAATCCGTAAACTAGCCCAGCAGGCTATGACGCATGCACAGCAGCAGACTAAGTTACGAGTCGATCGTACTAGACAACCTATTAAACTAAAAGTTGGTGACTTAGCATTGTGTAGAGATTATCTACCTAAGAAGGATATTTCTCCTAAGTTGACACCCAAGTTTATGGGGCCGTATTACTTAAGGAGTATTTCTCCCACAAATGCCTGTAAAATTGAACTAGTAGCAAACCCTAACCACACTCAGATTGTTACTATAGAAAGGTTAAAGAAGTATTTCCCCCGAGATAACTCACGCGAGCTGGAAGTTTCTAGCGATAGTGAGGACGAGGAATGTTAAGCGTAACATATGGGTCGCTCATGAGACCTAGTCGCATCAATTTAGACAAATTAAAAAAAAGGGAAAACTTGGTGTATATTAACTAGTGAGTGTGTCGAGGGTCTCATATAGCTCATAGACCTCTAAAAAAGTGGAGTACACGTAGTCAAACATGACCTCTGGCATACCGGAACACTTGCATACAGGGCTATAGATAGAGCCAAGCTACGTTGTGGAATTGTAAACAACAAAAAACTATTTTCGTAAACTCTTCAACAGTCAGAAACAAAAAGTTACTTCCTGGGATCCATTCCCCCCTCTCCCTTCGATGCTGTACAAGGCATTAGATACCCATGGTCTACTATGGGAATAGGCATTCATCTTAGTCGGCGGCGCTAAAAATTGAATAGAGGAGCAAATAAGTCATTTTTAGAATCAGGGCCCTACCTTAACTACCATACCACGGAAAAAGTTAGACGCGTCAGAAGAAAGGTTATGTCGAGTTGATACCTAAAGGAATGGTTTGCCAACATATTGGGGCGGATAATTTTTTTCCCTTTGTGTGAATGTTGCCGGCAACGAATGGGTTACACTTCTTCTTCTCCTATAAGACTCCCAATATGCTGTCAAACACAGAAAACCTATAAGGAAAACAGGTGTCGACGTAGCTGAAAAGAGAAAATGTTGTCAGTGATCACAAACAATTATATGCACGATTGTATCTTAATGGTATACTCAACTCTGCCTTTAAGTATACGTCGTTACAGCTGCAGACTCCTCATTCACAGTACAGGAATCCATCCGCTGCCGCCGCCTGATTATTTTACTTCTTTCTCTCAAGAAACTCGCCGCTCTCCCTCTTTGTGTCTAGGAAAGCATTAACCTGGAAAATAAAGCACAGTCAATATTGCCTGTTCTGGGTTGTTCCGTTACTACCTTATGCCTACTTATGATACACGTGTGCTGACGTGTCGTTTTCTTGTGACCCTGGTTATCTACCTGTTTAAAAAAAACAGAAAAGGGAAGCTGGATTCCCCCCACCAGATATTCACATAGGTTACTCCACACAATGCCTACCCCATTTGTTTTTCCTTGAGCAATTATTATTTTTTCGCGTAGTTCGGGCGGGAAGCATATTGGTTAAATTTTAAAAAAAATAAAATAAAATAGAAAACGAAATAAGGAGAAATACGCCTTAGTCTTTGACATGTTGTTCTCTGCTGCTGCTGTGGACTTCGTATCCATAGATATGAGTGAAAGTTTCCTGCGACCCCTTCTGGGTGAACACAAGTGACCTTATGCTGCTGTAAAAAAATGACCAATCTCTTAGCGATGGCCAATCTATTGGCAAACTACGGCAATGTACTAGCATACTGCGCATATTGTACATAATGCATTTACAATTATATATGTATCGGCTATTCATTTTCTTAAAAGAATGTAAATAGCTACTTGTGTACTATACTTGCTACATTTAGTCAGTAAGATTACATTACCTTTAAGTTATGTTCAGTTCATGTTGAATTATGATCAAGTATTAACAGTGATGCTCATTTTAGAATAATGTTTTCAGTGATGTTTATCAAAATACTAGATAGTATCATATCGTATCATTATTTCATTGTGGCAAGATAAACTTAGGTTAGTGTTAAGATTACTAGATGTATTTCGTAAGAATATTGGGGGTAGATCGAGCCCCTCCATTTTTTTCTGTCCTCCCATCATTGGGTAATGGGCTAGAACCCGCTTAATGTCACTAACTTGATCGCCATGTTATGTACAGTAACGGTTACAAAAATGACATCATTGTGGGCTATAGTAACATCCTAGATGTTGCTCTACCACTACACCACTATACTCGTGTTTCTCAATCATCCCTGTGTAACTGCCTTCATACAAGTTAAAATCTTCGCTTGGTTCGATTAAAAGGCACATAACGCTGAGAATACAACGCAGAGTGGTATTAAATCACGCTATCACTTGTGCATTAAAATAATAATAATAATAATAATAATAATAATAATAAAACATTGGAAGCGAATCATTACGTATACAACATGTCGTAATGAGGTTCAATACTCGAATAATAGAATCTTTCATAATTTTCAGGACACATATTAAGGATACTCGAGCTCTGTCAACTTGTTTTTAATGAATCTAGTATAAAATAACTTAATTCTATTCAGAATTACACTTATGATTATGCCCGTCAAAAGATTTAAAACTACAAGTCAGGAGACTTTCAAAATTAGGTGGCCCCCTCCATAAGCGGCCCTGTTTAATAGGTGGAAACGCTGCTTCAGAACAGCGCATGGCGCACACGAACTTTAGAATATAAATATAAGAACGTGACAGTATTTATAACTTTGAGTGAAATAAAATGTCAAAATAAACAAACAAAAGGGTATTCTTTAACAACTAAAAGTTAATCGAATAGCATTTTGTTTTGATGCAAATATTTATAATGTTCACAGATACTTCCTCAACACTCGTCTTTCATTCAGCGTTAAAACTAAAAGCAAATCACCTCTTATCGGGTGACGGAAGTGAGTCCAGCTGTTAACAAGGACTCAGGATGTTGTTGCGTGTAGCGTCTATACACACCAACATTTATAACGGGAACATAGATAAATAAAAACAAAAAAAATAGGGAAATGACATCACAATGAAATGAATAATAATAATAATGTTGCCCCATAAATCATCACGATTGGGATACACCATAATCTCAGATAAGCAATTGATTCTTAACGATTCCTGGTTCGATCCCCCGATGGATCATTTCATTTATCCTATATCTAAATTATCGCTCCGCACGAGCGCAAGTCATATTTGAATTGGTTATGTAAAAGTAGGTTAGAATCAAATACTTTCAATAGACACTTAGTTTACCACATATCATCACTAGGGGTCCCGAGTTCGAGATCCGGAGTATTCCTGTCAAATTAATTGCGTTGTAAAAAAAATGATCTCAATTATCAGTGATTATTGGCAGTTACGCAATTGTATCTATCTTTGAAAGACAACTGATAAGTCAGAGATCGAGTCCCGACTCACGCACTTTTTGTATGAGTGACACACACTAAACCACGTTTTTGTTTTTCCTTAGGGAAACACTTACTAAATTCACAGGTAATGCAAAACGCACTTCTTATAATCACTGTATTTAACTATGACTTTGGTCACTATCTTTCCTTGTGGTTTTCACTTATTTCAGTGATAATGAAAATCGGTATGGGACACTCCCAGGATCCGAACGGTGATTTCGTTGCACACCACGAGTTCAGCACTAAACTGTGTTAACACTCACTAGTAAAACAAACTGGTAACTTGACGTGAAGAAATGGAAAACACATGTTTCAAAAATAACACACTAACAATTTAAGGGGATAGTACTTACCCTGTAACAGGAGACCTCCCCTTAGTGTCTTTGGAGACGTAAGTCTTCCCTTCTCCTTCCTTTGCGTTTTCCGAGCAACAGATGATACGTATACTCCAACAAGCTGAAAAATATGAACCACAAAGTTAAGATCTTATTTAAACTCGTTGGTTATCATACTTAATAATTAGCATCATACTTAATATTTAGAAATTAAATAAAGGTAACTATTATTTAAATCCAGTTACGCCTTAACTACCAAGTTCGTCAAATTCGACTAATAAGTACCCGGGACACTACACTCAACTTCAGGTCCCCGCGTCCAGCCTATAATACTGTGTGTGTGTGTGAGCATTTTTCGTTTCAGGTTTTTCCTTTCAGAAGCCTAAGTAGCAGAACCTTCCCAGGTAAAAGCAGTGAAAGGACCTACGCCTTGGAAATAACTGAGTATTCGTTTTCCTTTTTATACTTCTGTTAAAATTTATAAGTTTTTAATCACTTGAATATCAATTTACTTCAAAAAAGGGGAATTTGACATTTTCTTTTGTTATTCTTACTAAGCTACCTACAAAAGCATGCAGATATAAGGAACAAATCATAATGTGCCCAAGATAAGACTGCCTCCTCTGAGGGTCTTAGTTATATTAATTAACTTTATAGAGCTCAAAACCCTACAATATTATTTCAAGAAATCTATAACAATTGAGATAACATGCACGTTAACTGAGAATTTCTCAAGTGCTGGATTGCCCTATTGTGAGATACGTCTTATCTTGAACACTGTGGGTGCACAAGGTGTAATAAGGTGTAAAAATAGAAATGACTACCAATTAGGAAATAATACACGATTCAAATTCATATCAGTCTGATTGATATAATTGAAAATTTTCAATAAAGTGTAAAAAGTGTAATAAAGTGTAAAACTAGCCATGATATTCAATTATGAAACAACTATAAAAATTTATACTCGTTTGCTTGAGTTTGTGTTAAATTTTTAGTTAAAATTGATTGATATAAATTTTGAAGATACTTTGGAACTAATTATGTTAACTGGCGTATTTGTAAAAGTATAATTAGATTTAATTAAATCTTGTTGAATCTCAACTCTGTTTAATAGTTCTGTGGTTTACGAAGTAACCTAAATTCAAATCCCACAATCTTTGTTAAAGTTTAATTAAAAAAAGGGGTAGATAATATTAACATTTCAAGGTATAAAAGATTGTATACAATAGACTTCTTGTACTCATGCATAGAAATCCGAACGACTGACCACTTCTTATTCTCTAAATTAGGAAAACAATGCAAAAATACTTATCTGACAATGTTAAGAAGTCCATGGTCGGAAGCCGGCGTCTGTAACAGTATACTAGATGAATTCTCTCAGTTGAGATGCAAAACCCCCTTTTTCCCCTCTCTCTCCGAACATTCGTCAGCTGAGCTGATAATTTACAAGCCACTTATCATTATACCAAGCTGTATAATTAGCTCATTTCCGCCACGCTGGCTAAATTCAAACTTCCTTTTAACACTCTAGTCCTCAACCTGACTACATCTGAAAACAAAATATACGGCAAATGTATGTCAATATGGCAATTACGTCCTGACGTTTTCATAACAAACCAGGTATTGCCCATCTTGTAAAGTACCTTGGATTTACTCACCATATGATTCATCACCCATTAATCATTACAGTAAATGAAAAGAATAGTTAATAATTCAGTTTCCTCCATCATTATCATTCCACTCACAAAGAAACAAACCGAGTTAGGTACATCAATCAATTTGAGAAGAACTTGTCTTACCGTGACGTTGTTTTGATCTTCATCCACAGTCACGGCTTGAACACAAGAGGCATCCTAACAATAATGTGTGGTCAGCGCACATACACTTAATTCTAGGTTCCCGGTTTAGTTGTTCATGGTACAAAATTGATTCTTGTGGTATTACTACAATAACATACATTAATTAAACAAGTTTCTATACCTCGACTTTGACGATGTGTGGACAGCACCCCCAAGACATCTGAATGAGCAACATTTTGTATTCAATTCTCATTTTCGAATAGCCTCTTTTTTTGGGTAACCCTTGCAGGTTCCATCGATCACTATACCCTTCTTAGAATTGATGTGTGGTCAGCCCCGTTAAAAAAATATATATATAATGAACCATTACAAGAAGGATTCAGTGGACTTCTTATATAAACAAATACTTCGAATAAGCCAAGGTTATTATGTAACGTATTAATGATTATGTAGTCTAATAGCCTCTTTGATTGCAGATCTCTATCCATTGCCTTCCCAGTGTGATGTCTAGAGTAAGGCCCCCCCTGGTATCTGGAGGTATCCAAGGATCCAGATCGCCGCCTGTCGGCCCCATCCAGGGCTGATCCAGAGGGACGACATGGAAATTGATTATTATTATTGTCAATCCATCACTGTTTATTAGTGGACAACAATGACCTAAAAACCTAAACTTCCATCCGGATCCAGAACTTTCTCTGTGCCGTAAGAATTATAAACTTCTACTGTGACAAGAAAATCTCTTTTATCTACGGACAGACTCCCATTGACTTACCTCAGTTCATTGCTTACAGGTGAAAAACTCTTCTCGTATCAGTACCAACACAAAATTTGGACAAGTGATAACACTCAAAATAAAAGGAATAAAAAAAAACCCTTTCAAATCAGCGTTGTGAAAAATCATAAGAAGATTGTAAGCAATGTCAAGAGACTTTAAAACCTTCTCAATATATGAAACAACTCAATTTCATTGTAATGACCACGATCTAACGTACCAAAAACCATGGAAAGTTATTGTCTAAATTTAAAAATTAAATTTCTATTGTTTGGTCAAGTAAAAGTACAAGTTTGTTTCAGACATTTAAAGAAGCCTATATGTGGGTATGGTAATCGAGTTTACACATTTTCATTCCACCATGCTAAAGACCGTAAGTGTTGAAACCCTCTGTATAGCTATCTCTTGGCAAATACCGAAGCGAAAAAGACAAGGAAGTAATTTATTAAATTATCCATTGCACATTGTAGTTAACTGTTGCTCAACAACAGGTCACCGTGTCGTCTCCATATAGAATTATTCTCCGCATAACTAAATCCCTTACACTATGTATTTAAGATTTAAAAAACAGAAAAGTTCACCACAACGGAAATCGAGGCCTGTTATCAGTCAAGGCTAGTAGAATTAAAAGAAAGAACGGAACATACTTCCGGTGTGTTTTAAAAACATATCAACCATAGCTTATGTTGTGGTTAACTTTTGCGTTTAAAATCTATTCTATAAATCAACAAGATCCACTAACATGATGAAACATGATGTAACTTTACTTCGTAAAATTTCCTTTGTAACCGCAAAGAAATCCCTCTCGATTTCGGTGTGTATTTAAAAAAAAAGACATAAAATACCTTAATACTATTATTAATAATAATAAGAATAGGAATACTAACAATACTAACCTATAACCCCCCCTAACATTCCCCTCTAATTATAAAGAAACGTTATGTAGTCCCCTGCAAGAAACATGTCCTCTGGTATAGCAAATGTAACTGCATCCCTGATTAATAGATTTTGTATCTGATATTACCATAGGCCATTAGGGCATAAGCTAACACACTAACCATAGGGTCAGTATGTTAACCATTCAGTCTCCCTCTTGATAACAGAACCACTCATGGAAAAAGAAATCTAAAGTAATGGTATATAAATCCCTAGGTGCGCTAAAATGCACTACTTGGTTGGTAATGTCTGAATATTGCCAGTATACGAAAAATATTAATGTGTCTAGTGTAATGTATACCACACAGGATGAGAGAAACCAAATCGAGGTTGCAATAGCAATCCGGCTGAGTAGAAGTTTAGAAAAACACATGTACATACTATGATTACCCTGTATAGGACAGAGCTATACAGTAAGTTTGTAATATATTACATTTATTGCATTATCAATGTAGAGAGCAATAACTAATAATGTGAGATTCATTCTTCGACAACATTAAGATGAGTTTAATATAAAATGCGTATAGACGCACTTAAAACATTTATTAACCATTAAGCAACTGTTTTAATCGCTAGTTGTTAATTATTCACGTTCTTTTACATACGCGATTTAATCATTTAGCTTCTATGTTACAAATAATTATATTACCAGTTATGTAATGGAGTACTCAAATACTTTCAAAGTTAGATTTTCCTTACAGGTCATAAAATCTTCACTTGATACTGAAAAGTAGAGTATAGCCTATGATTTATGAAGTATAACTGGTATATTGAAACAACATAAGAAATTTTGTTCACCAACTGTAAGGCACAACCCCGCAATAATTTAAAAAAAAAATAAGGCAACACAATCGAGTGTACTAGTCTAGATCATTGCATGTTTTTCCCATTTGGTTTATACTATAAACAATGAGAACTACTCTTGTAATTTTATCGTTCATCACAGTCAAACTTTAAATCGCTTCACGCTATTTTTTGTTTGAGTGTATTTAATGTTGAATTTCTTTCATTTATAGTTGAATAAAATTAGTAGCCTGAGACAAGCACATTTAACACGCATAACTATAATTGTACTCAGTACAGTAAATACAATTGTAATTAGCAAATCAATGGACTCACAAAATCTTAATTTTCTTTATAATACTAGAAGTTGTACTCATAATCGGCTCGAAGTCATGCTTAATAATATGGTTAGGAATTGGTTAAAAAACAAAAACAAATATGCTATTGTGAGTTCACACGAAACCTTTTGATAGTTATAAGCTAGAAGGATTCCATGATTGTAAGGTTTCATCCTACATAGTTTTAATCTACTAGTTTGTTAATGGAATTGAGTAACATTTAAACGTACTATAGTTAGTTAAGACACATGAAATCTTACAATCCCGCTCTCTTGCATTTTATTCGTGCATAATCTCCAAATCCCTCAAGAAAGTTTTGTTTTTTTAGTTTTCCTAGCGCCTGACGTAAGGCCAGTTCTATATTAACCCTTTAACTCCCAGCAACTTGCCTTGGACAACCGTTTCTGTAATTGAATATAAATGCCAGAAAGATAACTTTCGACATTTTTTTTATTTTTTTTACCGAGGTCGGCGGATAACTGTTACACAGTTGTGCCTCGAAGTCCTAAGCCGGACTCAAATTACGGGGCGAGACGCCCGCGCTTTTCAAATTGTGTGTGCAGTAAGGAAAAGAGAGATAGGGAGAACGGAGTCAGTTGAGGTTCAGATTGAATTAGCAACCTGATGCCTCATTGACACCAATCCACACGCATGTATTAGTGGTATGACCCTGGCTTTGATTTACTCAGATCACAGAGCTGGGTCCTAGATGCAATATTTAGGGAATACCACGAAAGCAATAAATACATGAAATCTATTATGTAGTTAGAGCTAGGTGTGAAATAAAAACTGTAAAAATAAATGTAAAATAGGAATTCCAACCCCGGCGTGATAGAGAAAAAAATCATAGAAAAACTAGAAGTCTTAACCACTATTGAGCATGCGCGTGAAAAAGTTTCTCCCAAGCTCGATGAGGCTCGTGACGTCGCTTTCGAGCGACGTCAGAAATGGCAGAAATGCGTGGGACGAAACGCCTTTATAAGCGAGGCCTGTTCGCCGGGCCGGTTGATTCTGCAGTATACCGACGACGAGTGTGTGTGCTCTCTAGTCACGGCCGCTCTGTATAACATCAGGTATGTGATTATTTTTTCTAAGTTCCCCCTTCAACTCGGGATGAGCACTTGGAGATTTGTAGTCGCACCTTGAGAATGTTTAGTGACGAGTATGAAGTTCTTATAACTTGAGACCAAATTCCCTCTTCGAGAATTAACACTTTTCCCTTTGGGCCAATGCAAGTTGCGATGTACGAAGTTCACAATTCATTATTTTCAATAAATCGCGGTTTAGCATAAAAACCTTCTAGCACCCATTGAGTATTATAGGGGTTGTGCTCCCACGTAAGTGATGTAGTAATACTTTCAAGTTGTAGTTCAAAGTAACCGATTTGTAAAATTCATCTGTATTTTCATTTTTATTTTTTTTATTCTTATAAATAAAACGTAAAATGGAATGGTCTCTTTAATTTAGACAAGCCATCCCACTTTTCTAGATTCAGCTCACAGTCTTCATATGTTACCTGGGTTTCGATTTCCAGTACCAAGCTCTACCACTGTTAGTGCACTTTCTCATCATCTTCGAACCAGTAAGCCAAAGACGTTTTCGAGACCGAGGCTAAAAGGGAGTTGGACTCCGAACCAACTTTGTAATATTGGGTGGAGAGTGAAGAAGTGATCTCAATTACGATTTCACAAAAGAAAGTGTACACAATTGCTACGCCAATCTCAGAACAACAAAACATCATATAACAATATATATATATATAGATAGATAGATATAGATATAGATATATGTGTGTGTGTGTGTATATAATATGGAAACGGTCTTACCCGTCCCCCCAATGTTGTTAACTTTTTGTCCTGTTCGACATGGCTTTGAGCCCTCTATTACTGTCTGAACTTGTTTCCTGATTTTGGCCTTTTCCTGACTTTGACTTCTTTCACGATTGTGTCCTTTCTTCCGAATTGTGTCCTGTATTTTATTCAATTATGTTACTGCATCTCTAATCCTCCGTTTGAGGTACACATAAGACAATTTTGCAATTGTAGCACATATGACTTTACTGCTGGTGTATCCACTTATTTGACTGATAATGGTCTCAAGAGACGCGTATGACCGGTTCGAGGCCTTCAGGGGCAAATTACTGTACTGTTTAAGGTCTGACGGGACTTTTGATTTCGCTTCGAATGGATGCACACCTGTGACAGGACTACAGCAGATTTCAAGAGATATCAAGTGACAATTTTCTCGAGTTATTGTGTACATGACTTGTATAGTGTTCTTCACCTTTTATTTACTACGTGTTTTGTGAATTAGTACACGGTTCTTTTTTATTTTTTTCTCTTTTTTTCGCTGCCAAATATGACAGCCTCCTCATACGGACACGTGCTTCAATCCACTAATATGGGCACTGCTTCGCGTACTAATTGTTCCAATTCTCATGTATCAAATGTGCCCTATGCACATACTAACAATAACAGCTATAAAACCATGTAGGACCTTATGTCGTCCACGTCTCCTCCACGTTTGCTTTGAGCAAACAGCATCATATGAAACTAGGCAGACTCTTATACAATAATAATCTTACAGATGTAACTGACATTCGCACTCTTGGCTTTCAGGGTTTAAAGGTCTTTTTTCGTACTGGCAAAGCCGCCAACTATTTCCTTCAACATCCTTTATTGGCGGCACATAATTGGCGTGCTTACATTCCGAATTATGCCGTTTCTTGTCAGGGTATATTACGAGGAGTCGATCCGTCCTTAACGGACGATGAACTCATCACTGCGTTACGCAGTAGCGCTCCAATCTTACATGTTCGCCGCATGTTTCGTAAACGTTCTTCGTCTGATGATTCCTCAGTTCCCCCCTACATCTGACTCTTCTTTACCTCCAACCTCTACATCCTCTTCCATCCCCACCGGAACAATGGTAGTTACTTTCGATGCCAACACTCTCCCCTCCCATTGGAACCTTTTCTATTTTCACCTTTCCGTTGAAACATATATCCCGAGACTAAAGCAATGTACTAACTGCCTATTTTACGGCCATTTTAAGCAGGCCTGCTGTGGTGAACTATCTTGTGTTACGTGCGGCCTACCCGGCCACCCCTCTTCCTCCTGCTCTGCACCTCCCAAGTGCAAGCACTGTGCTGGTGACCACGTGGCTACCTTCCCTGAGTGTCCTGAACGTCTCATACAAATTCAAATTAATACCCTGATGGCTACAGAACATTTATCCTATACCGATGCTAAACGACGCTATTTAACCACGACCCCTGCACAACGCTCCTTAAAGGGAGATCCACCTCCCCATTCTACTTCGTCCTCTCTTGCCACTTCCAGCTTTACTCCGTCCTCTCTCCCTAGCTCTGCTTCCTTTTCATATTCAGCTGTTATCTCTCGGCCTTCCACTTCTCATTCTCTTTCCTCTCCTTCCGGTGTTAGAAAAAAGCGCTCTCTTAGTCCTCACTCTTCGCTATCTCTTTCTGCCCGTCCCCCATCTCTTCTAACTGAACGATCCCCTTTAGCATTTTCTTCCCTTCCCAACACCGTCACAGCTTTTCAGAAACCCTCACATGCGGCAGATCCTATACCTTCTTTTTCCTCCGCTGTTTCTTCTATCCTTTCTATTTTAGAAAATCGCAACATAAATTTTCTCCTCCCGACTATAAATCTTGTATCACCATACTCAAGCTATTACAATCACATTCACTATAACATCATCTAGTTCATACTTCTCTAATCTTTTACAATGGAACATGAGGAGTTCTCGCAGTAAAATGTATGCCTTACATCACCTCATATCTCTATTCCATCCGTCTTTTCTCTTACTCCAAGAAACCTGGCTTACAGATTCCTACCGTCTTAACACCCCTTCGTACCATTGGCTTCGTGATGTTCGCCCAGACGGTCGAGGGGGACTCTCTCCCGGCATTCATAATTCTTTACCTTACGTTCTACACCCTCCTCCCATCCAATACCCAGAAGTTCAATGTCAAATGGTCACTGTTCACTCTCTCACCCTGGTTAACCTTTATATTCTCCCTCACATTCACCTTCCTGATCATCTTTGGCTCTATCTTTTTAATTTCCTTTCCCCTCCCTGGATTGTAGGCGGTGACGTAAATTGTAACCACCCGTTCTGGGGGGCTCCTTTTTCCAACCCCACTGGCTCAGCCCTCTATCGCCTACTTCCCACCTTACCCTGTACTCTTCTGAATACTGGCATTTCTACACGTCTTCCCCGTCCCAGCGAACTTCCTACCGCTCCTGATCTCACCTTTCGTTCTCCTGCTTACTCTAGCCACCTTACATGGACTGTATCTTCCTACCCCTACGGCAGTGATCACTTCCCCATCATTTTACATAACTCTCCTTCTCCTCCCTTTCCTTCCTCCTCCCTATAGGTCGCCTATATTCTACTAACCTCGATTGGTCCCTTTACTCTTCCTGCTTTGATCGTTTTTCTCCCCCTCCCTCGTCCAGTGTAACGTTCCTCTTTGAGCGTTACATTTTCTCAAAGAGAATATTTGCGGAAATGTTTAATCAGCTCTTAGTTAATGTTATTTATTTTATATTTTCTCAATTCTCGACTCTTATGAAGGATTCAAGATGGTCGACAATTGGACTAGTGTGTGTAGTTGTAGCGTGCTACTTTTCTTTGTATGTCTATGTTTCGCGTTGAGCGGGTTTCTGTGAATAGCGTTGACAATTTGAAATAATTTAAATTTTTGTGTTTCGTTTAAACAGAGAGATTAATTATAAACGTAAGTATATAAATGTTTACATAGATAATTTTTATTTCCACTCAGTCATATATACATTATTATTTGTAACATACCTTGTTTGTTACAGACAAGTTAATAGGCTCAATGTGAATATCAGATTATATTACTCATATTATTATCGTAATTTTATAATAGGGCAATTTAAAGTATCCTTATGTTTATTATTCTTTCGCAAACATTGCGTTGAAATGCAGATTTTGTTGTGTTTAGACGTTGGTTCTCTTAGTAAACTGCTCTTGAGTTTGTTATCAATCTTCTTTTTCTTCTTCTATTGAGTCGCCCATAGTAGGAGAATATACAGGCTAGGAGCATTACGGAATGAGGCCGGTTTAGAACGTTGATTTATAGTTCAAATTAAAGTTGTAGTATTCTTTCTTAATATAAATATTTTGTTCATGAATGTCTATATTTTATGCGAATTATCTTTATTTTGTTTAATAAAGCTGTAATAAAAGTTTCACCAAAATTTCCAACAGCGGGAATGAGAGAGAAGCGAAGCGGTGAAACGACTGTCTTTATATATACTGTGTACTTCACCAAAAGCCGAACAAGGGTGGCGTCGTAATTTTCTTTCTTCTGTTAGAAGAAATTTTATTTTGTGATGGACGGAGAGCGAGTTCGTCGTTTTACTCTGCATAATAATAATCTCCAAGGAGTGAAATTATAGTGAGAACGTTATTCTCCCTAGGGTTTGGATGGAAGGGAGATAATTCTAACAGATAAAGGTGGAAGTTGATCGCGCACATGGTGATTCTTGTGTAAGCTGAACAATGGCATAAAAACTAATTACTTCTTCTAGTAGCAGCACTTCAGGTAACGTGACTAACTTTAAGTCTATCTACAATGACTATTCTGCATGTGAGCCTTGAAATAAAGTGAACTTAATCTTGTTTTCTGGGAAACTTCAGTGGTAAACTCGAACTGCCAAAGGTCAACGGATATATCTATATTTAGTTCAGTTGAATTATTTTGGAACACGAACCTACTGAATAAAACTATTCTTTCTTCGTATTAGCTATAGTGGTTTATCAGAGGTAGAATAAAATCTACAGTTGTTTATTAGAGTTAAGATAACGAAAGCACTGGTGTTCTTCAGAAGTATAAATTAATATTTGTGAGTACGAAAATGTATAGTTCACGAGTGTATCTTATACACGGCACAATGTCCGAGTAAAGAGTTCCTATGGGGGAAACCTTCTCCCAAAGGGGCCCAGCCTGTGCGCGGCCTCGAATAGTCTTAGCCAGCCCTCTCATTATGTAAGTCGTAAGTAGCGTAAATCTCTCTCTCTCTCTCTCTCTCTCTGATGTGAAGTTCATTAAGTATTGAGTTAACCGTATTAGAAATGTATCTGAATATTTTCTATTAAAGCTTCAGTCCACGTGAAATTTCATATAATATATATATATTGATGGTATTTATCAGTGTTTCTTGCTATACGTGTTTAAAGTTCAAGTGATTTCATGGGTAAGGTTGCCATTTTACGAAGATTGTCTGAATAGCATCTATAGTTCTCCAAAGTTTGTCCACCTTCGGTTATCATATGTTACAGTAATAAGTTGAACGTTGTCCCTCTGCTTAGATTGCTGGTGTTTCTACGTTATGTCGAATTGCTGTTTGTTCTGTAACTGTCTATAAAAAAATATATGTATATCTCGTCCATTCGTCCAATGTTGTCTAGTTAATATATGTATACAAAGTCTCATCCAATTGTCCTTTATGAAGTGTGTTATATACTATCTTGTCCATTATCTATCTACCGTCTACTGTCCATACTATCCGTCCACCTTGTCCGTCCGTAAGGGAACATTATTACTAAACGTCCGAGTCATTAGTTGCTGTGTATGCCCAGTGGATGTTCGGCTGTACACTTTACTATTTGAGTTGCTACGGCATATTAAGTTATGCGAAATGTGTGAACAGGAGTTCGATTATGCTGAAGTGGTGATTAAGACGTCAGGTGTACTATATTTGACTTCGTATAAATTGCATTACATTATAATTGATAGTAAAATGCGCCCATGGTTGGAGCTGCCGAACGAGGATGTCAGTAAATATTACCTCCGTTCCTTTATTGATTGTGATTTCGGCACCTGAACTTCGGTAACACTTCTTTCAGCTGACGCTCGCGCAGGCGAGAATCACTCTGTTCTGTTATTATGTCGTACCTATGACGAGTGATGTGAAACTCTTAACTTTATTTAGTTGTCTGCGACTGCAATATGGTTGTTCCTTTTAAGTGGTGTGACGAAGTGTCAGGTAATAGTTTCTAACAGTTACAATACAATCTACTTCGACTATTGGTCTATGGACAGTTCTCTGGTAAGAAAAAAAGAAGTTAACAATAAAATCTGATAATGGTTGATATTGTAAACAAATTGGATATGAGATTGACAGACAGAATTCTAGATGTGTTCTATTGAAGTTTTTTTTCGCAATGTTATGATACTATAATGAATATACTGGCACCTTACGTTAATTGTAGTAGTGTGGTTAACTACCACACCAGTCTGAGTTGAAGCATTGTTAATAAATAGTATCTGAAATGAATTTTTTTTCCAAAGTACTTAATATAACTAAGGTAAAATATTCATATATACGTACATGTTTAAGCTGAGCTTTATTAAAGGAGTTGAGTGGAGCTATTACTCTCCCTTCTAATCTGCATCCACCGGAGGTAAGTTTCTGGTTCTTCATTTGTTTCCGTTTTCGTTTATTATTATTTTTCCGTTGCGCGATTAAAACTGAAAAAGGAAGGGCCGTTGCCATAGAAACCACCGTTTCCATAACAACGAATCCCGTCACGGCTCGTCAATCTAAAACTGATTGAGGGAAGAAAGAATCTGCAACAAATGTGATGCACGGAATAAGTCGTGAGTGGGAACCCTTCACCCCTGGTGGGGATATTCATGAAGCTATCAGCTTATGTCTAATTATATTGGAATATATTACCCATTTCTTAATTTCGAACGTACTAGGTTCGATCGAAACGAGAAAACTTTTTATCGGACTTCTAAAGAAAATAAAATAAAATAAATAAATACATGACCGTGTTTATTACATATAGAATTCTCAGTCACGACCCCCTTTTCAGTTTTATTAAAAATAGAAGAAGAAGATGAAGAAAGGAAAAGGAAGATAGAAGAGGAAAGAGGTAAAGTAAGAAGGTGATAAAGAGGAAACTGTTACTGGATATTTTGAGAAATATGGTAAAAGAAAGTGAATAATTATCGAATTGGGATCATTTCCAATAGCTATTGGGTGAATGTTTGGTATTAAGGTGATCAAAGGTAGACACATGTTAACCCATACATCCCCGACCTAGATCCATTTAACCCAAACTACCGAATTATCCCAATCTAGCTCTGAGATAGATGAGAAAGTTTAATTTTACCGTTTATTCAATATTTCCAGAAGTTCTAGACTAATATCCAATATTTGAAAAATGAACGACGAAGTTGATGGCATGTTAAAATCGACCACAGAGGAAAAAAAAATCAGAGTATCACATATTTGTCGAAGATTTTGACTTTCACAGTTCTCACATGATAATCATTCGTTCAGGCTACTTCGGTCCTTTTTACTTCCTTCATAGAGCCAACTTAAATTAAGTTAGTATTAACATTCAATGACTTTAATTGCTAGCTACCATTAATTATAATAAGTCACACATATATGTCAAAATAATTTGTGCACTTAATACTAAACCTACATTTCACTCACACACACATTCATACAGGACAATGTATACTTCAGGTTGTATTTAGTTGAATTAAACTAACCTAACTACATTTCTATAGACATTTATTACATTTCAATAAAAGAAAACTTAGTTTGACATAACAGGAAAAATTTAATACATGAAAAGAATGTTTCATAAGCATGCACAGAAATCCGCTACTTTCAACAAGATCAAATAACACATTTCTCTTTCTAGATATATTAAAAGTTGGATTACATGAAAAAAAATTCGACAAAAGACGAAAGACAAAAATAAAGAAAAAAAAAATTCAAAGGTCAATATATTTAAGATTCAGTGCAATGAATACATATCATTGCGGGAAAAAGAAAGCAAAAAAAATATAATTGGTTAATCATTCTTTAAAAAAAAACACTTTAGTAACATTTTATTGAGTCTCTGTCCCAAGAGGAGACATTTCGACAATTTTATGAGTCTTTGTTCTCACGTCGATAATAACTCCTTTTTCAACTCTCTTTATTCACTATGATTTGTGTCCATGAGAGTATTTAGTCGTTTTTGTTTTAACTATCGACAAATAGTTGCTTCATATCACATATATATTTATATTTCTCATTTCGTCACTTGACGCACTTGATATAAAATTTCAAAGTTTATCAAGATTAAAGAAAAATTATCGAATCCAGTCACAGACATTGGGAACATATTTCCATATTCCTGTATTCACACTACTAAATTATTAACCTAATTTCAGTTCGTTGAATTTAAGATCAGTAATTTTTTTATAGTATAGATCTTGTAGTCAAAAGATTCTAGTCACTGAATAGTTAGGTTTCCGATCGTAGGGGAAGGATTTGTTTCATAGTTTACTGATAGAAGGATTCGTTGGTGGGGCACACTGTTTCGTAGCTTACTAATTTCACTATGATCTCGCAAAATAAATGTGGATAAGGATTAGGGTTATTTTTACTTATCTTACGACCTGCTACTTGTTTTATTTACATGCAGTATTTAACATTATAGTCAACTTTAATAGTCACAAACATCAATAACAACTCAACAAAATGTCATTTATTACAATTTACGCGGTAATACTATATATCACAAATAGTTGGTAAATGTCGGGTGTCAAAAATCTATGGCAACCTAAAACAACCAGGGTAAATACCGAGCCCTCTACATACATACTCACATATATATATATATTCATATAACTCAATATAATAAATTTCACTTTAATATCCATCGTAGTATTTCGTCGACATTTAATATCTACATAACCTTTTTATATTCGATAAGTATTCATATTTTATTGGCTCAAAAACAAAAACCCTGACTATCAAAATTCACTTTTTTTTCCTCATAAGGTTGCAACATTGAACTTTATATGTATACCCGATAATCAATAATCATTCTCAATTTACTAAAGATCCGCGTATAAAGAAATAGTTGGTGTTATTTAATAAGTTGACATAAGAGGTGGAAATACAACAAATAGAGCAGGCACGTAACTTTTAAAACTATGTAAGTACATATATAGATGTATATACAAAAAAAATCAATGTTATTCGAAACTAGTGGGCCCAAACTATTAATACATACACACTATATGACCAATCAATAGAAAGAAAACCAGAAATCAGTCGTCAATGGGTATAATTTGTACGATCAATGAATAACAAAGGTTTCTAGGAATCTGAAAGCATAGTGTACCATCTCGTCAATTTCTCTCGTGGTGGATTAAATATCGCGAAAATGGTCCTGAGATGTGCTGCAATACCTCCACGAATTGCATCCCTCGATGTCTCAGTTAGTACATACGATCGAAATAAGTGATATGAATATTGTATGTTTTCATGAGTTTCAGAAACCGGGGGGGGGGGAGGTTGAAAAATTTGAAAAAAAAATCTCGAAGTAATGAAGACAGAGAGAGAGATAGAGAAGAAGGAAGACGAAGAATAGGGGCGCCAAAGACTTAAGTGGGAAATAACTAACGCTACAAAGATAAAAGTCGAACTTCGCTCTCAACAAAATCCATAGCCAAAATATTCTTAACATGCCAAAAGGGTGGTCTACTCAAATACGTAGACTCAAGGAGCGCCCTGCTGCCAAGGATGCAAGTTCTGTGTCCATCAGATCCCAATCCCACAAGAGTTTGGTTGTAAGATTGAAATCCGATCCCCGTATCCGGCCCAAACCAGCAGGGTCCCGAAAATCCTCCGGAAGGTTAGAGACGGCGTTAATTTAGAATTTCAAAAGAAAAAAAATCATCCGACCTCTTGGAAACTAGAAGATTCCAGAATAGTAATGAAATTAGAGTAATAGCTAAGATATCCCTAATGAGAATTTGCCAAAATAAAAAAAATTAAATAAACTGGATTTTGAATCGGTGATTTCAATAACCAAACATCACCGATGGCTACCCTGCGCAGACATGCCACCGTCTGGGACGTCGTTAATTTCCCTCATCTAATTAAACTAAGAAAAGACATGAAAATACTTAAGGGGACTAGGGGTCGACGTCCGGGTACGCTAATGACATAAATATTAATTTAGTAGCAGTTGATTTAATCGGATAGTCCGAACTGAGTTATATGAACACTGCACAATAAATAAATAAGGTAAGCAACGAAAAAAAAAAATCTCGGAGAGGCAATGAATGTTAAAGGTACAAATGACCGAAACCTGTACTTTTCGATAATCACAGGATATAGCAGTTGGTTTTCTTAATTATCATTTCTGTCACCCTTTAGAAGTAATTTCCACATGATGCTACCCTATCTATTGAAAGGCTTAAGATCCGGGGCTGTTATTATGAGGTACTTAAATGCGAAGTAACACACAATTCCCAAACTACAATTTACTATCCAAGTAGCAAACTCGGTTGGATGAATGTACTGGTGTAGAAGTCAAAACGCGAGAGATTTTTTTTTTCGTAAACGTATTCATATTTTCACTATATAACATACACTAGGCCTATCCATTTAAATGTAGGTGTCATATCATCTCATTCATATTATTTTATATCATATTATTAATATATCATTACATTCATTCATTATCTACTAATTTTTGCGCGAAGTAATATTTTACAGACACCCTATTTCATACATTTTACACGCAGGCCATACACATATTTACATTACACAGTAATAAATATATATAATTATCACAATCTATCACGCTCAAACTACTACACGATAACATTCATCGAACCACGTACTCTTTGTTTCGAAGCACCCAAATTGTATTTACTTCGCAGTTTTAAAAAAAATCATACGTGTTTTTACTGAAAGTTAAATTGTCAACGATGATTTTATTTCTGATATGCTGATAAAACTAAAGCAACAATGGAATTTTCTACAGCCACGGGAAAAGAGAATTTAATACTACATTTTGAAACAAACAGTAACAGCATATGGGCTTTACTTCTATTAAGAAAATAGGTATTCTTTATTTCAGTAGATATTTCAGTTACTACTGGACCTAGCAAGCTGAAATTTTCAGTACAGTAAGATCTCATGCTATCTTATATGAAGGTATACTCATCTGAACCGAAAACAATGTCCACGGGAAGTAATTTGAGAATAAATGTCCAAAATCAAACAATCTAGATCACTAAGTCATGCGATGTCGTAATGTCAACAAACAATTGACTACCGAAAACAGACACTATGGCGCTGTAGTGGAGGCATAATTTACCGTGTACTGAAATATATACTTGTACTCATTAATCAGAAATCTAATATTTACTCTGGTTTATTTATGTTAGAAAAATGGTACTAAATTAACGCATATTTATACACTGTCCTAACCGAAAATTCACACGCTCACACAAAACTACTAACTACATACACCACTGTTAGTACTATACATAAAGACAACTAACTACACCAAACATGCACCATTTAATTACATGCATGTTGACGAAAAATACTCCCTTGTTGGTATATACAGTCGGCTCTATAAAACTTAAAGGGGGGGGCAAAATGAGAAAAGTAACCCTAGGTCCAATTGACCTGACCAATTGTTTACATAATTATTACTAAAGATTGATGCCCTGAGGGCACCTTAACGAGGTTTATTGAGGGACCCTTCCCCTGAGAGGGGAAAAGGCCCTAAAACAAACAATAACTAACCCATCCCCCCGCTAGAATTGGTTCAATTTGGAAAAGGGGATAGGAGCCCTTTACGCTAGCTTAAGCTGCCATTCTGAGAGTTAACATTGCAAAACCTACTACATACAGACACTTAATAAAAAAAAAATCACATTTAAAATATACACTATAGAATATACGAAAACAGGTCGTATTTCCCCTAATCCCTAACTGAATTTGGAAGAAAAAGAAATAAAGTCACTATTTCACTGTCTATTCTAGCTGGGCAGCAAACATGGCTTCCTAGTAAACAGAACTGGATGTTTCACTAACTTATTGTTTCTTTACGAAAAATGTAGATTTTTTCCCTTTTTTTTGGGGGCTCCTACACAGCCTTCAATGTTCAACTATGAAATTAAATCAGATTTTTACCTGAATTCTATTAAAATCCTAGTCCTTTTACCGCAGATATGTAGGCGAAATTATAAGCTGCGCCTCGTAAGGTGTCTTCGATTATTCTGATAACATTGCGCCGAAAAGCCAGAGGTAGGAGAATTCCTCCAATCAGAACGAAAACTTTAGCCGCGGAAATTACAAAGCAAATAGAAATTTGGCAAATCCAGATATAACCGGATCTGAAAGTGACTATGGACTAGTGAGAGGGGGTGAGGGAAAAGATTAGGTACCTGGCCAAAATCTACATTGGTCTGAAATTAAGAAAATTTATATCCAATGACGGAACTATGTTTCGGTATGACGTCAGAATGGTAAACCTTGTAACTTTTTAACTTATATATCCGAAAATGGGATTTACACTTAATCAAAATATAAATAAATATATTATACAGTGGGAATATGGTTACTAATGAAACCTTTCGATTCATTATATTTAATTCGAAGTAAAGAGAGTAAATAAATTGTGTAACTAAACCGAAATTGAATAAAAAAAAATTACTAGGTACAGGGTGCGTAAAAAAAATTGCCATTACTTTCAACTGTAATGGTACATTACAGTTTTCCCCGGCCCATTAACAAAATTTTGTTAGAATAACAAAATTTTGCTAATTGGGAATACTAACTACTGATGCTTGTTAAGTTAACACACTCATTCATCCCATTCAAACGTTACCAGTCACATTAGGACAGTATATTATATCTACTTGGGGTATTGCGCGAGTAATTCACTACGTTTATCTTCTGTACAATTGAAAATCTTTAAATTTCGAAAATTGTGAGTTCCGATACTTTTTTTTTTCTTTCAGTAGTGTTCATATAGCAATAGAGCGGACAGAAGTTCTAACTGAGAAATCGACAGAGACAATTCGTAAGGCTTTACCCGTCGACTAGCATATCCGATGACATTAGGCCGCAGTTTCCCGTCTATCACTGCCATTTAATATTGTTCTAGGCTCACCGTTACCACGCACTTGCGAAGGGACCGAATTCTGGGGTCGATTTACATTATTGTTACTATTATTGTTATTATTCTGACTATTACCGTTCTCCCTTCTTCGTACGTCCTGTTAAAATTCCTCCTGGTGTTATCGCCCCTGTCCGGGTTCGATGCCATGTTGGTACGGTCATAGGGACGATAACTCCGGCGATTGTTGAACATGGGCCGATTCCTAAATAGTCGCCGGAGTTATCGTCCCTATGACCGTACCAACATGGCATCGAACCCGGACAGGGGCGATAACACAGGAGGAATTTTAACAGGACGTACGGAAGAAGGGAGAACGGTAATAGTCAGAATAATAACAATAATAGTAACAATAATGTAAATCGACCCAGAATTCGGTCCCTTCGCAAGTGCGTGGTAACGGTGAGCCTAGAACAATATTAAATGGCAGTGATAGACGGGAAACTGCGGCCTAATGTCATCGGATATGCTAGTCGAGGGTAAAGCCTTACGAATTGTCTCTTGTCGATTTCTCAGTTAGAACTTCTGTCCGCTCTATTGCTATATGAACACTACTGAAAGAAAAAAAAAGTATCGGAACTCACATTTTCGAAATTTAAAGATTTTCAATTGTACAGAAGATAAACGTTAGTGAATTACTCGCGCAATCCCCAAGTAGATATAATATACTGTCCTAATGTGACTGGTAACGTTTGAATGGGAT